>NC_058498.1:10602500-11325000 GCF_020382885.2 Scatophagus argus | reverse complement strand
GTGACACAAAACAGACACATAAGTCATTCCAGTGATCCAGCTCTAAGGAAGCTTTTTAAGCTTGCATCAGACACTGGGCAAAACAGTCAGTTTTTGCTGCAACATTACAGTAAATAACTATGTTGGAGCCAGTCTAGAGCCTTCCAGGGAAGGAGGGAGGAACAAACCTGGTTATCCAGTTCCAAAAAAGTACAGAAACAGCACTTCTGTAAACTAATGCAATGGTTTTTATTTTACTCTGGTGTTTATTTTACTCAACAAGCTTTTACTCTGGTTATAAGTGTGTTCAACAGTGAATTTATGATAAACAGAAACAGAAGGAGATAAATGGCACACAGATGAGGCCAAATCAAAGACAAACAAGGCAGAATTCACCTCGCAACAGAAGCACAATTCTGGACTTAAGAGAACATGTAGTGAAAAGAAAATGTAATTATTCTGACTGAGCCCCACACAAGTTTATTTACTTGGGAAGTTGATCTTAAAGTAATCTGCAAATATTCTGGCAATTCCTTAATCCTCTGGGTCATTTTTGAATGCCACTTATCGACTGGTTCCAGCTATTAAAGTGTGAGAATTTACTGCATTTGTTTGTCTTACATGCTGATAAACAAAATATCTTTGTGTTTTGGATGCTGGTTGGACAAAACAGGCAATCTGCAAGTTATCTCAGCCTGTGGGAAATATTTGAGAAAATAATGTTATGACTATGATCTGACATTTCTTAAACCCTCATTGCGAATGCTTCAGCACAAAAATAAATGCTCAGTAAAGATTGTGTTAATATGAAAAAGGGAAAAAAAAATGTTGCTAAGATGATGAATAAACATTACCAAACAAAAAAGTCAGCCATGCATGAAAGCACTGCTCCTTAACCCTATAACGCCAAACGTATCATATTTGATACATGAGTTTTTCAGCCCTCCACATGAGTAGTGTAATATTTTTTTCCATAAAAAACCTGATGTATACAATCAGATACATGCAGTGCACAGATATGATATTTGAATTTTTTTTTGTTTGTTTGTTCAGAGGGACCACTAAAGGTTCCAAGTTCAACGAATTGGAATTTTCTGTCAGTTATTTAATGGTTTGGGCTTTACAGTGTTAATGTTATAAGTGGTCAAAAACTCCACAAAGTACCTTTAAGTAACCGGCGAAAGTATTGTAGAATGATCATGTGATTGCCACGTCTTCTAACTATAAACAAGAATCAGGTCCAAAGCCAAGTGGAGGGAGGAAGTAAAAAAAAAAAACAGACGAAATACTGAACTTGTAGTAAGTTGAGTGTAAACATCAACAAACAGACCCAGAGCTGTTACACTCACAACACAAGACTGACACAGTGAAGGATTTGAGGCACAGGACATATTGTACAGCCACACAAACGGGCTCCATTACAGGCCTAAAGCTCCACAGTAACAGTAGCTATTACTGCTCGACTGAACCGAGGTCAGTACCTTGGACAGCTCTGCTCTCTGCTCACAGCAGCAGGGTCAGGCTCACACAGTAAACATGATTGAAAAGATTTTCAGACCTTTCATACTGATTAAAATTTAAAGTAAATCTAAATGGATTTCATCCAGCCAAGATTTCTTATGCTGCAGTTTTTGTTCATATTCCTCTGTAGCTGCGATGGTTCAACTCAGATGCTAAACTTGGCCTTCATTGACAAATTATTCGTCTTCAATTCACATAATTCTACTGATGATGTTTTCCTTGAAATAGAAGCTTAAATATTATTGAGAAACCACACTCTTACTTCTCCAACCTCTTCTCTTTCATCATGTCAGCGCAGGGTTTGTGATTTTAACAGGCCACACCTCCTGTTGCTTCTTCATTAACAACACACTTCAGTAATGATCAAACATCAGTATTTATTATGAAAAAACCAACATATTGTCACAGAATGAAACCCAATAAATGCAATGCAATAAATGCATTTTTTTTAATGAATTTGTCTAATTGAAATAATTAATTCAGTATTGGCTGAAACTGCAGAACAACTAGGCAGCCACATAAAAAAAATAAGACTAAATGTGTTGGGCAGAAAACATGGTGATAGCTTACTTTGCTTCCTTCCTGAAGCTAGTAGGAGTACAGAGTCTTGCTCTGGGGAGCTCATTTCAAGAAGGCGGATGTTTGCCAACACAGGGGCTTGAACCCTGTACCTCCTGTTGAAGGGTTGTTGAACTACTTTCCTCCCTTCCCTGCTGTCATTGAGGAATGTTGGCAGTTGTTCAAACAAAGAATAACTACTGTGCACAGCTTGCCCTCTCCTCAGAGCACACACTGAGGCCGGCATGAAATGTGGAAAGAAAAATCAGAAATCTAATGTTCTTTGCGCTTAAGTACAGCCGCCCTGTGGAAGATTAACACAAAGGAACAAGCTGTCTGAATCAAAATGTAACAAGATAATCTGATGTTTGTGACAGCGCAGATGGATGCTGACAAGTCAGGGAGAAAAGCTGTACAAACATGACAACTCGTAACTTATTCAACACATCAGCTTTCTGAGGAACAAGTGGCTGCTATGTCAAACTGAAATATAGAGCAGTTGTAGTAGAATAGTTTATATTTTTGGTTTTAGCCACTGGGCAGCCAAAGATTTGTGCCCAGTCTCACTGTAAAACAGCTGCCTACTAATGGTCGTTGTGTCTGAATGTAGTAATTGTAGTAATGTCCTAACATTACTAAAAATAGTGGTTTTAGGCGAGTCTTTGTAAATATACATATGACTTTCATTTATATATCCATACATGGATAAATTGTGGGTGTATCAGTGATAGTAGTGCAGTGATGGAGAAATATCTGTTTAATTTAACCAGTGTTATTTGGTCATTTAGTCTAACACTGTTGGCATAACCTTAATTTGATAAAATATGATATATTTCTGGTTTACATCATTACACTCCTTATCTTTTCCACTATTACTGCTGTCTTTTTTTCTGTACACATGGTCCTGATGTTAGTTGTTGTCCTCAAACCACATGGGACTGGAAAGACTTAGGGCCGTGTACAAGCTGTCTCAGCACATCAGGCCGAACCAACTCCTGCTGCTGTGTAATTAAAGTTGCAGCCAATTTATCTGTTTCAGACATTTCATACAAGCAACTGCATCGTTATTACTGATCAGCCGTCGGGTCAGATATTGCAACCATCTTCTATCACCTTTTCACTCTTTAATCTTGATGGGTAATGTGCTATCAAGCTAGCATTAGCTTTTTCAGTTTTGGTCAGCTTTGGTCTTTGGACACAACAGCTACACTTGCAATTGTTACTGGCTTGTTAAATATTTAGTAACAACCAATCTGTATGTCAGAACTAATTTGTGTGGCACAGGACATATTGTTTCGCTGATGTGTAACTCTCTATTCAGTAAACACTTAACATTAAAATTAGGCTAAATTTGAACCGCTGGTTGAGCCCCCTTCTGGTCCAGCACTTTCTGTAGAAGCACTGATGTCAGCTATGGCTGATAAGTGAGAGGGAGGGAAAAAAAGAGAATCTTTGTTCCAGGGATCATATAATCATTACTTTTCCATGAGACTGTGTTCAGAACTTGTATATTGTTTCTCAGAACAGCAGTGCTTCATATTTAAACAGCTACAAACCAGTCAAAGCTGCCCAGAACGAGCTGGCTTCAGTCTGACATAAATTCCTCACTGAAGATGGAAACCGAGCAGCAGCAAGGAAATGTTACTCATTCACTTTTCAAAGTAGCGTGAGGAGTGAAATCATTAATCATCCACTAGGCGACACACTTCTCAATCCTTTGAGGCACACATGTGGGACCGGTTGAGTTGAACAATTGTTCCAAGCTTTGTATTTCATTCTCACTCACACAAGAATTTTGGTCTCCGTGGACAGATGGCTCAATAAACTAATCAAACAATTTTACTGCCTTGAATCAGTTTTTATGAGTCCAAAGCTTCCATTGGGCACGAAATGTCTGCATGCCACTAATGCCCTGATGTCACAAAGTGACGGACTGCTTTCTAATCGCTGCACAGGGGGTGAAGTCATGGGCTGCTGCCAGCAGGACCCTGGCTCAAGCTCAATGCTTGTTAGCATATCGGTTTGAGTAAACAACTGAAAGAGAAGTACTTTATTGTTCTGTGGTTTCTATGGAAATCCTCCTCTGCATACCCGTCATGTTTCTGACAAAACAGCTGCAACCCACTTAATGCTATTTCCCTTCATTTGCACCATGTTCTTTTTGTGACTGCAGTGAATGAATCAGTGTTTGCGAAAAGAGAGTCCTTATCTTCAGATCTTGCTTTAGCCTCTGTGGCTCTTTCAGCAGTCTGGAAATGTCTGTTAACGGGGAACATTTCAAGATGACTGATCTTCCCCAGAGCAGGAAAATTCGTCTCTGAATGTTCCTGTCACTTATTTATACAACCAATAGATATCATCCTCCAGTAGGCTGAACTGACCTCGGCCTTAAAGGAGCATGTTTGTACTTTGTTGGACTTGAGTCCTGCGTAGCAACTCTGTTTGCCCTGGCAACAAATGTTGTGAGGACACAGGACTTTGCAGCTTGTCCATGCACATGAGGTTGCACGCTGGCTTTTCATATGGAAGTGTTATTCACTAGGGAGGCTGCAGTGATAAATAAATGAATGCTGGTATAGAAACCATGCACACAAGTTGTAATTTGCTGTCACTCATCAAAGTTGACCGCCGTGCTGAACAGAGGGTTTTCGATTACGGGCTGTTAGGTATAAGGCTGTTAGTGACTCATGCATTTCAGTAAATCATAAACCAATTATATTAAAACAGATGGCTGGCTGGGTGCATGGAGGCCATTGGCTTTGGTTATTGTGTTACCGTTAGTGGTGGACCACTGCTGATCCAGCCTCAGCAACCTCATCATGTCAGAGCCCAACACTGTAGTTGAATGAAAATTGAAATCAATACTTATTGAATCTATACTACATAAATAAATAAATAGGAATAAATTAATAAATAAGCAGCACTATAATTACACCTTGTACAATAGACGTTATTTTATGGCATATTAGCAGCACTGAAAAACAAAAGAAGAGATTCAAGCCATAACATTGCAGTGAAATCTTACAATTTACACATTCAACACCCTTCCAACTCAAAATGAAGCAGGAAGGGTCTTTCCTCCTCTGATTGTCTGTAGCTCTGCATCACATTTTCTATCTCAGTTTACAGCGACTGTAACGGTCTGAAGCTCCTGACCTGAAACTGAACTGAATTGCAATGAGCCTATTCTGGACTGAATGGAAGCTAATTAGCAATAGCCATAGCGTGAACATGCCTGTGTTCTGTATGATAAAAGACTGCCTCAGTTGTTAAAAATGGATTGGAACACCTCCAGTATAATTGCAATGCACATGATACAGGGTTGCTTTTCTTTTGTGTACAGTTTCTCCAGACTTAATGAAGAGCTCAGTTTAATATCTGTAACAGAGGTGTTTATACATCTCTGCTCCCTGTTGTTCTGGAGACTGTGATGAAGAACTTTCTGCAAAAATATTAATGATATCTGAGATCTGTTGTGCTAAATGTGTCAGCAAATGTGTTTGTGACTGTTTTGAAGAAACAAAACTTAAGTGATTATTTTTTCAGCACAATGCTGAAAAGTAAAACTGTTTCCTCTTCATCCTTCAGTTCAGCTTTCCCTAGGATCCTTCCTCAGTATTAATGTAAATCACTCTATTGTCATTTTGACAGTAAATGGCCTCTTTCTGTTGATCATTACCACAACAGCCACATTAAATCTTTTGTCATTCAGTGTTGTGAAACATGAAAAGCGTAACTGTAAACTGAATATCTTTTGAACGAAACTAGACATTTTGAATCAGATTAAATACAGTGAATCAAGGTACAAGCCCGTACTACAACAGTCCCATGTTACTTATTTATTAGCAGGTTGCAGCTGTTTGCAAACTTCCGTTTTTGTTCCTTCTCCTCCCACTGTATCAGAAACCCAATGAATTATGACTATGATCAAAATAATCGTTTATCAGGGTCCTACATGTAACTGTCAGTCCTAAGCCTGACAGTGTTGTAGAAGTGCTAAGTCAGTGCAGTACTCATTTAGCTTTAATAATGCATATTAAATATCAGCTCTGCTTCTGAATAATGTTTATGCAACTGAATTTCCAAACAGCAGACTTTAACGCTGATCCATTGAGTTTCACACAGCTTCACAAGATCTGAACCCTGTGTGCGTGCTGACTTTAAGTAACCAACACCGCATGCGTTTGTGTGGCTCCCACTCCGTGTTAACTGTGTACTGTCATGATGTAAACCCTCATGTTGCTAACTGCTCAGTTAAAGACATGCTGGGCTGTAGCAGAGGCTGCAGATCCATAATCAATCCTGACTCTAATCACTGTGAATGTTGTGGTAATTAGTGCTTTTTTTCTCCAGAAAAAAACCCTGCCCTCACAGCATATGGAGGTGCCTACAGCCTGGGGAAGGTTAAGCTCCTGTTTAAACAAATTAGGCGAAGGCAAAACCTTGAATATTTTACTGTTCGCTGCACAGATGTGTTCATAAAATCATCCATATCAATGTTCCTGAGCCTGAGCTGGACTGTGGTTTCTACCAGATGGCTACAATCAGTCAAGGCAGGAGCAGATGAATGCAGACAGAGTTTTATTGGCTTAACTGATGGGGATAATGGGTGTTTTTGCTCAGTAAAAGGTTCCTGCTAATAATGTGGTTATTTATAGGGGAAAGATTTCTGTAAACTGCAAGTCAGTGAGCAAACATGTTTTTGAACATCATCACCTTCATTGGTTTTAGCAGTTTGCATCGCAGCTGTTTGAACAAACAGAATGAGGACCATAAAGTCTTAACTGTAACTGAAGCTGTTTGCTCTACTGTGGTCACCAGATTTTATGGTTTTCATTCACGGAAAATCCAGCATGATTGACATTTAGCTTTAATAGTTTAGTTTTAATTTTAATGGTTTCTTGGTGTTTTGTTTGATTGTTATCTTTTATAGTAGAAATCAAAAATGCACTGACAGACCAGCGCCTGATAACAACTGAACTGTTTCTGCAACAATATTTTACTTGCATCTGTCACCCTGTAGGGGCCTCGCATGTCACATCCACTGAGTTTATGACTTGACACATAATACACTCTTTACAATAAAGCATGTATCAATATGATGACTGATGGCGATAGTGAAATTTTTATGGCTCTGGAGTCATTTATTTTGTAGTTCAGAGGTCGCATGTGGAAGCAAGGATGGACGGTGATAAAGGTCATGGCTGACAGAAAGGAATTACTGGTAATGAAACAGCACCAGATAAACGTAAATCCTGATACAGATGTTTAACTATCATATTCATCTTATCCTTATTAATAAGTCAATTAGTTTTATTTAAATTAAATTAATTTGTATACAAGCTAGCTTCATTGAAACTAAGAACAACCTGAGGAGTTACCACAATGTGCAATATCTGAGTAGAATCAAGAAGAATGCATTTAGCCACATTAAAGAGAGGTAATCCTCCTTACTGTATAAGCACTCTTGAAATCCACCAAATGGCTATGAAGTCGTCAGTGTTTGCGGTTCAGAGCTTATTTGAATAAGAAATGCAAGGACACGTCCGTATTCATTTCCTGTTCTTAGCATCGATTTCAGTCAGTGTGGAATGTAATTTGTGAAATGTCATTTAAAAAGCCAGAGATGTTTGACACGGAATATGTCCTGGAGTCAAAATATTGGTTTATTATTTTGTAGAAACTGATGAGAAATGGCAGCACGGTGGTGCAGTAGTTAGCCCTGTCGCCTCATACCTAGAGGGTTTCAGGTTTGAATCCCGGTCTGGGCCCTTCTGTGTGGAGTTTGCATGTTCTTCCTGTGCCTGCGTGGGTTTTCTCCGGCTTCTCTGGCTTCTTCCCACAATCCCAGAGACATGCACGTTAGGTTAATTGGCCACTGTACATTGCCCCTAGGCTCCAGCCCCCACCCCCAACAGATAAGCGGTATAGAAAATGGATGGATGGGTGATGGGAAATGCTTGCTGATTTTCTACCTGATATTTTTGCATCAGCCCAATAACAAAATCAATTTAGTGACAGATAAGCATCATTCACTCTCTCCCCATTGGAAATCCACTGCAAGTCAAGACTTTTGTAAAGTCGTAAACTAATCAAAGATAAATATACATAAAGATATTCAGACTGACCGACTGAGTACAGAGAATACATAATTGTTTCAACCCTCCTTACTTTTGTTATTCAGATGTAGTCGGCATGGCACATAATAATTATCTCAAAACTCTAAACTTTCGCTGACAAACACTTTGACTGCATATTCGGTGTGAGAAGAATATAACTGGATAATCATAAACAGATTCTGTGGTTTTGCGGAGAGGATGTTTCTCTGCAGACTAACAGTCTGGAGTTTCAGTTAAATAAATGTTTCTCAGAGGCAGAGCTGGTTTGCCGGATAGAAGATATATCACAGAGTTAACACGAATAAACTCAGGCAAGCAACAGTCTGCAGAAAAGTAATAGTAATAAATAAATGTGAAAACCGATAATAGTGAAACCAAAAACAGATGATGATGAACTTCAGCCTCATTCATAGCCATGAAACCTGTGTATCATTTGTTCATTTGTTCAAAAGTGAAAAAAATTACTTTTACTTTACTTTCACTTTTTCATTTTTTGTATTTGAATGTGATAGAAAAAAACAAATAATGCTTTGATTTTCGCACTTTCAATTTCATGCTTGATCAAAAAAATAAAAGCCATGTGAAAAACGGGCCCAGGGCCGAATTTGGTTTTCATATTGCATCTTTCTGATTTGTGTGACCTGGAAGTCAAGCTGAAGTCTTTGTCTATTCATTATTATCTTCACAAACATAACCAGAGCACTGATGCTTATGGTGTGAAAACCAAAGCATTCTTAGTTTTTTTGTATCACATTCAAAAGCAAAAGAAAAAAAAAATCATAAGACATTTTTTCATTTTTTTGATTTTCAGTTCACTTCTCAAAGGAACATCACATGAGCGAATGATACACAAATTCATTGGCTTTAACTGGATGGTCAGTTAATTTATCAACTGTCATGAACATGTGGTGACGGTTGGATGTTGTCTTCCTGAGGAGGCTGGACTGTGTTGCAGTTGCAGGTGATTGATCTGAGAGTGGTTAGCAATTGGCTCCTGTGTGAGTGAGACTGAGAAATGGTACTTCAAAGCTCACTTTATCGATTGGCGGTGGAAGTCCCTGACATCTGGAGCAGCCTGCCTCTTGGAGTGGTTTGAAACAGAGGGATGTGGAAAAATATGAAAGACTCTCACTCAAATGTAATAGAGGAAGCAATGAATGGCAGAGAGGAAAAAGCTTCATAATGCATTTATACAGCTGATAGCAAGAGATCAAAACGTTATCGTGTTAGATATCTGTACTTATCCCACAGCATGCTAAAATGGCTGCAGCTGGGACTGATGGGAATGTTATTAAAGTATTGAACAAATAGAAATGTTCACTCATCAGTTCAGTAGTGACTTAGCTAGTAAGCAGATTAGATGAAGAAAATAACATAGTGTAGAAAATAGACATGTAGGAAAGCATCAGTCATAATCATCATTCTGTTCACGTACAAATGGCAGCATAAAGCACAAAGAGTTTGGTTTTTATCCAACCCAATGCAAGCATCTGTCTGTTCTACTGCGCTGTGTAACTTAGCCCAAACCATGAATAATTATACATCATAGGAGTTCCTTCAAAGGGAAGCCAGACAGAAACTCAAAGGGACTGTTTTTTATATTTTGTGCACATAGGTCAATATTTTTTCATCAGGCTCTTCTTCACAAATCCAAATAAATCGCCTCACCTCTCACTCCACAGCTGTAGGTTAGCAGATCGTCTTTGAAGTGGCGCTTTATTCCCCCGTAGATCATGTGCTCGCTATAGAGCCGGGCAGCTCTTGCCTGTGAAACACCAAGTCGAATTGGGAGTCTATGAAATGTAGAAAATAGTTTAAAATGTCCATCGCACAGCAAAAAGGATGTCTCTGAATGTCATCTTTTGTCCCACAATCAGTCCCAAATGCGAAGCTATTTAGCTCACATCATTTGCTTTCACAGCCTGTTCATTTTCATGTCTTATGAGAAAAACATCAACACGCAGATCAGTTGGCATGATGGTCATATGCTCACCCTGCATACTCATTCATAACTCTTCCCTGGTCCACTGCTATATATTAAGTATTAGCAATGCACAATACAAGAATGATAATTAACCTGCTTCTCGTGGCCCATACTGATAAGAAAACTAATATTTGTATTCTTAAAAGACGTTCATAAGAGCTGATGCACATCTGAGGGTAAGTAAGGATAAGATGTAATGAGCAAAGATGAATTATTTAATATTCCAGAGTTTTAATAAGATTTATTGGGTTAAAGTGTTTTCTCTCCACCTGGAAACTGAGGTGCAGCAGTTTGACTTCTTCTTCTTCTTCTTATTATTATTATTATTTGTGTTATTATTATTAATCAGTGTTTATTGGCAGCAGACAGGTATGCACCAACTTTAAAGGTGCATACCTGTCATTGTTTGATTAATCATTCAAATGAGAAAATACTACACACATTAATCAATAACGTAAATAATTGTTAGTCGCAGTTCTAATCGATTCCCGTGCAACCAGCTCAGCAGTGCTGTGCTGTTGACTGCAACTTACAGTTTCCATTCATGCATGTTATTATGTGCAGAGAAAATGCAAACATTTATTTATTGTAATGCCATTCAGTACAAGAATCCTGTAAAAACAAACCTGTCTTTGTAAACTGTTTATTGTTGTTGACTTTGTGCTGATGTAGTTCCGAGGTCATGTTTGAGTCCATAATTTGTGGATTTGCTGTAGTGGATTGTGTTTTGTGTTTCTAAAATGTTGCTTCATATGCAGTAATGTGGTGGACAAAATCCTAGAAACACGTTTAAATACAATACAGTGATAAAAAGAACAATTTAAAAGTACCGTACAGTTGAGTCAACTCACAAACACCTAAAGCAGTAGTCCCAAAAAAAACCTTTTACATTATGTTTTGGTGTCTTATTTTGCATTGCATACCATCTTCTCCTTCTATAGTGGCTGATTCAAACATGTAAACCCTGCTGTAAAGCCCGGTCATGTAGTCTATCAGTCTAAGGTGGTTGGTTTATTTTTTGTCCTCACGACATCTGCCTCCAAACAAGAGCTAAACGACAGCTAATTCATCAGTCCAGCTGATTCACTTTAAACATGTCGCACCAGGCCGTTTTATCCAGGAATAGTGGAATAGGAATAGTGTTTATCTGCATCCTGCAGTGTGTTGCATCCATCCTTGTCCCGCAAACCTTTTAGTTTAGTTTAAATTACTTCAGCGACCCTGAAAACACATGAAATTATTTCACCTTTGAAAGGTCTCAGAGTGAAAACTAAAACATTGCAAACGCCTAGAAGGCCAAATACGAATCTGATTTATTGTATATTTTGACTTGAAGCTTCAGGCTGTGCTAAAGTGAGTCCTTATCAAGAATCAATGCACCCTGTGTTTTATGATCTATTAAAAATATACAGAGAATTATTTTGACCTCTGACAGAAAGTAAAGGCAGGACAAGTGTGCGATTTATTATCCTCTCACACTGCAGTAGAAGAGTTTGTGAGACAAATCACCTGTACACATGCTTCCTCTGGCCCATAACAAACTGTCCCCTCTGCTCCACTCATGCATAGTCTGGGGGAATAAGGAGCACTTTTAATGGCATAGTAAATTGGTGTTGTCAAGAATGTAAATTTGTCACGAATGGGCTGTGTCTTCCATCTGTGTAAAATGTCCTTTTTCATCAATTTGCCCACACAGCAAGTGATGGAAGTTGACCCGCATTTAAGAGTCACCTGGTTAATGTGGAGAAAGCATTATGTAAAGCATTTATCATGCGGGGGAGTGGAAGTCAAAGAAAAGTCCCATCAAGATAATATCAGTGGCAACCTACACCACGTCTTTAATGTTATAAAATAATGTTTATTTTTTCAAACATCACTCATTAGTGCTGTTACATACTAATCTGGAAATACATCAACGCAGTCATCGGTATTCACCCTGTGTAAAGCCCAATGTTCAGAATAACAGACTCAGATTTCTGTGTTTTTGTCTCTATCGATCCAGTATATTCGTCGTTGCTGTTTGTCATGATGCAAATCAGCCAATCGTTGCTAGTTGATTTTTACGTCCATGGATCTGAGGAGGGGGAAACCACACTGTAAATCACATTAACATAATCAATTATGGCATGTTCATTCATTATCGTGGGTTGGCTTTCTTCCTTCAGTATGACTTTGAGAAAGTGTGACACCATCTAATAATCACCAGTGCAATCAGATGCATCTTGTGACAGAAACATGTCAGTCTCACATCAGAAGCTTCCTGTCGGTGTCCAAAATCACTAATTAATAACTCGATTAATGCAGTGCAGTACACTGCTGTGTTACACTGAAGGGATACGAGACACAGCTAAACTAGATTTCAGAGCATTTTCACACGGCAATTCTCAAACAGCAAATTCAACAACACTGCAGATCTGTCTGTTTCAGTAAGGGACCTTATAACTCAGACCCCAGAGGTCCAAGTATTCAGGTTTCTTCCTGCTGCCTCAGTTCTCAGTGGCCCGAGCAGCTGAGAACTGAGGCAAATGCTAGATTATGTTTAATGTAAAAATAATAATAATAATTACAGTGAGTGCCAGCATTTAAAAAAAGTCTCTCTACAGCACCTAGATCTAGAAAACTGAACTCTGCAGGTCTGTCAGGGGACATGAGCTCTAATGTGCATCCTGCATGTAAGTCAGACTCAGTCCACACCTTGCTGCATTGAGCGCACCCTGCGTCAGAGTGCTGACAGAGTGTTGGTATTGGATGTGTATTACGAGGTGCAGAAATGTCCAATATGAATTGAATGGAAAAAGTAAAACATTTATGAGGCTCAATTTCCAGGAACATTGTAAACATAGTGTGAAATTATTAACCTAAACAGAGCAGACTTGTTCAAATGGTCTGTATGATGTTTTATACCGAAAGGATATTAGGGGGACAAAAAACAAACACTGACAAGCCTGGGGGCTACATTTAAGGCTTATGTGCCTGTTTTTCAGGTGCTGATGTGACTCATTCGGTCCCAAACACACGTGTCACATTTGTTGTGACGCATGTGATTTGTGCCCTTTGACTCGTAGTAAATAAGATGCTGAATACATGCAGATTGCGACTGCAAACAAAAATGAAAACCACCCAACGCGATTCAACACATCCCCTGCTGTCAGTTGATTTGTTTGCTGTTGCAGCCAGTTAGTCAGTGTCCTCGCATTTTAATATTCGCGCTTGTATTGAGGTGCCTTTTTGGATCTGTACTCACATGTCCAAGGGCTGGTTGAAGACTGTTTTTCTTTCTTTCCAACCGCTTCTGGATTCCCTTTGAGCTGTGATTTCATTTTATTCTCATTGGTGTTTTTCATACCTGACTGTTCCTCAGTTATCCAGCGTTTTCTGATTCACTTGGGCCTAAATCATTTTGATGTGCGTCTTATACACATATTAATATTATGGAGTACTAACCCATCAAAGGAAATGCGATCAGGACGCATCAGTCCACAATAAATCTGCAGCGTCATTCACCAGCAGGTGGAAATGTGACAGCAGGTTTGTTTTGTGAACGACACAAACCTGCCAACGCACGTTTCATCTGATCAGGACTTCACCGTGTCTTTCTCAGCAAACGCCACGTAGATCTGAGTTTGAACTGCGATAGATTTTGATTATAAGTGGTGAAGAAAATCAATAGAAAGAGGCAGAAAATGAATTTTGGACCGTTGCCGTAGCCAGTAAAGCAAAACTTTGGCTTTGGGACAGTTTTTATTACTTTGCACACAAAGTTAAATATCTTAAATGAAAATGTGTTCTGCTGAGTTTAAATTGCTGTGTCATTGTTTCACTCATTTCATTTAATGTATCAAGGAACATTTACGAGTTAGTCAGTTAGCCAGACTGATGACTCAGTGTTAGCTCACTGCAGATATATGACCTGGCCTTTTTCACATTGATGCCTTGAATGTCAACATCCAGCCTGAAAATTTAATATACAACTATATTTAAAGTGATCTGAAGCAGAAAAATCATTCAATAACTGTCAGGCCAGACTGATGCAGGAGCACAAATATCAAGCTAAGCCATCCAGTCATCTGGAATACAAGTTAATCACAGTGCAGTCAAAATGACACGTTGGAGATGCTGCAGATGGATGATGACTTCATATAAAGGGTGTATTATTATTACTATTATTATTATTATTATTGTGGTTTGCATTACAACTTTACATTTTATTTTATCTCACTGTATTTTTGAACAGTGGGGCCAAAATACACTTTAGTATTTTTATACTTAGATCTTATATACATTTTTACCATTGAATTTTAATCCTTCTGAACCCATTTTATTCTTTTCTTTCTTTTTATTCTCATCATTGTTCTTCATCTCAAACTGCTCCGTACAGACAAAAGTATTGGTACACCTGACCATCCGCCTAGCAGGGATTTTGGTGGCATCACATTCTGGGTGCACGGACATTGGTGTGGAGCTCGTCCCCCCCTTTGCAGCTGTCTCAGCTTCCGCTATTCTGGGAAGGCTTTCCATGGGATTGGGGAGCGTTTCTGTGGAGGGTTTTGCCCGTTCATGCAGTGATGTGTTTGTGGGGTTGTGCACCAATGCTGGACCAGTTGGTCTCTGTGTGGGACGGTTGGGTTCTTTCACACTGGACTCATCTGGCCATGTCTTTGTAGACCTTGCTTTGTGTGCTGCGGCACAGTTGTAATGGGGTGGAGGGGGGGCCTTCCCCGGTCTGCTGCCAACAGGTTGGAGGCATGCCTTTGTCCAATGTGTCTTGGTGTGCTGGGGTGTGGAGATTTCCATGGGGGTGGGTTGCCTGGCCTGGGCCCTCAAAAACAGCCCCATACCATACCTGAATTCAGTAACAACGAGGTCTGTCCGAATAATTTTGTCTATGCAGTGTGGCATTGTTAGTACAGCCTCAAGAATCTACCACATATTGTACAAGCATGTGACCAACAAAACCCTTGAATGCTGAATCTGTTCTTCAGACCTTCCACAGTTTCTTTCATAGTGCACCAATTTAGCCGTATTTGAGAATTAATTATGAAAAAACACCTCAGATACCCAAATACCCTCGGATGTCATTAAATGCTGACGGCTTTTGCGTCACAGATTTGACTGTTTTGTGATCAACACTCCATGTTTTGGTGTATACACTGTGACCCAAACTGCCTGAGTTTACAAGTTTAATTGCTCCAGTCACCTAGATTTGATCACCTTCTCATCTCCTCACTTTAAAAACGACATTTTAAATGGAACCTGCTTATCGTCTCCTCTTCATTGACCTGCTCTCACGCATACGCACAGCATAGACGTGACCCGCACTCCCATACATATGTAGTGCACTCTACTGAGTCCACTCCTCTAGTTCATTATGCTTTCAACAGGAATAAAGCAGATATCAGCAGGGACAGTGATAAGCGGCACACTAGTGTACATAAACAGCAGGTAAAACCCCACACAGATAACAGATAACATCAACAGCTGGCTGCTGAGATACGACTGTTGTGATAAAACTCCCTCAGGAGCACATCCATCATTGTGTCTCACATGCATTCTGTTCCAAACGGATAAAGGCTTGATGCCTTCTCCGGGATTTTGGTATAAATAACATATTTTGAGTTTTCATTATGTACTGAAAATGAAAAAAAGAGGAAAGTGGTTGAGGTTCTCATGTCCCTGACACAGATATTTTTCACATTACAGCCTGGCATCAGGATCATTTCTATCTCCACAAAGCCATCACCAAAAGATTGAATGCATCTCTTGAGGACGTGTGTGCATCAAAAACAGAACACAGTGATCTGGCACAGTGGGTACCAGAGCATCTTATCACAAACAAACAAAAAAAGTTCTTTTTAGTTTAGGAAACTAGAAAAAATCATGTCCTGTGAAAGTTTGTTTAAATAAACACACAAATGTTGAATGACACCTACAAAATCTGGTGATGACTTTAACTGCAAGGAATTATTATATATTAGTGAAAACATTTGCTGCCTTGCTCAGAGGGACTTTGATGTGATGGTTTTTGTTGTGTGAAATGCAGTCACTAGGAATACAGAGAAATGTACGTCTGTCATTTTACTTCATGTTTATAACTTTTAATGTGTTTCATATGTACATGACTGACACGAGACTGGCTGACATTTACGCAATTTGCTGTGACACTTCATGTCACAGTTTCCCTTTTTGTGACAAGCAAAACCTCATGCATTTTTCAAACTTTTCTATTTTTTCTTAGAATTACTGTACTGGACATGGGTTTTTTTTTAAAAAAAGACACCTGTGTTTGCAAATGTCCCTCTTTAAAGACTCTCAGAGCTGTCATCTGGTTTAACAAAACAGTCCTAATATTTGTGTTAACTGCTTTGAGTATCTGGTAATACACTGCTTTGTTGATTGTGAGTCACAGAAGGGGGAAACGTGCCGCGACTCTTACTGTATGTGATCCAGATGTTTTTGTTTTGTTTTGTTTTTTTTTTCTTGTTACTGGATGATGAATTTCCAACAGCAACGATAAGGACTTCTGGGAAACAAATGAAACATCAGATTGAGATAAATCCAGACTGAGGGAGAAAACAATCTGCTTAGTCTGTCCTGTTGACAACACAACACAGCAAAGCTCAGAGTGTGAATAATTGATAGGACACCTCACCTCGACAGGGTCAGGAGCAGGGAAAATATTCCCTCTGGCTCAGCCTGCCGACGCATCCATCTCCTCCATGTTAACACTGACAACTCATTTCCTTACTCAGGAGTTAGTTTATTCAGCTCTCTAATCTGATAGACTCCTGTTGGGCCTTGTTCTTTGCTGAGGAGCAAACGCAAACATATGGCATGTTGACATCTTAGGAAAGTTGCACAGGTCCTATACGTCTCAGCAGACTGGGGGTAATAATGAGAAACTGAAGGCAATTTTCTGCTTGATCTATTTCCATGCATGTTTGCAGAGGACAGCATGTCATGCTGTGCTCATTCAGATTTTAGCCCCAAGTAAAGAACATGCATCTCTCTGAGAATATACATTCTGTCCAGTTTTGTAACATATGGTCACATTAATGTGCGCAGGCATTTTCTGATAGCTCAAAGTTTATGAGATTTTCATGTTTCTAAAATGCAAGAACCCATGAAAGCAATACTATGATATCCTTTCATTCTCACACTGTCAAAACAATCCTCATAAAACCACTGAATTTAACCTATTATCCATACAGAATTTACAGTCTATAATTCTATGCACATGTCTGTCTTTGCATTCCTCTGTAAATCTGTTAGTATATCAAGAACTCAGGCTTGGAATTTCATTTATGCATCAGTATACTTGGTCAGCAGTGTTGACAGGGTGCGGTCATTAGTGTGTTGTTCTTGTTCTTGTCTTTCTCCTTCCAGCATCACTCATGACCTTTCAAATTCAAAGCCACCAAGCTGCTGATCAATATCTACTGTAACAAGGATGCAGACAATTAAAGGCCTGTTGTCAAGGCAGGTGCTCTATTTAGACTTCTGCTAACAATAGTATACGCACAGTAAATCCATCCGTTTTTTTTAATGGCCGTGTCAACTGGATTTCAACTTGAAGATAAAAAGCTGGTGAGAGCTAGTGGTGAGTCAGTATGTTTTTGGTTTTTGTTCTAGCCATTTGCCGAATACATTTGATTATACCTTCTGTCCTGAGCTTTAGTGGTTTCACTCTTCCGGCCTAACATCGTTATATTTAATAGCAGCAGTGTTTCAGCAGGCAACATCCCCTGACTGTGAGTCATACTGCACAGAAATATTCGGAATGTCCAAAAAAGGCCTGTTTTCTGGCCGATAACCTTGCTTCCAGTTCAATGTGAATATCATTGGAATAACATAACCAACCACTTACAAGATCAACAAGAACTGCTCCTGTCAAGGCTGCTTCTGGTCTTCCCAGAACAGCAGCAAAATTGGCATGATTCAAAATCAATACAGGACTACTTACGTTCTTTCCTTTTTCAGCGGTGAATGGTTGGGTAATGAAACTCTTCACGTGTTATTATTGTGCTCAGTACATCTGATGTTGATAGGACTTAAGACCTTTGTCTTTTTTCAGACCTAAATAGAGATACGCCGCCAATGAAGAGATGAGTCACTCACTGGGCCAACACTGAAGGAATAATTCTTCTTTAAACTAGTGCAATGAGATTAAACTCTGTGTATCTTAGCTGGCGAGGCTGACATTCAGGGCTGCAGGATCATTTATAATGAACAAGGCATTGCAGACATGCTATAAAAATGAACGTCATTGTGGACGTGCGTTACAACTAAGCTGTTTTAACATGATGATGTACACGAAGTGGGATACTCTGAAGGTCAGCGACACTGGAGACACGTCTGTCTGGTTCATTTGGATGTCACTTTCGTCTACTGCTTCTGTATTTTTTAATCTTTAAGGCTAATACATCAGTTGTAAGAAAATTAAAAAGATAACGTGCATCATCGAGGATATCGGTTATCTGTTCTGGGCTTATGAAAAGCAGTTAGCGTAAGTCCTTACTGGTCTTCTACAAAGATGGGCTTTATTCATGAACAAAACAGGTTTATCTATCTTCCCAGTACTTAGTCGGTTCATTGTCTCATCAAGCAAACTCTCAGTTGGCCTCCAAGTGTTTGACCAGATAAAGATTTACTTCACCAAACCAACAGCTGCCACAGTGTAGATGATGTTTTAATGTTCTAGGTGGAGATGTGGATTTAGAAACTAATTACAAAAATGAACTGCTTTTAAGAGGCCAAATCACCTGCAAAGTTAGGTACCGGTTGTGCATCAGGCCAGCCATTAGCAGATAAAATGTTCCAAATTGGGTCATTTATCCAAACCCACTTCAGCACCACCTCCCACACTCCCACCTATTAGCTCTAATACGAACACAGGCAATTTTAAATAAGCTCTTTGTGCTCAGCCATTAGTTCTGCAGTGACACTCTCCATATTGCCGTTTCCAAATTCAGTGTTACGAACACCCAAAATGAAGTTGCAGGTATACGCCTCCTTTTACCTTAAAATAAAAAGACAAACAAAAAAAAACAAAAAACAAAAGAAACAAAACATCCTCTAATGAATGACTGATTGGAGAAAACAAAAATCAAACTTTGATCAAAGATTACTGCCATCACAAGATCAAGTTATGGTTGAACAAATACATTTACTCTTCCTCTATCAGATTCAGTCTTGAAAACTACATTGTGCGAAGTATTGGTCACACTGTGTGCAGAACTGAGTCAGTTCTCCTTCAGAAGCTGTTGAAACAAGCTGTATTTCACCACTAAATTACTCTTAACTGCAGCTTCTCTGCATCATGCTGCCCACAGTTAGTTTTCCAGTGTAGGTAACCTTGAGAAAAGACACTTTGTGGGAAAGTGCACGGCCTGCCATGTTGTTATCCTGCATTGTGCCAGTGTGCACAGGCTGACAAGAGTGCAGTGATGACAATCTGACAAAAATGAAAGTTGACTTCAAATCATCTTTTCGCCTCTGTCATCAATTCGCTATTTTTTGTGACACACACTGCATGACTGTAATGTTTACAGTTGATGTCATTTCACAGGATTTCTGGGAACCAGAAAGTCCAGAAAGATGTTTTTTTTTGTACAGTCACTGACCAATAAGTTGCCCTTTGAGCTCTAAATCTCTTATCTACTCAATCGCATGCATGAATGTCATCTATGACTCCAGATGTGATGGAGAGCAGATGTTCTCCAGTGAATTCAAGTGGGTGGGGTTTTTTTTCCTTAAATGTGATGCAACAGGTTGAAACCACGCATTAGGAGTCACAACAGCCACTTTATGTTTATACTGAAATCTTTTGTTGTTTAAACTAGTGATAGCACGCATTATTTAGCACTGAATGTAACATTAGAGTCATATCTATAAAATAAACACCAAAAGCCAACATTGCCATATCGTACCTTCTCGTGCTCGCGCTTATTTGTGTTGTAAGAGACTTTAAATCCATCTTGGAGACTCATCTGATGGAGATGAGTTCTCCAAAAAAAGGAGCTGGCTGACTGAAGGGAGCTGGGAAATACTGAAAACCTCCACTGAATGATGACGTTTCCCAAAGTCTAACTTCTCACTCACATCCCACCATGAGTCAAGACTGTGAGCGCTGAATTTCAAACATCTCAGGAGCAGCACTACTTGTAATGCAGGGGTGCTCTGAATTGCAATTAGCACTGCCCCCCATTCCTATTTCAATTTAAACCACAATTTCCCCAGAATCTATATAGTGTAGCTGAACATGCCAAGTCCTTTGAAGCAGCATGCATGGCTGCTGTGGCTGATTTCGGTTTCTCAGACGTGTAAAATCCATTATGTGGTCATAGGGAAAAACGAAATTGGTTCCAGTGAACTAACAAAGATGATAACTGGTCCTCTAGAGAACGTGAAAAGTCTCCTTGTGGAAATGTTATTGATGGTTTCGGGTTGTTAGGATGCCAACTAGCTCATTTGATCTACCAGCTAAAACCCAGTGTGCAGCTCACCTATATCCCGGCTAAACTGGATGTGGTGTATGGGCTGGCTACAGTTACTGATGCTGAACTCACAAGCACAATGTTTGTACAGCAGGCAGGTTCAGAGGAACGAGAGACGCAGTGACTTAAACTGATTTTAATGGATTTGTCGGGTATATAAATGACATTGATACTGAGTGGTTTTTCCCAAGCGAGGGCTATGCTTAAGCAGATATGTTATATATGATGTGTTTGACTACAGAGGGGGAAAGCAGAAAGAGGAAGTGCCAGAGTAAAACCTTTTCCTTTGCACAGAAAAAAACTAAACAAAACATGTGAGCCCTGACCTTGGATAACTTTTTTTTTTTCTTTTCTTTGCTTTGCTATCATCGACCCAAACCCTTAAGAACACATACTGATTTTCATTCTGAGCGATACTCCTGTGACGGCTTTCGACTGTCACAAGAAAAATAAAACATCTTCAGTATCGACAATGCTTGAACTTTCTGCTCCACATAGTGTGTGATGATAGCAAACACTCCTCCATTTATTGGCAAATATCCCAGTTAGTTTCAGACTTTCTTCACAAGGCTTAGGCTTGCTAAAGCATAATATCAAGTTCTGTTTAAAATGATTTGTATTGATGTGCTCGCATTTCAATTCGTCATTTTTGATTGGAGATATCGATTTTTTTTTCATGGATATGAAGAACCTTTGAAATGTTTGAGAAAATGATTACAGTATAAAGAAAATATTTCTGACTTTTGAATAGTATGTGGTGGCATTAGCTTTGTCTGTAATAGTCGGGTTAATCAGACTAATATAGATTTCATTAAAACTCTTTTACAGACCAAATTATGGCAGTTAGAATTTGGAAATTATTAATACAGGCTACAGCTGCAGATGTACTAAGTGCCAGGGATATAAAACTTTCCATTTGGAGGCTATTCTGCATGTCAAAACTTCGATGCAGCCTGAAACAGACATGTTTTACAGCAACAATATTACAAGCAATACAGGCAAAAATATTGTTTAGTGTTTTTCCTGCAGAAACCCATGCTGTCTGCACCTGTCTTGACTGCGTAGGACTAAGCCCCATTAAAGCCTTTCAAACATGAACACACAGAAACATAAAAACAAAGCAAAACCTGCACAAGATAAATAGGATCACAGCTGATGTCCCAGTAAAATAATCAGCAAAAAGATTCTTATGTAACTATTTTGTTACTTATTCACAGATAGCAAGATTGTTATCAAGCAAAACTGAAAATTCTTTAAGTTGTTCCCTGATAGGTGAATCTCTTCCATCTGTGCGCCGAACTGAGGCACCACATGTTGGTCAGGGATGATTTAAGACTTCGGGAACCTCCGGTCTTCATCCTGACCTCGACTGACTCAGCCTCAGCCTCAGTCTCGAGGACGCCCCGAAGACATTTCACTTCATCTTTGGATGCTATTAAAAAGAAAAGAAAAATTGACAAGCGAAATCAGTGCTCATTCAGTCCACATCCAGGAAGCAGCAGGCAGACGTGAAGCTACACATAACTTGCAACATGATAAAAGCCAAAAGCAGATTGAAAGAGGACCCACTGCAGCTGAGAACAGTTGCCACAGACCCAGAAGCTTACAGCTTCAAATGGTAAAATGCACCAACCCACTGAAGTCCCAGTGATCAACCAACAGTCAAGTTTATGATTCAAAACTAACCCTAGGATGAGGACACTTGGCCAGAAATTTAACCGCCTGCCCCAATATGACCTGCTGTCCTTTCCAATTAAACGCTTCAGCCATCAGAGGTGCCTCTTCTCCAGCCCACAGACAGTCATTAGGGATATTTGTCTCCATTTAATTTCAGTTTGCTACACATGGGCAACAGAGAGATTCAGAGACATTATCTCGACCCTGAGGGGAGGAGGTGCAGGCTGCCATAAAGGATACAGCTGCATAAAGTGGTAAAAAGGGTTTTAAGAAAATATCCCTACTGGTGGCAATGCAGTCGGTAGGTGGGAATTAGTGGTAAATCATCCAAGATGATTTAAGTGTTGCATTCAAGCCATTTCATTGGTTTCTGTTTTTTCCCTCTAAATGTGTCTATGCATGATATAAAAAACACACATTTCCATTTCACATCGGAAAGAAAACTAATGATTCAGTCAACATACTGTGTGCTCGATAGAACCTCAGCCACCATACACAACCATTTTTTTCATATTCTAATAGGGTTACACATAGAGAATGCACATATAAGCAATATAAACTGTCATGGATTTGCTAAGCATGTGCAAATGGAGGAATATTCCCAGTGGACTGCACTGATTGGGGCTTAGCCCAGACTGGAGCATAGATGCAGAAAGCTCACAATGCATGATGGATCTGGTTGTGCACAGCGGAGAGAGGGGGTTTATGGGATGGGTGGATACACCACAGCCCTCTGCAAAGTGCACAGCGTGCAACCACTGCATGCCTAACTCAGTCCTGGTCTGCAATTCTTCCTGGCTTGAACTTCTTCTAAATGTTCCCAAGATAATTGCCACTTCTCATCCAGACAGGATTTGTCTTCATTTTGACAGACTTGCCTAATTCTGCACCAGGCAGGTCAAATGTGGAGTTTGTTGCGTGTTTGGAACTGCGTCTTCAGAGAAAACAAGTGGCAGCTTGCTCAGTTTTTGTTATAAGTTAGATCATCCACAATATTTTTCTAAAGATTCCTTAAATGCACCCGTTTTTTTATTGTAATGTTATCTACAAGTGCAGTTTGTGGCTCATGTGACATCCCACACAGCTCTGAGATTAGATATAACCTTATTCCCGTTAAGTGCACACCAGCATGACCGCATTTATCGTCTGATTAATCATTTGCGAGTCACAAGTGTGGCATCTGGATCTCCTTCACAGCATTCGGACTATGAAGCTCAGAGTGCAAAGTGAGCTGTGGCGGAGTAAAGACACTGTTGCTCATTAAATAGAGAAATAAGTTTTTGTGAGATTTTCTGTTGGACAGCTTTTAAACGTGGTATAAGGAAGATTGTCGTATCACAATGCAGTTCATGAACACAAAGCTAGGTGGCAGTGTTTTGTATCCAGGTAATGTTTTGTATTTGCATTTTTAAATTGTCACTTACAGCAGCATCAAGTGCTTGCTTCAGATCTTCAATGATGTCTGCCTCATTCTCCAGTCCCACAGACAGTCGGATCAGTGTATCACTGATCCCCAGGGCACTCCTCTCATTTTCCGGCACTGATGCATGAGTCATAATTGCCCTAAATTGTGATGTAAGACAATGACACTTATATATGAGCCATATACAGAAAACATCCTGCAGTTTCAATAGAGATGAGAGCAGAGACATAGACTTCAGAATGGAAGTGATAGGTCTCAAATAAAATCTCAGTCTGACAAGGATATTTTTATTCTTGATCTCTGCTGCACCCTTGTGGTGCTGTTTGGTACATTACATTTTAGACTACAGTTACTGAAAGTTGTACTTGCTTGTTGTAAGTTATAATCATGGTTTCAGTCTGGTTTGTCAGTTTGATTGTCGTTAGTCAGCTCGATTCTAGGGAAACTACTGGCACATTTTACATGAAACTTGGTTTTTAGTTTTTATAATGGCTGAATATCAAAATATAAATGATTTCTGTATAACTCTGTCTTTAGAGTGAAGTTCTGCAGAGATACTTACGGATGTTCTGCTAAACTTTCATAACCACCGAGACTCTCAGCTATCGCAAACATCTGAAATAAGACCACAAAAAAATGAAAAGATGAGAAACATAGTGTAGGACATAAATAATATGTACTGCAGGTGAAAAACAGCAGAAGGAATTGAAAGTGAAGTTGTGGTATTTATTGTTTTTTCTCTTTTCTTCACTTGTCCTGTCAGTCTGGGAATCTGATTTCTGATGAAACACAAAAATTAACAATCCAGACCAAATATAAACACTGTTGAATTACTTTGAGGTTACTGAGGAAGGTGGAGGCGTGCTCGAGTTTCCCTTTAATGTAGAAGGTGATCATCCCCGGACATCCGGTGCACTGTCTCTTCATCACTTCGTACTGAGGGTGGGAGGGCAGGCCTATGTGGAGAGGGGGAAAACATGAGCAATCAGGTGGTGATTCCAGGATGTTGCCACTTTACTAAAGCATGGATAGGTGGATATGTGCTCTTTAAACCACCCAATTTCAAATATACATGTATGGACTTACTATAAGTGCATCTATTAAAGTGTAGAAAGGACACATATACAACAAAGAACATTAAGGCAAATGACTTCAGTGAGTCTGTATTGCTATCTAAGTTGCTTCCAAAAGAGGGCGCTGTCTACATTTATATCGAACTAAAGGTCTACAGTTGACTCTCACTCACTGTTGTGAAGACAGACACACAAGTTTTTTGCTTCAAATGAAGACAAATGTTAACTCTAAATGTTACATTTTTAAACAAAAGCAGACATGTAAATATTTCCTCACAAGTGACGATTCAAAGGCACCGTGTTTGATAGTAAGCCAAGAGAGTATTACAGTACTCAAGGAATACCACATAGGGAAACATTTTTCGACTACTCTGCCATAAACTTGTCATTGCGGGACACAGAAGACAAGGCCATGATGCTGTAAATAATTTTACAAAACCCAACTACCATCCAAGAATCGGCAATGAACATTAGCTACATGATGTCATACAAACTGGAGACAGAGATACAGCAAACCTTTCGCTTAGGGTGAATTTTTGAAAGACTGATGAATCCATTATACTTAAAGTTACAGAGACCAAATTATTTTTGCTCAGATGTCGAGCTATTCAAACAAATGAAACTCTTAATAAGAAAACTGCAAATATTTGTGCAGAAATGAAGCAGGTGGAACAGCAAGATATTACTGTTGAGACTTGTTCATAGTGAAAAGACCTTCTTGCATAACATGAACTTGAACTTCGTGTTCTTTAACATTGTTTGAAGTATTGTGAAATTAGACAGCAGCTACAGGTGATCTTGGGGCCAAAAAGCAGCGAAGTGATAACAAGCATGTCTCAACAATAAGCTGGTGTGATGAGTGGTGTAATAATGATAATCATAATAATAACATACATAGCTATAATGCTTAATGAGATCACCTGGGAAAATGACGCGCTCGACCCGTGGATCGGCCTCCAGGAACCTGGCAACCGCCATGGCATTCTTAAAGTGGCACTCCATCCGCAGGTGTAGCGTCTTCAGTCCTCGGTTGCACAAGAAGCAGTCAAAGGGAGAGGGAACACTACCCAGAGCTTAACCAAGGCAGGATTACATGAAGAAGAAAAAAACAAAACAGAGGTTACAAAACCTCTCAAAACCCAAAAACAGGCAAGCCACAAAAGCATAAGCAAATACTTCTTCCTAAACTGGTTCTGAACTTCGGCCTCAGGATCATGTTTTGGTTGTTTAAGGAGTGAAATGTAGGTCAGGTTGAAATAACCAGTCCAACCAAACACTGAGCGTGGCAGAGCCAGACATTGGGTGAATAAATAAGACTACAGCTGTTCACTTCTTGAGATCTGTGTCCTTAAAACAACTGGTAACTATCAAGACGGTTGGTGATGTTGTGTCGATTGACTTGTTTCGTATGCTTGATGAAGCCGGTTGAGGTAGCCGCTCGCTGAATGTGTTACGTAGCTAACGAGCAGTTTTAATTTGCCGTTCTTGTGACTCACCGTTTTGCAGAAATTTCAGTCGCTCGTACAGATCTTCCCGGTTCACTGAGACGAGACCCATCACCACATCACTGTGACCTGTCGGGTTGATATTTTATGAAGTCCAATTTACAAATAATTCCTGTTAGAGCAGGAAATCTTTCATTGTGTCTCGTGTGAGGAAATAAGGTTCATAATGTTTTGAGAATATAATCAAGAGGATGGTAATTTCATTGTAAGAATTATATTTTTTTAAAAAACTGTTTTAACTTTGCCTGGCTGTCTGTATATACAGTGCCTTCAAATTGCCCCCTGGGGATAAATGAACTGAATTGAATATTTTTATTTCTGTAAACATTTAATGGAAACATGAAGGAAGATCACATCCTAAATTCTCTGATAGTCATGCGCAGACTAGATCCTTCACATTATTTATTTTGGCATGTAAGCCCGTGTTTTTCACCTCTGACAATGGCTCATTTGCATCAAATTCCAATGAAATATTATGTTAGTAAAATGTACATAACATACCGTTCATGTATTTGGTGGCTGAATACATGCAGATATCAGCTCCCAAAGCCAAGGGGCGCTAAGGAGCAAATGTACAAGACAAACACAGCAGCTGATCAATGACCGGTTTCCATGAACTGGAGTTTAATAGCAGGAAATTATTCAGATCAAAAGAACATGAAGTGCACTGCTGTTGCTCTCACCTGGAAATAGGCTGACATGAAGGTGTTGTCCACAACCACCACTATGTCTTTGTTGTGGTCGTGGACCAAGTCAGAGCAGGCCCTGATGTCGACAACCTTCATCATGGGGTTGGTTGGTGTCTCGATCCACACCAGCTGCACAGAGAGCGAGAGAAGGTGTCACTTTGTTGTAGCAGAAAGGGGGAGTCAAGATGTGGCGACAGCTCATTTACCACTCTATATAACATCAATACAAGTGACAGCCATCAAAGGTAGTGCTGATTCACAATGACTGCTTGAGATTTGTAGAGAGGACACACCCAATTGTATAAGAGTCTCACAAAATCAGAATCGAAGCAGTTAAGAAATGTGAACTTTTTCTTTTGTTTTTTTTAATGTAATTCAAGTGATCTGTTGGGAGACCACAGCACAAGCACAACAGATGTGGACAAATGACAGAAAGATTTGCACAAAATCATCCGTTGACTTACTTTAGTGTTGGGCTTCAGAGCAGCCTTCAGCTTGTCTGGTTTTGTACAGTCAGCAAAAGACACTTCCAGACCCACTTCAGCAGCAATTCTTTGGAAGTAGCGGTTTGTGCCTTACAATTCAGAAAGTGAGAGTACTCACAATTGTGTTTCCACTTTCATATCAACAGGTGAGACATGCTGCAGTTACAAAAGTTACAAGCGAGTTACAAAAGCGTGTCTCACCTCCATACACGTCATCCATGCAGACGATGCCATCGCCAGCCTTCAGCATGTGAGTGATAGTCACTGTGGCAGCCAGCCCAGAAGCCAGAGCAATACCTGCAGTAGAAATACCCAAAATAATCAGCCACCTGTCTCTGTGGAATATGTTTGCAGCAATTAAGTGAGCACCTGCCGTTATAGTGTTACTTACAATACTTTGCCCCATCCAAAGCAGCCACAGCCTTCTCAAGGCAGTTTCTTGTTGGGTTTCCACTGCGGCTGTACTCAAACCCCTACATAAAAATATGGTTATAAAAGATGTTTAAGTCACCAAACAAAAAAATGTATTATAAATATATATATATAGACAGTAAGAGGAAGCTGTCTATACAACAGTGAAAATTGTTTAAGGCACCTTATAAAAACCCGGCCAGGTGGCAGCCCAACTCGCCTGCACACACCATCCGTACTGGTGTTTGCTCACCACTCTCACAAACAAGGCAAAGCCAGCATTTGTCTTTTGTTCGGTGTTCTAATAAGCAGGTTTGTGCACAAGGCTGAAAACTGTGAGAACCACCATTTAATATTCATTTGTGAGGTAAGAGATTACAACAATGCCTGTCGAAAAACTCAGCCTACAATGTGAAAGACCTTACCTTGTAATTTACTGCTTCGCTACTGAATAAAGACAAACGCTGTAGGAGCTCATCGTGTTTTCTGCAAGAATGTACATGCACACATTTTTTTTTTTTTTTGATGTAATCAAAACATATAGAAGGAGAGTCACCTTGTTGAAGCAGGTTCATCGAGTCCAACACACAACGTTAAACAATATGTTTGACTAAATGATGTGAATAGTCTCTCTGTGAATAAGGCCACCTGTGGCAGTACAGCAGCTGGTGGGTAAGCTTTACATTAATCTTCTAGTTTATTCTGTTTTAGATATTTCACATCTGGAAGAACAGCAGCTGTGCTTTTGAAGGGTAAAAATCCCCACCAACCCCCCTCTGAAGTGGATGGTGCCTTGGAGCAAAAACATGAGGGAACTAAAATGACCCCTTGCTTTCAATCATTAATTTTATGTTATCTGTGAGAGAGTGTTTAAATAATTGCACTTCCAGAGTTGTAATCAATAATCCGATTCAAGACTAACCCACAATATACAATATAATAACTGACAGGGAGACAAATAACAGCTGTAAAAGTCAACCTTGTAGTATTGAACTTAGAGGAACCGTGAGAGTGAGAGATAATAAGGCTGAACAATTACACCACACCGGCTAGTTTTAGGATCCCCAGGCCTGGCATCAGGGTCATTTACTCAACTAAAGGGGGGCGGGGGGAGACGTCACGCTGTCTATGGTTAAGACACATTCACTTTTGACTGACATGGCAGGGGAACATTCAGCTATTACTTTCAACTAGTAGTACAGGCTTTTTACACGTACAGAGACACTCATTCACACAGGATAGATGTATTACCTATTGTATTACTGTATTACCTGCAGAAAATACAATCCAGTGTGTTATATAGAGATAATAAGGCTGAACAGAGCCCTTTGTACTTCCAGTCAATACAGATCACCTTCACTATAAAGTCTCTATGTAGTTTAGCACTTTGTTATACGACAGGACAATAGACACCTCCATTGACCGTGTATAGACCGTTATCAAGCACTATTTTGGGGTATGCTGGATTTGGTTGCAGTTCAGTTTCTAGTTGAGTATTCAGTTCACTGGAAAGGGACGATCTTAAAACAAGGAAGTTCTTTCATGTCGTATTTTTTGGTAACTGCAGTGGACACGGGTCTAACGAGGGCGTAGAAGAGCAAATATAAAATGTGTGGGCTTGAACGTCGCGACGAAGAAAGAAACGTTCATGTAACACTAATGTAACCAAGTGAAAACGGGATTTTAACTGCACGCAGATGACAAGTTCATTATTCTCCTCTTTGAGTTTTGTCCATTCACAGCGCTCCAGTCTGACTCACACAGCACTGAACTACGTCTTAAAAAATATACTCTATTCGGCTTAAACATAAAGGCTATTTTAAAGACATGTTGATGTTTCTAAATCTCAAAACAAAAAAAAAAGCAAAAAAACAATAACTGCATTAATTTAAAGCCCAACGTAAGTGCTCGTGCGTGGCACTGAATATGGCCCTCCATACGCACATGTGCACCACGGGATCTTGCCCATTAGCCCCCCCTATTCACCCCCGCCTCAAATAACCAAGGAGGATCTGGCTACTTACGGCGTGCTGTCCTGGTCCGGTCTGCTTGAAAGTGGTGGAAAGAGAGATAGGCGGCACTACAGCCATTGACTTCCATTGCTCCGGCTCCTGGCCGACGTGAATCGCCTCTGTGGCGAATGATTTGTAAGGTGTCATAAAGCCGGCGAACACGTCGCTCTGCTGGTCTTGTTTGTGATTTTTCTCCATGACAGTGCGCTCCCCCAAACGTGAATTACACTGAGCACAGGATGAGTATGCGTTACCATTGTGTGGTGGGAGGAAAAGCCATTTATCATGTCCGTGAGCTCCACTCCTGCGCGATAGCCAATCAGCACTCGTCGACACGCAGCGGAAGGTGCTGATTGGTGGATCTGCATGGGCGTCAATCCAACGTGTGCTGTACGTTGTTTGCGTTGTGTGGACTGTATGCACTATATGGTGAGCTGATGCAACGCTTCCTGTAGTTTGAGTCAAGGAGGTCACGCTTTCACTCGTTTGTCTCGTTTTCCAAAAAGTTTACTCCACAGTTAATTAAGCCGAACGTTACAATCACGCGTTATCCAGTATTCGGGATATTTCTCATCTCAACAAAAACCACCATCACTGCTTTTGTAGTTGTGGCACCAGACGTTCATTTTTTGTTTATCGGGGAACACGGGAGATGTTTGCTGCGATTCCATTCTTGATCTACAGGGGGAGGACGTGACCTGTACTGCTCACTGTTATAGCCAGAGGGCTGTTTGCTGCTTGGGCCTGTCTGAACGTGGTGGAAACTCCAGTTATTTCAAACGGAACTGGTTTGAACCTTTCAGGCGTCGCTGAGCCCATCCTGCAGTGCGCAGTGGTGTTCAGATCATTTGCTTTAAGTTCTAACACCACAATGTAAAAATACTCGGTCACAAATAAAAGTAAAAGTATGTAAATACTATGTACTTAAAATAGAAAAACAGGAGGAAAAGACTCATAACTCTCATACTATTCAGTTATTAGCTTGTTATTACTCATGAGTTTGCAGGTTTGTGGAGCTAATTTGGAGCAGACGGACTTGTATAAGACTACAATAAAGGATTATTTTCCTTGTGAATAAATCTGTTGATAGTTTTCTTTTTCTTTGATGGTTGGGACAAAGTATCCAGGGGGCAGCAAGTGAAGATGAAAAACATGGTTGAATATTTTTTTTTTTAAAGTATAGCTCAGAGACATAGAGCCATGGTTGTAAGCTCACAGTCTGATACAGGCAGCGTCTCTGGCTGTGTAGGATAGAAGAGACAGATAATCTTAGAGTGGTGAAGAAAACCTGCCAGTTAACCTCCCATGTAAATCCACAGAGTTAGTCATTCAGTCACAGTAACCCAAAAATACCTCTCTTTACGGAACTGAAAATCCAGAGTTTCTCCTCACCTCGGGGTTACCAAACTCCAGTAGCTTTGTGACACACACATCCGACCCTTTACTTTAATAAAAGGTCAGATGTGTGTGTTACCCTTTGCTTTCAGACTTCCTGAGAAAGGACCAAGTGTATTTTAATTCTATAGGCTGCATTTTAATGTAGTAAATGATTGAGGTGGTTGGTACTTCCCACTACAGCGTGTTGCATTGGATACACGTGTATTGAAGAAGTACACTGACAGTTCACTAGTGACCGTTAATAACCTCCCCCGAACTCTCGCGATGCTACCGGGCGGAAGACATCAGCCGAATCTTCCCCTAGTCGACTGGAGCCGCTTATGTTGTGTAGCAACAAACGACAGTTTTAGACGACAGGAGGGTGGCGAACTGTTTGTATTCATAGTACACCGCTGAACTAAAGCGTATACTTGTTCGTTTTCGAACAAACAATCGCCAGTTTTTGCCTGTCCGGTGGAGGAGTAAGTGTTTTCATGTTGTGTGGTTCACAGTGTTCGCTTGAAGACTTCCAGCTGGCGAATCGCATCAGTTCGTCCGGAGGGTCATCGTCAGAGACGACACCCTCTGCTCTGTTAGCGTTAACTGAGTAGAAAATGACCGGAGAGAAGATCCGCTCCCTGAGCAAGGATCACAGGCTGAGCAAGGACGAGGATTTATTGGAACCGGACGAGGAGGCTGCAACCGGGACTTTCACGGTCCCCAAGACCAACAACAAGAGCAGAGCGAGTAAAATCTTCAGCAATCACAAGTTAATCAAGTCTTCATCCACGCAGCAGCAGCAGAACCAGCAGTCGCAGATCAATGCAAACACCAACACACTGTCAACATCGGATGTCATCGATGACAATAACAAAAACCCCATTATTCGAACCGGGCAGGACTTTCCGGTGCATGAATGTGTGTTTAAAGGAGATGTTCGGCGCCTGTCCTCGCTCATACGGACGCAGAATATCGCCCAGAAAGACGTCCATGGTGAGTCTACCAGCCGCTTGTCTTTTACCTCCTGAAGGCGGGATCCAAAAATCATAATGATCTAACGATTTCGAGGTGCGTTTTACTTATCTAATAGGCCATCAGTCTCTAGCAGCACTGAAAGTAGGCGAGGCTTCTCCCTATCAAGGCCCGGATAAATAATCCCTAATATGAGGAATAGTTTGATTTCACTGCACTGCAGTTTCTTCAAATCCACTGCATTCGACTTTACAGAACAAATAAACTGTATGTTGAAATTATCAATTAATCATAAGTAGTCACAATAACCACCCCAGATAAGCCATATTTGGTTAAGTCAGTGTATTTAGAGGTTCTTGACAAGGCTTAGGAGTACTGATAGCAACTCTTTCTCAGGACAAAATCTGCTCAGATAACACCTCATTTTCTGTGGACACACTACCTGAACTGGCAAAAGGACTGGATTGGTTTGTTCCAGCTGGCGTGTACTTGTGCTTTGTGTCAGCACAGGAATGTAGTTTGTCTTCAGAACTCTATGGTGGCGTAATGCAACAAGGTGTCAGGCAGGTCGTTTGCCTCTGGTGTTGTTTTGGAACTTGACCCTGTATTTTTCCGTAGTGCTGAGGACTGGCATGGCTCAGTGGCAGCCATTGGTGTGTTTACTAACACACTAGTTTCCACTGGATACCCGCTGAGGGCACACTGTCATAAAATACTCAGTTAAAGTCAGTTAGTCTTTATACATTTTAACAGTCAGATGGATGAGATAAAGCTTAATTGCTCATTGTGTTCTTTCAGTTGTTCTAGCATTAGCCACATGTACAGTCTGTTTAACCAGGGTGCTGATTTTGGAACGTGAGTTTATAAAATGTAATTTGTGACACTTTAACTAATATAATAGTTTGTCAGTAAAAAGTCTTGTGGACATCTTCAATCATCAGCAGAAAAATCGCAATTATCTACATGGCGAGATACCGCCTCTGCTAGGTGGGGAAATATTTGTGATTCAGGTGAACCAACTTTTCAGCATCATTTACAGAGACTGAGTTGGTAGGGTTAAGTGTCTTACCCAAAGATACTGCCCTTACGGACAGATCTACAAAATCTTTTTGTGCTATGGATTTACCTTCAGTTCTTCCATTGCCCTGTCTATGCACTGTATTGCAACATGTTAGTGGGACCGTGAGCTGATTCCCAGCTTGTATTTTCACCAACCTAAGGGCTTCCTCAAGTCGGGCCCTCTTTACTCTGGATGTTTTCCCACTGCTCTTCCCCTGAAAGAGCAGCCTAAAGGAGCTGACTGGACTGTTTGGCTTCCTTTAGAGGGATTTTCCAGTGCTTATGAGGCACATTTCAAATGCTGGGAAGGAAACCTGTGCTTTTCCACACCTGACTCAAATGTAATTTTACCATTCAGTGTTTGTTAACAAGCCATGTCTCTGTTGGTTAGCTGCAGCTTATTTCACAGGTTCAGTAGGTTAATAGACTATATAATATTGCTTGTCATGGTAGGAGAACACACAATAGGCATATACTCACCATATCATTTGGAATTTAAACATTCAATTCCCCCTGTGTGTGACTGTCTCAGAGGCTTTTCACAGGCTCTCGTCTCTTACTGTGATTATCAAAAGCTGCACACAAATTATTTTTTTCCTCTCTCTTCCAATAGGCAACACGCCGCTGCATCTCGCTGTCATGATGGGGCACAAAGGTGAGTAGTATTTAGAGATGCACATCCGCATGGTTTATTTTTGTCTCTCTGTAGGTCTCTGTGGTTCTCTAAATGAATCCCTTTGCGGATGTGAATATCGTTCGTTTGTGTTTCAGTTTATTCTGCTGTCTTTGTGCGCACACATTTGTCTGGCTAAGCACCACCAGACGTTTGTCACAGATCACCACACAAGTCTCCCGGACAGCAGGATGCTCATGTATGAATAAAGAGGTTGTGTTTATGGATTTTAGCCTGGTGGAAGGAAAAAAAAAATCATGAATTGAGCAAGAAAACTGTTGTCTTCCTTTCTTGTGGACATGTTTTCCCTTTTGTTTAACACATTTAAAAACTGTTGGGACATGTTTAACCAGTAGGGATTGGATAGGATCCTCTCAGTGTCTCTCAGTCTGATAGATGGTCCACCGCTGGCTCAAAGACCAATAGTTTTAAGCTGGCAAAGGGCACAATTAGCTAAGAGAGATGCGAGATGCCAGTTTCAGCTTCCTTCCCAGTATTGGCTTGGTGTGCCCTTATTAATTCTCTGTTGATATCTTTTGTGCTTAAGAGGTTACTTATTTATTTTCATAGATTTTTAGTTGAAATTTAGTGGAAATAACATATATGATGAATATGTCGCAACGTGTCAGTGCTTTTCTACAAAACCTTTACATGATTTTATTTCAATTGCAGTGACCGGACTGAAAGCATGTGCATAAAATATTAATGAAATGTCGCTCTTTGAATCGACGCTTCCATTTAATTTCACAAGGAGAATTCAGAACATGCCACTGAAAAATTAATTCTCCTTTTCTGCAGCTGATGCACACGCTTGCTCATATTGCAAGTTCCCATTTGTTTAGTGTCTCTCATTGGAACCTGGGTTTCAATTGATTTCACATTCGCAAACTTCAATTCCTGTCGCCGCACTGAAGGCCTTGCCACTGCCTGTTAGTAATTCAGATAGCGGAGAGCCAAAGAGTAGTGGTGGATGGGACGCTATGGAATTGATCGTGCTAATGAGGTTGCCTATCTCTTGCCTGAGCTGCTAGCATGTCCTCCAGGGATGCTCTGGCCAGACAGACTGAAGGCTACAGTATGAGATCATAGTCTGGGTGTGGCTGGTCTGTTAGTATGGAGAGGAGAAGGCTCTCTTTGTGTAAGGCTGAGTGTTTGTGTATGTGTTTATTATTAACCACACTAGTAATGATAGTAATGCATGTCTGTAGTTAAATATGAGATTTGTTTTTCTATAGGTGAGGAACATCTTGTAGTAGAAGAAGAGAGACTGTATTTGTCGCTAACAGCCAAAAACAGAGTATAATGCATTACAGATTTATCGTTCTGCCATCGGTAACAAACGACATACTGAGAAAAAAAAGCATTGTTTTATGTATATGCCAATATCTGTAGGCGCATGGCTTAATTACCATTTGTCCGGAAAGAAATGAGACACCAGCTCTCTTACAATCACACCAACTGGGCACAGCATATAAAGGCATAATTCTTTGTCCATACTTATTTTGTCCTTAATGGGGAAATATATCATACTGTCTCTGTTGCTATTACATGGAGATTTATGTCTCTCAGGGTTGCCTAAAACTTCTGAGGCAAACGTATGTAGCTGCTGCAACTATAAACTATGTTTATCACTGATTATTTATCTGTCAGTTATTTTCTCAATCCATTCAAGTGTCCAATAATAAGGCATTTTCAAAAATACCAGTCTTAATTTCTCATAGCCCTAGCTGACTTGACTTGTCTTCAGGAGTTTGATTTGGCCAACACTTCACAAGTCAAATACATACGGCTTAAAATGATATAAAATCTTGATTTAAAAATGCAGTTTTAATAGATTATCAAAGTAGTGTTGTCATTTGATCAGTGAACTGACTAATCATCTCAGTACCTGAGATAGAGGACTTGCCAAGTTGAGCAAAGTGGATAAACCAAACAAGAAAATATTAAAACACTCCGTGAATGAAAGGCGTCACTTCACTGTCTCACTGACGTTTGTAATGTGCCCTCAACTGAAACTTGAAGCTTACTAAATACTGAATACCACACCCAGTTTTAGGATGACACTGTGGTCTGAGACGCAAGATAAGGACAGTTTGCTCCCGACGGCCGTTTCCTGCCGTGTCCCTTCAAAGGACAGAAAATGTGTGGGGTTTTTTTGTCCAGTGGCTGTTATATCCGTGCCTGCAGTCGCAAAGATAAAATCACAGCACATTTCAAATGGCTTTAAGGGATACAAGTTCAAGAGGGTTAGTCCTCCTCTGAAACGGCACATAGGCAAATTTTATCAGGCCGTCGCTATAAATAAAAGAGAAGCCATGGAAATCGAGAGAGGAGATCATCAGAGTCTCATCATGTACGGTGACATTAACTGTGTTTGGTGAAAGGAAGCACAACATCGGTTTTATCAGTCTGTAAAGCAAACTTGGTGATGTGAAAGAGCCCCAGAGACTGCAACAATGTGCTTCTTCAGCTCCTGTTTGATTCTGTTTGCTGAGTGTGTGATCGATGGCGAGGAAGTGAGCAAAAAGAAAAAAAAAAAAAATTATAGATGTACTCAGCCTGGTTCAGAATGGGTGGTTTTAAAAGCCCACAGAGCCTCTTAACAAGTCCCTCATCTGTAGCCAATTCGTGTAGCGAAGCATTCGATTAGCACTTTTTTTTATTTTCTCTATCCTGCTCCGCCTCCCTCGTCCCTCTGTCAAGAGTTGTGACTCGAGCAGGACCTCCGTAGAGCTGCTGCACATGCAGTCGACCCAGACGCCCACAGGGAGACTTCCTTTTATCGATAGTTTCGCGACTGCATCTCAGATCGAATCGGACGGCGCACCGAGGCTAATGAGTTATAGGCTGGATGTTAATGTATCCAGGCAGCTCTTTTCAGTTTGATTAAAATTAATGACCTCCAGCTGTTTCATTATTCTTTCCCAGCTTCCTACAGTGAAAAAAAAAAGAGCAACTCCAAAGAGCCGTATTACATTTTACTGTAACTGTGAGATGTAGAGCTGAAACAGTAGACAAAACAGCTCGCAGTAAATAATCAGTTCATCTTATTAATTCAGCTCAAGATAATATCACATGCCAGTGGTTATTTATTTATTTATTTATTTATTTTTTGACAATTCACCACTGTTAATTGAAACTCTAGCTCTACTTCTCAAAACTGGAAAGTTTACTAGTGCACAATTTATGTGTCACTCCCGTGATTGTGCACCGACTGCTCCAGCTGTGTCCGATTTAATAAATTGTGGTGCAAAATTTGCACAGTGAAAATCCAAGACAGGTTTCTAACATATGCTTAAAGCTTAAAAGATGACAGAATAGAAAGCCGTGCACAATGGTGACTCAAATCATTCTCATGTTTTTGTCAATATCGGTCAGTCCTTCAAACCAAACAGTCAGTTGCACCTGAGAAGGCTGAGGTCAGGCCAGAAGCTAGCAGGTTCGCAGCCCCGGACACATGGCCTGGCTGTTCTCTCCATGGTTATGTAATGTATATCCGCTACATGTTGTCATTATTATTATTATTACACAATCATTGGATTCAGCAGAGTGATATATAGGGCAAAGGCCCACAGGGATGCAAGGCTTACGTCAGAAAGCAAGCGCTTGAGTACTTGGTCGCCATCAGCCTCTGCCATCAGCTGCTCAGCCCAGGCGCTGATCGGACTAATGCGTAAACACAGAGAGGTTGGCTTTTTTCTGTTCGCTGATGTCAGGCTTTATGTGAGGCACTCTGCAGTTACATCCATCCAGTCTGGTGCCAGCACAGCTTCTTTATTGAAGTTAAGCATGCAGCATGGCAGACACTCGTCAGTGCTTCTGAAGCGGTCACTGTTGTGGACGATAGTCAGCACTTAACATGCAGATCGTGTTGAGCGGATGATCCAAATTTGATTAGAAAACGAATTCATACTAGTCGTGAGATAAGTCTTTGAACCTCAGCTGCTGGCCCAGTGTCAGCACAGTGACTTCCCATTGGCCCGTCCTTGTTAATTTTGATTTTCTCTTTCATACTTGCACCTTGGAGCAAGCTGTACATTCAAAACAACGATGTCGCTTACAATTGTTTTTGTAAAGTATGTAGCCTAAATGCCTCAGGCACTAATACAAATCGCCTTTTTATTTCTTCCTGCCACTGTCCTGTTGGGATAGACACACTCCTCTTTGTTGTGTGTGGATAATGTAATGTAGTTTAATTAGGAAGAGTTTCGCAATGTATTCATCTCTGTCATAAAGAATGTATGAGATCCTGGCCTCTTTCTCATAAATAAAACAGTGTGAATATGTGGATCAGAGGGGAGATGTGGTGTTTTAGACTATGTGACAATGTTGCTTTGTGTTGCTCTCCTTTCAAAAGGCAGAAGTTGTTACTTCTGGCTAAGGTCACCAGGTTTGCTCTGTGAGTTTGCCACTTTCATACTAATGTTTACTGGAAGAACAAGTCTGAACATGAGAGCACTAACCAGTTTGAATTTGTTCACATGACTAACAAGGTTGACTCAAATGTTTGCAATGAAAGAGGCCATATCGAGAGCTTCTGTGCAGCTTTTGTCAGCCTACGCTATGACTGAAAAGGCTCGTCAGGCTACAAGTTGTAATAAAAGCCAAGATCCTGCTCCGTCAAGTGAAAGCCCTACATATCCACTCAGCAGTGGACTGTTAGCAGTTAGCCACTGTTTTGCATCGGAGTGGTTTGCTGCTCCCAGGGCTGTGACTGCTCCTGCAGAGACGGGGCTGCACAGACGCCAACATTGTAATAAATGATGTCACAACAAAACTGACAGCTGAGCCGGAACAACGGGCATCATTTTTTGGCTAGCTGTGGTTTGTTGAAACGCTGCCCAGAGAGCGAAGGGATTTTGTGCTGAACTTTTGCTGAGGTTGGGCAGTGTCTACCGAACAGGCGTACAACAATGAAACATTCCCATGGATGATGGGATTGTTGTTGGGGGTTTTTGAATGTTATGGTGGTGCAGGGGTCGATGACAGTCAGCCTCAAAAAGGGATGAGGCTCTTTGGCTGTTTTCCCATTGTTGGAATACAAGCGTAGCTCGGAGGGCTGCTCTGCACTGTACCAGGGGATGTCTTTTTGCAAAGTTAAGCATTTTCCTCCAGAGAAGCCTTCCTCATCTTACAGCAGTATAGACTCTAAAGTAGGATACTGATTATTGTGTAACTGTAGGTCCCATATGGCCTGTTGGTTAATGGGTCAACTGTCTTCTCAATCCTACACACAATCTGTCCCTGTGTAAAACCAGGATTATTGTCATATCATTGATTTGATGCTAAAGGAAACACCCGTCAGTTTGCGTCACACATGCTTCTAGGGGTCAGTAAACATTCGCATCAAAATGAATTGCGAAGCGGTCGTTTGTTTTAACGGTGTGATCATATCAAACGTGAACACGTGGCAGCATTTGAACAGAAAGTAAAGCCAATAAAAGTTACACAAAGCTCAGGCTGGGCAGAGTGTCAGAGTTAAAATTAGTTTTTTGAGCTTTTGTGTGTCGCTAAATGCGACATTACATCTTCTACCCATCTGTTTCTCTGTGTATATTTTTGTCTCTCTGGTTAACAGTAATTTCCTGCTAGATACAAGTCATCTTGTTATAATGTTTAGATACATCTTAGAGTCTTATCTGGCTGTGGTCAAAAGTAAAGGGACAGCATTTATCATTTAGTCACCTTTTTAGGCAGCAGCCAGGATTTTAATCGGTGCTCAGAGGCACTTCAAATGTCGCTTCACCGTTTGTTCCAGAACCACCTTTCACTCACTTGCACAACCTCGAATCAGTCTGTTTGCAACCTTCCATCCCTGAGCAAACCTGTGCTCGTTCCAAAAATATGTACGTGACAGGAGCGACGAGAACACCTAAAGCTGTTCCTCTTCCCTTTCATGTGTGTGTTCAGGCTCTTTGTTTTTTTTGTCTTTTGTTTGCGTACTTGTTGTTTAGTGGTGTAACTGTTCTAAAAACCAGACCAAAAACTGATACAGACGTCAGCTTAATGCAGTTTATTGTCAGTTTTCTTGTCAGTCCTTAAAAAAACAGAATCCAGTTTCTCCTAAAACTGGATTTCATTTCCAAGCTGCCTGCTTCTGTCGGCTGACTGTGCTTTACGTGGTGCATTTAAGGCTGCTGTGTTTTTATTTAGTTACTCTCGTTTACTTAGTCAATTTATATGACAGTAATTAATAAAGTTAAGCTACCATTGTAGACTTCTTTGCTTTTCTTGTTTATAAAACCATATGAACCAAACCATAGCTCATAAATTGAAGCCAAATGGTGAATTTAGAGAATCTTTACACCCCTAATGTACTTGTAGGTCTTGTTTGATCCTATTAGTTAAAATGATCAATTACATAATGTTGTTATAAGACCTGACCATCCTGCTGTCCCTCTCACAGAGTGTGCCCACCTGCTGCTGGCCCACAATGCACCAGTGAAGGTGAAGAACGCTCAGGGATGGAGCCCTCTTGCTGAGGCCATCAGCTATGGAGACCGACAAATGAGTAAGTGTCCGGGACTGTCCCACTGGCTTTGTAGTACACTGAAAGAGATGTTTTTAGACTCTACCTCCAGTGCCACACGCTGGGATGATGTCGGTTAGTCATTCGGGTATTTACTGAAATCAATGTGGCTTCAATAGGGTTTCAGTTTGGGTTTTTCCCCGTGTGAAAAGAGAGATGGAGGAGAGAGAGGATGCGAGCAACAGATGCAAATCAACAGTTGCCTCTGCACATTCTTTCACACCGCTGCCTCCAAGTGAGGCCACAACTCCGGCCTGCCTCCTTTGTCCCTCAAAGAGGGGGGACATTCCTCAAGGTCCTCTGGCTTTTGTGCTGCTATGAAAGGCAATTCATTAGATGTTTCTCTCTCTCCTCATAGGCTGATTATGCTCAAGCCCCTTTCTTGAGCAGAGGCTTGAGCATACCAATAGTTCACAGTGGCTCAAACTTTGATTTTAAAATCATTTATTTTTTTTTAAGAATGATACTTTCGTTTCAAAGTGAAGACAGGTTGCCATGTCCTGGTACAAAAACATTACTAATTATGTAAGTGAAAGCAGTCATTTTAGTTTTCATAGAATGAGCATTTCCCAAAATGTACTTTGTGTGCTTTGTTATCATAAAGTCTGTTTCTGTTCGATAGGTGCATTTTGTCCAGCGTCTGTCTGAAGCTCTTTATATGCTGGTCATGAGAACAGGAAGGCCTCAGATTTTGCTATGTGCAGCGGGACCTGTGGGCCAGTGTTGTCAACTGATATTGACATATAACAATTACACAGGAATGCTCTAAGTACAAAAGAAAGGAAAAAGGGAGGCAAAAAGCTGAAGAACATGTTCAGCGTCTGTCTGTCAGAACTGAAAGAGGACGCATCCTCTTGGCACCACCACTGAGCAGTCATACAAGGAAGCAGCTTAAAGTGCCTCCATTGACTGCATCCTCTAATTAACTCCCTGATGCCACTTACCTTACCAGGTTGACAAGTGTCGCCTGTGTTTCTCTTTACCGCTCGTCTAGGGGGGGGTTTAGCAGGAAAGGCCTACATCTCTCTGCTGATTCAGGAGCTCACTAGGCAGGCACAGGCTCTACCTGCTGGCAGACAGGTGCAGTAGGTCAGTCTGCTGCTCAGCTGAATCAGCCGAGAGGGGACTGCCGCTTCTTTTTGCACTGAGGCAAAAAGTCTGCAGCGCTTGTTGTTTGACCCTTTAGTTCTTTAATGACACTCCAAAGTACAGGGTGTTGCAACACCTCGGCTCCAGATAGCTGAGCCTGCACACTGTAAAATGATCACGTTCTACCTTTCATACGTAAACATTTACCTGGCTGTCGTAATGGCATTAAAGCAGAAAGGTGTTAAAGGAAATGATTACTTTTCACCTTGTTCAACTCAGTAAATGTCAAGTCTTTTGTAGGCTTAGCCTGGAAGAGCCCTGCCCAGCAGTTATTCAGTATGAGCTGAGTCAGCGTCAGTCAGGAGTCTGTGAGGCAAGTACAGACGGAGGAGCTTTGTTGATTTGATTTACAGTAAAGCCTAGAACACTCTGACAGCTGGCAATATAATTTCAATCTATGTAGTTATAGAAGTTCTCTACATGTATTGTCAGATAAACCTGTGTTGTTGTGTTTTTTTAAGTGAAATTGAATGGGATTATTGAGAAAATGCCCAACTTTGCTGTGTTAATTTTAGCTGATGTTTGTGACTAATTTCTGCCGATGTCGACTCCTATTTGTTGAGATCTGGTGTGGCTGTCACCTCAGTTTTGTTGCTCATGGCTTTTTGTTTGAGCAAGGAGGCAAAATGTGGCCCAGAAATAGATTTTGTTCTGTGTTTTTCTTCACCAAGAGCTATTTGTGCGTGCAGTTGTTTTCCACTCGCACAGCTGTAATGTCAGCTTCAGGAGCCTGTTGAAGGTCTGCCACATTCACTTTGGGGTTAACAAGACGGGGAACTGCTTCTCTTGCTTTCATTGTTCCTTTCATATTCTCGATTTGAAGAACACTGGTCTGTAAATGTACTAGCTTAGGTGATAAAGTTGAATGAAAATGTCTTCATATTTTCGTTATTATCCTATTGTGTTATCAAAGACATCAGTGTCACTGGTTGACAAACTTAGCATGTTTATCAAACACAATCATTTGTGGTTGGCTTTTGTAAAGTATGATAAAGCAAGCTTTGTTCTATTAGGGGCATGGATGACCATCACTGTTTGGCTTGTAATTGAAGGTACTGTTTTGTTTATTTTTTTCTGGAAGAGCACTGCTGATAGGCCAGTTGGGATGTTGTTCAGTTGGAAATTGGCAGCACCACTAGCCAAGGTTTGATCTTGATGTTTTACAGCCAATTAAGCTAGTAAACAGCCAATATTTCTGAAGGTTTGTAATTGAATTATTAAGTATTTAATTAAACACAGTGTGTGTTGGTGTCCAGTCTGTATGGTGGTCCTCTGTGTCTTTACTATAAGCCCTACAGTCAAATACTGTACGGTTCACTGCAACGTGAAATCATATTCCATTTAAAATGCAGTCAAACCTTTGACAAAATAATATCTAAACAAAATATTAAAACAGAAAGTTTGATCAAGCCAGGCCCTCCATAGTTAAACTATTTTCTTTTCCTTTCTACTACATTCATGCATGCTTTTTTGAAAGCAGCTTACAGTTTTTAATCAAACATTAATTGCTCTCCATCCGCCAAGTATTGTCTTCAGTTCATGTGGCCCTTTTTATTGTGTTTTAAAATTAAATGTTCACACCAAAAATTTAAACGATTGAAACTCCGTTCTGATTGGCCTGTCTGCTCTGCTCTATCCATGGCATCAATGCATCAATGTTGACTGTTCTCAGATTCTTGAACATCTGCCAGCAGCACTTACCTGGTTAAATCTGAGCTCTAGTTGTTAAATAGTGGCAGTCTGTGGTGGCATAAATACAAACTTTCTGCCTCTGTTCATTAACTGGCAGAAGCGAAATTACTGAGGTCACTCACCTAATTACGGCGTTTACTGACCTAATTAAGACCAGTAAAGTGCCTTAATCAGTATCGGCATGAAGAGTCAGTTAATGTTGAGGCGGTCGGCTTGGGTTTCTCGGCCCGGTGTTGGCTGGGTGGTCTGTGTGCAGATGGTGAGATTGCAGTCCTTTCCTCTTCCCGCTGAGAGGCGGCGAGGATCAGGAGGAGCCCCATCCAGAGCTTGTCCACACTCATTAGGCAGCCGGGCCACAAAGACACACTCATTCTGTACTGTACTTCAGTGTGTGCGTGTGTCTCTCCATGCTCTCATTTTGAATTGTGTTGCCATTGACCCTTAGCCTCCCCCCCCTCCTTCAGTGCACCAGTACGATCAACAGCATGTTTGTGTTTGTTGTCTCACCAAAGTGGAGTACAGGAGCTAGTTAGGCCAGTGATAATCCCATATGTCCACTATTACTTTTAGTCCTATTAAAATGTAGGCCAGTCTGGGTGTCACAAGCCAAACCGTTTATATGTTATTGCTGTTTCCATGAGCAGACACAATCATGTTGTCATTTAATCTCCTCCTGGCTTCATCAAAGCACCACAGTGAGCAACTAATGCCCCCACTCCTCTTATAAAATAGTAAGTAAATTGCATTCAAGTGCTTGCTAGTTGGGTGTGGATCTTTTTTCCTTAAGTCTGTTTCCTTCTGGCATAAACAAGCAAGTCTCCTGCAGCCGGTGGGCTAAAGAGCAGTGAGCGCTTGTTAATCCGACCCCTGTCACGGTTAAAAGTCCTCTGTGAGTATGTCTCTCCCCCAGGTCATTAAGGAGGTTAAGGGCGCAGCTTGTTAGCAGGCAGCTCCATATCTGCCAGGCTTGCTCCCTTTGAACCTCCTGGAACGTTTTGATCCCTGCAGGCGGTGTGCAGGGATTGGGGCGATGCTGTTGGGAGTGTGGTGTAGTGAAGACTTACAGTACATTCATTCAGGCAATATCTACATCTGTACACTGAAATGCAGTCTGTTATAGCTTAAACCTCACAGTGACACAGGAACACATTTTGTCACACCTGAACAGTCCTCCTGTACTCCTGTAACACTACTGTGCTACATTAAAGGCACAGTATGTAAGAATTAGCCCCTTATTGTATTCATACTAATAACAAATAGGTGGCAACATATAACCGGTGTAACTGCTAGCTTTTGAACATTTTAAGTTAAAATTCTCCCGTGTTGCTCCTCTAACATAGCGTTAAATTTGCCATCTTAAGTACTGGCTTTGTGATATCAGTTTTAGTCACATTTTGAGTTTTTGTGTTGATAGCACAGCAGTACTCGCTTATCAAAACGTTATCACCTTCCTTCCATTAGAACGAGTGAGGGGCGGGTTCTCTCAGGAGAGCCCTCAAAAAAGCTCCTTATGGAAGAGAGCGGCTTTCTAAAAGTGAGAAAGGTTTCAAAGTCTTTTTTTTTTCCGTGGCAAAGTAATGAAGTGAACGTTTGCCAAAACAAGGCTAACTTGTCTTGGCAATTAGTTTTTGAACACTCTGAATCTTCTTGGAGCGAGTTAAGTTAGTTGGATCAGATTCCGCAAAGCAAAAGGTTATTCGGAGAAATTCGCCGCCGTCATGGCAACCAAATGACATCTCTCCGATAAACTTCGTAGTATTTTTATGTGTGGGAAAAAGCAGCCTGGCTACCACTGCATCTCTCTCTCCTCTCTCTGCCTTTCAGTCACAGCGCTGCTGAGGAAGCTGAAGCAACAGTCCAGGGAGAGTGTGGAGGACAAGAGGCCCAAGCTGCTGAAAGCCCTGAAAGAAGTAAGCATGTCCTCACTCAGTTTTCTGCTCTGTTTTCTCCAGCAGTGCTGCTCCTCATGTCTTTCACACAGTAGTAAGAATACAATAAAAGAAAAACCCTCCCACACATCCGATAAGTTTGTCATTCACAAGAAGGCAAAGCCAGGAGGGATACACACACCAAAAAGTCTCTGGCTGCCTGGTCTGACATCACGCTTAGGCAGACATGTTTCTTTGTAACTACCGCCAGACATGCTGTTCAAAGCCACAATTATCCTTCAGGGTTCAAGTTTGTTGTGGCTGTCTGCCTAATGTGACGACACACACACAAATATACGTGTGTGTCCTTTTCAGAGCAAGTAAAGAAACAAAACCTTCCCCGTGACGCGTTAACGCCTCTTCCAGGGTTAACCAGATGAGCAAATATAAGATGAAACAAGGCAAACTATCAGTGATTTCAGCAGATTTCTACCTTTAGTCTTAATGTAAATGTCAGATGCTTGACACTCAGCCGAGTCTGTGTTTGACGGGACAGGATGTGATCCTCTCCTGGATGATGAGGCAGGGATGAGATGAGATTTTTCTGCGTCATCATCTCTCAGAGATTATATAGCTCTGGTGAGTGATGATCTCCCTCCAGCCTGACATCATGACCGAATGCCAGACTGAGACCACCAGCGGGGGATGATGAGATCAGTTCTTCCTTGCTTAGGACCTCAATTAGGCTGTACTGAGTTGTGTCAGTCAGGCATGATTTACTATGGATGGACACGAAGGCTCATGTTTACTCTTGTGCATGAACACTGAGAGGTTTGGTTCACCGTTTTTGCCCTCCCTTGACTAGTTTCTCATTTCCAGTATTTGTTGAATGCACATTAAAGCCACTGCGAAAAGCGTCTTTTGCTATGAACAAATAAATGTCTTTTTAAAAATCACGAATTCAGCCGTATTCCCACCTTTTCTGTTACTCATGACCGACATTCCCTTGTCTTCATTTGCAGCTTGGAGACTTTTACTTGGAGCTTCACTGGGATTTCCAAAGTTGGGGTGAGTCGAGCAGCGCCTCCTGCTGTCTGATCATAGTGAGGTTAACAGAAGACATCATAGTTTCACAGACGTTATCTGCTTTGGAAATTAACCGTGTGTGCTCAGTAAGGGTGTAATCTGAGACAGATAGGAGAATAAGATGGATTTTTTTTTTTTGGTTAGTGAGTGTTCATCTGTGCCACAAGGGACTGTTATGAGTGAAAATGACTCCTCCTGCTGGCCAAAAACGGACACATCCATCCTCTAATGTCTGTCCCTCTTTATATGTCAGTGATTATCTCAATAGTAGCACAGAATTTACATGTGCTTTCACCTTGTAAACTCTCACAGAATACAGATGAAATATACTTTATGACAGTAGACTAAATGTACCTACTGGTGTGGCAGCATTTGCTTGTTCTGCACATGTCTGACCCCTGAGTGCAAGCCAGGTCTGAATTCTGTGTACTCAATGTATCTTTGTGAATCATTGACAAGGTGGGCAAGATTATGTAACGCACGCATGATAGTAACTAAATGCAAACTGGTTGCATAACAGTGTGTTTGGAAATAGGAAATGTGTAAAATGAAATGTTTTAATGCAGTGACAGTCATCTAAAAAAAACATGTATTTGAGAGCTAAAGATTTTTTGTGGAAAAAATCAGGTTCAAACTCACAGTGTCTGGTGGATCTGAGACTGTCGGAGGGATTTCTGGCATTGTGTGCCTCAGGCCTGTTTAGTCTACACAAGGTGCTCTGCTGGGTTGGAGGAGTCACTTGATTTCCTAACAGCTTTTTTGTTCAGCACATTCCTCCACAGAGCTATTTTAGACTGTCGGACTGTCTCTTGAGTTTTGTGCGGCGATAGAACAGCAGAGGAAGTTCCTTACTTTCAGTTAACCTGTTAAATATTAACTTGCAGAACTACATATTGTATGGCCCTCTAGTCTTCAGAGCTATATGTTACTGAGGCTTTGAAGAAGATGATGGTCTTCATTATTGAGTGAGCTTTTCTAAATTTAGACGCTGCCTCACATGTCTTTACTGTACTGTCTTTTCATGTCGCAGTGCCTTTGCTCTCCAGAATCCTGCCTTCAGACGCATGTAAGATCTACAAACACGGCCTCAACATCAGGCAAGTCCTGTCAACAAATGTAATGCGCTTAGATAAAAGTATGATGTTTGATGTGATGTTTAAAGACTAAGAAAAGCAGTTCTGCAGCTGCCTGAGTTACTTACTAAGTAACTTTCTAATGTATCTGTCATTTTGGGCTATTCTTAACAACGTCTTCTGTTTCTTCCCTCTCGCTATCTCACATTTCCTTCAATCAAACTCATTTGGCTAACTAGAGTGTGAAATCAGTGCCTGGCAGATTGACGAAGCAGAACGACGGTGCTTCTGTGCTGTTTTGTGAGAGAGTTACTGTAGTGTGTAACGTGCTGCCTTTAGCTCACTTACAAAGGGTGTCAGCAGAAATTCGCCGCACTCTGACGCACGCTGACACGCAGTCACAACAATGAATCTACAGCGACAAGCCACGTCGCTGTGTTTCATGGTCTTGTGAGCAAAAAGCAAGCACCAGGCAGCATTCGGCAGCCTTGAGGATCAGCTGTACACACACACACACACACACATCAACATATGCACACACGCATATGTACACATAGATATGAGTTTCACTGCTGGCGGATGGGTTATATGTTAAGCAGTACTGCCCTTTGTCCAGCCTCATAGACACATGCTCCTATATTTGAGTAACATATAAACTAAACCGGTGTGAAGACTGATCTCAGTGCAGTTCCTGTGCGAGTTATCCTTGATGTGGCGCTTGACATTATTCCCTGCTCCTGGCTGTCTCATTTGGTATTCAAAATGCACTCTTATTATCCCGGAGTTGACAGAGAGGGTAAAAGAAAAAAAAGAAGAACTGTCACGGCACGTTCATTTACATTCTGCTCCTGCACTGCGTAAGGCCTGTCATACCTTCTCTTTGCTGTCGTGTCTCATGCCAGGACCACCCACTTTGACATAATAAATTAATTAAAAAAAAAAAAAAAAAAGTTCAGCTGCGAGAACAGTGCTTTCGACTCGTACCTTGTGGTGTTCGATTTGAAAGAAAGCATATTTTAATTGTAATTATAACTGTTCTGTCCTAAGAAACAAAAGTCATTTGGGATATTTTAACAGTGCGGCCTCCCTCGCGGGTCCTGGTGCGTGGAGAGCTTCTGCTTGACACGGCACAGATGTGAGCTTTTAATTCCTCCACATCTGGAATTGAACACGAAAACTGTGCTTTACTTTTCGATCGTTTCAGATCCTGTAGCTGGTCGGTGTAGTTGCAGACTAGCAGGCTGAGTTAGCGATGCGAAGTCAGCGGCTATTCGATTAGAAGCACACGGTTATGATGCTGTCATGTTATCACGATGGTGGTAGTGCCTCGCATGTGGTCAGAGTCAAACTTGGTTCGGCTCTTTTGCTGTAATCCTCAGTCTCCTTTTCTTTGTTCGGCTGCCTGCTCCTTGCATCCGGCCCACAAAGTTCCCACACTAAACCTGCTGTCTGTGTTTATAGATTGGACACTACCCTGATAGACTTCACAGACATGAAGTGTCAGCGCGGAGACCTCAGTTTCATCTTCAACGGCAATGCCATCCCCTCCGAGTCTTTTGTTGTGCTGGACAACGAACAGAAAGTCTACCAGCGGATTCACCACGAGGTGTGTGAGACACGTGCTGATGTATCGGGAAACACTAAAGCCTCAGTTTTCTCCCCTGAAGTTTGCGTTGTTCGTTACAACCCATGTTTACGACTGCACCTGACAGGTATTTTCATTGTTACTAAACCTGTCAACAAATTATTTTCTCCTCAAAAAGATAAAGATAAAAACCAGCTTTGTTTTTTTTTCCCCCCCAGCACCATATTCAAATATCATGTTTTGTCAAGCTGATAATTTAAAGGTTAAAAATGTTTATTTTGGCGTGGCCTAAGATCATGCTGCTGCTGCTCATGTTCGAGAATTTGGAATCAGCAAATGTTTGCATTGGCATTGAATTTATAATCAAAATAATCCCATTCATTTCCTGGAAACTGAATAATTGCTGGATTGTTTTTGCTTTGGTTAGTTTTTACTGCATTACTGAGCTTGAAGAGAATAGCATACTGGCATTTTTTGCTTTTCTCACAGCTTTATCAGTGGTGGGGCTAAACAAAAATGTTATGTGCAAGTGGAAAACTAGACATGGTTGTACGAGTCTTACTCCTCTTGTTAAGATGTTAAAATGGCTCGTCATTGTTGGCATTCCTCACAGTGAGCGTCCCTGCCTGTGCTGTTGGTGCTTCTGTAGTTTCCTGACTCTGTCCTGTATGTCCAGGAATCTGAGATGGAGACGGAGGAGGAAGTGGACATCCTGATGAGCAGCGACGTGTACTCGGCCACACTCTCCACCAAGTCCATCACCTTCTCCAGGGCGCAGACGGGCTGGCTGTTCCGGGAAGACAAGACGGTTGGTGTTGTAGTTTTACCGGAGCTGTTTTTTTTCCTCATGTTACTTCTCCTGTCGCTGCCTTTCCAGAGTCTGCTTTGGGTCACGGCGTTTCACCTGGCTTTGGAATTTTCAGTAACTTGACCCAGACTGGAAGTTTGATTAAATTCTCTGTGGTAGGCAGGAAATGGAAGGCAAACAAGTCACAGGGGTCAGTACGCAGGTGTCTCGCACAATGTGCTTTGACCACTAGAACCTGTCAGAACCAAGTAAAACAAAGTGAAGTTTTTCCCCAGATAAGAAAGCAGTAGTTTGAAAGGCTGGAAGGTTTTAATTTTAACCCTTTTCTTTGGACAAATACGTTTTGTCACCATTGTGTGTTATTAGCCTGACCTATAAATGTTGTTTCTCTGAGTTCTGCTATGAATTGCTGTAGACTCTGTCCACTTACTTTATTCCACTATTTCCTACACTACAGCTCCCAAACCAAACAGAGAAGATAATCAAATGAAAGGTGACCTCATTGATAACCCTGGAAGGAGCTACAGGTTATAGGCTCAGAGTTAAAAAGCAGCACAGCAGGGTGCATGAAGGCGGGTTATGAGCGGCGTGGGCATCGCTTCCTGTCCTCTCGCTTCGTCGTCTTGTTGACGTGTGTTTTAAGAGGGAGATTTGTGACTCAGCAGGTGAGAGTTTGTGCGTTTGTTGTACCCACAGGAGCGCGTGGGAAACTTTCTGGCAGATTTCTACTCTGTGAACGGCCTGGTGCTCGAGTCCAGGAAGAGACGGGAGCATCTGAGCGAGGAGGACATCCTGAGGAACAAAGCCATCATGGAGAGCTTGAGCAAAGGAGGGAATCTCATCGAGCAGAACTTTGAGGTGAGTTTGACATCTTCCGTGGGAGTAAGCAGAGAGGAGACTACTCCACTTGAGGATCAAATTCCATTTTCACGCCAAAACTAGAGTTTATAAGCAGGTTTTTAAAAAGTGGGTGAACCCGCTAAAAATAAGCAGCTGACTCCTTTACATTGCTAGTAGACGAGTTTGCCAGTTTTTTTCTCTCTTCGACGTCCCGGATTTTTGACTTCAGAGAGAACCGTGTTTCAGAGTGCAGCTGTGCACTTGGAGCAAAGGTGCACATTTGAGGGTACTTTGTGAGTCACTGCGAGGACCTTCTTAGTAAAAAAGAGAACCAGTTGGGGTACTGCTTTGTCCATAAACTTCCTGTTTACTTATGCCTGCAGTGTAACCATCAGTCCAGTCCTGAAACTGTCCTGTCCCGCTGGAACCTTGGGGTAGGACATGAGTCTCAAACAAAACAAACTTCACAGTTCTCACTGCTGTATCTGTACGAAGATAAATCCCGTAGAAACAGCATGGATTTCCTGCCAGACTCGTTCCATCAACGTTGCATGGTTTATTGAAAAATTCCCGTCTGACTCCCAGCTGTTGCTTCTTTGATGTTTCATTTTTTTCGGACTTGAAGACAGAGTGAAAATCTGCCCCCATCACTGATGTTTGTCACACAGGTTCACCCCCCCCTCCCCCATTCCTCACCCACATTGCATGGGTTTGAGTCCCAGCACTGCCACCTAGTGGTGAAAGCTGTAGCTTATTCACAGGAATGACTCTCCCACCCACTGTCTTTCACTACAGTATGTTCCAGAGTTTGCTTAGTAAGCCCTTGTCTAAGCACTGAGCGTAAAGCCAGTCACACAGTGAAGACAATGCCTCTCAACACTCAATGGATGCCTTTTAACTGCTCGGTTATCTTTTGTGGACACCACATTGTCCTGTGCCGGGCTTTATCTCATCACAGTGTCCCGTATTGTGTATTGTCTGTCTGTCTGTTTACACTCATCTGAATCGGTGCACACTCATGTACAAAGCAGACAAGCTGTGTTTTATTGGGTGTTGATGTGGAAATAGTTTCTCTTTCCACCCCAGCGGAAAACGATACGTGGGAGTACGTGGAGTGAAAATAAGCAGCTGCTGTGACGTAGCTGTGTTTACCACGACGAGGGAGAGCGGGTCAGCCCTGTGGACACAGGGAAGCGTGGGGGCCTTTCAAACAGGGCTTGACTGATTGATCACATGGATGAAAGCTAAAACCTCTGGTGCCATGGAACGATGGCGAGGCGGGACCGGCATACCAGCAGATCAGGGCCTCCGCAGGCTGTGTGTACTCTGTCCTCATCACAACAACACGGCAGAGCTGATACAGTGTGAGAGTAGGAACTTAACAAGGCCGCAGAATACACCAAAACATGTTTGTGATCGCTGCAGCGGGAATGAGGGAAAACAAAAATACCGTTCTCTGTCCTCACCACCTCCATTTTTATTCTCGCCACAAACTGTGCACATCCAGGTGTCTCGTTAACCGCGACGTTTTTCCACATTATTCTGCCCTAGTTACCTTATTTATCCTCCACTTGCAAAAGAGATGTCAGCTGGCGTGAATCCAAGTTCATTTTAGGAGAAAGGCAAATTTAAGAGAAACAAGATGGAGCTCATCCCAGCTCTAATTCAGGGTCAGGGAAGACAGAGTGTCTGACCTCGATATCAAGTGACGCTGAAGGAGAACTCCTACAGTTTGTTCAAGGCTGAGTTAATGTCATTTTCAGCAGGAAAGCAGGAAACTCCTGCTTGTGTTTGTCTGGATGTTTCGGAGAGAGGTTTCTTTTATGCTGCTTTGCCTGTGGGCAGAGTCACAGCAGATATTATAAATTATCCTAAAATCTGCTGCTGAATTTTGCCAGCAGAAGCACTACGGCTTGAATCTGAATGAAGTCTCAAACACATCTCACATACACATCTATTTTGATTATCATGATCTTGTTCACTGCATCCTTTGGCTTGTACATTCATCCATGATAGATTATGATATTTAACACCCATTCTGTTTTTGTCACAGTGTTAGGTTTACTGTTCTTATTGTACATGTTCAGTTTGTCTTTCTGTCTGTTAGTCCCCCAACCCCTGAAGCTCCCGACAAAATAGAACTTTTTGTCTTGAGGTAGCAACGACAGTAAACCGTGAAGTTGTACAAAACTAGGTTGAAGTACACATCTTGGGTACTTGTCTCTGTGTTATACCATATGTGTGAGGCTTGCTCAGGAGGCCAGAGGTTACTATTGGTTTAGTGATGTGCTGGGGCCCCCTAGTGGCTCCGACCATGCACGTCATTGGTGTGTGGAAGTAACTAAAGGAAGGCAAAACAAACCCGATGGGACATAAACTAACCCTAATCCTAAAGTACAGAAAGTCTGTTGTCAGGTTTTCTGCTGGCCTTGGAAGCATTGCTGGTTACACCGAATGTCTAGCTATCAGTTTAATGAATTATCATTCTGTTTTGTCTGCCATCCCATCAGTGACACTTTGGACCTTTCGTGTTTTAAGCTGCAGTAGTTTATTCTCAGATCTGATCTTCACTTTTTTTTTTCTTTTTTTTTTTTTCAGCCAACAAGGAGGCAATCTTTAACTCCCCCATCACCAAACACTATATCCTGGGAGGAATACATCACTGCTGACAATGGAAAGTAGGTGTCTGAATAACTAAAGGTTTAGACCACTAAGGCCAAACCATGTTACTGTAATTCATAGACATATTTGTGAATGACGTTTCTGATTGTCTTTCCAAATGAGCCAATATTTCACTTGGCTTCTGGAAAGTTAGAATTAAAAAATGAATCACGTTTTTACGGCAAATATGTTGCTGCAGTCACAGTTTGTTTAATTTCTATGCACACGTTGCATGTAACATCATATATATAGATGTATCTATATATACTGTGTATTTGTTAGATTTTACAGAAATGTTCACATGCAAATATCTGAGAAGTCACATCATAGCATGCTTGTCTAAATTTTTCGAGGTCAGGTGTTTCCAGTAGCTGATAAGGCTTATATGATAACAGTGTATCACACTGTGGAGTGAGCTACGCATTTAAACCTTTTTCATTAACATGTTCATAAAGCATTAAGCATTGCTCTTACAAAGAAATAGATTGTCCTGGCTGCCTGCACATAGAAGGTGGTTGCTCTGCAGGGTACTAGCTCAGAGACTTGACTTGGCCTGCTGCGGCCCTGTTAGCTTAGCCTAGCGTAGCCTAGCCCATCGGTTCAGCCTTATCACTGCACCACATTCACTAATACAACGACAAAGACTGAGATAGATTTCTGCCGACAGTCTCGATTTACTTAACAGCATTCATAATTTCTTAATTTAGCTATTTGTTTACATGAATTTGTATGCAGCCAGGGCGGCACGGTGGTGCAGTGGTTAGCACTGTCACCTCATAGCAAGAGGGTTCCAGGTTCGAATCCCAGTCTGGGCCCTTCTATGTGGAGTTTGCATGTTCTCCCTGTGCCTGCGTGGGTTTTCTCCGGGTTCTCCGGCTTCCTCCCACAATACCAAAAACATGCACATTAGGTTAATTGGCTACTTTAAATTGCCCCTCGGTGTGAGTGTGAGAGTGTGTGGTTGTTTGTCTTTGTGTGTTGGCCCTGCAATTGACTGGTGACCAGTCCAGGGTGTACCCCGCCTTTCGCCCGTAGTCAGCTGGGATAGGCTCCAGCTCCCCCGCGACCCTGACGGATAAGCGGTATAGAAAATGGATGGATGGATGTATGCAGCCATTTGTTGCGCAGCCCCTGTAAAACTGCCTGTCTCACAAGAAGGAACATGAATGACAGAAAGCACAGGGAGTTGCTTCCATAACAATAACAGTGCATTTCAAACCTATAATACATGAGGAAGATTTCTGCATGACAGCAAGCTGTAAGCTTCCATCACAAGGTCACACTCTGACAGGATTTTGTTTCTCTCCCCGCAGAGCACCTCATCTCGGAAGAGAGCTGGTCTGCAAAGAGAGCAAGAAAAACTTCAAAGCCACGATAGCCATGAGTCAAGACTTCCCTCTGGGCATTGAATCGTGAGGCTTCTATTTAACTTGACATCCAGACTGACGGAAAACCTATTTTGTTGGAATTGATTATTTTCTTTATATTTACTAAGAACTCCAGTTCTGTTTTTGTCTCTCTCTAAATTCACAAGCTTTGTTTTAATGTTGTTATTAATTTTTAAGTTGATGTTAAAGTCTGAAGTATTGATAGAAAACACGCTAAAATTCGTATGAACTTTTTAAATCTTATTATCTGTAAAATTTAATTCAGCCGCCGGTTTGTTTGTCCAGAGGGTTTTGTCTGTTGACGTTTGTTGGTTTTATTCTTTTCCAGGTTATTGAATGTTCTGGAGGTGATTGCACCCTTCAAGCACTTTAATAAGCTCAGGGAGTTTGTTCAGATGAAGCTCCCCCCCGGCTTTCCTGTCAAACTCGGTAAGCAGATAAATATTAGCATTGTTTGAATAAAAAAAAATAATAATGATAATCAAATGTTGGATCAGCAAAATAAAGGATGTAAAAATCTGTGACACAATTTTTAATTCTGCTCACATCTCCCTGCAGACATCCCCGTCTTTCCTACGATCACAGCCACCGTGACATTTCAGGAGTTTCGCTACGATGAGTTTGATGAGTCCATTTTCACCATTCCCAGCGACTATAAAGAAGACCCCAGCCGCTTCCCTGACCTTTAACCTCTCTAACCGCAGCAGGAAACAAATGTGCAACAAGCATCGTAATGCTACGAAACGTACTTTTTGAATTACGAAAACAAAAACGGAGGGAGAAAAATAACAGTAATCATTTCTTGACAGCGTGTGGATCCATCGCCCATCCCATCCTTTAACGAAGACGGCGGCAAACAAACCATGGTTTGCCATGACGTGACAAAAATGGCGTTGTCAGAGCTGATGGTCACCCTCAGTGGCAGAGAGGTTTACATCTAAGTGTTTTGAAGTGTTGCAGGCTCTATCTGTCACCTTCAGGTGTAATCCGGCAGCCACGACAGGAAGTAATTTGGAGCTGAGAGTCCGCTGAACAGCAGAAGGGCATTGAAGTTCAAACAAGTGACAGCAGAGCCGGTGAGTCTCTGTATACGGGGTATAGAAAACAGACAACCAGTTCAGTCGATGCTATGTATTTAAGTATGTAAGTAATGTTTATAAAGGGAATGTTTTTAACTGACTTGTAGTAAAGCACTGATATTAACGTGTTACGTGTTGGGGAGGAATTCCACCAAACAAACTACTTTTTAGGGTTTTTTTTCTTGCTTAAGTAGACTTTTAAAAATTCAGACATAAAATTGTGAAAATTTAATTCTCACCTCTTAAGACAGGTGTGTAGGAGAATAATATTATTGTTTTGAGTGTTTTTTTTTTACACTCAGTTCTTTAATCGCATCAAATTTAGAAATGTTTTCAAAGATGTGCTGAACTTGGATAAAATGTCATTTAACAGTCAGCTTTGCAAAATCTTAGTGACATGGCTTCTTTTGTACGTTTAAAAAAAACCCTAAAAATCAGTTTTGGCAGAATTCCACTTAAACTCTGCACATTATAAAATTGTGTGCATGTATGCAAGTGTGTGTGTGTGTGTGTGTGTGGCATTGTTTTTTCATGGGTATGGAGTAGCATCACTGAACTTTTGGGCACTAGTTAGATCTACTACATTCATCTGAGTTCATACAAACTCATTTTGTGATACTCAACACTTAATCCTGCATTTTAAATATCAGTTTTATTGAGGCAATGCTAGAAATGCTGCAGTTTTTATGGTACCACAAAGTCTTCTCTTTATTTGTTTGAGTAGCAATGAAAGTTAAGTTATGACATCCAAGCCTTCTGTTTCTTACTAAACCTTTGTAAAGTGTGTAACAAACTGCACAATCCTGCTAAGAGACGAAAACTGGGGACTGTGTAGGACGTGGTATCTTAGGGAGTGAATGAATGTTATTGTAACGTCCTGGGACGTTACAGTAACATTTTTACACGTAACAAACCCCAGGCTTTTCCTCTGCACGGTGTGTAAATACAAGTTTGTCTTTTACGTTGTTTCGTTAATGAGTTTTCAAGATGCGCTCTGCAAGAGGAACAAGTTGTGGAGATTTTTCTTTTTAATGTAACGTGACATGAGTTAACACGAGGTTTTATTGGTTTGTAACATGGTGGCAGTTGCTATTTTTGTACATACTTGTAATGTTTTAAAACAAACAAACAAAACCCCGAATCTCTTCCTTCTCCTGTCATTATTTTCCTCTCTGCTGTACCTGATCAACCTTATGAACCTCCAGATGTGTGGAACAATCAGCCACTTTAAGAGTGAAAAAGCACAAAGCATCACGGTTCATCTGGAGATTAATTATGTACAAGTCCAGATGGTGACTGGAGCCTGGAAAGGTAGCTGCTGCTGTGGTTCATGAGCTTTTAATCATGTTGATAGAAGCAGGTGTTGCGTTTGTTTGCTAACTTGCCTGCTCCGGTAATATAAAATGATGGCGTGCTGCGCAGACGTGGTGGCCTATTTTCCTTTTCCCATCCATATTCAGTATGAACAACATACAATGACATTTTTCTCATTGTAACCTCCGTACGGGCAAGTGCAGCTAACATTAGTGATACCGTGCCTCCTCACCTAAACAACGCTTTACATTTTATTTAATACTCCTCCTTGCCTTCAGCTGCTAGAATTTTCCATGTTTTATTGTAGGAAATTCATCTAGTTACTGTCCGTTGTACAGCAAAAAAAAAGCGTTGTAAGTCTGCGACACTATTTTCATATAAAATGTACTTAAAATAAAAAACCACTTATCTAACAGAATTGTGGCTTCATGATTACTTTTTCAGCGTTGATTTAATTAATAATGTTACTCGCGGAAGTTAATGAAACGCATCCCGACAGTTAGTCAGTAACGACAGTAACGTTAGCATGTAACGTCGAGTTAAGAAGCTACAGTTAGCCGCCGGTTATCTTAACCCCGCACAAAGGCCGGAAACAGCTAACGCTATAGCTGTCCAGTTTACCCTTCAAACATTCTGTCGTCTAACCCGTACATCAGCTGGAGTGTTAACACCAACAATCCGCCATTTTACCATCTGTAAAATGTAACCAGCTAAGACTACAATAAAATTTATTAGCCAAAGCGATTGCCCCCATTTCCCAAAATGTTGATTCAACTGTTTTTTTGGTTTGTTTGTTTTTTGTTTTTCTTTACGTGACATAACAAGTTGACAGTTTGACCCAATTTTATTCGTTTCCTTTGGAAAACCTATTGCAGACAAAGTATTTTCATCGCAACAACACATTTCAATCTACAGTGTACACTTACAAAGGGATGTAAATGGGAAGATCAGCTGAAACACGACTCGTTGCATTACAGTTGAAGCAAAAAATTAAACAAAAAGAATAATAAAAAAAATGCCTGGTGGTGAGTGGCAGTCAGTATGAGGAAAGGACTCCCGACTAGTAAAATATTTACAGAGAACATTTTAAGGGAAAATTCTGTGTATTCTACCGTCAGGAGGACAAAGCTTCAACACAATGGCAACAGAAAGGAAAAAAAAAAAAAAATCAAGAGAATCTTAAAAAAGTACAGCAACGACAATTAAAAACCATGTCTCATGTTATTCATATTTTCATCTTTGTCTTCTTGTCTTTACAAAAGTTATTTGACTGCTTTCCGCCTAAACCCCCCCCCCCCCCCCCCCCCCCCAAAACTTCTATAGTTAAGACAACAAAACTGTTTTTTACTTTTATCAGGCACAGACACATTGTGGCCTATTATTAAAAATATAAAAGAGGACAGAGGAAAGACAACCCCGTCTGGTTCTGGATTTTCTTAGTCACTCATCTCCATGTCTTCCTGATGGTGGTCGTCTCCATTTAACTTGGACTTCTTGGGGATTTGGCCCTCAGATCTCTCCATCTCCTCTTGGCCTTTTGGGGATGAGGCAGAGTCAGAGTCGCTCTTCCTCTCATCTTCATCCTCTTCACCTTCTTTTTCACTGTCATAACCTTGCTCCTCTTCATCGTAATCACGGGTCACCTGTCAAGACAATTTGAAGAAGAAAAAAAAGATGGCGAGACTTTAGGAACTGTTCAATTATAGCTGTTCAATTAGAATGAATTTCATGCTTTAAAACACACCTTAACGTCTCCTTTCTCACTATCAGACTTGCGGTCTCGGTCACGTTCCTTGTCTTTGCTCTTCTTCTTACTGCTGGATCGTTCTCTTTCGTCTCTGCTCCGGTCCCTGTCCTCCCTCCGGTCTCTATCCCGGTCCTTCTCACGCTCCTTGTCCTTCTTTTTCTCTTTCTTGTGACTGTGAACATGACAAGTGTACAGTTTTTTTTTTAGTTGTTATGCTTTAAAATTTGACTTAATTGCACATAAAATGCAGATGACAACTCACCGCCTGGGCGACGGAGACTTGGACAACTTCCTCCTGGGGGACCGAGATGCAGTGCGGCTACGCCTTCGCCTCCTGTAAAAACAATGGGGTTTTTTTTTAATCACTCCGGTTGTTCAAGTGTGAAATTTTTTGGCTTCACTACAAAAAACAGTCAAGTATATAATCAGATCCAAAGATAGAAAGATAAATAAAAAAAGATCCAAAGACATAAAAGCACAGAATAATGTGAAACAGAAAAAAAGTACGGAATAAGGTGCAAAGGTATTTAAGGCAGATAAATAACATAATATAAAAAATTCATAAAAGCAAAACAATAAATAAATAGGTCCAAAAAGCTAATAATGATGAAAACAGAACAGACAACATCAAGTGGAACAATAAATATAAAATAATGATTCTTAACACTTGATGTTATTTGTTGTCGCGATTATAGCAGAGCATCACATTAATTTGAAATGAAGTGCGTCTGTGTGCATGAGTTTCAACACTGGACTGTGCTCAGACCCACTCACCGACTGATGCTTCGAGACCTCCTGGCGCTGCTGTAGCTCTTCGGTGGCGTCTTTGACCTTTTCTTAGACTTTTCCTCCTTCCTTCTGTCCCTGTTCGAGACACAAGCAAGGTCAACAACATTGAGACGGCAGCACGTTGAAGACACCAGGTGATGGCCTTAGCTTTACCCTCCTCCTCACAGTGCCAGTGATCAAGAAATATCAAAAGTAGAGCCGTTTAGGTGCCAATGGTTTAAAAACTTGATGTGCTGACAGTTCTTGAAAATTACTGTGTATTCAGAAAGGGTTTCAACATAAAAATCATTAAAAACTAGTTAATTTCATTGCCAACCACAGTGGTCAACAGATATGTTGGGCAATACAATGAGGTGGTGTAATAATAGAGATACTGACCTTGATCTACTGCGACGGCTTCTATCCCGCGAATGGGTCCTCCTCCTCCGTGGACTCTTGGACCTCCTCCTACTCCTTGAGTGGGACCTCCTCCGAGACCTGCTCTTTGAACGTCTGCCAAAATAAAGAAGGGGTCCGTTTTAAAATCATAAATTACTGCCAGAAATTAAATATTGGAGTTTGTGTCTTTTATTTAGACAGGACGGCCCAAAATTTTGTTCAAATCTTATATTACTAGTCCAGAGACAGAATTTGCCATGCAGATGTTTTTACCTGTGTCTTGAGCGAGATCTGGACCGCCTGCGGCGTGACCGCGAACGGGAGCGAGAACGTTTACGCTTGTCGTCCTTCTTATCTGGGAAAAAAAAAAAGGAGATACAAGGTGAAATATCTCCCACATTGCTGACTTATTGCTCACACAATGAAACAAATATTTCACAGCTGAATGAACTAAATTAAAAATAAAAAAAGAGGACTTTAGCATGTTCACAAGTAAAATAAGTGGCTTTTCAAAGAGGCTTCTCCACAGTGCTGCTAAGAGTTTTCTGCAAAAAGGACATGAAAAAAATGGAGCACTCACTTCCAGGTTCGATGGCTGCAGAAATGAGAGACTGAGCCTCTCGCACTCTCTTCATGGCCTCTTCAATCTCCTTATTGGAGGCATCAGTCTTCAGCCCTGGACTCAAGTTCAGTCCAGCTGCTAATGGATTCAGTCTGCAAGAGTCATCAATTATTTAGACTTTTCTTAAAAGAATATTTTAGTTTGCAAAGCAATGACAAACATGTATAGTTTCTTACTTGGGGTCCATGGACTGCATCAGCTTGAGGAAGTCTGCAGAAAGAGCCTGAAAACAATACAACAAGGATATAACCATCAGAAAGAAACTGTTTTAACAAGCTGCAACTAGTGACGTGATTGATCACGCACTCACCTGGGGGTTCATGTTAGGTCCCGGCATGCCCATGGCAGCCATTTGCTCCATGTTGGGAGCGCCAAGACCTCCAAACGGCGTCCCTCCCATCTGAAAGTACAAACACAGACACTCCAGATACTCTGCAAAGCTACTTTATCTGCGCTCACCAAACATTTCACATTCGACATGAAGCAGAAAGGGTCCAGCATCGATTACTGTGCCCGTTTATATCTGTGTGGAATGATAATGTCCCCACCCCCCCATTAGCCGGCTGATGTGCCCTTGAGCAAGGCACTTAACCCCCCAATATAAGCTCCCCAGGCGCTTGATGCAGCCCACTGCTCCTGTGTGTTTCACTGCATGTTGCATCTGGGCGTGTGTGTGTTTCAGTCAGTGATGGGTTAAATGCAGAGAAGCAATTTCCCAGCTTGGGATTAATAAAGTAACTTTAAAAGTAACTTAAACTAACCGTCCTCACAAACTTACAGTAGTCCTAATCTGGCTAAATCTACCTAAAATACTATCTACTAGTATTCAACAGGCTCCATTCACACAGTCAAAAGGAAAATATGTATGTTACTATCTGTGCACCAAGCACATAAACCTGAAGTTACCTTGCCAACCACAAATCCCACTTCATCGGGCCTGTGGAGAGTAGGAAGTCATAAGCATATGGCATGCGAGCTCTTTCAAACTTACTGTTGCTAGAGGATTGGGTGTCGGAAGAAGGCCTCCCCCTGGCATCATTCCTGCCACGGCATTGGCTGGAGCCAGCAGCGACATAGCTTTAGATTCATCTGGAATGACTCCTGGAGGAAAAAAGACAACATTTCAGTACACACTCCAAACAAACGTCAGTGAACACTCAGACAAGACTTGCAGACAAGCCACCTCAGTTACTACTCTGTAGTAAAAAGGAAAAAAATAAATTATGAAAAAAAATCCACTTTTTTTTTTGTCTTGTCTGTAAATCTTGATCCCTGACTTTTCTTGTGAAAGTATGATTGTAAGATTAGCAGCTATAAGTTTAAAAGTCACAATACACACTGTGGTCAACACTGCCAAGATTTTATCACCTGTACTTGTTTTTTAAGTCATGAACCAAACGTAAGCAAGCACAGCCAGTTGTCCCGTGGGATGTGCTCTCAACTTTCATTAGATGTTTTAAGAACAAGCGACTCACGCCGTCTGCTTCGCTATAAAGCACACAAAAACATTGAGATACAGAAAACAAGTTCATGATTTGGGTGTAGACACAAGGATACATTTCAACATCACTTACCATTACCAATACAAAAACAGAAAAGGTTCAGTCATATTACCTTTTCTGGGCTTTTGTTGGCATTTACTTTGTACAATCCCACCACAAAACAAACTTACTTGGCAACCAGAAAAAAGTACTGCTAACAAGTTACAGCACTGCTAGGTTTTAGCCAACAGTATGTCACTTACCAAAAAAAAAAAGAAAACAAAAACAAAAAAACAAAACACTAAACAATGTCAAAGATAAACTGCACTAAACAGTTAAGTGCTATTGCCAGCAAAGCTGTGATAAAAATCAAGAAAAATGTGCCCAAAGCTGAAGAAAAACCAAACAGTAAAATCAAAGGGAAAATCTTATGGAGATGATCATCCATGGTTGTGCTATCTGCAACAGGCTATTTTTTCAATCTGACATTTTAAAAGGGGAGGGAGGGAGAAAGAGGGAGAGAGAGGGAGAGGGAGAGAGAGAGAGAGAAAGAGAGAGAGAGGGAGAGAGAGAGAGAGACACACACACATACGCACACGCACAAACACACACGCACACACACAACAGAAAGGACACTTGAGAAACAGGATAAGGCTGCAGAAGACAAAACTGTTGGTGGCATTTTCAGCAGGGCCTGGTATATAGGGCTGGCTGAACCAGGAAAAAGAACTGTAAAACACAACAACAAAAGAAACACCACTGTTAAACGTGAGAGTCACTCAACTCTTTCAGAGTCATGTGTGGAGAGGGTCAATAAAAAGCATTTTTTTTTTACTGCAACATCAAGCAGAGGCTTAAAACTGCTTTTATCTCATGTTAGTGAAAATTTGGAAAAACAGATGCACAGTGTGATATAATACAAGGGTTTGGCACATGAAGCAAATAAATGCCAAATGAAATTTGTGTGCTTATCATAATTAATAACCAAATTATGTGCTTATTACCTTCCACCATATCTGCTGAAACTAACTGTGTAGATGATGGCACACACCTTCAGAAACTATTCTAGCATGCACAGCTGATTAGTTGATCTATATTGCATGCTTTGTGCTTGGTGTAGGGATGTCCCGAACATTATTCCCCCCCAGACTGAGTCATTTAATATTAGGATTTTGCCTATACCAATTCCTGGTCCAGTATTTATATTTTTCTTTTGTGATGCATTTGTGCAGTCTGTACTTAGCCTAGCCAGCCAAGATCACATTTATTAAGATAGTCCAGTCTACATATGTTTGATGAACAGCTGTGCATTAAGAAGGCAAATCCAGACTGTCAGTACACCCATGCAGGGGTTTTCTCTTATTTGGCTGATTAGACCTCTCCTCAGCAGTGTTGACCATGTCCCCTGGAAGAGTGCCAGGCTTTAAAGTCAATTTGACAAAGAGGCCAAACTATGTAATTATACCATTACATGACGCAACGTCCCGTGAAATGACTCAATTCAACATCTGAATTCGATCTCATCGGTCTGATAACATTTGAAAAGTCCGGAGGAGCAACATGATTAATCCCGTGCAAGTTAGCAGGAAGCTAAACCGGAAGTTACCTAACCAGCAAGCAGAGACCCTAGTGCACCTGCTCTATGGGCCTCACGGCGTGGAAGATGTGGGTCATTTTATATCCAGGTTGGTTTTATACGTCACCAAGTAGCTTTCAGAGGACTGAACAGGGCCCCACCTCACTGTATCGAGACCTGTAAGGCAGTACTTCTCTGACATCTCGTTCACTCCATTGTTGTTTTATTGCACCTGTTAGAGCGGGCCAAGTTAGCCCTGGAGTGTGATGAGCTAAACAAACACCCACCACAGATGCACTCAACTTGAACCTACATAGATCTAATCAGCCAGTAACTGAAAACACCAGTGTGTACGCACAGGGCCTTTAATAGTTTTCCTGTGTTCCAAGTATTATCAACAGACGAAGGAGCATCAGAGTGGATCTGCTGTGGCAACAAATTAAGTGCAACATAACAAATTACACAGCATACCTGATTTAAAAGACAATTAGTTCTGTGTGATATGACATCATGTATCATCTGATGACAGAAAATCATCTATCATTTCATATTATGCTCTGTCCTTGATTTTGTTGTGCCACAAATAACTCTTTACACCAACATCGTGGCAAACAGTCTGGAATGAGAGACAGCAGTGCAAAAGGATAAAATATAAACAGAGGATTAGAACTGGTTCAAGCTTGAAGTCAACACCAATTAATTAAAAATTGTGGCCTCCATGCCAATCCAGCACATATCTGCTCGGGGCATCCCTAATTTGGTGCATGCCTACAAATCGACACACATTTAATTTGAAAATATTAAAATCCTTTGAATGTGTGAGAAATTGAGATTTCCCTGCACCCTCTCCCCAACCCCCTCATTTAGCTTAAGAGTTGTGTGGCTAATTTTTTTTTTTTTTAAAGAAAAGATGCCTTGAACAGAGAGAGAAAAAAAAAATAAAGAGTTAATATTTTACTGCAGAACAAGAGAGAGAAGGGGGCTTGCGAGCCTGGTGCCATTATTTTTTCTAATGTCCTGATGGCAGCAGAGGACCACTTTCAGCCAGCAAGGAAGGGACTCTCTGCAAATGACTTGTCCACTATGAAAACCACAACACAAATAACAGAGAGAGAAGTTTACAGCTAGATTGTAAGACATGGACACAAATGAACATTTCCCTTTCACATACCTAGAAATGCCAAGCACAGAAAAGCTTAGCTAATTTTGCTTGGTAAGAAAAAAAAAAACAAAAAAAACTCACAATGGCTCAGATAGCGCAATTCTATTAAAACAACCTACACATTGCGATAAATGTTCAGAGATAGCCATGTGAGCGAGACAAGAACAAAACAGACACCCACCTTCAGCAAAAGGAACCACGATCAAGGCTCGGTCCACGAAGACGGTGTTCGTCAGGTGCTGGGAAACTCCCACCGACTCAGACTCAAGGAACTTTACAAAACAGACACGTGAAGTCACAGGCAAGGGAGAGTCACTGGAAAAAAATACAGATATGTTGTGCAAAGAATACAAGCAAGGAGAACCAACATGCCTTCTTCAAAATGACTTGAGTGAGTTGTGTCCACAGGGACAACTAAGTCAATAATGGATGGATGGGCTAGAAAATCTTATCCAGTCTCTGACTTCGACATCATCCTCTTAGTGTCACAGAGTTAACACAACTCTCACTGACAAACTGTTGAGAATCAGTCAATGACATACTGAGCAGCTTTCTTTTCCTCACTGGTTGTACGTGAGCGAAATTATGACCGAATTGGTACTACGTTACCTGCCGAGAAGCCAAATGTAATTCGATTTGAGTAGAACACAAAGCAGAGAACAATTATTTCTTACTACAGTTAAAGTTAAATGACTTCAGTATGTACCGCAGTAGTACATTAAACGCTGTGGCTAGTAAATGTAAGGCAGCAATGGTTTATTTACGTTAGTGGGTCATCTGACAATTTCTTGTCCTATTACTCAATTACTTGTAAAATGTCAGAAAAGGAAAAAAAAAGTTTATTCACCCCCCTCCTTAACAATTTCCTGATAGTTACCTGGCTAAACCACGGGGGAAAATTAACATTTGAAACAGAACATCTACCAGCCGCTTAGTGATACATTTACAAATTCCCAAGCCACTCAATATAAATGAATTATTTAGTGTTTGTAATCAACCTGACACTTTTTCATATTTTTCCAGCATTTGGATGGTGTTAATTTCCCTCTCTGGCTACACGATTAACTTAAATAAAAAGTGAAGTGAATCTCTCCAATGTGGGATCAATAAAGTTCATCTTATCTTAAAAAATAATTTGGAGAATAACAGACGACAAACGCAATCTCGGTAACAGACTCCACAATTAACCGATTACCAACGTTGCTGCCAACTAATTATCTGTCGACCAATAAATCGACTATTTCGACGCTATTTACAGCCCGGCGTCTGTGAAAGAAATGGGATTTAAGTCTACAGTGAATCACTCACATAAACACACGAGGAAAATTATCAATGTGTACCTCATGATATAACGTTAAGGGGAGTGACTGCTGCTGCATTCGCTAAAGGCGCGGGCAAACCTTAGCATTAGCATGCCGTGCGGTGAGGCCTACTCGACAGGCCTCAAGAGGACGCAGTGAGAACGCGTAAGCTACATGAGACATCGTTTTACCGACTGAAACATCAAAATACTCACTCGGGCGGAAACAGTTTGAGCTCCTCTATGTTTCCGAGGAATCCAAACAAAGTCCTCATTTGTTCGGACGTCGTGCTGGGGGAGACATTTGTCACCTGAATGACGTGCGTGTTGGAGTTCATTTTCGCGAGTGCTAATCTAGCTAGCTAGCTTTATGCTAGCAACGTGCCGGGGTTTCAGCAAAAAAAACGCGCTAGCTAACGTTTACTAAGAACAAAACATCAGACGAATACAAAAGCTAGCATCTTTCCTGTAGGTAGAAGGCGAATAACATTTGCTGCGGACAAGAACACAACAGCCGCGAGCAGAGGGTAACAATACCGCTGCCGAAAATGTCGTGACGCAGTGATGCTGCTTTCAGGTACACTTTTTAAGTTCGTACTTAGGAGTTTTATCCAACGAAACGTGAATTGTCCCATTGAAGTGCGGCAAAACAATATGAGAGTAGGTCTATGCTTTTCGTTGTTATCTGGTGTGGTGGTGGTGTGAAAATTAATTAGATTTTCTTAACCTAAGTAAAAGTAGTAATATCATCAAAAATATTCTTTTGTCATATCAAAGCATCCATACCTTATTTTTTTGCTTTACATGGAAAATTTCTATCCTGACCGTTATTGTAATTTTGAGGCTTATACTGCTATTAATATTTATGTTTTTAAAACATATGATAATGTTATGTGGCCTGATAGTATTTATTTCAACATGCATAAAAACAATATCAGTAGGAATTCCATACATTTGATTACTTTAAAGAATCAAAACACCAACACACATGCTAAGATGGATATTTTCTAGCTGTAAACTACACTTATCAGTGCTCTCTGGTGTGCAAGCAATGATGATACTGTTTCTAAGTTACTTCAAGGTAACTTTGGCCTTACTGTACTTGCAATTTCTTGTTGTATTTCTGTAGATATATACACCAATACCAATATATTTTTTACATTACATTATACATTATATTATAGCTGTTAAATAATATAGTAGTGTAAAATACAATATTTTTCTTAGTATATAGTAACATTAAAGGTAAATACTAAAGGTAAGCACATTGAAACTGTTCCGAAGTACAACAGTTCAGTAAAAGTATTTAGTTACTTCCCCCATAGAGCTCTAGAAGCAAGACAAAGGAGGGCTGCATCATGTGCAGTATTATTATTGCTTTGTTTGCTATTGTTTTCTGTTTTAATGTAATCAATAATTTAACAAATGCAAACTATATGTAATGTGTTTGTACAACATAAATGATTATTTTACAAATCTCTGCAACTCCACTAGTCCTTTGGTTGAATTATTCATATATTATTCATTCATTGTAAAACAAAAAATTCAATCAACAACCAAACACAACGAAAGGATAAAAATGTGAGAAATCGTTCATTTATTAATTTAATTGTAAAATCTCCAACTGTCATTAAAGGCAGCATGCCTGCGGAATACGGCTAAACTCAAAGTGGGCGTGCTTAAGGTTGTGTCATAGTGTTTTGTTGCTAAGCTGCTAGCTGGTGGTGTCTCGAAATCAATTCTTTTAGCCGTTTTTCTTCTCGAAATAACATATCCATGCAAACACCGCAATACTTTAATATCGACAAATGTATGCAAAGAAGCATCGGTAATTCTAAAATTTAAATTAGCTTCATTTTTTTGCCTGAGTTAAACAGCATCGGAGGGAAACTCTCCGACCCACATCTAACTCTGGGCACAATCTCGCTGCTTGCTAACTTAGCATCATCGTTACCAGATCGCATGTCAACAGGTTGCCTCATGTTTACTTCAGATGTTTTGCTTATGCCGCTCCGAGAACGTAATCGGTGTTGTTAGATTTCACTGTAAGCTTTGCTAATGTTGTATTTCTTCTTAAAGCTGAACATCCAGTAACGTCAAGGAATCAGGGAAGCACAGCATAATCCCCGTGCAAGCTGTCAAGATGGAGCTGTAGAGACCAACGACGCGGGACTGGTAAGTGGATGCACTTCTGTCCTTTTTCTGTATAGATATTACATTTTCTGTGCTTGATAACTGTGGTGTTGTGGAGCTTTGTAAGCGACTGAGTTTACGGTGCAACACTGGCCTGAGATGTTTAAGAACACTGCCTGCAGAGCGCGGAGAAACCTATAAGATATTAGAGAGAGGTAGGGCAAAAGTACAAATTACTAGACTTAAAAACAAGTGGGGAGAATAGAATAACAATACATTAAAGAAGCACGTGTTTCAAAACACCCTGTTTACGCATTTAAATTGCCTGGCCGGGTGGGGGTGCGGGGTACTGGAATAGCAGGAAGAGAGATGGCGGTGATTGCCCGCAATTGAGGTGGGAAAGATTAAATCGGTGTGCTTGTTTATACCTGTGTTGTTTATTACAGGAAGTTGTTCAAAGTGTATATTGGATTGCAATTTGCTAAACATTAGAGAGATTGTGGGAGCATTAAAATAAGGTACAATTTTTCTTTTTAATTCTAAGAAAAAGTACAGGCCATGTTTTTATTAAGATTAATTGACTGAACAGTAATTATTTTTGAACAGGTCTTCACTTAAAGGACTGACTTCCAGCATATTCACATTAGGACTGCGTTTGGCTGGCACTGTCATCACTGAATGGATATCTTTCTCTTACAGGAAAATGTTGGCGACTTACAACAAAATAATTATGAACTAAAAGGACATAAAATGGTGACTACATTCTCATGTCCATCCCCATCCTCATGACACCCAGAGGGGGATATGGGTTTCCTAAGACTGGTGGCCAGAATCATGGGTAGGATCAGTACTTTTAGGTCCTATCAGTTAGTCCTTCTCCTGGCTGCAGCGCTTGCTGTTGTTGCTTTTTACTACTTTGGATCAGAGAAGCAGAACTTCTCCACCACCACGAAAAGGATCAAGCAGACCCAGGCCAGCCACAACACCAACAGGAACGATGCAGACTTAACTGTGGACACCAGACTCCCGCACCCAGCTCAGTCTGAGGAGCAAGAAGGGGAAGAGCGAGATGTAGGCGGAGAGAGTGAGGGATTTAGTTTCGAGACACGGGACAGCGGCATTGGTGACCATCGCTACCACGCACTCATGATGTTCACCAAGGTGGACAAGAGCCGAAGCCTGCAGGACAAGTTCAGGGTGGCCATGTTGTCTATGGTTAAGCATGGAGTCTTCCTAGAAGGAGAGGTGTTGGTCCTTCATTTTGTGAGCGACCAGGCTAGCAAGGAGCTGGGAGAGAGGATGCTGCAGGAATTTCTCCTTGACGCAACATTTAAGTATGAGGTAAGCAGTCTAAACACAAGTTTGCGCCGTGCCACATCTCTGTTATCCTTTGGTTTCAAGTTCAGAAGAAAAGTTATGTAGAAATTTTACTCTTAGTAAAGCTGCCATTGATGTGCAACGAAATCAGTTGGATTTGGTCTTATGCCATTGAGGTAGTACTTAGTATAGACAGCACCTTTTAAAATGTGTCTTTAAATGATATGTGAGGGCAGTCAAAAGTAAATTTGTATTAGTAGTAGTTTTTTTTTTGTTTTTTTTGTTTTTTTGAAACAGTGCAGAGAGACACATTTATTGTTTGGGTTATTGTCATCTGTTTTGTACTGAAGTGTTTCTGAGCCCGTATTGTGACACATACATACACAGTCATGTATTTCACCATGTGGTGAACCTCATCCCATCCTTGCTTGTGAGCAGCTGGTCCTTTCAAGGAGGCCCCTTTTATACCTAAATATGAAACTGTCACGAGTGAGGCAAAACATTAAATATATTGTCTTTGTACTGTTTTAAATTGAGTAAGGCTTGATATTTTGACTACCTAGCTCTGTCTGATGCACCAGTAGCATAGTCGGTGTCTGTCACACAATGAAAACGCTTCAGAATCAGGTGCTAAAGAGCATTTACAAGTTAACTTCTGACAGCTTAGATACAGTTTATACTCACTAAAATTCACACGACCCCAACGATCCTTAGGTTTTATTTTGAACTGTAGTGTATAGTGAGACAGAGACACCTCTGTATTAGTTAGAACCAAGGACAGATTTAAAAACAATTCAGTTCTTAATATTTAATATAATGTATACCAAACAAGTCTGAATATTTCATTGTTTAAAATAATTTTGCAGGGAAAGCCTTAGCTTGTACACCCTGTCACCTGATCAAGTGTTTATCCCTGTTCTGAATGGCCACACTCAAAGACGAGGTGAAAAGCCAGATGTTACAGACAAGGGCGAGCTAATAGCCTGATGCTGTTCAACACTCACTTTATTTAAAGCATACTGACCCTTTAACCCAGGCCTCCTCTGGGAGAAAGATTTGTAGCTGCTGTTTAAAGTTGAAACACATGGAGGCGATGTTGGCCTTCCAGAGTAATCCCTCACTCACGGGCCACCACCACTACTGTGTTCTGCCTGCCAAACAGTGGATTATGTCCCCTCTCTGTTGCTCTTTCTCTTGCATGCAATGTCCTGCCCTGTTTCTCCTTTTTTGTATTCTTCACAGAGCACAAGATCCTAAACTTGTTTACAGATTGCTTGTCCCCCCCCCTCCTCCCTCAGCAGCTTGGCCTTTTCTCTTAGGAATGTCTGATCATCTACAACATCTGGTGTGTGGACTTTGCAGCTTTGTATTAGCTTATGTTGTTCCCATGTCTGCTTTGGATTGGTTAGCAGTTTGACCAGCTTGGTATGTTGGCTGTTTTTTTAAAACCTGTTGGTCTGATTGTTTCATTTTGATTTCGTCCTCTATACTCAGACTGAGCACAAAGCCTTGAAGTGAGTTATTTAAACACCGGACAGGTTTACTGTTCAGATCAGATATGTGATGGTGTGAAGTGTTGTGAGACCTGCTGTGCCAGTATAAAATAGATCTGTTGTTATTGCTGTGTTACCAGGGTGTTAAAGAGGACGAGACAAGTTGTCTTTCTTAAAAATACAGCCCAAACTAGCATGCAAAGATTATCCACCCACCACTTCCTTTAATGCATTACACAGCCAATACTAATAGCTGCTCTGTGCGCAATTAAAGTTAGCCAGGATACAAAGCACATCTGTAGGATGTTTGTAGGGGTAGCAAAAAGTATTGGCAGTGTTAGCGAGAATTTGAGCTGTCATAGAATGATTTACAAGTATAGATTTGTAAAGGTCCTTAATTAACAGAATCATAAACGAAAGAAACAACATAGACGCAGAGTGCTCCTGAATAAAAATATGTAGATATTGAGAGATATTTAGAGTTTAGAAAAAACAGTTAATTGTGTGTGTGTGTCTGCACGTGCTTGAGGCAGTTTAGAAATGTCTCTATTACACAGCTTTTCCATCAGAGACAACTGACATATTGATTCTTTATTTTAAATAAACTCAAACACAGTATCAGCCTCAGAAATGTAGTGGTAGTCAGGCTGTGATTTTGTTAAGGATCACTACAGTTTGTTTAATAAAGAAGTGTGACCAAGACAGGTATTGAGAAGGCAACTGTCCCTGTTCTGGGATGACTTTTGATGAATGTCGTTGCCCTCGTCTCTCTCCCCTGGTTTTCTCTCCTCTATCAACAGCCCACTCTCAAATAAAATAAAGTTAAATAAGAAACATCTCCTCCTGTCTTTAGATGTCCTTTAGTGCTGCACTGAAGTATAATTTTCCTCATCAGCTGACATATGCACTGAAAGTATCAGCTAGGCTGTGGATTGGCAGAGGGGAACAGATGGCTGTGTTGGACCAGCAGGCTGGTCACCAAATGGTTTTGGCATTATTATGCTGTCATTCCAGATCAGTGGTTTTAAACTAAACATGTATTAAAGTTCTGCTACCACTGTCAAACAGGCGCAGAAGTCTTGCCAAAGTTACAGATGGGACGAGGAGACACCCACCCCCACCCCTCCTACAGAGACATCCTTATCTTCTCATTTCAGGCCCCATTGCTTTTGATTATTATCTTAAAGGACCATGAGGGTGAGACAGCGGTTACGCAAGAATTTTAGCCTCGGTCACTCCACAACAGAGGTGGATTCATGACCCACTTGATATTCGCAACAAACAGCGTCACACTGCCCAGAGGCTGTGCTCATTACCGTTGACCAGCCTTCACACAGTCTGAAGGACACAACACACTGGAGTGTTTCTGCCACCATTGCTTCATTAAATGTATCACTTATATAAATTTTCAGTAGTGGTTATATGGGTTGGGCAATATGACAGTTTTTGAATGGGATCAATCTCAAAGGTGTCCAAAGTCTACTTTTTAGGCAAATCATGGACATCGTGCTATTTAATGTCCTCGTACTTCTGTTTCCAAACTTCTCGTTGACTAGCAGATCCACGTTATGTCAACCAGCCAATAGAGTGCTGTAGCTACTGGACAAATATCATGTTTTAATGGTCCAAATGGAGAAATTCATAGTCATTTAATAGTATTTCAATCTAAAATGTATTTAAAGCTAATGTTCACATGTATTGATTAAATTGATGGTTATATTTTGGCCAGGAAGCCCACCCCTTGGGTATATTTTAGAATAATATGTAACTCCCAACAGGGAAATGTTCTAACATGACACGTAGTAAGTAAATCAGGTTCCAGTAAATACAGAAACATCTTTCAGTTTTGTGTTATGTATAGCATCACGCTGTTATGAAGGCCTCTGGGGAGCATTTTGACTTTTAAGAAGAGACTTAACGTCTTCCATTCTTTATGGAAATCCTCAAAACTGAACGTCCTTGCTAACAGGCATGCCGCAGTGGACAGGTGTTCTGGCAGTGCTTGATGAACTTTTATCTTGTCCTTGTTGAGATAAAAAAGACTATTTAAAAACCTGCCCACACAAAGACAACAGTGTCTAAATAAAAAGAATCCTGTGATGTGTGAAGCTATGTATGCATATGGCTTTTCCTGGTAATATTTTTCACTCTGTATTTAAGTGAATAAAGGCTTAAACACCTTTCTCTCCCCTTCTCACCCTCTGTTTAGTAGAGGAATTGTAAGCAAGCCTGGACCCAAAAGTCAAAAAAAGGGAGTTTGGCTCAGTGGAAGTGTCCCTTAAAAAAATATGAAACAGAACAGCAAAACGACTGCCAAACATGTCCAGCCTCTGAAGTCAGCCTATGTGCAGCTTGTTTTGTTTGTGAACTAATAATATTACTTTAACAAATACACCGAATGCCAAAAGTATCAAGTGTAGATAAGAGCAGGGCATAATTTATTTAGTGACTGAAGACACAACATTGTTCGGGCCAATTGGCTCTTGTCATCATGTCCAAAAATCTGTGAAACATTTGGGTTGGTGGAGAATGGGGTGGTGGGGTGTCCTCATTGAAATTAACATTAAAATTTTGATCAGTCGTCTGTAAGCAAAATATAACTTTCTTTAAACGCGTTTTGTCAAATACCCCTCTCGATTAATGGCAGCTTCAGACACGTTTATTTGTATTCAAGTCCCGGTCAAGGGTGGGTCCCTGGCTTGTTCCTCACTAACCACAGGTTCTAAGTATAAATTAGTAACTAGTACTTAGGCTCGTAAACTTTGCTGCTTCTTTAAATCAGCAGAGCTTCAGTCATGCGTTCAAGTATCCCAGTTTTCAAGGCAGCTTAGTCAGTGAAGTCAGTGATTCTCTGTATTAAGGAAATGCTGCACAAGCAATAGCTACATTTCATTTAAAGTGAATATGAAAAAAAAAATCAAAGTAACCTTAAAGTAAATTTTTATGTGGCACAGATAAAAATATACTGTATGATTGTCGGTCTTGATGTGCAAGCTACAGGAGCAGATGTAATCATGGCTAACATGACAAAATAGCAAAAAAACAAAGAAATAGTCATAATAGTCTGCCATCAACTGTGTGTCACTTCCAAAATGTAAACACAAAAGAGCATTTTTGTAGCTGTGGCAGACAGGCTGAATTTGGATTTGGGTGGGCTGCCCAAATAAACTGCATGCATAAAAGAGCTGGCAGCCAGTACACAGTACATTAGTCAAAATAATAGACTTGTGTGGTCAGTCCATCTTTTAGGCCTTAGAAATACTCCCACATGAGCCTTTACAAGCTTGCGCATTCACAAGCTTTCCTTTTGCCAGTCTTTACACCCAGTCATTCTGTTTGCTGGTGGCATTTTTTTTTAGTCATCATCCACCTTGAAACTGACCTCAAAAGACAAACAGTAAGAGTCTTTTGTAACCATTTCATCAACGTATCAAATGTTGAGTAGATCAGATTCTATTTTAGAAATGTGTAAAACAAATTTTTTTTAAACTTTGTTGCATTATTTAGTGTGACCCGCCGTGGAAAGTGTTAACGTAGTGTTTTAGCTGAGTTCACACCATGTTTTATTAATAGAGGAGATATTTTGGAAAAAATCATCCAGAAATACACATGTTATACAAGGTGAAGTCAGGTTTGTTCCCCAATAATTTTCTCTATACGTGGTTATTCTTAATCCGCTTAAAGAAATAGTTGTGTACAATTCTCCCTTCATTTTTCTTTCTTGTGTTCCTGTGGTTTGCATCTTTATGATTGTCATGAGGTTTGTTGTGATGAACACACCAGAAACCAGAGTAGCAAAAAGTGGTTGTGTGGTTCCATTGTTGTAGTGTTTCAAATACGTACTTTCATATGAAACGGTGAACATGCATCCTGATATTAGGAGGAGTGAAGGAAGTCTAATGAAAACACAAACTTCAAACACAGTCCCAGTAATTAAGAGTTATGTATCAGTGTTACGTATGGGTCATTATATCACATTACCAACAGCTGTCCGGGACAGCACTGATTTCTACAAAAGACAGGGGCTTACCTTAATCCTCCAGAATCATTAAATGATTTTTTTGCCCATCGTGTCACATGGGCCTGAGTGATAATACGATGACCATATTGTCAGAGTTTTATCTGGAGCCTCTAACATGCACACTTACTGATGCCAGGCTTAACCACAAAAAAGCCAAGGCCTCCTCAGAAATCCCTACTTGTCCCAAAGCAATATATATATATATATATATATATATATATATACTTTTCATCCTGCAGGAAAGCGTTAATGATAATCAGTGCTTACTATATATATATTTTTTAAAAAGCCTCTTTCAGTAATCTCTACAGATATCTACATGTTCAGAGCAGAACCTGTGGCCTCACAGCTGTCATGGGATTTAAAGCTCAGAGGAGCAGCACTGAGCGGCCGGAAACTTGGAAATGGAAATGGGGTTGTATGACTGTGATCATTTGGAGTCAGAAACTGACACAAAAATTACTATGTATATATATATATATCATTCAGGCATTCAGGCCCAACAGAGAAATACATTATCAAAATTGGTTGTTTGACCTTATGTGTATTTTTATTTTGGATGGATCACTCTTTAGTGTAGAGGTTACACAAGGCTGTAGGGAACAGAGCAAATGAATGTCAGGGTCTTCTGACTCACTTTCCATGATTATGTTTAAATGTGTCATTTTTATGAACTCAGAGCTATCAGAAATTGTCTAAAAATGGGTCAGTCAAATTGTCAAACTGTAATTACACTTCATATTTTAACATTAAATTGACTGTGATTTGCTCTGAGTGAATGTGAGTGTCTGAGACACTGCTTCATGTGTTGGGCACATATCCTACAAAACTCCAGATGATTTTGTTCAGAAAGATGTGCCAGGCAACTCTGAGTTTTATAATAAAACGCAGCCACGTGCTGTAAAGGGCTGGTCAATGCTGACACATTCAAATGCTATGGTACTTTTGACCAAATTTGTTAATATTATGTAGATATAATTCTTCATGTCATGTTCTAGGAGTGACTATTTCTGCTTAAAAAGGTTGAGGTTGATGTGAGGCATTCACATCAACATCACATGCCTCTCACAACACTATTTAAACAAACAGGAACCTTAAGGATGAGAGAAAAACATTATATAGACAAAAGTATATGGGGCTGTTTTTCTGAGGATGGGCCCCTTACTTCCAGTGAAACAAAATCTAAGTGCTGCAGCATACCAAGACATTTTGGACACAATGCTATGCTTCCAACTTTGTGGCAACAATTTGGGAAAGGTCCTTTGCTATTCCAGCATGACTGTGTCCCAGTGCACACAGCAGTGTCCATAAAGACATGGTTGGATGAGTTTGGCATGGAAGAAGCTGACTGGCCCACACAGAGCCCTGACCTCAACCCCATCCAACACCTTTGGGATGAACTGGAACAGAGATTGTGAGCCAGGACTTTTGGTCCAACATCAGTGCCTGACCTCACAAATGCTGTACTGCTTGAATGGGCAAAAATTCCCACAGAAACACTCCAGAATCTTGAGGAAAGCCTTCCCAGAAGAGTGGAAGCTGTTATGGGTGCAAGGCCGTCTACGTATTTAGAATGCAGTGTCATTAAAGTCTCTGTTGGTAATGCCAGGTGTCCCAATACTTTTGTCTATAAAGTGTACAAATGCGAGACGGAAATCTCAGACAATATGTACCGATAGTCTCATAAAATATGTTCAGTAGTTGCATGTATTTCCCAGCTCTACTGGGACATTGTTGCATTAACATGACTCCACTGTGGTGATCTGCTGTGCAGGTGTTGTTCCATGATGTGGTGGCTCTCACACAGAAGCTGTTCCCTATTGTGGAGGCCATGCAGAAGCACTTCAGCGCTGGCTCTGGAACTTACTACAGCGACTCCATCTTCTTCCTGTCTGTTGCCATGCATCACATCATGCCTGAAAGTAAGGAAAGCGCATTTTGTCACATTTCTAAGTCAGTTCAAAAAGATTTAGCTCTAGATTTAGAGTTGAGGCGGTTCCTTGAGTGATTGTCTGATTGAATCACCTCTGAAGAGTCCAAAGATGACCTCTTACAGGTGCTTGTGGTCTGTCTGTGCTTTCTATGGGAGTCTGCCACCACTACAACACGCCTGGATGAAATATAAAATGTCTTTCTACAGGCAATGTCCCATAGATGTGTATCATATTGGGTGTTTTTTAACAGATCATAATTAAATATGTACAGATATGACTGACCTAAACAAACCTTTACCAGTTTTTCGGGTATTGAAGTCCTGCCCTTTAACATAAAAGTGATAGCAGGCTTCAGTGCTGTATTTTAAAAGTTGTTACTGCGTCTGCCTGGCAATTTCAAATCACCTTAAATTTTCAGTGTCACTTTTGCATTACATCTAAGAAAAGTACGCACATTTTTTTTTTTTTAAAGCATAAACACTGTGTATTACGTTATTCTGCTTTGATTCCGTGGCAGACCATGTTTTAAATTCACTCAGATGTTCTCATCTCTGTCCGGCCACTGCTGGGACACAGCTGGAAAAGGCAGCACTGGCAGGTATCTAACAGACACGTGGCATGCATCAGAGGCCCTGGGGAGTGAGGAAGGAAGGATGCTTTCTGTCGCTGCTGCCCACATCAGTGCCCCCTGTGTCGATGCTGGCCAATAGCAGAAATCCTCACCAGCGTGCACTGCTGCGGTTCACTTAAGTGGATGTGCTGCATGGGGTGTCACTCCGCAAATCCACCACAAATCCAAACTACTGAGTATATAGTGACTTGAATAATAGTCACCAGAGGCACACAAACAAAACCTGACGTCTTTGTCTTCCAGACAGCAGGGCCCCGTCCCGGTTCGAATTTTTAAACGGGACCTCACGAGGCGCAGTCAGTATAATGTGAACACGTTAACAGAGGGTGTGACGATGTGTTTTTCACTCTGAAGCCCTGAAGAGTTTCTGTTTTTCAGCAGTTGTATAGATGCATTAAACTATTTTCATAAACATGGTTGGCCTGGGAATCATTTCCGTCAAGCAGGAAACTAAGTTTCAATTTTTTTTTTATTTATTATTTTTCCAACAAAGAAAGAGGCAGCATGTTCTCATTTAAAGGCTCTCTGGTTAAATTCAGATTTAACATGTAAGTATGCTATTTACATTAGTAGAGAAAGGGTGTCCATCAGGAAACAGATGAAGAAAGGGCGAATGTCTGGAGGAAAAACAGAATGGTAATTTGCTTGTTGGGAAAATGTTTGAGTAAGTGTTGAATGTTAAATGTCCCCACCCATCAATCCCTTCTATGAAGTGACGGTGTCTGGTGTCTCACGTTGTGTCCTTATTGATCAAACATGTGCCACACGCCCAAGTGGTCATGCATTTCTATTTAAAGAATGCTTTTATCTAAAGGGCATAATGTGGTCGTCTTAACAGGAAGAGTGGGGGATACCATCCTTCTTTGATTGAACTGTTTTCCTGACTTCCCGACTCAGAACATCGTTTGTGATTAATGACACGGCAACAAAAGTGAAATCCCCAAATATAAATAGCAGCTGCAAGTGGGAGTGCTGGAAATTTAACATCCTTTGAGTTGTGAAGTGGGAGATGTGATTTTTAGCAACTTTAAGCTCGTTGTCAAAAGACAAGAAAGTAGAAGAAACTGTCGGCGCTTTGGGTTCAGTGTTAAAGCAGCTACATAGCCGGAATAGGAAAGTGCTTGCTCGATATAAATGTCAATTAAAATATTTGTTGGGTCCATATATTGTTATTATTTGACCACATAAATTAACATCTCTGTGAGAAAGCTGAGTGTATATTTTTACATAATAAGTAGAGGAGGGGATCATCTGGTAATTTCTTGTACTGTGGCACCACAATCGTTTAGTACATAAAACTGTACTGCAAAATCAAGTTCAGTCATGCAAGGAAGTCCAGCACTGTAGAGATGGTAGACTGATGCATAGGAATGTGAAAGGAAGGAAAGATCATCAAGTTCACAAATGTAAACCATAGCCTGACCAATTCTGAATTTGTGAGACCTTTACTTAAGCTGATACTTGGGACAGTTGTGTGTGTGTGTGAAACAACCAGTATTGATAAAGATCCATCAAATTTATTTTTTTATTTTTGTTTTAGTAAATTGTGACCAAGACAATGACCGCAGTATTTTTCAGTTGAAAAAACAATTGATGTAGCTCTATTCTATACATGCATATCAAATTCAAAATGTGAAACAACCAAACCTGTACGATACCTGACTAAAGACCAGGGCCAAAATGTTGTTTCTCTAATAGATAGATAGATAAATAGATAGATGACTTTATTCATCCCAGAGGGGAAATTAGGTTGTCATAGCAGCCAATAATAAAGCCAGTGTTTACAGTGTGCAGGAATTCAATTTGTACTTTCACTGACAGTCAAGACAAAACGTGTACCAAAGTGCAGAGCTGGCAAACTAGAGACCTCATCCAGGAGAGGGATGGACTGGAAAACCAGACTCAGCACACTGATCTGAGCTCTCACTTTGTGTTTGTTGAAGAGACATGATCTCTGGCTCTGACATGTGAAGTCATGGAAGTCAAGTGAACAGAGTGCAGATCCTGCTTTAGTTTTAGTTTGTTCCAGATAGCTAATACCAGCTGTCTGCAGATATCAGGTTGATGTGTTGAACGCACAAACAGTACTGATGAATTAGTAAGCAGACTTTGATTCTCTGCCCCGTCTGTGCTCAAAGTGACAACTAAAACAGAAGTGCTGTACTCAGTTGAAACATCTTGTACTGTGACAGTCCACACATAGCTGCATGAGCTGTTATTTTTCAAGATATGCATAACGAGTGAGTCACACTTTCAAGTGGTGCAGGTGTTTTACTATTCTTGCTCAACTGTGTTGAACATGTTGACCTAAAAATATGTATGGGTCATGTTTTAGAGGTCTTGCATTTGCCAAAGAAAATAACTCAACGGTGCGCAATTTTAGAACCAGTGAATTCAGCCTATAATGTGCATTTTATACACAACTTAATTTTCAGAGAACATGAGCACTTAATGGGTCTGATGTAGACGAGTCAACAAAAAAAATCGAATCAAACAGAATCTGGAGATCAGCCTCAGCATAGCCCAAGGGAAGACATTTAAATATACAGCAAAAGTGATATACTGTATATGTGACAGCACTTAAAGAGGACCTCATGTGAAAGCCGTAACACTGGATCAAGCTTACCGACCACTATGAAAGTAGTCCATAGACGTATGGCATAAAAAGAGGACTACCTTAACACCATCTCTCCTTGGAAGATGATTAATTAAATTACGTGATGGAAACCTGTTGTAATAATGACAAGGCTCCTAAGACACTGTTTTTTGTTCATGGAGAGGAGTTCCACGTCTTCTATCCCCTCTAGAGGTCTCAACATGCCGGGACTTGAGTCTTCCACAGTCTTTTTTCCACCATAGGAAGAAGTGGCACGACTAACATGGGAATTACTTTGCTAAAGTGAGAAAGATGCCACTTAGAGGCAAGATAATAGCTAAACTATTGGGTGTCGCACAGGCCCAAAATTACACAGCAGATAGATGTCAAAAATGGTGATTTTACTGCAGTAGATTTGAGGTTCTATCATAATTTGCCTCTTCAAACAATCGGTCTCACAACACCTCCCATCAGTGCTTGGTGAACATAAGATGAAGCTCCAAAAACACACTTTTGATCATTTTTAACAGTTAAACACACAGTACCCATTTCTCCTCCATTTTGTTGGTTGCAAGGGTACAACTAATACCAAGTCTAAAATTTTGACTTTTGTTTGGTAAGTTTGTCACATTGGAAGCCCAGCTAATCTGTCATATTGGTGTAGCCTTAACTAACTAGTCAGACAGACAGACAGACAGACAGACTTTACCATAACTGCAGCAGATTTGTTTACTGTTTTGTGGTTAGTGAACTGACTGCAGTCAGTGTCCACCGTGACTATCAAAATGACAGTTTTAGCAATGGTCAACAGGACTGTTTTCTGTTAAAGCAATGGTATCATACTGGAAAAGGGTAACATTCAGTGAGCTGAAGTCTAAAACTTGGTTTGCAGTCCAGCAAAAATAAAAATGAAAAATAAAAATCCAACATCCAACAAAGGTAAAAATACAATTTGGGTAATAACAAACACCAACTGTTGCTGTTGATTTTCATTCAATAATGAATAAATGTTTGAAATTTATTTTAGTTGCTTGGGAACATAATGAGGGCGAAAAGTAACTTTAATTAATTTCAGTTTCATTTCTCCTTCCTGTTGATGATACTGTTCGTGATGCTCACATGAAGACTGATCTCAGGGTTTGATGAGGTTGACCCACTTTCTTCCTGAAAATGTGATGTTAAGTAACAGTGTTTGTTGTTGCTGTGGATGAGTTGAGGACTGTCTGCCCTGACCAGAGCCTCAGGCGAGTTGCCCCATAACAACATTATTCGTGCAATAAACAACACCCACTCACCTGGCCAAGATTAATTTAGAACCCCTTAATTTATACTTAAATTTCAATTTTGTTTCCAAGCAGTTGCTTGGAGGTGGAGAATCATTCCTCTCTAAACAGCGTAAATACATAAGGGGTCATTGAAATAAAACATTTATCTCTAGATTCTTAAACAGTTCTCAAGTTGTGGTTTTGTCTAGATGTATTTAGTGTCCTGTATTTCATGTCATCTATGTTGCTGATCCTTGCAAGACCTGGAGTTCAACAGAGCTTTAAATTTCAGGCCAATAACACATCATAGAGCAGGTTAACTGACCAGCTGTGTGCCGGTCAACAGTGACTAAAAGGTGCTTTGTCCATGGTTTGGACCTGGCTTTGTGTCAATAAGCCAGATGTCCCTCTTGTTATCTGCCTGACTCTGCAGGCAGTTATGGTAACATTACAATCAACTTCTCTTATCATACAAAAACAACACGTGTTTGTGGCTGTGATGAATGTTCGAGATGTACTTAATTTCAGACAAAGGCTTGTAGCTATGCTGAAAAAAAAAATAACAATGCCGACATGGTTGCTTCAGTCACTCAGTGGTTACAGTTTTTATGATACAAAAGTCCAGCAGTGGAAGAACTTTTATACAAACCATGACTGGGCATCTACAGAAGACACACAGCCTGTTGTTGCCCATTGAGCAAAGCTGAAAACACTACTTTTATTTTATATGCAATACCAAAAAACAAGCGTTTCACCCCAAACTGAATCCCAAAGTCGTGGTACATCTGAAAAATTGGAGCAGCAAGCATCAACAGAGTCTTGTTTAACTTTTCAATTGTGTGTTTATTGACATCATAATCATAATATGCTGTGATAAAACACACCTCACCACACGAAGCCCTACTTTCACCTTCACAGGACTTTGTGTTGAGTCACTGACGTAACATCAAACCCACCACATGACATTGTTGTAACAACTGAAGGCCCTCTTCCTGTTACACTCCCACCAGTTAAACCCTGTCAGTACAAACAAACAGCACCGACCACTCGGAGATTACTCTCCCGAGCCCCTCTGTGTTGGCACAGCACATGAAGGCATTGTGATGGCAGCTTCCTTGTTTGGAGAGCACAGAAAACAGGTCACTGCCGTGTTGCTGAGTCTTCTTTTTCCGTCACTTGTTTCAGCAGAAAATGTCACTCAAATATTTTAGCAGCCCTGCTTTAAAGCGACATTGATAAACTTCACAGCATAAAAATGGCACATCAGCATCCACTGTAGATTAATTTGTAAGCCAAGGTGAAATCAAATGTACTCTGTCTTGTTTACACGGAAAGTGTAGGTGATTATATTTATTTTTCTTAAGTACCTTTATTTAGTACCAATTGTGACATACTGGTTTGAAGGTGCAGCACAAATAGAAAGTCACATTTCCCCTCTTTATAATACACATTTTCTTTGTACTTGATAGCTACTGGATCTCAACAAGAAGAAGTGAAACACGTTTGAAATCATGTTGATTTGAGCCCTGATGGTCAACGATGCTGACAATCCATGCAGCTCATTATTTTTAAGTACCCTCATCCATTAAGTCCTTCATCATCAGTTGTACCAATTCAGCAGCTGCCGTCAAAGCAAGCTTTTCCCTCGCCAGCGAATGTTTACTGCCTTCATACTAGAGGTCGTCCTCTTTTGACTGACAAGTGTTTCAATAATCGTGTTGTGCCCCTGGCACACCATTCCTGAGTATATCCCATCCTTTCATCGCCATGCCAACCAGCAAAACACAGGAAGTTGAAACAATGAACAGATGAAGGCCTGAATATCCTGGATACAGCTGTTACAATTTCATCTACAAATAAGATGCAGTGCTAATCATTTACTGTGTTACGTTCACACAGCTGCACTTTCTCTGCATTTTGCCCCACAGTTTCAAGCAGTTTTTGTGTTTTTAGGTCAGTGGTACAAAAAAACAAAAGTGAGAAGCACCTCTGCAGAACGACCATTCAGTCGTGTCAGAGTCTGCTCTTGTTTCTGATAACTGTGTGTTCCTGGAATGACTCTAAGAAGTGATTAGGCAGGCAGTCAGTCCCTTCATAATGTGCTACCAGTCAGAGAACTTCGGTCTACGTGCACAGTCGGCTCACAATTACATTTCCTGGGATCCTTTCTTAAACTGGAAAGCTCATTTCATTCACATGTGGTGGACAGTGGTCCCTTGTTCCTTGTCAAACAGCAGCCGTTTCTTTTAGTAGTTCACGCGTGTTTAAAATAATCTTGGATGTTTTTCTGAAGGTTCATGTTCCCTAATCACAGTGTTGTGCTCTTCTTGTAGGCCTGACACGCATAGTACAGCTTGACCTGGACCTCAAATACAGAACCAACATCAGGGACCTTTTCCAAGAATTTGACCGGTTTCCTCCAGGAGCGGTAATAGGCATCACCAGAGAGATGCAGCCAGTCTACAGGTAGGCAATGTGGCACAGCACATCAGTTATTAGTGGGGTAGATTTGTCAGAACCACACAAAAGAACCAAATGTGAATTGCACAGAAATAACTGCTTTCATTTTGGTGCCTGAGCTTTGAAGTGTCCACTCACTGTCAGGATGTTTTCTGGCTGAAGATCGGATCAAAGGGCCGGTATCTGTCAAGAGAAAAGTCCTGACTTTTGGGCTTTGCCTCTCAACTGGAAGACATCTTCACATAAAATAAAAACATGTCTAACACTATTCTGGTGTTTATTTTGTCCCAATCTTTGCAGAGTTAATTTAACACTTCCTAAAGTGTTCATAATTTAACTCAGATCCAGTGTTAAAATAATAAATGCAGTGTAAGTACAGTCCATTTACCATTTAATGTTTTACCTCATCAGCTTTACTGATTTTTAGAAATACCTGCTTATTCTGAATGTGACAATGCTAACAACACGTTTTAAACAAGTTGGGAGAGGAGCCAAAAAGAAACAAAAGACTGGGAAAGTTGTGGAACAATCAAAACAAACATAACATCCCACAGGTAAACAGGTTAACTGGTAACAGGTGAGTGGGTATAACAGGCAGATGAGAACAACATCTTAAAACCAAGAAAAACAAATTTAGGTCTTGTTGACCCCAGATGGATGTGAGTTTGTCTGAGCCTCACTTGCACATTCACTGTTATTTGCATGTTACAGTTTTTAAGTGAGAAAGGACATCAGAAGTCTCTCATACAGACTCTGATTCACACGGACGTTAGCAGTGTTAATTGCAACCAAATTAAGGCAACATTTAACAGAAGTAAGTACTGGCCTTTCATGCTGATTTGTGTAACGACTGTCAGTCCAGGACTTGGATGATAAATTACAATGTGGAGTTGTAAAATATTAACAATTGTCTTCAAATCAAACCTAAAACAACAAAGATCCCCATCATATATATTTGTTGATTCTAGTTCACAAATAGACTATTCATGTCTGTACCCTGTGTTTAAGGTTTCTAATCTAAAATAACTCATCACTGATGTATTTGGCACTCCACCTCAATAAGGATCGTTCTAATGTACTGAAAACCAGTGGAAACGTTTAAGCAGATATGTCACTCGGTTTAAAGTAACACCGCATTCCTAAATCTGCAGTATAGTGTAATAGTATGATGCCTCAGCTCATGCTTCATTTCCAGTCAGAATCTATGCGCTGCGCTGCAGAGGATGGAAAGCATGTAGAAGCCCTTTGAACACTGACAGTTTGCTGATGTGTTGCTAATGTGCTACTTACACATTGCAGCCATATGAACTCAGAATGAAACTTGAAACTTTGGTGTCATCTTAAAAAAAAAAAAAAAAAAATCAACCGACCATGAGCTTCAAATAAGCCAACGCTGCAAGACGTGATCCACGATACCATTTGCAAGATGCAATTGCAATTCTGACTGCATGACGCGCTGTTTTGGAGTTGTTTTATTCCCTTCATGACAGACAAATAATTAAGGATTTGGCAGAATCTAGGCAGAGAGAGATGGCTCTTTAGGGAAATGTTTTGCCCTCATCCTGTGATTCAGATGCTCTTTGTCAGAGCTGTCTGGATTGAATAAATGATCTGCACATTCCCAGAACAGACAAACACACTGATAGGATCCACATTACCATCTCGAACTGGTAATATGTCACTGGGAACTTGACGTCAATCAAGTATCGAACTTGAGACTTAAATCTTTGCCTCACCCTCAGTTCTGCAAACCGGGTGGCCCTCTCAGACCAGGAGCAACCACACTGGAAACGTGTGTGTTGAAGAGTTACAACAAATGTCAGACATCAGCATTCAATGCGTCTTAGTCTTTGTCATAAGTTCTTCTACAGATGCTTGCGTCGAGACAAGTTTAGCCACTGATGTTGAAGTTATCAGCCATCAAATAGTTTTGTTGAATGGGGAAAAAAAAAGAAAAACTTCTGTTGACACACTCAAGTCTTGTGTCAATCTGGAAAGCTGTTGACTAACGACTGAGAACGAATACAGATCAACTCACTGTACTGTCTCACTGTACTGTTAGCTCTTCCCGTCAGCCGCTTGGTGCTTATTGAACTCACTGTTGTTCATAGGACTTAAGCTAATTGAAATACACACAAACCACTCAATAATAACAGCAGCTGTTGTTGAGATTTAAATTTCATGCTAATAACTGCCATTGAGGTGTGTGCATGTGCGTGTGTGTGTGTGTGTGTGCGTGCACACGTAAAAAGACATAAAAAAACAACAAGACGCTCAGACTTTCAAGCTCTTTGTTCCTCAGCTGATTTTTTCCGTGCTGTTCCAAGATAGTAAAACAAACACGTCTGGTCCGTTTAGACTACTTCACTGTTTTCCACCCCGGCATGGCATCAAAACAGGACGTCACTGTGTGTGTGTGTGTGTGTGTGTGCGCTCTGGGATAGTAAGACTACACGAGGCAGGGGCAGGTGGGAGGTTTCATGAAGCAGCTGCTTACTGAGATAAACACACAGGCAGGTGGTTTCCTCCAGCTGTGTGTGTGAATGAAACAATGAATCTGAACATTTGAATTTGAATGTTTTGAAGGCATATTAAGATAATAACTCACAGCTCTTTCATGGTTTACTTATGTTTCAGTATCTTATGTACAGCGTTTATTAAAATCAACTGCATCATGAAATTACAGTTCTTGCCCTCACGTTAAATGTTACGTGTGCAATCTGCATGTCCCGAGCCGATCTCAAGTATCGTTCAGCCAGCAGTTTTTCATTTTTAGCGGCGCTCGAAGCAGATCATATCAGCTGTCGATAATTAGCATTAATTCTGCGAGCAACCTGATAATAGGACAAAATTAAATTGTCTGTTGTGAGTTTTGTGTTACCTCCGCGGACCGTGTCTGAACTCAGGGAAAGGATTTGATGAGTGGGAAGTTGCTCCACTTTTCCCAAGTTTCAGGCGTCACATTCATTCAGTTAAACTTTCCTTCTCACCATATCATTAATTTAAGTTTTTATCCAGGGCCTCTGGTATTTGGAACCTATTGATAAATAAGTACTTAAGTGAATTTGTCAGATATTAGGTAAATGTAAGTGTTATACACACGCGGTTTTGTATGCATGCATTGGTTTGTTGGATAACATGATCATAATGTACAAAATAGTGAAATAAGTGTATCATCAGTGGAAAGATAGTATTTGTGCGTACGTGCGAGACTGTGAAGCTTAGTCTGCATTACTGTAAATGTTGCTTTCTGCATAAAAAGTGGAGCTGCAGTTTTCCTGCCAGGCCCCACTTGGCACCAGCATCTCAAAACAGATCTGTATCTCAGCCCTGCCACTCCACTGGCTCAATGGGTTACTCAGCCTGGGAAACTCCTGCTAATGTTGTTCCTGTTGGCCCGGACACACTCATGTAAAACACATGGCAACGTAGCAGGAGATCGTGCTGTTGAGCATACACAGCCTCACCGGCCGAAAAAGTCTCACACAAACTCACAACTCGTTGTCTGTCTTTGTAGACCTGTGTGTGTGTGTGTGTATGAACCTGGGTTAGTCCACAGTTTGATATGATATCAAGAGTTTTGAAGCACATCTCAGAACCAGCAGTTAATTTGTCTTTTATCTGTTGTCTAAAGGAAATTTACAAACTGTTGACAGCATCTGGGGAGCTGTGGTGTTCTGTCACTTGAGACTCTACAGTTTGTCTCCAGTGTTTAATGGAACAACACATCTTTTTTAGTGGATTTTTTTTTTTCCCTCAAACTGATTTCTGGATGTGTTCCATGCAAAATGAGAGTTGAGGGTCGTCAACCATATTGGCCCAAATATGCTTTTGGCACACTTGACTGACGTGCTTTGATTTTTATTTTTCTTTATATGACACTTTAGCAATCTTAGGGGAGCCTTATATTTGAAGATCAAACAATTGCATAAGAAGAAAATAGATTCCAGCTGGGGAAAAACAAATTGAAAGCACAAAATATTCCAATTTTGCGCTGTAAAACAGAACTGAGAAGGTTATCGTCTCTAAAACAGAATTACAGGTAGATGTCATGTCATTAAAATGGCAAAAAAAAATAAAAGTGGATCTGTGAGTGAGGGATGAGAACGGAGTTTGACTCACAGCGTCTGGGGGGGAAAACATAACTCATAACTGGGGTTGTATTTTATTGGAGCAATACGAGAGTCTGCTGGAATTTCACTTGTGCTGCACTGCACTGTGGAACATACCAACATGGTTGCACTGTCAGTATATTACATAATTTCTTTATAAAATAATCCAGCCAAAGAGACCATTTTAGGTACAAATCTTCCACCAGCTTTTAAGCGCGGTGAGCTCGCTTGTTAGACGTTAGCCAGTGCTTAATGGGCCTTACAGTGTTTTAATTTTTTTGAAACTTGGTATTAGCAATGCATTGCGTGAATCCTCTTCACTGAAGTGTTTTCCTGTGTGGAGAGGGCTCTCAGCTGCTGCGCTGTTTTGGTGCTAATGGACGCAGCATTATGCAGGAGAACACGTCCTCCCACCAGCCGCATTCAAAGCACATCCTGCCACTGAAAAGTTCATCATTGGAAAAAAAAAAAAAAAGATCCGCATCTTTTCCCTGCAGCTGCGTTTGTGATGTTTTAAAACCCACCAGACAAGACCCGCTTATGTGTCACAGTCAACGCCACGGGCACACAATGAGAAACATTAGCAAGAAGCAAGTCACTCTCTTGATGCTTTGTGTGTTCGATCTCCATTGTGTGATACGTCCCACGTATTCCCAGTTTTCTCTGAAATCAAATGTTGAGTGTGAAATATTTAAAGTTGCCATGCTCACGTACCTTAGTGTTTTACAGTCAGATGGCTGTGAACTCTCACTGTGACATACTTGTCTGTCTCTCTTTGAATCAAAACGAGGTTTTCCAAGTAGTACGTCAGGCTAGAATAAACATTGTTTTGTGAGGTATGCAACAAATGAATTGATTTGTGATTTGTCTGACTCTTCTGGGCATCCTTGTGTGAAGTCTTTTTATTCCCATCAGTGTTAGTAATATACCTCTTTCATGTTGCCACACTACTTCGTGATGAAAAGGACCAGACCACTTACTTGTGTACCCCAGAACCAGACTCCCCTCTCAGTGAGAGTGTTTTCTCGCACTTTCCAGAGAGCAGGCTGTTTCTTGTCCTGAACAAAATGGAGGACAGATTTGGATGGGATAGCAGCACAGAATGTCCCCGTCACCTGCTAATGCTTTTCATTCTTTCACGACTGAGAGAGAGAGAGAGAGAGAGAGAGACTGCACTCAAAAGGCTGGCAGTGAAAATTGGAGACCAGTCGATAGAGCTGTGAACTGGCAGAGCAGCAGAAGAGGCACTCACAGGAGCACTGATCTAAGATGCTACATGTTGAGTTTGTCTTGGTTTGATTACACTGGCACAAAGGAAAAGAAAAACCTGAAGTCACTGTGACAGAGGACAGGGCGGCTTTCTGTACTCGTCCTTCAAACCTCACTGCTTCTCTAATGCCAAAGTGACCAGTTTCACTGAGTAGTAAAGCATGAGGAACTACACCAGAAAACATGGCTAATGTCCAGTTTAATCTTTGGGTTTTTTTTTTTGTTTTTTTTTTTTAAAAGCTATTATATAATATTGGCAACTCTTTCCAGATATTTTGTGCCTTGACGCTGAAAAACACAGAGGTATTTGATATGAGAGAGGGTTGTAGTTGAGCCAATAATTGTAAACACATGCATTTGGGTATCAGGTCTGTAGCCGTTGTGTAAATAGTTCCTGATGTTATTTATGTAAGAACTTCACTGGAAATATTTGCAGGTTGTATGCTGCTAATGGATTTTATTGATACAATTTAACAAAAATGCAAGTTTCTCATTTCCTGCTGGGTCAAACTTGAAGAAAGTTGCATTTGTTGTTTGTATTTTTAAACAAAGCTTGCATTAACATCAGTAAATCTTTATCTGTTCTTAAGTTTAACATTTGGGAATGCCAAAACTCATTATTTCTGACTCGAGGGATGTTACATAATGCCATATGGATAAAAGAGGTTGGGTTTATACAGTGGTCGGTACCATCAAAACATCATACAGTACAGTCAGTCATGTTTCATGTTTACAGTGCACTTACTGTATCTGCTCGTGTACAAGCACAGACATTCAGTCAGGTCGTCTACAGGCGTAGTAGTAGTTTTTGCAGATATCCTGCATATAGTTACTGTACATTTCCAATATTTGTTCTTATCAAGGAGGAGTCACATGATTAGTTTCTGCCCTTTATGGCTTTCTGCATATCTGTTAAAACTTGAATACCTTTCTTATGTTTTCATTAGGGCAGCATCAAGCAATCTGACTTTAGCTTATAAGATCAGATAAGACAAGATAAGACAGGACTCTATTAGCCCTGCAGCTATCGCAACTATGAGAGTGTCTGTATGTTGGCCTATTAGTAACAAGATGGGATTGCCACAGATGTGTTTTTAAGTCATTTACAAATTGTTGCCCTTACAACTACAATCAAAATGCCCAATTGTTGTTTTCGGACGGCAAATAATGATCATATATTTTTTTTATTATTTTCCTGACTATCTTCACAATTAATCAGTTCATTCATAAAATGTCAAAAAATTAACCAACAGTCCAAAACCCAAAGACATCCTCATTTACTATCACGAATGACAAAGAAAAGCAGCAAATCCTTTGAATTAAATAACTGCAACCACTTATGCTTTTGCTTGAAAAACAATATAATGTTAACAAAAACAGTCAACCGTGTCATATCTCTGAATCACAAAAACCTTTCACATATGTTAACTCCTGCTTTACTGTACCGCCAGTCACATATTTTGGCCAATGTGTTTCGCTCACTGCATTCTTATGTCAAAACAGCAGAATGAAAAAGTCTGTGTAAATGTCCCCTTACCGACTCTCCTCGTCCCGAATGTGTCTCAAGGCACGTAGACCACACTTTATGTCTTAAAAATGGTAAGTGCTCCACGGGGGCCATGAGTCCCCAACTACCAAACCAACAGACTGTATAAAACTGTGTGGATAAGCTACAGCTGCTGAATATAGGTCAGTCATGATATCAAAGCGTGATTCAGAGAATCTGCTGCTCCCACTAGATTTGATCAAGCTGCACAAGAGAGAGAGAGAGAGATAGTAGTAACCACTACAGTATGAAGCACAATTATTCTACTCAGTTTTCCCACGTGTTTTGATCTGCACGAGTGGAGAAGGCAGAGCTCAGTTGATTGTAACTTGTTTGTGTGACTCAAAGGATGACACATATGTAGTTTGACAAATTTGTTTCCCCTGTATTTTCACCCCATGTGTTTTAAGCTGACATATTTCACTGTTAATATTTAATCAGTAGCTTTTCTCATGCTTGGCCTGTACTAAAAATAATCTCAATTCTGTGGAGAGTGTACACAACAAGAAGGGGTTCTCTCCCATTCATCTTCAAGTTCGGTGGGAATTAAACATCATCGCCTCGGCTGCCGCGGAAGGACATTTTGTACTTTACAGAAGTTTAAAATCCACAACAACATGAAAATACCGTTGTAAGGAAGTGACAGATGTAGACAGGATCCTGTGTTTTCTGTTTGTTCCGTATGGGGTTTTGTCTGTTCCTCCTGAGAGATAAGAAAATAAAAATCAACTTGGGATTCTCTCTCTGCTTCTGACAAGTGCTCAGTGTCCTTTGAACATCTGGTCCCGGTTTTGAGATGTTTTACACAGACACCTTCCAAATACTCTTTTTAATACCATTGCATCATCTCTTTGCAATCCGGCATTTTAAATGTGGCAAAGTGTTGGACAAATACAGTAATTACTAGTGCTGGAATAATGAACTGTATTTTGCTCCTTTGAACTATTACATGTCAGGGCTGTAATTTGACTGGATCTCTTCGTGCAACCTAAAAATACAGCAGGACTGTTGCTGGCATGCAAGTTACTCAAGTGTGCCAAAATAGTGACCCTACATTACATTCTGCATATATAAAGCAAGTGCTAACTATTGCACCATACTAACAATCTTCTTGCCAGTGTAAACTCTGGAAATGAGATAATAACAATAAATCCCCCAAACAGTCTTACTTGTGTGCATACAAATGGTTGTTGAATGAAGCTCTGTGTGTTATTTAGCTACTTCAGAGTTGGTGTGTTGGCAGGACAGTGTGCTCAGTTGGCACAAGCCTCTGGCACTCCAACATGCTGTGACACTCCTGGACCAGCTCTCTTCCTGTTTTTGGCCACAGTGCTGTTTGTTCAGTAAACGTGGACCGAGACAGAGATGACCCTCGCTTTTCTAAATGTGCGAGAGCTCAAACGTACATATGTGTGAGATATTTCACCCTCAGCATTCCAGACTGTGCAGAGGGATGAGTTTCACATTCAGGGAGATACCCTTTTGAAGTGATTCAGGCTGATATGTCACACATGGCTCCCAACATTTTTGCACCTACAGGTTCCACTCATCCCCGTCTCTTTGTGAAATATTTGTTCCATGTACTGCCTTTCAGTTTGGTATTTGTCAGTGAGCCCTAGAGAAAAATAACTTCGAGTCGGGTCTCAGATCTTAGTACCCAGTGACACCATACAATAAGTTGAACTCTATGAGAAAGCCCTTCACTGACTCTCCTCTGCTTGTGAATCCAATAATTGTGAAATTTCACTGGTGTGAACCATGCCGCTATAAACCTCACAGAATTGAAACTTTAAATATTGCATTTTCCACTTTCATGTCATGTAAACCTCTTTCCTTCTTTCCTCAGACACACTTTCTGGCAGTATCGTAAGGAGAACCCTCAAACCAAAGTGGGTGAACCTCCTCCTGATGGCCTACCAGGCTTCAACAGTGGCGTGATGTTACTGGACCTGGGTGCTATGAGGGCATCAGCTCTCTACAACCAGCTGCTGGAGCCTAGCAACGTGGCCAAACTAGCGGACCAGTATCGTTTCAGGGGCCATCTGGGTGACCAGGACTTCTTCACCATGATTGGCATGGAGCATCCTGAACTTTTTTATTCCCTGGCCTGTGGTTGGAACAGGCAGCTGTGCACCTGGTGGAGGGACCACGGATATGGAGACGTGTTTCAGTTGTATTACCACTGTAGTGGGCCCATCTATATCTACCATGGGAACTGTAACTCCCCTATACCAGATGAGTGACGCATGTACTGTACCGATGCTGGAACTGAAAAGGAGTCTATTGCTCCGTTCCCATTTAATTGTCAAGTGAATGTGAAGCAAAAATGAAACAAAAAGGGGGAGTTAATTCAGTGTGTTTTCTAACAAAACGTTATACAAACCGTAGTTGCATCAGCAGATGGAAGTATCGGCCACGTTTTGCATCGCCAGCTGCTGATAAACCTCAAAGAAGAAGAAACAAAATCAGTCACTTTGGCTGGGAATGTGTGAATTAATCTGAGAATGGGAATCTCATGGGACTATCTGGGGAGACGTTTTTTGTTTGTTTGTTTTTTTGTCAAATTGAGGACATTTTTTGAATTATGCCATTTCCATCAACACTCTCTAATGCAATATTGTTAATGGAAACACAGTTTTTTCTGCATCTGCAATAGAGTTAAAAGGAAATATAAATCCTGCTCTTTAGGCGGAAGGATTGTAATTTCCATTTTTGACCACTGTGATGCCCATGTGACACTGCCCCCTGCTGGTTAAGGGGCCGCTGAAGGACTCACTCAAACATCATGACTTCAAATGTGATGTTCATCTTGTCATGTCATTTTAGAATAAATTTTGGTGCAAGTGTGTTTTTTCAGGTACCACGATGGAGAGAATAAATATGATCTATGAGGATTAGTTTGAGTGACCGATTCATTAATTTGAAGGCTTAATGTTCAAAATACATTATTCACTTTACACAGTAATCTACCAGGAATATTTTCTCGTTTATTTTGGGCATCTTTACTCAATGATGTCCCATTGCAGTGTGTGGAACCCCTGCTAAGTTTTGGAGGGGGGGGGGGGTAATTGAGTTCAATAAATGTTGGTATTTGTGTTGAGGGACAATCTAAAAGACCACTATGTAAGTGCAGTCGCTCACACCACGTTGTGTAAATGGAGCTGATGATTCACAAGGACATGATATGATAATAATGATGATATTGCTAATAAATGTTACCTGCAATGAGTACAGGGTCAACAAATGTCTCAATTGGCTTCTGTAAACTAAACATCAGTTGCCTTTTTCCACTTCATTCCTCTGCTCACTCTGATAACCAAGTTCACCCTGCGTCACTCTGTCAGCCCCAACATCATGATATTTATTTCTCCTCTGAGGCTTGTAGAAAAATGGGAGGAGTTTGTTTAACACCAGTGGGCTCCCATGTTTGCAGAGCCATGTGGGCGCAGGGCACCACACAGTGCCACAGTTCCTTTCAGACACATCCTTCTGCAGGTAGGAAGGCAAGAAAAAAAAAAAAGAATCACATCAGAGGGTCGAAGAGGGGTCATGGGAGATAACGGTGAACAGTCACTGTTGTTTGTACCCTGCATTTGCAGTTTAGCTGAGGTGAAGCACACACGTTTCAAAAAGAGCGAAGCAGCCAGGAACGTGACTGCAGGCACTGGCCCACTTTTGAGGGTTTTTTTTGCTGGGCTCACCGAATTGGCGTTTTGAATTCAAAGAAATGTCAACGCACAATATTCATCAGTCAGGAAATTGTCTTCGGTGATGCGCACTTAAGCACACACGTACACAAAGTGAGAGGGAACCACCTGATTGAATTGTACCCTCAGTGGAGTCCAAGAAAAGGCTACTGAAGACACTCATGGATAAACATTATGCCAAATCGATGTGCTCCCCTTCAACTCACCTTGAAGCTGATCAGTGCCTTAATCTGGCTCTCACAGAACAGCACCCTACAGTCACCATAGTTTTAAAACACTGTGTTAGCAGGAAAGCGAGCCACTGAATCAGAATAAACACTGAAAAACAACTTCCGGTCTCAGTTCCTGATGGCACGTAGGGCGTTTAACAGTTGTTCTTTGTTTTGAAAGAGAATGCAGATGATGTTGTGTCCATTAACTATAAATTAAAAGATAAATTTTGAATGATTAAGTGCTCTTCAGGCACCAGCTGGTTTCCATTTGCATTATGAAAATTGTAGAGACTACAAATTGCTTGATATCCATCACAGTGAGCACTTCTTTTGTTTTTATTTTGTAGATAATTATGTCGAATTGCCAAGTGTCAAGTGGGGAAATATTCTTTCTAGTAATGCATTCAAAGATGATTCAGTGTCCCCGAAAGGATAGTTATCTGCTGAAGGACTGTGCATCTGTTATGTAGGTTGAAAAATCAAATGCAGAAGTAAAAACAAGAGCAAACAAACAAGAACCAAAATAAATACAATAAATTGTTTCATTCTTGAATATTTAAAGTTTCTACATGTTGACTTTAATAATGTCGTCAAAAGAACTGAAACCCTTGGCTGTGAATTTTAAAAAAATTACTTGTTGCTGTGGTTGGTATATTGTAAAATGGTAAATTATGGACAAAAATCATGCAAACCCAGTGGTTTTATCCTTTAAAGTATTTATGTTTTTTTCCCAGCTGTTTATGCCTGTATATTGTATATTTCCGGTAGAAGGTTTGGGGACAGTTGACGGGTCCATAAACTTTCCTCATAACAATTGCTAAGAAGTTTCCTGGAAATGCCTGCGTAATAAGGAAATATCATTGAAAGAGCTACTTTATTTAATCAAAGTAGTTCTTGATTTAATGTTCATTTATCATAGCAAATTTAATTTTTTATATATATGTTAAACTGTATTCCTGTTTGTAGACATATTTCCCATTTTGTATGTTCAGCTGATCTGCTGTGGCCGAAAGATCTTGGCAGCAATTAATTGGTATTATCAATGATCACTTCACCAATTCAAAACTTTCTCCATTTTCTTTGTTATTAGTATCAGAGCACATACCTGTTGTTCTTTCCTTGAGTGTGCTTTGAAAATATTATGAAATTGTGGGTCTGTGAAATAAAGGGTTACACGTGTTTTTAATGTGTTACTTTTACCACTTTAAGACAGCAGCTGGAGACGGTGAACAGTGAGAGTGATGTGGTTTAACGTGATAAATGTGATACAGGTACAGCGACCCAATCACCAACCGGTGAAACAGGTGGCTTGTCGCTTCAGTGTGAAATGAGTGAATGTCTGTTCCATAAGCAAACAAGTTTAGACTAAATGCTGCACACCAAATCCCACTTAGAAACCCCGGGACAGATTAGAAAGCTGCTGTGTTCAGTGTTAAAGAATCCAGCTGAAGTATTTCTTTCACTGACAAAAAAAAAAACAATAAACAAATGTGAAAGCAGCCACAAACATTATTTTATAAATGCTCTTTTCAGAGAGTGTTTAGACTCAGTGACCTCTCACAGATGAGCTTCCTGTGACACAAAGCACAGAAGCTGTCCCATTTTGTTCAGGTGTTTGTTTATGTTATTTTAGAGCTTTGATATTTTGTTTCTTTTGTGTGTGTTCACCTTCACCTAATAAATTATTTAACTCTTTATTATGTTGTCATTATTTTTTGTAAACTGCTAATGCACACATGAATTATTCTCTGTCCTTGTTTCAGTTGTTAACGTGCTGATGGTGGGACTAGAGCTTAAAATACAATAAAAAAACCTCCCATCTTCATCAGCAAGTGGGTGCTTTTAGTCACTTAAGCATTAGAAAGAGTAAGTAAATGGAGTGCACTCAGATTCCTCGTTATACAAACCTCTGCCTGTGCTGCTGTTTGTCTGCCACAAGCTAGACGTGACCCATTTCTGTCGCTCAAACTGCCAACGCGGGCAGCTCACGCTCCATAGACAGAAAAACATCAGCCAGCTTTGACCCCTGAACGTGCTGACGTTGAAACAACCCAGTTACACCTGGAACTGAAACATATCTTGTGTTGAGATTTTCCTGAGTGCGTAAATAGTCCTGGCCTTTTGTTGGTTCACATGTCCTCGTAAAGTTTGTCCCTTAGAACTGCGTTTTCTTTGCACAACAAGTACTTTAAAGTAGATTAATACATTATCTATCTTTTTATGAATAGTTTCACCTGACAGCAGTGGGAACAGTGTTTTTTTCTTTTTCATCATACATGTCATGGATTTGTTTTTTAGTTATTGTGAAGCTGTGCACATCAATAAGCCCAAATGTCCACTCTCACAATTATCCTTCCACTCTCACAATTATCCTTGATTACATGGATTTATTTAAGCATCACATACTGCAAAAAACCGACTGCACCATTAAATCGAATGGTGGATTGAAGTTCCTGTTCCTGACCCTGTGTCACAGCTCCTGTACTGATGAGATTATATTAGGTTGGGCATAATAACCCTGGGCTACGTAGCCTATTAGTGTGTTGTGAGTTCTAAAATCCCTCAGCCTGGATTCATCGATAAACACTTTGAGTACATTTACCTTCAGGGCGAGCAGCAGAAACAGCAGGCTGGCATAGATTTGATACAGCAGCAGCGTCGATGCTTTATCCAAGAAACACAAACAGCTCACTCTGAAGCTCAGTGAGACTCAGAGTGTGTCTGTGCAGCTCTGTTTCCTACAGACTGACAGAGTGAAGACAAACGCTGTGCAGAATCCGCTGCTGCTGTGACTGCTAATAGCAGATGAGTCACAAAATCAGCACAAAACCAGAGAGAGGGAGAGAGATCCTGTTCCCGACAAAAGGTTTGTATTCGTATAATAAAGATTTATTTTGTCCCCTTCTTCACTTAGTGTCCACACCACAGCTTACAATGACAGAACTTTAAATATCTCCAACTCATGGGTTGAAAACTGCTTTGGCAAAAAAAAAAAAAAGAATAAACTAACAGAAATTCTTCTACTAACTGCTACTAATTCTGCTAACAGTCAGTGCAGTTTGACCATTCAGACCATGTCAAATGAGAAATGTGAAGCACATTTACCTGACAATGTGTAAGTTACTTCATTCTTGGCAGTATAAATACATTAGTTTGTGCCTGTAATTTACAGATGAAATTCTGTGTGTGTGTGCGTGTGCAGCTGACACAGTGCTCCATTAGACAAAATGTAGGCCAGCATCTTCCTGAGTGCTCGTCCGCCCTCTGTCTGTCTGTCTGTCTCTCTGTCTGTCTCTCTCCTCTCCCACCACCACCCACTTCCCCACATAGTGAGCGGAACAATGAGAGGCTTTCATCCATCTGCACACACCGCTCACTTCTTCTGCGCGTTACTTTCCTCTATCCCACCTTGTTTGTCTGAATACTTTTAGAGGTGATAGTGAGAATGAGGACAACTTGAGCAATGTTCTTTGTTGCTGCTTGGCCCAGGGTTAGGTGGAAAAACTGATATTAATATCAGTAACGTGAGTCCAGGACAGTCATGCTTAGCCTAGCTTTGCTCAAACACCACTAGCCCAGTTGAACCAGCCTGTAGACAGTTAGATATGGATCTGTTTATTGTACAACAACACCACCACAAGTCCTAATTTCACAATACTCTTGGATTTGGATGGTGATAATATTGCTTTCTAGTAAGAAGTAATAGCAGGATTTTTAACTTTAATGAAGGCTTGCTGGTTCCACTTGCTCCCAGTCTTTCTGCCAATGAGGCTGAATACACCCTCATCCAGACCCGTCTCTGTACATATCTAACTTTTGGATTTTTTCTAAAGACCTTTTGACTCAACAAATTTATAATCCAAAATTAACAATGAATTAAACATATTAAATAAACTGTGTTTGGCTTCTTAAGCAGCAATAAATTTTTTAAACAGTTGCTACTGTCATTATCTCCTTCTCTCTCTCTCTCTCTCTCTCTCTCTCTCTCTCCATTTCTGTTATTCATCTGCCATCTTCCCACCCAAAGTTTTACATATGCATAAAGGGACAACAATTAACATGCACTCACACACACCACCGCCATCTGTGGTCTTCAGAGATTTCTGTTTTCCACCTCTCAATGCCAGAGCAGCTGTAACTTATATAAACACGAGGGAAGATTACGATGACTGCAGAGGGTCATTTTGTGGATCATCAACTGATGAATTGTTAGCCAAAATGGCACAGCTTGAAACTGGGCCACTGACAGTCAACAACATTTCTGCGGCTCATTAGTTTAGGTACATATAATAGCAGGTCTGAATCATCGGACGTTTATAATGCATCTTATACACACCGATTTGATTCTCTTATTCAAATGCCAACAGTAGAAAAACCTGTAATCTGTAGCTGAACAAAAGGAACTAAAAAAAACGGAACAATATGTACAGGCGCCCCATTAGCTCACCTGGCGGTGCCCATACACGCCTCACGTTTATTTATTCAGCACATTTCATACCACAGATGCAGACGTGCTTCAAATCGATAAAGAACATAAGCATGGTCACACATGACAAAAACATAAGCCACAAGATAAAAACTGGGTTAACTTGGTGCTGGTAGCCTTATGCTGTATAACAGATATAGACAGAGAAAGTGGTATTGATCTTTCCATCTGGCTCTTGGTGCAAAAGCAAATAAGTGTATTATTCCTTGAAGAGAAGCATGTGTGTCAGCAAACCTTGATAAATGTAAAGCCATCATCTGCATTTTAACCCGAACTTGTTTCACACTCATTATGTTTGGAGGAGTGTATGACTCAAAACAAAATTAAAATCAATGACAAGAGGGCCGATGCTGACACTGTGAAAGGCTCTTAAGCAGTTAAAAGCAATTTTGTCTTGCTGGATCTCTCAGGTTTAATTTGAAGTTAACTGACATTAATTTATCAAAAATCTTTTTATATATATATGCAGTATATCGGAGTTTTATATTTCCATGCATGCATTTTTATCCCTTTTTTGGTATATCTGTATATCTGTCGTGCTTCTTGACAGTTCGTCAGTAATCTGTAAAGCACTCTGAACTGCATTAACTGAGAAAACGAAAGAAAAAATAACCTCTCTCTGTATACAAATATTTGGTCAACACATGCTGTCGAGCCACTCTGAGCGCATTATGAAACATGGAGATTTTCACAGACTACAGATGAAAGTGTAAATGAAGTTTGTAAATATTGAAAGCAATATGACAAAAAGCCACCGTGAAATAATGTGTTGCCAAAAGTCTCAGAGGGATTGTGTACACCTACAGTTTAAGGACAGGAAGTATAATGATGATATAATCCTTGAGACATGTCAGCCCATTGTAATCATATGTACTGTGGGTTCAGGTGTTATTCAGTTTACGGACACAAGATAACCTATATGAGATGAGGTGAATACATGGATTTGGGAGGTGCGTCATAAACCACAGGGAACGCGACACCTCACAATGAGCAGACAGCGAGACATATGAACAGACTGTCTCAAGATTCTGACATAATACAACTACTTATTTGCAAGATATGGAATCACAATGCCTTTTGGGAGGATGCAAACTGTGAAAACTGGCCGGGAGCCTGACCCACATAATATATGGCTCTATCGAGCAGAAATTAGGTCTGTGTGTCGCCCTACTTCAAAGTCCAGGGGGAGACATGTCCATGTTAACGTCTAATCTTGTATTCAACTGCAGAATCTGATTTACAATGTGAGGTGGTGAACTATTCTCTAGATGAGTTGGACTAAACTTGTCCCAAATAAAGTGGAGGCCAATCATTTTATCTGCCTTATGTGTGTGTGTGTAAAATAAGGGATTTCTAATTAGTTGAATAAGACATGAATTAATTGCAGGGTTTTGTTGAGGTCATGTCTTTCTTAAAGTTTATAAGGTTTACTTTTTACGTTTTAGCTTTCAATTATTTTTTTTAAATTACAAAAGTCAACAAAGTGTCTCTGGTGGTTTGTGGTGATTCATAAGCTGCTGTGCATCAGATTCAGCCCTGTCTCCTAGAAATGACATTTATAACTAATTTACACCAGCAGATACATTTATAAAGGAAATGTTATCACCGTCTGAATTATGTTCAGACATGACGTTTGCTTCATTGAATCAAATGTTAGATTTAGGTGCCACACAGACTCCTAAGGATGTGGTTTGGGTGGACGGCGATCGTACAGAGTCCAGGAACAACAGCTTGAGTCGGTCAAGGTTAGGAGAAGATTGTGTTTTCGGTTACTTTCTGGCAACTGAAGCTCACTGGTGAAGGTTTTGGAAGTAGTAGTTTTTTGGTTAGAAAAATGTTCCAGAAAACACATGAATTCAGTTGTCAGTGAATATATGCTTGCCATGTGCCAAATCTGTTTATTTATATCTTCACTTCACGATGTTGAGAGAAAACTTAATTGGTTGTAATTTCAAGGGACAGGGCTGTTTGAGTGCACCAGATTACACATCTTCTTGCTGTTTAGATGAAATAAAAAATCTCTATTTCAACAGCTTTCTCACATGCCAATTGAGATAATTGATTAGTATTGATTGACCCTCTTCCTCCACAGCTGCTTAGCTCTCCCTAAGTACAATGAGTGAGGTCATAGTGGACGTGATTGAGCAGGAAAATGCATCTCCCACTGGGCTTATTGGAGATTGATTAAGTAAAAACAAAAAATCAATCGCCAAACAGTCAAATGAGATTACTACAGTCGCTCTGGGCCATCCTCTGTCCACTGAAGTCAACATTTTCGATTGTAAAACGCTACATTGACTTTGTGTTTGATGAGAGAGAGAGAGAGAGAGAGAGATCTGCTCTGGAAAATGGCTAAAAACAGAATTCAAGTGAACTTGTTTGAGCTTGAATAATCTTGACTGACTGGACCTTTATAACTCTAATAGGACATCAAGGTGTGAATGACCCCGTTGTTAAAAAGTGTAAAGATGTCTTTCAACACCGGATTGTTCCCTCGAGAAGAGACCTGTCCCAGATAATTCTTTTATTGTTACGTATCAAGTTAATCCGAAATGTGTGTGCTGTGACATTACACATACGTGAGGTGACTCCATGAGGGTTGCTCTCCTCAGCGCTTCATGTGCCAGTTACCTGAGATGGCATAAACACTGACCCCATTTTGTGGTATTTGTTGGTGATATGACGTCTTACGCTAACCGAGGCCCCACAGATTGCTTCGGGCAGGATCATAAAATGGCATTTATTGGAGGTCGTAGGAAGGGCTGGCCAACATGTGTGTGTTTCAATGTAAGGCTAAAAAATCGACAACTCTCAAAACAGCTCAAAACATCCCTCTCACTCATAAGACATATAAAATATATATGAGTTAGTGCATCGACTGGCACGCATAATCCATACACACAAATATATACATACATACACCTACAAAGGTTTTCTCTTACACAAGCTGGTTGATGGAAATAAGTCTGAATGGAAAACCAGAGGGAAAGGTTGTGATCGAGAAGCCCTCGTATGTTTGCCCTCTCTGCTGCCTGCGCATCAGTCAATATCTAAGACACTAAACAGCACACCACATAAGTAGGTCAGTGTGCTATCATACAGTGTGCAACAGGCTAGTGGTACAGAAGCTCCAGTGTTGATTAGCAGCCACTTAGGTCATGTGAACGCATATGTTACGGGGATGACACACTTTATATCACAGGGCGCAGCTACTGAGGTCACAGCTGGGAAGCCTTCTGTTGGAGATTCATCATGGATGTGCACTTTCTTCCTTCCATATTAAAAGCTAGAAATTCTTCACAACAGACTGCAAGATGGCGTAACAAACAGACGGAGATTCAGTCAGCCAAAAGGTTTGGGTTCAAGTCTCATGACAGAGAGCAGCTGCCGTACTGAAGGCACTGAACTCCCATCAGTTCAAGCAGTGCTGTTCTGTAGCTGTAGTTGATCTTTCGCTTCAGTGTGGAGAAGGACAAACAATAACACAGAAAGACCACAATAAATCAATGTAATAATTATCAAAGCTCAAATATCCAATGCAGCCATAAGAAAGTGGCTAAAACAAAGGACGTACTATATTACTAGCAGATTCAATTTAGATTTTTTGAGGATTTTTTGGCCATGTTCCTAGAAGGCTTCTCGGCCTTACTTTGACTTAGTTTGACATAAAGGAGGCATTAATTCACACACAACTACAAATGTCAGTGATGACACAGTAAAGTCCAGCACTTTTGAGTGTAATACCCAAGGAGAGTAAAGGTGCGTGAGTACACAAGATGAATATCAACAAATCAGTTCAATGAATGCCAAACATTTCTGTACAGGTCCAACATTTTCATCCAAAGTGAAATATTTCCAATATGTAATGGATTTGGTGCCTGCATTCACTGCCCCCAGAGTCTTCACAAAATACTGACTATTTAAAATTTTCTTCAACTCTTCATGACACTATGACTAAAAATTCCCAACACCTTCAGCTTTGAAATTAATACTAAAATAGCCTGCAAATATCCTAACATCAGGATTCCTGCATACTAATGTAATACGTTTCAATTAGCAAGATACACTAATGCCTTAAATATCAGCATGTTAAACACACATGGTAACATGTTAATGTTATCAATGTGTGCTGAATGTTCCCTCACTATATTAATCTACAATAGATGTTGACATGCATGCTAAAGTTGGTATTATATTACAGCATTAGGGCTAAAATGGCTTTTGTACATTTAAGAATTCCTTCGTAATTAGTAGCTGATTATGGCTCAGGGCTTTAGTTGTTAGTTATTTAGTTATTTCCTTACGCGTTTAAATCCTTTATTTGCTCCAAAGTTGCAGGGGTGCAGCTGAAATAATAAGCCTAAATTGTCATAGCCTACAGGCCATAAAAATAAATCTAAGCGAAAAATTAATTTAATTCAATATACAAATGTAATCATAATGAGATCTACTTGTGCTAATGGTGGGGCAGTGATATTAAGAAATGAAAAGAAGAGAGATTCGCACACTAAAGAGCTTTTACTCACCGCTGCATGACATTTTGAGCACATGGCTCTTCATGCCTCTGGGATATGCGTCTTTATCTTTGTAGTGATATTATAAATCTGTTAATATAGGCATTCACACAGTTGGTGATTTTTTTGCCAGCTGTCCTTCCTTCTCTTTGGCAGCTGCAAGTGTGTTGCCCTTATAGGGCATGGATAGCCTGGATTATATGTTTAACTTGTTCATATTTGTCTAATATTAAAGTTTGCACTACTTTTGTAAATTACACCTCTCTGCTGCCGGTAGACTTGCCCATGTTTGTGATTGATCCTGTGCCGCACGTGAACGTCTTCTTGGATACATTGGAAAATCCTGGATTGACATGTCAAGTTGATAAACAGGGAACTATGAGGAAACAAAAACATATTCAGGGTATGTTGAACTTCATAGTAAAGGCCTCATTTTACAGCCTTTGTGACTTTTAGCCCTTTTATGTTTTCCTGCCTGTGTCCTACCAATGTCTTACCAGTTTGTTTGGCATTACAGCCTTGTGGAGCTGCAAGCATGACCACATAAAATATTCCCTTTTAAGCACAGAGTGAATATCAATTACCAGTTCCTGGGTTAAATGCTTGGTACAAACAGACAGCATTACCATGGCCACAGGGCACTGTAACTTTTCTACAAATCCAGTCTCTATTGTTGGGAGCATCATTATAAACCACCATCAAATGACTGCATGCCCCGCAGGCAGTCTGTGCATCCACGGCTCTGTCCTCATTCCTTGGTCCAGATGGCTGGTGTCCACACCCTGAGTCTCTGCCAAAGCAGTGGTGGTGACTCACTGGCATTTATGACAGAGAAGTCAAATAGTCAAAGGCTACTTAGCTGATGCACATGTTGTTCTCAGACTGACATCACTGACTAGGATGCATCTTAATCACAAGTTTCCTATATATACTGGAGGCCAACGTGGAAAATAAGACAGCATGAGTTAGTTATGGTTTGACAGGGTGGTAAGGGATGATGCTGAATGACTCTGCACTTTAACCAGAGCATTAAACAAGCCATAAAATAATGCATGTTTGTGTCAACGATAACCTTCCTCATTAGAAGCAATCAACTGTTTTCTTTAAACCAAAATTATGTTTCTGTATTCCAAGAATTATCTTTACATAAATACAGCACGAGAAGAAATATTTTAAACTGCAGGAATTACATGCTGCACAAAGAACAATATGCTGCACAAATACCAAATGCTGTAAATGTACATAAATTAAATAGAAGAAGAATCAGAAGAATCAGCTCTATTGGCAGTATATATAATTTTGCATACACACACTGAATTTTTACTCTGCATTTAACCCATCCTTGGTTGAACACACATGCAACACCCAGCAAATTACATGCAGTGAAACACACACAGGAGCAGTGGGCTGCCACTGTCAGGCGCCCGGGGAGCATACTGGGGGTTAAGTGCCTTGCTCAAGGGCACATCAGCTGGCTAATTTTCCTGCCCGTCCGGTGGGGGAATCGAACCGGCGACCCTCCGATCACAAGGCCACAGCTGCCCCCAAAGTTATATTTTAGCACACACAAGTCTTAATTGGTGCTTTACAAAGGTTAAAAGGGTCAAAGCACTTTATTTTCATTTCATTTCATTTTTTATGCTCTACAGGTTCAGTACTGGTACTTTTAAATTACTGAATAATATAACCTCTTTTACACAAAGAGGGAGCCTTCATTCTTTACTTCCTCTGATTTAACATTCAGGAACTATCGTTGTTGGAACAGCAGCTGACAGTAGCAACAGAATGAGGAATTTCTCAATAACCCAACCTTCAACTGTGCATGCAGACAATCATTACTTGACTCAGCGCACAAACCCACTCAAGCCCCATGGCGAGTTTGTTGCAGCTGCTTTGACAGGCAGCTTAAATTCTCTGAGGTCAGAGGGAAGCCTTGCACATGCTGTCAATGAACAGTACTGGAAATTATTTCAACACTCCTTTTTCTCTTTATTTATTTATTTATTTTTTTACTCAATAGGAAGCCAGTGCACCAAGAGTCCAGTGCACTACACCAGTGCAGCGCATTCAGTCTTAACATGATGGCGTCGTTAATAAGTGTTAAGCAGCGTGGTTGCATGTACAGTATGAACGCAAGCAAACTCAGCTGCCGGTGTAGTTTTAAGACTTTTTGCTGATCTTGAGAGGTTTTATTGGAGCATATGTAATTAATGTGAATTAAAATTATTAAAGATTGGCAGTACTGTGGCATTTTGGTTTTTTAAAGGTGCACAGTGATGTATATTCCTTGGGCACATCGGGGCTGCAGAACATATTATCATGATGTTGTTAGGTGAACTTGTTAGAAAACAGCTGCCACATACAGAGCAACATGAGTGACCATCTGGCTAAACAGTTAGTCCAATATGTACTCTCCCTCTAGCTCTGTTTTGGTCCTCCTCACCAACTGCTGAGGAAAACATCTGGCGCTTTAGCCGCCGAAATGCTCCACTGTGGTCACCAACTAGTTGCTAACTGTGTCTGTCTGCTGCTTGGTGAGGGGCAGATGGTGTAGAGCAGGTAAATCACAGCTCTTTTGTAAAATAAATAGATAAATAAAGCTGCCTGCTGCGAATAGAAAGGAGGATGATGGATCTGCGGGCCAAAAAAACCCAAACTATAAGCTGAAAGATGCTCACATGCTGAAGGGCACTATGGGGTTGGTGATATACCAGCAATGCCTTCCTCACATAGTTTTATCTTTCCTCTCCTCTGTTGTTCTCTGTTTCTTTCTCTGTCTCATTAATGACTGGCCTGGCTGATGACTGAGTCCTTGTGCCATATCCAGTGACCTTAATAATATGCTGCTAATTAATAAATTTTGAACTACCTGGCTTTTAGCAGTCACACTGAAATCAATTGCCATCATGCTCTATTAATCTCAAATATGCAGTTAGTGATTCTATATCCTTAAATGTCTATTGTATAAAAAAGGGTGTGTGAATAAACAGCTTATCCTACACTACATTCACACAAGCAACTACACGTGCACACAGAAAGGAAAAACAAACAACCCACACACACCTGAATGTTGCTCTCACGTGTTTTCATCAATTGATCTGTGCTGCCTCTCATGTGGAAGGTAGCCAGAAAAACAGCTACTTGATGAACAAAAAACAATAAACACTTTGCCTACAATTTGCCCTGAATAATCCTGCTCAGTCGGGACTGTTTTTCTTCTGGTAATGGAGAAAATCTTTGCCTTAGACAGGCTTATGGATTGGAAACAGTATTTTTGGGTAAGTGCTCATCCCCATTGTATTTTAAATTTATTCTATTTTGGGGCACAAACAACAGTTATACAATAATGTAGGTCATGTCACTCACTTAAGATTGTTTCGTGTTCCCTCACGAGAGAATCTAATATTTTTAAAACACTTGCCCTTTATGATGGAAGACCATCCATAAATATCAGAGATGGACGAAAAAGGCCACAAACGACATTAAAGCTGTGAATGACGCAGAGAGAAAAAAGATGGAGAAAAGGGGGGAAAAAAGGAGCAGGCAGATGTGTGCAGGTGAGCAGCTGATTGATTAAAATCAGGATGATGATGAGCAGATGCAAACAGAAACGTGTCTTTGTGTGAGAAATTCACTCATACACACACACACACACACGCAAGCGCATGCAAAGCCAGATGTAAAAGCTGCAGAATAAATTAATTTCTCCTTGCAGGTGGATGGGAGTTGTGTTGATGTGGTAGGTGAAGTGTCTGGCTTCCATGAGTTTGACCCACATTCAGTATCCAAACAATAAACAGGTGCTCCTGCTGCTCCAGTCGCACTCCTTTTTCTCTCTTTGTGTTTGTTTCTTTTATCCCAGATGAGCCTGTTATGTGAAAAAGGGGATGACTAATGAAAATTAGGCCTCCCGCTCACATGAGGGTGCTCCAAAAAGCAGCGTGGTGCCAGAGAAAACTGACACTAGTATAAATGTTCAGCTATTTCGACAACAATACGTGCTGCTCAGGGAATAATTCGATCCACGCCAGAATAAAAGCTTTGATCAAATTAAAATCATCAGAGGTGGTGGAGCAGTGAATTATTTGTTCAACTGGCCTTAGCCTCTGCCGGCTTCAGTATGAATAGCAAATTGCAAAGTCCCATCGAGACCCCACAGATTGAACCTGAGTGCACCCAAAGGGGCTCTGTTGTAACTTGCTTTGACACAGGTGACCCTGTTGCATATGAGGAATTCAGACCACAACAGCGTCCTTGTGTGTGCGTGCGTGTGTGTGTCTAATGAAAAACTGTGCACGTTTGTCTCCTGAACTTTAACTGCTCCTCTGGTGTGTGCATGTGTGTATTAGTGTGTGTGTCAAATCCTAATATGAATGTGACCTGACATGCACGTGGCGTCACACATTTTTCTAAGATATAACACACAACAGACTTGTTTCGAACTTGCAGTCACATTCCAGCTGGCCGTCCATCGTCAGCTGTTGCTTTAGTCCATAGATTTAATACCGAAGACTAATGTGTGTGTCATAATGGCTGTAATGTAACGTAATAACAGCAGCAAATTAGCTGACCCACTGCTGAGCACTGTTACATCCCATTAGATCTCCATCAGAAAGACAGTAATTTGTTGATTTAATCAGCTTTGATATAATAGCAATCTTTGTCTCTGTTAAGACATCTCGTTACGCTATTCTGGCAAGTTTCAATGCTTGGACCGCAGACTAGTCGATTAAATAATTTTTACTCTGCGCATTATATGTCTTTACTGTATTTCCGCAGTCCGGTTATGAGATTACACAATAAACAACCATAAAATATGGCTGCTGCATGGCTCAAAAGCTCTACAGAAGCTGAAATACAATGTTGAAATACATAAAGAAAATTAACCCTATAATAATTGTTATTATTGACTATTATAAAGAAATGAATTGAAATTCATCCACACATGTCTTTTCGAAATATGTGGTGCTAGAAGTGATTGTTGTCGATGGAACTACTCACAGGGCTGTAGGTGAACTATCTGACGAGCTAATTGCTAGCACACTAGCAAGGAAGGTAAATGCTAACACTACTCAGGCATAGTTCTCCAGGTTTCCTTCCATTTTGTCAGGGTCTTTTACTCCCTGTCTTCATTTCAGGTCACTTAATTTATTAATGAGTTATTGAAGAGGGTAAAAATGCTCTCTTAACACTAATAAACTTTCTAACTGATCGTTTGCTAGCTTTCAGTCAAGCTTGGTTGCTGAAGTGGCTTCACACAGTTTCAAAAGCTATAGTTGTGCCATCAACTCCTGTCTTGCAGTTGCCTGCGAACCCTAAGCTAATAAGCTGTGATAGCTTTCTTCATTTTGGGTTGTGTATTAAATATTTTTCTTGTAGCAGTCATAAACACATTTCTTCATAGTGAAGTCAGTGCCAGCTGTCAACAGCAGTGAATCAAAAGCAGTGGGTGGTGATGGAGGATACTGAAAATATCTTCTTGGCCACTCTGTCTTTCTTTGTGTCTTTGTGTCTGTCTGTGCCTCGTTGTGCTCAGCTCTGAGGCTGAACGAACCAGTCTTCCATCTGTATTCACCACATCGCTCTGTGCATACACTCTCTGTCACTCTTGTCTCTTAATCTGACTTGGTGAAAGTGTTTTTGATGCCTCAAAGTACTCAAACTACATCTCACAGAGATAGCAGTACAACCAGCCGCCGTCCCACCCCCATGGCAGTGCCACTTCCTCCGTCTGCCCTAAAGAGGCTGCCAGTTCAGCCCTGGCACAAAACCCTGTCCAGCAGCCTGGACCACCCACTCATTTCTGCTGGGACTCCTGCTGCCTGATTTACTATGACTGATGAATGTATATACACACTGTACCACTAACACCATATGTGATAATACACATGATCATAAAGTTTTGTTTATTCACACTCAGTTGTAGTCCTGTGGGGATGAACAGGTGGAGTGATAATGAAACTTAGCCAGGGTCAGTGACTTTAATCTTACTGGTGTTGCTGGGATGTACCCATAGATAGCTCTGTGTCATAATGAGATATGTTCAGGGAAAATCAGAATAACAGAACCTTGTCTTATGACTTGTCTTTATTATGACTTTTGTACATTCACTTCAATGGAGATTTTCACTGCAGTGTTTAAACAATTTCTCTATTTTTATAATAAACATAGACGTGTTGACTATTCATATGAACAGACCTGTAATTTATTGTGTTTCCTAAAACTTTACAGATAACATGACCATTCTGGTATATGGAGTCGATCTTATTTGAGATACATGGACGTCGAAGTCAGCGTTGGGCAATCATCTGTGTTTTCATACTGTCATATTGTTATTATAAGAGATCTCCATGACACAATCAGATTGTCCGAAATGTCAGAATCGCTAACCTCTCAGCACTGCTGCTGTCTTTAACCTGGATTTCTGTTCAATAAGTGAGAAATGGACGTAGCGATTATAATAATTGCACGATTGTATCTACAGCACAGCAGCTTCATGATGACTGCTGGTCAAAGTTCTCACTGGACACTCCTGTGGTACTCAAATACCTACGATAGTTTACACAAAAGGTGAAATAATATGGAATTGACTTCACAACTTGAAAGTTTACCTTGTCATCTAAAATCACCATTTGTTGTAAAAAATTGCCTCCAGGTCCTATGTGGAGAGAGATTTGTGTACATTGTTTTGTATTTGCTGATGTGATATGTGATATCACTTTATGTGTATCCTATTTTATAGATAAACTCATCATTGGTCTGACCAGTGTGGGTCCAATGTTCAGCATTTTTCCAGTTAACAGTATTAGTGTTTTGGGGGGCAGCCGTGGCCTAGAGGTTGGAGAAGCGGCTTGTGATCGGAGGGTCACCGGTTCGATAGAAAACTGCCCTCGTGTGCATTCACAAAGTACATAACTGTCCTGCAAACCACCAACGCTCACCTCTGCTCTCCTCACACATGCACATGCTAATCCGACACCTTGTCTCGTACACACTGAAGCCACAGTTAATGGGGTGATGGTATTTGGCTATTCTTGGAATTGCAAATGGATGCTGCCGGGCTTACAGCTAATTGTGTTATGTTACTTTGGTCATTATTTATGGCATTCACTGCCGGGAAAGTTTGATTTATCAATGTCAATTTGATCACAGCTGCTCTCGTCCCAGTGCAGTCCAGCTCTGTGTTTTCAGCTCCAGGCCTCTCAGAAGCCGCAAGAACATGGTGTTTGTTGTTGTTTGTGCTCTTATTTTGTCATCTGCATTTAGCCCATAACGTGATCCTTTTCTCATTGTGGTCTGATGAGGTTGAGTGGCCATTTGTGTCAGACAGGCATTTAGACTTTCTTCTAAAGATTGACAACTGACAGTTATTCCTCCTCATAACTTTGTTGAGGCTGCAAATAGGCAGCAAGGACAGACAAGATGGACAGACAGACAGATAGATAGATGGATAGATGGATTGACTGACTGTACCAGATAGTACCAGCTGTAACAGGTGGTATACTCTGCTGTACATTATGTTCTGTTCACAAGGAGCAGAAAACAGGCTACACCGACCTTGTGGGCTGCCTATGGGAGGCACTGCTGTTCTCTCAAGCATTGCTGCTTGCTGCCCATGAAATGTGACAATCTATTTGCATGCACACAGCCCAGCTATTACTATACACAGTAGCATGAGGTCCATGCAGAGCACCATGTAATTGGGCTTTGGGCTTGTTTTTCTTGGCTTGTCACTCTTTTATCACCGTCATGTTAGATTTTTCACTGTTCAGTGTAACTACACTTTAAATAAGAGTGCTAATGAGCATTTTTACACTCACATACACGCACACACACACACACACACACACACACAGACAGGTTTCAGAGTGAGTTAACTGTGAGGGGAGAGGGAGGGGAGGGGAGACAAACCACAATGAAACTTGAAACTTATGAGAAGATCAAGTTTGTGCTATAAACTGTACAAATCACGAGAGATCTGGTGAAAATGCTAGATTTCAGTTGGGTGATGGATAGTTTTTCACTGGAAATGGAGGGAATTCCTGTTTTCAAGTAATATTTCTCTCTCTACATCATAAGATTCACAAATAAACTAAATACAGCACTTTAGAACACAAAGAATGTCTGCGATGAATAAATGCATTAATTTTTGTGAGCCCAGAGATGATATCTATCCATATTTCCATTTAACACAGCTGGACTGTACGGCTTCTGCATGATGTTCAGATTCATCTAATCATCTGTTTACTTTTATTTGGTTGTCTGTTCTTTTATCTGTCTCTCACGCTCCGCTCTTTGAAGTTGTATCCCACGTTCCTAACACACTGACATACATTTCTGAATTGATGACCTACATTCACAACTCCGGGTTTTCCATCACTCACTGTAGCGACCTCCCTCCCTCCCCTTCTTCATCTGTCTTTGTCTCCCTCTGACATCCTCATTCGCTTTCACCGGGTGGAGCTTACATTCAGTAATCCAATTTCATCTGCAGATGACTCATTATGTGTTGTATTGTTGTGGGTTATATTGTTTTTTCCTGGGCTGCTTTTCATTGTTTCTGTACATGCACGTGCATGTATACTGTGTATGCTTTTGTTTCATTCACACGCATCTATCCGTTTTTTGTTTATGTGTTTACAGCCCCCATCTGTGTGGCAGTTTTGACCGATTTAACATGCTACTACATACTAGTGGTGGAACAAGACCTCAGATCCATCCATCCATTTGCTATACCGCTTAACTGTCAGGGTCGCGAGGGGGCTGGAGCCGACTACAGGCGAGAGGCGGGGTACACCCTGGAGCCAGTCAATCACAGGGCCAACACACAAATTGGACTAACAGTTTTAATTCAAGTACATGATCTGAGGTTTAGGGCGGCACGGTGGTGCAGTGGTTAGCACTGTTGCCTCATAGCAAGAGGGTTCCAGGTTCAAATCCCAGTCTGGGCCCTTCTGTGTGGAGTTTGCATGTTCTCCCTGTGCCTGCGTGGGTTTTCTCCGGGTACTACGGCTTCCTCTGACAATCCCAAAAACATGCACATTAGGTTAATTGGCTGCTCTACATTGCCCCTCGGTGTGAGTGTGAGAGTGTGTGGTTGTTGTCTTTGTGTGTTGACTGGAGACCAGTCCAGGGTCAACCCCGCCTCTCGCCCGTAGTCAGCTGGGATAGGCTCCAGCTCCCCCGTGACCCTGATGGACGAGCGGTATAGAAAATGGATGGATGAAATGAATGCAGAAATTGAAGGCAACAAATCGGAGTTTGGTATTGAGCTTTCTGGTTTCTGGTTGGTAGTCTTGAGCTTTATTCACAAGTTTAATCATGTTTAATTGGACTCTGACTCTAAGCAGATAAACAGTCTGTGTGGAGAGCAAAACAGTTTGACAGAAATACTTATCAGCTTTCCTCTGATGACGATGTAGCTTTTTATTTGCTTCTGTAAAATGCATCTGCATTTGTATGAAGGTGTCTGTTCATAGAGATTAACCGAAACAGCTGCTGAAGATTTATAAAAATGTACTTGTTCTCTCGATTCAAACTCCATTCCCATAACCTAAGTTGGTAATTGGACTGTAAACAATGACTGGCACACAGAAGAGGAAGTCTTGGCCCAGAGAACCGTTCTCCGTTCTCCGGATAACCGCTGGCTACACGGAAGCCCCAAAACACTGGCCTGCATCCATGTTTTTCTTTTTTGTGTCTATGATTAGAGCTCACCTCTCACAGTGAGTCTGTCTGCTGTCTATCCAGACCCTCAAAAACTGGCAGAAATACCATTTCAGAAATAGCACTCATCATCATGCTGTCACCTCGCAGCGTGTGAATATGCAGGAGAGAAAATTAATCTCACTGTAATTTAAATGAAGTTCAAATGAAGTTTGCTGGCATGAAGGTTTCATGAAACAATGTTGCCAGTATTGTTGCATCAGTAAAGAACTTGTCCAATTATATGGACAGGACACATTAAAATTAATAAACTATATTAAGATTTATATGTGATTATATATTTTATATAGTATATATGTGCAGTATATTCCCTGTCAGTCAGGTCGGGGCCTGTTGCTACATACTGAGCATGAAGACTTGCCCTGTTGTCTTCTCCTAAGAGTATTTTTTTAATTTTGAGGGATGATTAAGCTCTTTGACAAATGAAATTACAGAGTTGGCAGATGTATGAGCTGCTCCTGCTGCACCGCCCCGTCACGACTGTGCTGGCTCTGGCTCCAAGATGACATCAACAGTGCAAGATGGCAGCGTTCATATCCAGGATATGTTGGCATCACTGAGCAGTGGGACAAAGTGAGACGAGTCGTATCTCGCTTGCGTACGTCTGTATCAATGGTACCCACTGACACAAAGGATTCTTTCCTGGGCTCGGCTCTTCTTCTTGGGAGGTTTTGGAGTGTATAAGGTGTTGTATGTATGTGTATGTAAGGCAGTGGGTACCTGGGCCTTCAGTGGGGACATACCTGACTTAGTTCACCTTTTTATACAACCACTATCACATCGCAATTATATAAAAAAACACTGATACTATCCAAAAACACAATATGACAGGGCATGGCATTAGAGAGAGAGGAAATTCGAGTGTTGAGGATAATTACCATTATTAATACAACAAGAAACACAGTTAAGACAACTCCAAACCACTACACTACAACTACAACTGTGCCATGTACATCATCTGGAGCAGTTCACAATGTGCTATTCACACTTGGCTGTGACTTTTGCCCTGAGCGACCAATCAGAGGACGGAGGAATGCTGACGCTTCCCAGAGCCAGCTAGCTGGCCCTGGAACAGCAAGGATTCTGACATCTGATTGGTTAAAGAAACAGTCAATGGCTACTACAGTCTAAATTGCGTGGGCCAGCACTACTGATTCTGAAGGCCCTGGGCAGATTAGACTGACATGGTAACACATAGAGGCTGAAATCTGATTGGACAAAAATCGAACATCCACATACACCTACTGGAAGCGGTGCAGCCGAGAGAAATGCTACGAAATGAAGAGAATAAACTGTTGTGAATAAATTAATACAATTTCATGGAACAAATATTAGAATTTAGGTTGTAAATGTAGGTCAGTGCTTCTGATAGTGTTTAGGCCAGCAGAGAAGGCCTTGCGGGCCCTGACGGCCCGCCACTGATGTAAGATCAGTAAAAATATGAATGCTCTCTTTTGGATGTTAATTATCAATAAGTACCTGAATAATTCTGTTTGTTGGTGTGAATCTGTACAGGAAGTTTTTCAATGGTTTTTCTGTTAAAGTTAGAGATACAAAATTAGTGTAAATTTTAAGTGTAATATCATTCTTAGATGTAAACTTCCTCTGACACTTACAGCTGTGTGAATAATCTGTTTTCTGTATTTCCACAAGATCCCCACGTAATACAAATGGAGACTCGAGATTTTTCTTTGTGTAAGTAAATGAATGACAGCTTGTGAACAAGCACGTCTGCCTACTCTCTGCTCAGTGCATGCTGAGATATGCTCTCTCTCCACCTCTTTGAGAAGTACAGTAGAAAAAAAACAACCCGTAAATATGTAACATATTTCTTCACTTGAGTTGTTTTATTATATTCCTTCTCATTGAAATTTTTTCAATAACAGAAGATCACTCATCCGTCACTCACAGGACTGGCAGCCTCACAGACTGACTGTGAACGTGATGCTGCGTAATCAAGAAGGAAAATCATCACATGTGCGGCACACATGCACAGAACGTGATGAGAAACAAGAGGGGAAAAAAAGATCACTTCGCCCTTCCCACTCCACCGGTATGCACACTCCGCCAAAAGACGTCTTCTGCTGTTTGTCTCTTCCCTTACTCTTTTCCTTCCAGTCAACTGGTCCTTTTTTACCTGCTCACCTGTCGCTTTCTTTTCCATACGTATTTTGTACCTCTCTTCCCTTTCCATTTGTTTTTCTCTTTCTCTTTATATCCTTGTTTTATGATTTCTTGTTCCTCTTTCCTCACATCTCTTTATCCTTTTTCTGTCCCTTCGTTTGGAGTCCTCTTTAACCTGCTGTCTCTGTGGGCACTGAATGGCTGCTGACTGATGCCTCTGTGCAGCAGGTGATCAATCAGCCCTCTATTTTCCTCCACACAAAGCACCGGGGTGCCTCAGCAGGCGGCCGGGACACGTGCTTGTGCCCCCCCCCTCCCTCACACACACACACACACACACACACACACTGAAGCATGCGCTCACAGAAGCACAAACTCCATCTCGACGGCTGAGCTGTATGTGTGTCTCTTTATATTTTATCCTTCTGTGTATTATCTTGTTCATATTAAACATTTTGATTCTGTGTTTTCAAATGTGACTATGCAACTCAATCTTTTTCTGGAATCACAAACCCGGACAGCTGACTGAATCTGACGAGCCCTTTTTCGTAGCGTCTTCTTAACAGATTTTGATTTTGACTCTTTATCCAAAACCACTGAAGAAGTGCTGCTGAGAGGAAGGTAGTGATTCAGTTTTATTCACATCTAAAATTGTCACAAGATGAGGCTCCAGTTTTGTTCTAAATAAACATGTCCAGCACTGGACAAATAAATAGATTTCTTTTCGATCTCCTTCATTTTCATACACAATGAAGCCTTGTTTACAAAACCTTGGAAAGAGCTTCTTTGTAGCCAGCTGGCCACAGTTCGAAAAGCTCACAAAAGGTTTTTGAGTGCTGTTTTATAAGTTTTATTTCACACAGGTTTCATCCTCTGTAGGCCCACCCACTCACTCCTGCTATACTGAAAACTGCATGTAGCAATGTTTTCGGTCATTATTCTGCTTCTGTTTTGTTTTCTTCATCATTATCCTCTTCCAGCTCTGCAGTCATTCTGGCTGTTTTTTGCAGCTTGCACTTTTAAACTTTCAGTAAAGTTGCATTCCTCCAGGCTCACAGTGATATGATCTTCTCTTGTCTTTGTTACACGGCCATGGTTCATTCCTGCCATCAAGAACTGGTGTCATATGAAGGTGGTCCCAGCTATGGCTTTCTATTTGACCACCTCAAATCTTGTATACTGGGCTTTACTGGTCCTCACACTTAACTCCATCTAATTTCCCACCCAGTCAGGACAAAGATAAGTAGTCAAATGTACTCATGCAAGAGCTACGTGTAAGTAACCGTTGTTTGTACTGGTTAAAGAAAGCATGAAAATTTCCTGTCACAAGGTGATAGTCTGTCTCTCAGGTCTATGGATGTGATCAGTCGGGCAGACAGACACATTCCACCAGATGCTCTGCTCTTTGTAGATCCAGAACAGCACCTGCTGTGTCACTGCAGAACATACCGTATGGTGGTGTTAAGTCTAATAAACTAATGCCTCTCGGTACAGTTTGTCTCTCCCCTCTAACTGTGAGGTGAATGACAGAATGAAAAATATCACAGGGACATATCACAGGTCAGCTGTCACTCAGTTTTATTGGTATGTTGTTGAATTTTGCACTACTTCATCACCTTCTCGTGTCCCCTGAGGTGATCTGTTCTCATGTCAGTGAGACAATATTAGAGTTTCTGCTGTCCGAGCGAGAGGCTAAAAATAGGCTCATACAAACAGGCTGAACTCATCACCGAACCAGCCGACACACTTTGCTATTCGCTATCCTCCACTCACGCCTTACAACCAACTTCACTAGCACCATGTGCAGAGACTGTACAATAAGTTTCATAGTGCCTTGATGCATTCAGAAAACACTGGGAAAATTGAGCCTTGTGTCGAGAGCAAAAGGAAGCCATTCAACCATATATATACAACTTTATACAACTTTTATTTAGCAACAACTGTCCATCTCAGTGTAAACTTCAGAATAGAAAACATGTCTTCGAATAAAGTAAAGCCTTGTGTACATTTTTATCCTACTGGTTATTTTACAGTATGGATTGATGAAAAATCCAAATTTGTAGATTAAATTTAAATATGCCTTTACATTGAAGTAAAGGAGGGAAATTTTTACTTGTAATTAAAAAGATAGAGAGGGACACTGGAAACTGGCAAAGGATGGCGTGATCTCAGTTTAAGTTTAGAGTCCTATAATCCAGGATTATTGTATATTATTGTATTTAAATTTTTATATGGGAGGAGAAAAAGAGAGAGGGAAGGTCTATGAAGGAAAGAAAGAAAGAAAAGAAAGAAAGACAGAAAGGCATGTTTTTCCACATCTCGACATACTGTTCAGCTGACTCTGGTCTCTGCAGTGAGAACATTTTGTGCTCTCGTCTGCAATTTCAGAATTTTTGGGACAGTCTGTATTGACTTTGATTTTGGAAATTTGAGCTTTAGTACTTTAATGGAATTGATATCAGGTCACGGTGGAGGAGGTTTTTAGTAACAGCTTTGTTTTGTCATAAACACACAGACTTGCACTACTTTTCAAGAACTTTCTGTGCAGTTCCTATGGATAATAACCTACAAGAATATGTGGAGAGGAGCCAAATATGAAGATCTGATTTGTAATGAATAATATTTAAGCATCTGAAACTATATAAAAATATGACAGAAACCCTTTTTAAATTTAATTCATATAAATAACCTGTTTATTCAGTGTTGTTTTGCTGTTTATTTTTTTCTTCTTGCATTTTTAGGTGGGGAAGATTCAATACGACTCAGAACAATTTTCATTGTATCCCTTGCAATCAAACTCCACCTGATAGCAGAATAAAAGGCATAGTGAATCTGACCTGGAAGTGTCATCCTGTCCTCCTCCTAAGTGTGTCGTTCTGAGGCTTGTTATCCAAAAACTGAGAACAGATTCCACACTGACTCACACAAAACCAGGATTTTGTGTCTGTGCTTCTGCACACGAATCTTCCCCTGCATTTACCTGAATCTGGAGTTTCAGCTTGAATGTGTCTTGTCCTTACTCAGAAGATTTTGTCTTGGCTTCACCTACATACATCTTTACAAAAGTCTTATGCAGCCATGCGGTCCAGACCTCAACTCTGTACCTCATTACAGCCATTAGCGACCATTGCTGTCAGTTTAAATCCCACTCTGTAATCATCACATCACCCCCTCGTCTCTTGCTGTTTCTCTCTGTACAATGACTGGATGTTCTGGCTGACGGCCAGATCCACCTGCCACATCAAATAGCCTCCAGTCTTTCTTCAGTGATACATTTCCTGTATTTGAACAGTTGCATAACTATTTTTCATATCTGCTGTGCCTTTTGTGCACATTCCTATTCAGCTGGGCTCCCACAGGAGAGCCCCAGGCATAAAATATATGATGCAAAATAAATAAATAATAACAACAGCTATTGTCAGATTGTCAGTTGCTGTGTGATAACTTAATGTCCCATTTTCTTTAATGTTGTTCCCTGTTTTCAGTGTTGAAAGTGCTGATGTTGATTTGTGCTTTGTTAAAATGATGTGGGATTCAGAAAGTGGTGCCGCCTCCAGGAGGGTAAGAAGGACTAACAGGGAAAAGAGTGAATGGCGGAGGAAGAAAGAAAAGAGAAGAAAAAGGTTTTATGAACCGAGTGACCCACTACTCGGGGTGCTTTAACACACACTGGTGCAGTTCAAACAAACTATAGTGCGTTCATTCAAATTCTGGTACAGGCCACACAGCCATACAGGAACCAATTGACCACAAAAGGTGGGTACTGGATTGTTTCCAACCAAACTCTGGATTGTGTGATAGTAGACACAGTATATACACAAAAGTATTGGGACACCTGACCACCAACTGAGACCTTAATGTCATCACATTCTAAATACACAGACGGCTTTGCAGCAATAACAACTTCCACTCTTCTGGGAAGGCTTTCCACAAGATTTTGGGGTGTTTGTGTTGGAATTTTTACCCATTCGTGCAGTAGAGCATTTGTGAGCTCAGAAACTGATGTTGGACCAAAAGGCCTGGCTCACAATCTTGATTCCAGTTCATCCCAAAGGTGTTGGATGGGGTTGAGGTCAGGGCTCTGTGTGGGCCAGTCAGCTTCTTCCACACCAAACTGTCCCTCCCTTCTCAGCCAGTCAGAGGCTGTGTTCTTTACTGGATGGTAATTTCATGGTAATTTGTGGCATATGCACTCATCACCGCACTTCTGCTGGCCAGGCATGGAAGAGTAAAGTTAGACAGAGCGAGACTGAACGAAGGCCATACCACGTGACATGGAAGAGCTGTAGACTGTAGAGCTGAGGCAGGTTCAGTCTGTGCCTCAGTGTTGATTCTACTCATGTCTAAATACACAAAAACATTGTCCTCAGACAGACAGACAGAGGCACATACTGTACAGCATCTGCCTCAGCATTCAGGAAAGTGTGGCAAGATGAGCAGACTGTATTTTTAAAACAACTATTCTGACTGGTAGTCCTACAGTATGTGTAATCCTGACACATTATGAGTAATAATCAAACAAAATAACTGAAATTCATAAAATTATGAATGATCTTTCAACAAAAATGATTAAAGATACAACCATCATGTAATGTCAACATTTCTTTCAGCTTTGGCTCTGCCTCCCTCGGACCAAACTTTGCCGTTCGCGACCGAGTCCTATGAGGTGTCCTGTAGGGAGGGACACAATGGGAGTATGTGGTGCCATAAGTGACTGACATAAGTTCACACTGTACTGCACATTTGTGCTCCATAATCGAGAATTGTCAGAACTCACGTTGGATTTCCAGCCAGTATGTTGCACAGTATTTAACACTCTACCTGGGAGTGATCTCATTATGGTCTCATTGGCTGCCTGTTAATGTGTAGCGACGCCTGGGTGAATGTCAGGTCACAGGACTGACTCCGCAAGTCTCTCACTGTGGATGTTAATTGGTGCCCAAGTCAGCCAGGGGCAGCTCTCTGGCTGCAGCATAATTGGGAAAAGTGGAGGGCTGGCCAGACTGGTCACTCTCCCTCTTTTTCTGTCTTTTTCATAATTAACTTGCACTCAGTCACTACTTCACACGGACAATTTGAAATGAAAGCAATAGAGACAAAGGGGAGAAAGAGTGTGTCGCAGAGAGAGAGAGAGACACAGAGAGGGACATTCAGTTCAACAGGAGGGAAATATGCCTTTCAGTTTCCAAGGTGATAATGAAGTAGCAATTATTGTATGTCACTCTTCTCCATTGTGCATTCATAATAGACTCTTTTTAAAATTTCAAAATCTGTTATTCTTTGTAATTAAGTAATATGGAAAACATGAACATAAAGGGTCCTGTTTGTCTGAACATGAATGCAAGTCGTGCACATGTTCACGTGATTTGTAACACAAGTCAGTGACGCCTGTAGGTAGAACGAGACAAACCTTGAACACATACTACCGCCAAGCACGTGTGCAGTATAATTAAAATCCTTCACTTTTCAATCCGTCAGATGAGACACACACAAACAAGGTGCAAGTTGTGCTGCTGCAGCTGCTCCTCGTTTGAGCAAAGTTTGTCAGAAAACCCACAATATCGAATAGATTAATGAGTCGTCTCAGGATAAAGATTAGGGAGGCTACAATAAACAACGGGACACCTCAAAACAGTTTAGGTTTGAAAGACATCTGAAACTAGTCAATATAATCCGAAATTACAGTAGCTCACATCAGTGGTTAACTTTGACCTGCTGGGTGCTGTTTAATGAGGAAGGTCCTAATGTCAGGGAAATCAAGAGGATGAGTAGTTGCGTGTTCAACAAACCGGGGTAACAACTGGTATAAATGGCATAAACACTGAGATGTTAATTGCATCATAAGCCTTAAAGGAACCTGCAAGTGAACTGGTACAATTTGCACCAAACTCATTCTCGACACAGACTTATTATAAATGTCATTTTCATGATTGTTTTGTGAATCTAGCATAGTAATTTTTAATCCGCACAGACTTAAAGAGCATGCACATGAATTCAGAATTATAACAACACCATTCTGCAGGAGATGGAGTTACACTTGCTCTAATTAAATGCATCTTTTTCAAAGCTTACTAGGTTTAATTCACAGAGTCTTCTTTGAGCTTGAACATTTCTACTGATGAAGCATGAACAGCTTTGCGAGGCCGTGCATCCAGAGACGTAGTCCTCAAAGTCAGAATTTCAAGTGTCTGCATTCGCTGTGGGGCGTCAATGACCGCACAAGCACAAATGCACGTGTGGCATTTTAAGTCTATATCTCAGAGTTTGGAAGGAACTTGACTGGAGGATCACCTTGAGATCAATAGGCTTCAAAACCAACGTAATCTTGTGTGCTCCACTAAGTTTCCGACTTGCACAGATTTTCTCTGTCTAATCCATTGCCACTGGCAAGGAAATAACTGATAAATTCTTTTAAAAGCACCACTCAGTGTATCTCCAGCAGTTTCTCACTCTTATCTATTTTAGATTCTGCAAGTTTAGATGTGGAATTTACGCATCACTTTTTTATACTCTAAAGAAAATGTCCTATTCTTGTATTTCTTCCCTTTTTTGAAGTATGTACGTCTGGGTTGAATTTGTATTATTCGATTTGTGATTCTCCACTCACAAGTCAAAGTTGTTGCTAAATCAAAGTTGTGTAAATATATGGCTGAATGACCCTTAAGGCCCAAGACCATCTCCAAGGTGACAACCCCACTAGAGGTTAAATACCTGAAACTCCCCCTCAATCTTAGAACTGAAGAAGATTTTTGAATGAGAAGTGAAGTGTCTTCAATGACCTATGTCCGTATGTCTGTTGCCTTCGCTTCTAACAATTGCCATGACTCAGATGACTGAGAACCTATGTCGACCTTAGTCTTGTATCTGTTAAAATGAACTAAGCCAAAACTAAGTGTACTTTGATGTGTCAGCAAAGGATGTTATACTCTTAAGTTCCAGACAGTGATTAAGCACTAAAGTTTTTGCGGGGGAGAGTTCATGGGTGGGTTCATATTTTCACTCCACGAAGCCAGCAAGTGCTTCATACTGTGACAGGCTGCAAAGATGAAAATACATTGCCTCAAGCCTCAATTTCAACTCAAACTTTGGATTCAGAACAAGTTTTGATTGCCGTCATGAATCTCTCACCCTGATACCCTGATGAACGAATTTAAGTTGAGAAAGTTAGGCTGTTAGTGTGAAGGGTAACTGATGTGCATGTAGGGTGAACAGCTCAGTTCCTTTTCAGAGCAGACATAAAGGCTATCAAGCTTCTCTGATTAGAAGTAATCTGAGGCTCTGCAGTGGAATCAGAGCTGTAACAGCGGGCGTTGGTTTGTGACCACAGGCACGGTAAAATAAAGATAAAGCAAAAAGAAAGGCATCACAGATGAGAAGAAATTTACTGTTTAGACGTGTCCTTTGCTGCCTCTCATGAAGAAATATTGATTTGTTCCCTGTTACAGCATGTTGTGTCACCCCTGCAGTGATTGAAAATACTCACAAGTATTAAAGAACAGAGTAGGTGGCCATGACATATTTGACACTGTGTTCAGATTTTGCAATTCAAAGAAATACCATATATAAACTACAACTCTATGTCAACTGTGCATGACCTTAATCAGCTTTATTTTAAATCACTGAATCAATCACAAGGTTTCTTACTGAAGATAGTAAACATACACCAGGTTCAAGTGCAAAAAAAGTAATTAATTTTAAATTAATTTTAAAATGTGAGAGCAAACGTACACATTTCATGGCTGTTTAAGTGGATTGTAACAAAATGAAATCCAGACGAAGGACGAGATCAAGAAACACATTTAAGCTGAGGTCAGTGTGAAGACTGGACAAAGAGAAGGTTGATGGAAAGTCTGTATGTATGAGAAGGAAGGCTTTCGCCCACAGTCTTTTCAATTTCAGTAATTTACACTGCATGCTATTGTCTCCTTGCTCTTTTGGCATTCAATCAAATTATCCCTTTAAACCTGAATACAGCTACACATCACAGTAATCGTCATTGTTCCTCTGTGTCTCTGCCTCACCTTTAAGCCAGGTAGGAGAACGCTTACATAACACGTTTTTCACTGCTTTTGTTTATCCTTTGTCAGTTTCGCTGAAAAGCTTCTCTGCAGTGAAATAACACACATTAACCAACTCATGTAAGTGGGAAATTTGATCAGTTGAATTCTTTCTGTGCTCAATAGTGATTCTATTGATGACTGTGAAACAAATCCCCCCTTCTGCTTAATAAAGATTACTTTGACTTTGACAATAGAATTTAAATCTTCCTTATTCGTATTTAATCAAGCAATAGCAATAAGTTAACTACTTCCTGAAGTGATACAGGGAAACAACTGGTGGTCATTAATTTCTCATTAGTCTCATTCCTCTGCAACATGACATTTTAATCTCCATTTGCAAAGTAAATCTACTGCACAGAAACCAATAGCTAAAGACTGCTGCCCGCTGAGCATTTCTGCAAAACTGATAATTCAGCTGTGTAACACTGAGGAATAAATACCATAAAAAGAGTAAAAACATTGTCAGTGTTGTTATTATTACTTCTAAATAAGGATATATGAAGTTTACATCATAATATACTAACATATTATAAAATTATTTATTGATTTTAGCCAGATCCTGTTATATCCCTCCACTTTCCTCTTTACACATATTTTATAAAATCATTATAAGAGATACTTCCACAGAAGTCGTCAACTCCGTAGTCACCGGATGTATGGACTTTTTTAAAAATTTTTCATAATTTAATTTGATCATTCATTTATACCACTGATTTGAAGTGTTAGCTGATACCGTTTTGCTAACAATTTTAGCTCGCCTGAAAAACAAAATTACACTAAAGATTTCCACATTCTCAATTATAATTACCGCAATTATTAATTTCTGCCCGCTGTGACTGGAGACGACACAACCTGAGAATTTCCATGTATGTTAAATGAGAGAGTGAAAAGAAAAAGAAAAGTTCTGATCCACAGCTCGTGGACGCACAAGGTCTTCTCATCCACATTTGAACACTCAAGGTACCAACAGCCACTAACAAATTAAATGAAACAAATCTAAAAAAAAAAACAAAACAAAAATAAATTCTTGTAGAGTGAATGAATGTTTTACGTTCAGTGAGTCAATCCCAAACTTTCCTCTCAAATATCTTTAGCACAACATTACAGAAAAATAGCATATCACTTATTATTATAGTATAAGAGCCTGCCCTGCTGCACTAGTGTAAGACAGGTGTGACACACAATCCAACAAGAATGTTTGATCTTCATAATTAAGGGTATTGTCTCATGCTTGTGTCAGGTTGACACACAAAACTTTTTTTTTACAGGTTCTGTTTGTCTTCTTGTACGGCTCACAGTGTTTTCCTGCTATTGTTGTTATGACAAATTTGTTTCATTTATTGCACATGATCACATTAGTGTTTATTCAGAGGGCATTAGTCTAAACCCCCTGTGTCAATATGTGGTGAAAGGGGAGCCAGACTGCATTAGAGCACCAGGATCAATAATTTCTGGAATACAGCAGAACCCCAGAGGAGGCGAGGCAGCCCCGACTCTCAACACAAATAATGAAAAAGTGACTTACAGGTTTTATGAGTTTTCATCATTTTTTTATGAGTTCAGAGTGACCTCATTCTGTGTGATAGGAACTTGGATCTTGACCCTCTGTTTCATTAAGATGGTTCTGCTTAATAGGACTGAGGTGTGTGATGTAGTGGGAGCAACCAGCTTTGTTGTCTGGGGCTCATATTTTCAGCCTGGTTTCTCTCTCTAACTCCTTTCAGTCTTGGCCTTCTTGGAGTTTCCAATCTTCCTCTTCTTCTTCTTTTTCTTACCAGGAAATCCTTCCCATGCAGGAAAATAAAACTCTGCACAAGTCCCATGGCAGACTTCTTCAACTGGCATTGAGGGCTAACAGTCCTGAAGGTGGCCCAACAGCAGGCGTATCAAGTTAAAAAGTTTGAAAATTCATTGCAAATCAGTTGTATGCACTATGACTTTACAAGTTTTTTGGTTTTGAACTGAATTTTGGCACAAGTTTTAAATCATTTACACTCAACCCTGGTGATTGCCTCAGTACTATAGTGTGAAGCCATCTGTAGGTCCTCATTTGGCAGGTAGCTCAACACAATCATGACTTGCCCTGGCTGATGTGGAATGAACATCTCATACCTAATCAGTCATTGTACTGGTGATCCCTGCACTGCACGTTTTAGATGTTTCTCTCTTCCATCACACCTGATTCAAATGATCAGCTCGTCATGAGGAGAACCCTGTTAACGACCCATTCAATTGAATCAGGTGTGTTGGAAGCAGAACCATGCAGGATAGGGGACTCCCTATGTTTCTGCTAAGACCAGAACTGAGAAGCATTTTTATTAGATTAGAAACACATGATTTAAAAGAAATTTTGAATTTAATGCTTTAATTTAATAATTAAATAACTATAGTCTTCATGGTATTTGTCATAACCATGTGTGAAGCCACTTCTAATTTTCCCATTTGTCCAGACAGCTTAGCATGATCAGCATGTGCTGCTGGTGGCCAAGTCTGCAAGTTTAAGACTTCAGGTGATGCAGAATGAACATCTTTATATGACATGACTTTAAGGTTTAATGATATCCCTCCTGTATTTCATGTTCATTTTGTCTTCCTCCTTTTAATTTATTCATCTTCTTCCCCCTCACAAAGCCAACTCCTGACTCACTGATGTGTAGCAGCTATAACTGAGCCTTATTGCTACCCTGATGTGTTAGCATCACATGAAGCTCCTAAAGGCATTTAAGCAATATACAAAGAACAAATAGTTGACTAATGCTGCTGGAGGTATTTGGCTTAGCACACAAGCATGAAACCCCAACAGCCCTCGTTACATAAGGCAACTTGTTAAGTTGGTTAAGTTCATGCAAACACATTACTCATGCTCTACAAAGCCCTGAACACAGCCTCATTACAGAGGGCTGGCCTTGCATAACCGACTCTAATCCCATCCAAAACTTGTAATGGAGCTGTTTATTTGTGAGCCCTTTGTCTATTCTGATGTTGTTTTATTCATTCTTTTGATATCTTTTCTATCCGTTGTTACAGGTCAAAGATTTTAACTCCTGTGACAAAGCAACATGTCCCTCTTGAGTGTCTTTGAGCAAGGCACTGAATAGCTGCTTCTTGTTCGTCGAGGGTCTGTGCAAAATTCTCAATTAAAACACCACTCATAAAATTACCAGGGCAACAACAGCGGCAAGAAAAAAAAAAAGCAGGGAGCTTTCTTGAGATATCAACAACATCAACACCTAAATGCTCAAAAACAGCATATTATTACATTTAACGCAAAGCCTTTATGGTGATCAGGAATTGTGATCCTCGTCCATCTGGACCAGAAGCACTAAAGCAGTTTGGATATGATTTCTGTCTTTGATGTTCTGATGTATTTCTCTTTCTCTTCAGGAGAGACAGAGGCTGGACCCAGTTTCTGAACTAAACTCTGCTTAGCTCGACACTAATTCGTTCAGCTCGACTCAGTGTCTGAAGTTAAGAGCACTTGAGAAACAAAGCAAGCTCTCAGTCTTAGAGGTCACAGAGACAATAAATATCTCGTGTCTGTCTGGCTGTGCTGTCCCTAACTGCATTAGTAGCTGCAGCTTGCATGTGTCTGAACCTATTCCTCTCTATATTAAGACGAAGGAGTATGCAGCTCTGGCACTAGCCGGATTCCTAAATGAGACTATTGTATCCTCTCTATCAATGCTGTCTCACAACATCTTCATGTTACACAGACGTATCGTGAACTTTGATCTGGGGAATTACATCTACAGCCCCATAAGGACCTGGCTCAGCCTCTCACAGAGCAGGCTTTGTGCTCATGTTACTCAAGGCACCATCTCTGTATTGGCTCAGGGACACCGTTTAAGCTAATGGCTGTGTGTATGTGTGTGTGTGTGTGTGTCCTGCAATAAGAATCACTTTACACCGTCATTATACTATACTAAACCCTGTACAGTCTATTGTTGTATTTATCATACAATCCTGAATCCAAAAATGATGGGCTGTGTAAAACATGAATATAACAAAACAGCAGCACAATGGCAATATATTTAATGTTAAAGCTCACCAACTTCATCGATTTTTGTAAATAAATGTTTGTTCTGAATGTGATGCTAGCAACATGTTTCAAACCAGCTGTGACAGCAGTAACAGAAGACTGGGAAAGTTGTGTACTGCTCAAAAAAACACCAGGCTAGAACATCCCACAGGTAAACAAGTTTATTGGCAACAGGTGACAGTATCATGAGTCATTCACACACACAAGGGTGGAGCGAGGTTCACCACCTTGCGAAACACGTAATTGTATAAAGGATGTTACTACATGAGGTTGAAAACTGACATGTTCAAAATCACGACTTGATTTGGAACATAAATTATTATCATTATTATTACTATTATTACTTTATTCATGCTTCTCTATCTTGATCCCTGATAGGGCTGAGTGCTACTTTGGGCTGTTTGTACATGCACAAGCCAAATGATTATGAGAAAGTCTTTTCACCAGAAGGTCTTCAGCAGCAGAACCTTTTCACTCATTGCATGTTTTTTCCCCTCCAGAAACTCGTCAGTAAACCTCTAAAAGTAAAGTAATAGATAAATGTAAATCCGCCCTGAGTGTAGCCACGTGCTCACGTTCAGATGGAGACGAGGGTTATGCACTCAACATACTCAGCAGGCGACTGTCCAACGTGTGAATAAATGAATTCACCGGCGACAGAAACACCCAGCGTCCTTTCACGTAACAGACTCGCTTTTTTAAAAGACCACCGTGCTGTCATAACTCCATCAAGAAAACACTCTGACTCTGTGAATGTGAACTGTATTCAGCAAAATCACGGCCCAGTAAATGAATGAAAAGCTTAAAAAGTGAAAGGTGCCTATCATATAGAGAATGTTTTTTGTAGCTGCACTAGAGATAATGCAGTTATATTATTATTGTGTGTCAGCATGAATGCCTGCAGCATCAACATCAATATCAGTCGGCCTAATAAAAATCATTGTATCTTTATCTTTATTTCATTATCTCATTTGCATGTCTGAGTGTGTGTGTGTTTGTGTGCGACAAAAGGTTAAAAGGAGACAATTAATCAACTGATTTCCAAAAAACAAAAACAGAATTTAACAATAATGTGCTTTCGTGACAAAGTGATTGACATGCACGTTGCTTCTGCCCGTTATGGCACTTACACTGTTAAAAAGCATTTAGTCTGCACATCAACATAAATGAGATTTAATAAGCCAGTTTAGACCATTTAGCGAGGACCATTTTCATCTTCACTCTGTCTCAGACACACTGGGGTCCTGACTCATGACATATTGACGATCGAACAAAGGTTTTAATAATTCAGCATTCATCAGTGGCTATCCAAGAAATGTACCATTTGAAAAATTAAAGTTAGGTGCTTAATGCTTAAAAGGATAAAAATGAATTCATGTATTCTACCTACTTAATGTATAGCACTGAATAACCTTCATTGATGATTTAACGGTATTTAGCTATCAAGATTTTGATTAAATATGATCAGTGCTATGTGTTTGTGTATGGATTTGCAATTGTGCCTGCACGTGTATGAAGTGACTGCATATGTTTACCTAATTGTTCACATGTCTGCATACCCGTGTGAGAGTTATGTGTGTTTTGTCTTCCAGAGCTGAGGTGTGAATGACATGAGGAAAACAGGCACGGTGGGAACAGTCACAGTCACTCCCTGCGGGGGTTTTCCAATGAGCCTGAGCTGCTGACAGCCGTGTTATCACTGAAACGAGTACACATACACACACATGCATGCACATATGATGTACAGTATACACACACAAGCACACCATAATGTTTTCTTGGGACAGCCAGCTCAACCGTAGCGCTGTTAAAGGTAACTTATGGCAATTGGACATTTATTGCCTCAATGCTACCATGCTGCCTTTGTGCTCTTGGGTAAAGACGTAGGTAAGCAGTGGTCTTACTACTCTCTCACCTGCCTTAGAGAAATAAGATTAGGAGGTTCACAGCTATATTTAGCCGCCATACTTAAAAATAAACCCACACACAAAACAAATAAGAAAAACAAGCTGAGTGGAAATGACAGGAAGGGCAATCCACGGGTAAACGGACAAAGCGTTTCTACTGCCGTGCGGCTGAAAAGTCGAACGACTTGTGCTCACTTCCTGAAGGGCTGTTGCATTTTATCAACTACTGCTTCTGGGTTTCAAAGCCAGGAGCAAAGCCAAGATGAGATGAAGAAAGATAGAGAAGGATTTAACCTGTGATCGACGTTTGAAATGGACTCGCTATATTACATTTTGTTTTGATGTTGAGGCTGAAACCAGGTAATGCCTTAAGAGTCTGTGCATGACAAGGTGTGTGTGTACAATAAGCAGGGACATACGTGATATAGACAAAAGTATTGGGACACCTGGCCATTACAGCATCAGGGACTTTAATGACATTGCATTCCAAATACATAGATATTATTATGAGTTGGTCCCTAACAACTTCCACCCTTCTGGGAAGCCTTTGCATAAGATTTGATTCAGTGGGAATTTTTGACCAGTCATGGTCAGACACTGATGTTGGTCTGACTCGAAGCCTCCATTCCAGTTCATCCCAAAGGTGATGGATGAGGTTGAGGTCTGGACTCTGTGCAGGCCATTCAAGTTCTTTCACACCAAACTCATCCAACCATGTCTTTATGGACTTTGCTTTGTGCACTGGGGCACAGCCATGCTGGAATAGAAAAGGGCCTTCCCCAAACTGTTGCCATAAAGTTGGAAGCACAGCATTGTCCCAAATGTCTTGCTCTACTGCAGCATTAAGATCTCCCTTCACTGTAAGTAAGGGGCCAAGCTCAACCCCAGTAAAACAGCCCCATAAAGTGCGTCTGGAAACTTTTGTCTATATAGTGTAAGTGTAATTCTACAAAAGACTAAACACAAACACAGAAGATCAGTGTCTTCCATTTTAGAAAGAGTTTTTTAAAAGCTAAATTTACAAAACCTTTTATTGTGCAGACACTTAGAGCAAAGGCTAACACAAAGACAGCAACACTTACGGACAGCTGCTAGCTGGTTTAGCTGTTTTGTGGTTTTGTGATGAATCAGGGGTGAAATGAAAAATGCCCTTTTCTCCTCAAATGCAGCGAACAGCATCAGCGAGGGCACTATGGCCTGTTTGTACTGTCATTTATTCCACATCCTGAGTAAATGGGGCCTGACTGCACAGAGTCAATTTGCCCGCCAAAAAATTTCTGTGACATTTATTGTTTCTTTTGTAGTAGTTAAAAAAGTGTAGATCACAGCATCCCTCATTGTGTGTATATGTGTGTGTATGTGTGTGTGTGTGTGTGTGTGTGTGTGAGGGAAAGAGAGAGAGAGAGAGAATATCTGACTATAGAAGTGCTTAAGCTAGCTAGCCCTACATGAGGGGCACATTAAGACCCCCGCGTCTGCTTGATTACTGCAGTAATGGAGGCTCACACATCACTCGCACTCTTGTAGTTTATTGTCGTGTGTTGTTGCTTGGTTGTTTGGCGTTTGGCTAATTGGCTCTATGGCTGTATGGGCATCCAGCATAACTGAATATGAAACTGCATATTATTTTCGATATCCTTGGTTGCTTGCCCTGCCAGTTTAGTCTGCTTTACTTTATTTTATCCTATATCTTTCTGAGGTTTGAGCATGTTTCTGAAACAGACTTGAATTGTGCAGTTTAAATACCAGCAGGTCGCAGTTCATTATAATACACGCTTCTCTCTGTTTCGCCTTTCCGTGGATCTGTCTTTTATCTCCATACAGCCTACCCAGCTGTGTAAGTGTCCGCCACAGGTCCTCAGTCCTTCTGCAGTGAGCCATCGGCTCTGCTCCTGGTCTGCCTGCTCCGGTAATGAGGATGATGAACTTCTTCATGTTTGTTGGAACAAGCCCAATGTTATGCTATGTCATCTGGACTTTAATAGGAAGAGCAGTTATGTAAACCCTACAGGAAATCTGCCTTTGAGCATAAACACAGTAGAATACTGATAGTGGAGGACACTTTTGTCATTTTCACAAGCTTAGCTGTATAACATACACTATGTACTTGACACACTATCACCCACAGTAGATGAATATTTTATAGCACCTCATTGTGACTTTGCATTCAGCTCGTTGCTCAGTTGCAAGGTGTGAATAGTCATTTGTCTTAGAAGGACAAGTGATCTGCTGCTACCAGCAAAGTGAAACAGATGCTCATCAGCTTACAGCAGCAGTCAGTTCACACTGAAACAATGCATATGACAGAGAAATGTATTTAAAAAGTTTGCCTCATTTTGATTTGTGCTTGTAACTTTACAGCTTATTCAGCTTGGCGCTTACCATGCTGACAATATCTGAACCGCACACTGTCGGTTCATGAGCTCATAGTCATCATTTTAGCTCCATCCTGGTTGTAAAAATGTGAAATGTGAACCTTAACAGGCCTTCTCTTGAACCCCCAGGCTAGGAACAGTTGTCAAACTCATGATTCATTAAATAATGAGATGTTTTGACAGTCAGAAAGTGGAATGGTAAGATAAGTTATATTTCCAGAGAGAATAAAAGTGAGAGATTAATAGTTGAGAGAGTGGTTGAATTTAAAAAGAGACATCAGCAAGTAAGATTATATGACTGGTAATACAAGTATTAGTGGAACCTCTTGAAGATTTCAGAATAGACATGCTCCTGCTCCCAGGTTTCACAGAGCATTAGAGTGCAGTTAATAGGCATTTTTTCAGTCTGACAGAGCATATATACACATATATATACATATATATATATGTTTTCTTTCAGTTGCTGTGTTTTGACCACCGGCAATTGATGGCGATAAATTTATATTCAGCCATAATCTGCAGCTATGATTTCTCTGGATACATACAGTATGCACTTTTCTTTTTCAGAGAATGAGAAAACCAAGCTAGAACTGAATTTGAGCCATGTGACAACCGAGGCAAATTGTTTTGGAGAGGCTGACACCTCCTGTTGTTGGGGTCATCCACCCTGCTATTCACTGGTACAGGAAAGTTGGCTGCAACACCCAGACTGACAGTGGGGTGAGATCCTGATAATCAGGACAGGGTGTGTGTGTGAGCGAGTGTTTCTCTATTTGTTGAAAAGCAGTACCCATGGATATATGGAAAGATAAACAACATTGTAAAATGCACTTAACTCTGCTCACATTAGCAAAAACTACAGCATGGTAGGAGGATCAGCAGCTCAGCGACTGCATGTCGGGTTTTTGCTGGTATTTTTCCCTTTGCTTTTTCCTCCCCTCCGTTTCTCCCCGTGTTTATATGTGTAGGTGTGATTACCTTGAGCCAATCCAGAGCTGAGCTGGGTTGTCAAGTGCCACCTGCCTGCTCTCCACTATTGAGCACACCTGTTCCTCATTGAAGCCAATCACCTCCACTCTAATGCTGACTTTTAAGACCAGCTCTGCATGCCTGAGCGAATATTTTTCTTCAGAGTTTTCTTCAGTAAGGATGTTTTTGGATTTGATTCTCTGACTCTTCTCTTCTTTTTCTGTTTATTAGTTCCAATGTTTTGATTACATTTTTCCTAACCCAGATCCTAAATTTATTTCCCTGCAACTTGTCTGCTCATATTCAGTAGGAGCCAAACTATAAAATACCATCACCCATGAAACTTGAAGTAAACAATGAATCAAAATCAAGCATGACTGTTTGGTATTGTTGTTCAGATTAAAAGTAACATTTTAGATTTTCACTGATAAATCTTTTGGCCAGCTCAAGCTCAGCTCTATTCATCGAGACAAATCGTCGCCATTTCTGACTGCTGTACCTCTGAAAACCGCATGCTGCAAGGCAACTTGTCTTACTGGCACCAACGAGCTGTTGCTGTCAGTCTCAGCTGCATATGGCGTATTTAACAAGGTTGGTGATTTTGATGTTTATGGGTTGATTATTCTGATAGATTTTAAAACATCATGTGGCACCGCAGTTAGCGTCAATTCTGTAATTCCTATATTTAAGGACCCCAGGAGAGCCACTCTTCTAAATTGTGCCTAACTCTAATTTTGGCCTTAAGCCCTAACCCAGCCTTCCCTCTTATCCTTAAATAAACCTGTGAACCTGAATTGTATACTTGAAGCCCCACTAACTTGCCAAAATGAGCTCTCCTGGTAAAAATGCCCCCAAGGGCCTCAACCTCCAGCTGGTTTTCACAAGGACAGCAAAGCAAGCACGCACGTGCACACACACACACAAATAACCAACAGTGTGGTATAAGCCCCAATCCTAATAGGGTCATTCATAATGAAAGGGGCTTTAGAAGTGCCAGGCTTTCACTCAGCAGATAAGGTGGGCATTTATCGACAACAACAGCGGGCTAAATTCGATTGGGATTATGTAACTCTCAAAATCAACAAGGGTAGTGCCCCGAGATGTTTTGTTTTTTGGGCTGTGATGTAACAAGCCAAAACCCTAACAGAGAATTTTTCTCTTGGATTCTTGTGTGCATTGTTTCAACCCAGCTGCTCTTGTCTGGTAACTCTATCAGAGTTAATACGCAGCAGGCCTGATCTCTGAGGGACTCGGGTTCTGAGCAACCATAATCCTCAGACAGCCCATATCACACAGGAGCAGACGCAAGAGGTCCACGGTCAGTTCTCAGCCCCAGCAACCATGTCTCACTCATCGTCCATTGTCCATCTCGGAGCCAAAACTTTTTAAAGGGAAAAATAATGTAGAAAACCTCACAAAGAATCACAGTTGATCCCTCTTGCAGTATTTACGGACATCACAGAACATGCAGATAACAATGACAAAATACTGATGCATGAATATAACAAAATGTATGTGAAGACAGTTGATCCAGGGGGACGTCTGAGCAGCTTCAGATGTCATTAAGTTGTGGCTGTGTCATACAACCTTCTCTTGGTCATGGCGAACTGGAAATAGGAGCAGCCACAAGCAGAAAATTTGCAAAAGAATGGCAGTGAATGCTTGAATTAAGGTCTCAGCCATCGACAGAAAAGATCTGAAATCTATAAAAAGACCATAATATAATATCAAAAAAACAAAAAAAGATATTTGAATGAACCAATGTGTTTTTTGAAGAGACAATAGTCATTTTTAGCCAACTTTGACAGCCCCGTTGGGGAGGCTGCTGAGTCTGGCTCATTTTCTCATGGTTTAAAATAGCAACAATCCCCTGGTGTTTAGAGCCCAAGTCAGCTAATACAGCCACTAGCCACAAGGCTAACTGAGCTAACTAGCTAAGGTCAGCTAGTAACAGTAGTACAGCCATAAGTATAGTGAGCAGTACTTACTGTGCTGACATGCTGCCTCTTATCTGTTTATTTGTTTTAACCTTCAACAGATGCCCAGTTCAAACATATTGCACCCACAATATTTATGCACAAATAACAAGATACAAATGTGGGTATTAAACAAGGAATATTAAACTGAAACTGACTGAATTAAACTGATGTGATGAAATTTAGTTTTACAGTAGGGTGTATATAATGCCCACAGAACATATAACTTTTCCCCTGACAAATATATCTTATTGTCAAAGTCAGTCCCAAACCCTGTATGGAGGCAATTAATAAAGTTTTAATGAAATGAAAGGTTTTTCAGTCATCTCTGAAAAAAACCTTCAACACCTTTGCATTATCATTATTCTCTCTTCTTACTTAGATCACAGACTGTCATGGTGAATTAAAACCCTGACAGAGTAATAAAAGCTTTCTCGCATTGGCTGGGATTGTGGGTTTATTGCCAAGGTGATGGAGAGGTGGTGGAGTTGGCATGTTAGTATTTATCTCCCCATCCTCCTCCTTTTGTGCAGCTATCCCTCACCTACTAATAACATTGTTAACCTTGATATTATGATGTGCTCATAACTCTTCTCACTGCACCAAGGACAGGTGTATCAGTGGACTGCAGGTAAACACATGAATGAACATGTGGGTGTGTTGAGGGACGATAATGTATACATCTTGTGTGTTTATTTGAGGCTGAGATACTGTATCCTCTGTGTATGTCTCACATGAAAAATACTTGTGAGTTAATTTTGTTCGACATTGCATATAAGGTAACGGTGTGTGTGTGTGTGTGTGTGTGTGTGTGAATAGACTGGAACAGTTATTGTCCCTTTCTAATATTTCTGAAAGGTTGTTCTCTCATCCATTTCTCATCAGCCAATTTGACTCTGCCATGGTGAGAAGACAGAGAGGAGAGAAAACAAAGAAACTGAACAGAATCGAGACAGGTGGGCATGAAGACAGGCAGACAGACAGGCTGGAAATATTTAACATTTTGACTGCCCAAATATGAGTTGGACAACTATTTAACAAATCTATCAAGGCAGAAATTTCCCTTCAGCAGCTTTACTTTCCACATTTTTGAGATGCCTCATGTTTGAACTCTTTCTCAAAGACCACCACAAAGTCCAGCCAGATGGTTCTGCAGATTTACATCTAATGTCAACATTAAGTGCCAGTGTGAGAGATTTAATATGCCAGCATTATGCATCAGAAAAAAATAAGGATGTGGAAGTTGTGGAGGTGAACCTGTCATATAGCACTCCTGACCTTCATGCCAGAGGGGGGTGGGTTGCGCAGCCATATGAAGATACTGAAGAAATTAATTAAAATTTGTTTGTACTCAATATTCAGATATGCTGTCATTTAATAAAACCAAGGGTTCACAGAATCAACCAATATCTAACCACAACAAGATTTAGTAGACACAGTAGAATGCATTAACACTGCACTTACACTAAACAGCCAAAAGAAATGGTATGGGGCTTGGCCCCCTACTTCCAGTGAAGGGAAATCTTAATGTTTCAGTATACCAAAACATCTCGGACAATGGTATGCCTCCAACTTTGTGGCAACAGTTCGGTCCTTTTCTGCTCCAACATGACTGATGGGCCCCAGTGCACAAAGCAAAGTCCATAAAGACATAGCTGGATGAGTTTGGCGTGGAAGAAGCCCTGACTTCAACCCCATCAAACACCTCTGGGATTAACTGGAACAGAGACTGCTAGCCAGGCCTTTTGGTCCAACATTAGTGCGTGACCTCACTGTTGCTCTATTGCATGAATGGGCAAAAATAAACACTCCAAAATCTTGTGGAAAGCCTTCACAGAAGAGTGGAAGCTGTTATAGCTGCAATGCTGCATGTATTTAGAATGCAATGTCATTAAAGTCCCTGATGGTGTGATGGTCAGATGCTCCAATCCTTTTGTCTAAATAGTGTATTTACAAAATAAAAATCACCTTTATTTTGCTAGGGAAAAAAGAGGCCTTGTGAACAGGACTACAATCTCAGTTTGGCGTTGGGCGGTGTGATTCTCAGGAATGCTTGGCTGTGGTGTTAGTTACATCATAAAACAAGGAATCCACTGTGAGGGATTTAACACTCTGATGGCCTAATACTCATCCTGAGGAACATGCAGCAAGAGGTACAGATGAATCAATCAACACAACATCTGCACTCTAATCTGCAGAGTCCCCCCTGCACTGGGAAAAGCTCCCATTAGCACACATACCGCTGGATACAAGAAGACACGTGTAAACACACTCATACACACACGCTAATGCACACACACATAGGCTTCATTCACTTGCATTGAAGTAATATGATCATTGGCTGCTTTTGGCAGTAACCTTGATCTGCGAACCACCATCTCAATGAAAGACCCGAGCCACTCTATCAGGTTGAGGGACAGAGGAAAACCCTGATAGCAAAGTAGATTTCTGATGGAGAAACCTGATTATTCGGAAATGCCTGAGCTTAACTAGGATTCCTTAAGCACCTTCTTGTATTGAAGCCAAAATAATTCAACCCAAACTGTGACTCTAACTGAGAATAACTGCACTGAGCATTGTCAGCAGCTGACAAATAGACATGCAACGGCTTCATACAGTCGTGAAGACATACAACTAATTTACAACTTAAATATGCTAGTACTTGTTCAGCATAGGTTATAGAGAGGATAATGTACAGTTTTACCAAGTAATCATAAACTGGATCTGTATGGCAATCGGACAATTGTAGAGGATGGAAAAATACATTATGTGATGTCTTTCTTAGGTCTGTCTCACAGTAATTTAGTTTATTAATTACACATCAGCATTGTGACAAATTCCTTCTCTATAATCTGATGTTACCTTGGATGTCAATTTCTTTGATCGGATGGCTGAATTGCAACATTTTTTTGCAGTTATTTACTTTGAATACATTCATAAGACGGTTACCGGTAAATAAAACAGTATGCCAAACTGACCGTGATTACACGATCTACCAGTTCCTTAATGTGTTTCAGCTCACTGAGTATAAAGGTCACCTTTTCTTTTTCATGCTAGCGTGCTCATGCGAATCATGTGATATTATTTCTCCCTCCAGATTTCCAGGCAGAAGTTCTGAATCTTCCAAGAACCGCCAACCTGCTGAAACCACTGAGGCAATTAGAGCGTCATTTCTGGAAATAAATACACCCTGAACCTTCTTTCAGAGTGAGAAGTCGGTACTTTGTGGCTTCAGCCTCAGTCCTAAGATTATGTAACTGACTCAGGATGTTGCTCCACGTCAACTTAACACTGCAGCTAATGTGGGCACATGAGAGCTGCTTTGTCAGTATTGATTATGGCATTGTCCAGGGAAAGGGAAGCACAAACTTAAGGGGGACTGCATCCATCTTCACCAGTGCCTGATGAGACCTGAGGGAGGTAGAGCTGAACCATGAAGACAAATGGAGGGATGGACCAGGGGCTACAATAGCTCCAGACAGCCCCTCTGGATATTGTGTATATGGGTCAGAAATATATCTGCACAGCCATGTGCCAGATTTAGCAGATTCCTCTTATTGTTTTCATCAAGACAGAAGGATGAGACACCGTCATATGAGGCTTGCTAGAAAGCAAGGCCCTCTGTTAGGCTCCAGCAAAGTCCTTTGAAAGTCAGAGAAGAGCCTCTCTATAGGAGGAAATGATGTTACACTCTATTGTTCAAGGACGCGGGGGGTTTACTGCTCCTCTATAACTGGTTGGACATATTTCTGTAAGCTTTCTGTAGGGACCACATTAACACAAGATGACTACCATGTCTAATTATTGTCTCAGTAGCCCATTGTGAGCAAGCTAATGAGCCTGTATGAACACAAAGCTCAATTATACAGTACACACAATAATACAGGGGGATGGGTTTTGGGGGTAGAGTTTGGGTCAGGGTAACAGTTGGCAAGGAAAGACAACCTCCAGGCATAATGAGTTTGCTCAAACCAGTAATGATAACATTTCAGTAGAAATGAGGACCTAAATTATCAATTGTAATGGGGCCCTAAAAGCAACACTTTTCTACAGATAATTGGAAAGGTCATAGAACCAGTCTGGAAAAACATTACAGAGAATCTGCTCCTCTTTTTGTGCAATAATGAGGCACTTCTTCCCTGGCAGTGACTTTGGCTGAGGTTTTGTCTCCTGGCAGTATTTGTCATTTATGTGTAATATTACATAATCACAACAGTTCATATGATAAAAAATGCAAAAGCCTATTAGAAAAGAAAAAGATTTGGAGTTAAAATCTGGTACATGTTCAAAAACAACGGAGGCAACCAGAATAGGACCGGCTTCACGTCTCCTTTCCTTCCTGCCTTATGAAACAATCTGTTTTCAAGAATTTCATAACATCATCAGGATCTTTGACTACTGTCATCGCAAGAATCCACGGCATTTCAAAAGACCTTGATTATGTACCCACAGGAGGTGGATTAGACACCAGTAAACTTTAAGAGAATGATACATTTTCCAACCTGTTGCGTTCCCTTGTTATTGAATAGAGCTCTGAATCGACCTCCTCTTTTATCTTCCCTCTAACATGACAACGTTGTCACCACTCCCTTGTCTTTTAATAAAACATGACTCCCCAGTGGAGACCTTGGCAGTCCAGTCCACCATTGTCCAGCTCACATCTGGGTTATAAAAATACACTTTTTACGTCAAGGTTTTCTTGTATGGACCATTAGCTCTAAGCAGGATTCTTTGCAGGCAAAACTGACTCACTAGTAATAAGAAAAGTAAGATTTACCTAAAATCGAGCAATGTTACCCTGTGATCTCTGTAGTTCCAGCTAAAAATGAGTCTAATTTCATATGTGGTTTGAATCATCTTATTTTCTTTGCACTATAATTCCAAATGTTTTGATCCACACCCCTCAGAAGCACAAATGAAGTTCATATATGCCCTTTCAAAGGGAAGTGCAGTGGAACCAGTCAAGATTGACAATCCCATGGCAACATACCCATTTTCACAAACAAATCCCACATGATGCAGACTTATGCAGGCATGATACTGGTTGTTTGGGTTATAAAATATCAGAAATAAAACAGAAAAGCTGGAACTAGAGAATGTTTGAATGTTTGTTTTTGTGCTTTAATAGACATCTTTGGTCTGTGTGCTTGTAGCCAAAACTGGCACATAAATTCTCATAAAACATTCAGATTTTGTGCAGATTAAACAAATGAGTTACAGTGTGTTTATTGGTGAGCTTTAGAGGTGCTGGCAGGTGTTTGTTACCCACCAGCTGGCTATTTCCTCCTGTTTCCAGTCTTTGTGCTAAGCTAACTGGCTGCTGGCTATAGCTTCACATTTAGATAGATAGATAAATAGATACTTTATTGATCCCGAGGGAAATTCAAGAAACATGCAGACATGAGAGTTCTCTCATCTAACTCTCTGCAAGAAAGAAAATAAGCGTATCTCCAAAAATGTCAAACTAAAATCAATCTGCTGTTTGATTGTTAATTGTTTGAGCTCTTATGAGCGACCACTGAACAACCTTAAGTTCAATCATAACAGACCTCTGGTTCTGGATACTGTACTGTTCTCTTGTATATACATCAGAGCTAAACCCAAGATGTATGCCACACCTTGTATAAACTATGCTCTGGAATATATAGATTTATTGAGCTTCAGGATGTAATATGTAAAATCCCTAACACCTCACTGAGGTGCATCTTGGTATTCAAAGTTAAACTCCTCTAAGTACTTTTCCAAGACCTTGCTGACCATAGCACTTTCTTCAGTAATCAAATGTGTTTTTGTCCAGACGTGTGAGAGGTCTGTACAATATCGTGGTGGCTTCATCTCACTGCTGTGATGTTTTTGAGGTGGCATCATAGGGATGATCTTGTCCTCTTTGCTCACAGTCTGCATCTGTTCACCACTCACTCTTTTCTCCCCAGCAGACTAGTTCTACGAAACGAGCTTAGCATCCAGACAGAAGATAGAGACAAGCTAACTATATCACAAGGGCTAAATTTAAATGCATCTCTGAGTGGAGGGGTGATGCTCTCTGGCTGCATCCTGCACAGAGTGCCCCAGTGACTCAGATCTCATGTGGCTACTGCGTGATGTGGCAATGAAAGAAAAGCTCATTAATTTCCTCCAGCAGACGCAATTGCCAAACAAAGCCTCACTTGTGTCAGGTGGAGTGAAATATACTGAAATATTTACTCAGTTGCCTGTTTCTTAGGCATACTTAGCTGAAACTATAAGTTTAACACCACAGATGCTAAATAAATGCTTAATAATTTTGATTGAGCTGTATGGTCATTTTGGAGGCTGCATTTTGTGGTGTGGAGTTGATCTGCATTGCATTACACTGACAGGTGTTTCTATTCTTTCTATTTCTAATATATTTTTTAAAAGATATAAAACACATCTTGGATATGATTTAAAGCAACCCTTTCTCAGAAACCACTGCTGATTTGCCAGTGACTTTAAAGTTCAACTCACTGTCATAAATCACTGTATGTCTGAAATGGTTCTCTGAAATCTGATATGGACATTTTTAGGTGAGAGCTTCCAAGAAAATGACATCTGATACCTTAATTAATCTCAGACGTGCATAATGTAGCACGAAATCTTGCTGAGATACTAAAGTGTGAATTTACATGTTGCAATGCATAGAAAATTTTGAAAATTAATGATTAACTGAGCAAAAAACAATGAAATAAAAAAAAAAATGATGGAGACTTTCCCACGTTTTTTATGTACGCAGCTGTAGCCTCAGAGGATATTCTGCCGCACTGACCAACATGACTGCTGATTTACAACTAACTCTCCTGTGAATATCAGTACTCATGAAGCACTCCTAAAAAAAACAGTGAAACACATTCTGAGAAACTGTGACTGATAACTGCAGTTTTGAATAAACTAAATCAGCCATAAGGTTACTGTTTGTTACTGTCGCTGAGCTGATTACACTAACGAGCTCCCTCTCCCTGCTTATGTCTCTGTCCCAGTCCCAAAATCTGATATGACTTCCATGACTCGGTTACTGAAGATAATCCACACATCTTGTTGTGAGAAGTTTCATGTAGGTTCTATGTTCTTCCTTACAAGCCGCATCACAGCACAGAAGGAAACGTGGATCTACTCATAGACAAGAGGCTTGTGTTCCTGACAGGGTGGGACACAAACCTTAATGGCCTCCTCCTTCCCTTAAGCCAGTGCTTCTCAAATAGTGGGGCGCGCCCCCCTGGGGGGGCGCGGTGCGATGCCAGGGGGGGCGCGTGTGACCCTGGGGAACATGCTTTTTTTGCCGTACTAGAATAAAGTGTAATTGCACATCCACTACAGTAGTTGGCAGTGGCGCTCTCATTGTCAGAGTGTGCGCAGGGAGTATTAGCTCTATGGTGTAGCGGCTTTTTTGCACCGAGCAGGCGATATGAAGTGCAGTAAACGAACACTTAAGAGACAACATGAAGACATTTTTAACAGGGATGAGAAGAAAGGCGGAGAGAGACGAAGATAATGAGACAAAAGTAACTCGAGGAAATATGATGAAGCATATGTAGCGCTTGGCTTCACTGTGACAGCAGTGGGAGACGACAGACCGGAGTGTTTACTGTCTAAAAATGCTGGCAGCGGACAGCATGAAGCCAAATAAATGAAGGCGTCACTTGAAGACATTACATCCCAATCATGCTGATAAGCCGCTGGAGTTTTTTCAGCCAAAACGTGCCGAATATTGCCAACAATCATCCCGCTTTGTGAATACTACTTCAGTAAACCAGCGAGCACTGTTAGCATCCTATTATTACATATTATTAAATATTATTACATATTATTATTACTATTATTTATAGTCGCGGCGGAGAGTGGGGGGGGGGGGGGGCGCGAATTGTTTTCTACTTGCTGGGGGGGGGGGCGCAACAGAAAATAATTGAGAAGCACTGCCTTAAGCCAACAACTGTAGATGACCCTGCCTAACTGTGTCATGATTTCTGGGGTGAACTGTCCCTTTAAGATTGTGTGATTGAAACATGTGGCTCCAACCAGACTTCTCCTCAGCTTCAAATATTTCAAAGCGACTTTAGGTCAAGCAAGGGTAAGGTGTGTTATCTAATCATCCAGTGTAATAAAGCTGATTCTTCTTAATGCAAATATCCTCTTCATCCACACACACATGTAGACCCAGAATACTGTGATACTGTCCAATTTTAGTGGAAAACATGATGTGTGTGCATCAACATGCAGTCACCGTAGTTTATCTTATTTTAATCTTATTTTCAGTTTTGCAATAGATTCACAGGCTTAATACCTGCTGTGAGACCATCTGGCCAAAGATTAACATAATTTCCTCCCATTCACACTGGAATGCTTGGAACAAAAACCTGTTTTTGCCTGTTGCACAACTTTTAAACTCAAAAGAATCAAAGTTTGCTAGTTGGTCTTCCAGAGAGAAGGGGGACTGAGACACAATGGTATTTCAATTGTTGCCTCTCTCATCAGATACCACAGAGGGTCTTTAACAAAGAACCAATCATCTTGTTGCTTCCAAATCAATTCAATCTTTACTTAATCTGATGATGTTCTGAGTTCTGACTTAGCTGACAGTTACGCTGGATTAAAGCACCTTCCAAAGTTTTACAGAAAGTAAGTAAAACAAAAAATAATTAATAACAATTTTTTTTAAAAAAAAGAATTTTTTGTCGATTTTCTGGACCAAAGGCACTTTGTTGGTTCTCACTGATCATCACAGACAAATTTTGCTATGATTAATAGTGAAATCAATTCACATGAACACATTAGAAACAAATATTGGTGTTGATGAAGAGGTGCTTGAGTTCATCAGACTTGGCTGAGGGGCTGCTGATATTCTTCATTTTAGTCCAGTTATCCAGGCTAAGTAAAGCGTGCAGAGTAAGTTTCTCCAGTTGCTCTCTGGTTCTTGAACAGCTTCCTCCTTTGAAGCAACACTGGTGTTACATAAAGCATGGAGTTTTTGATGACTTATTTTATCTTTGTAATATTAAATCTTTACAAATGAAATTCCATTTTTGCTATTTGAAGGGAGTAAAGTACCAAAGATGGTCCCGTTGGGTACTGGTACTGGTACCAATATCGATTCAAAAGTGATCTCAACCCTCAGTTTATTAGAGGCTTGCACTAGAGGAATGCAGTTTTACCTCACATCTCCCAAATGTTAATATGAATCAGCATTATGATTCACCAAAAACATGATTCTCTGTCAAAGCCTCCCTTGAGGAATTTTAAAAATGTCTTATCTTTCACAGTAAAACATAACATCTTGCTCATTCGCATCAATAAGAATAACTGAATCCAAAAAGGGCAAAGTGAGACATCCTGACTCATTAAGTACATTTTTTTTGGGCTGACCTGTCATGTGATAGGTCAGATGTCACAGTGTTTATCTTTAACTATAATGTGGTCACAGAAAAAAAAAAAAAGCAGTTACCTGCCCTGAAGCTTTTTATTAATATGACACACGTAGGCCCTGCGATTGACTGGCGACCAGTCCAGGGTGTACCCTGCCTCTCGCCCGTAGTCAGCTGGGATAGGCTCCCCCGCAACCCTGACGGATAAGCGGTATAGAAAATGGATGGATGGATGACACACGTAATGGTGTCTGCAGTCAAAGGCCACAGAGAAGAGAAAGTCCACTTTTCATCAGTTTGAAAGACTGCGTGGATCGTTTCAGGGGCTCATTATCTCAACTCGTGCTGCTGGATGTGCGGCGGTAAAGCTGGGGGTGTAAATGGAAAAATCTAGAAAAATGGAGCAGCCACAAGCAAGTTGCCAAACTATTAATTGTGTGTCTTCGACTGGCTAATGTGCATCATTTACTATGCAGAAGAGTCGCCCTGCCCCTGCTGACCCTGTGCACTGCAATCAGTGAACAGCTAGTTGATCATTTGTCTTATTTTCACTTTTGTATATTTACTGTTGCTCTTTAATAAAGTAAAAGTGTTTCTTACCAATTTACACCATTAATCTTTGGAATAACTGGTAGAATACTTGATTAGTAAAACAACGGATAGCTGCAGCCGTAGAAGACTGAATTCAGCAGTTTTGACTTTGTTTTCTCTTTTGGGATGTATTACATATTTGTTTGTTTTTATTCAAATTAAGTTCTGTCAGTGCCACTAATACATGCTGGAGGAAAGCATGAGGCAGACTAATACAGTGTGCCCCCAGTGTAAATGTTACATCATCAGAAGGATCTGTTTTACCATGAACTGTGCTAATAAATGGAAGTTCGGCCCACATCTGAAGTCAGTTCCGAGAAGTTGGATACTGTGAAATTTCATATGTGAGTGTGCCATGTTGTGAGGGTATGTTGACTGTGTTGAAGCGTGTGCTGCGGGCCAATAGACTGGCTCCCACATGATGTCACCTTTTCCACTGAGAGGACTTTATCACTGAGGTCAGTACAGAATATTATGCATGTTATTTTCCATGCCAGCTGTCTTTTTCTCACAGATGTTGCAAAATCTTGTCACCGGCAAGACAAATATTCATAAAAACGCAAAAAGATATTCACTCAAGTGCTCTCGAAGGTAACTGCCTCAAGATGCATGATGGACTGTGGTGATACTTTTCATTGTGAAAATCACTCAACTGTGTGACTTTTTAACAGTGCTGAGACAAGTGGCAGCAGTAAGTGACAGGTGCAGCAGAGAAATCAGTGGTGCAAAAACCTTATGTTGCTAATAAACACAACAGTACTGTGTATCATACTGATTTCCACTTTAATCTTCATAATTAGTCTAATTACTCAGTCAAGAGATATTTTCATCAAAAACCAATATGTTTTGTTGTTTGTTTTGATGTTTTGATACTGATACCAATAATTGCTTATCGGACAGACCGATAACTGATATTTAAAACCAATATACATTTGCATAATAGCTTATTTCTACAAAATACGTATCAACTGTTATGAACAAATATGATGTATTATTATAGATTAAGCTACTCAGCAGTATCCTTCCATCTGAAAATGGGATTCTCTTCTTCCTCATATGTGGCAGGGCAGCCTTCAGTGGGACTACCCAGAATTCAGAGGGACGGCTTTGGCTCAGGAGGTAGGCATGATTATCATTTTTGATCCCTGGCTCATCCGGTCTGCAAGTGTCCTCGAGCAAGACATGGAAGCCCAAATTGCTCCCAATGCTGCGCCATTGGTTTATAAATGGGTCGGAATGGTTATATCCTGGCTCCTGATGGATGGCAGCCTCTGCCAACAATGTGCAAATGGGTGAATGCGGCAGTAGTCTAAAAGTGCTTTGACTGGTCATTACGACTAGAAGAGCTCTATGTAACTACAGTCTATTTAATTCACTTTTACTTGTGAAGTGTAACTGATCAGATAGTGTTGTGGGAAGGACATTTTTGAGCCAATACTGGTAACACCCTGGTCCTGGAACGGAGCTCCTCAAAGGTGGGGAATTAACACAGATAAGATAAGAGCATTTATCTTACCAATAAACGATGAGACCAACAAAATAAAATGTGGGTTTTTCATTAAGGTTGAATGGATCCTCGACAATTAAACCATCCAGATGTTTGGATGGTTGATTCATTGCGGAGGGCTTTTGTTAAAGAGCTGCATTTGACCTCTGCACACATAACACAAAAGCCTTAGAAATAAAAATGTTAAAAATGCCATTTCTTCAAGATTTTTGTTTTTGAGTACAACTACACCCTGCAAATTCAAAGACACATCAAAAATACTAACTAAAAAGTTCTAACTCACATGAACTCACATTTGAATTTTGCCTTCTTGACACCTCTAAAAGAAGAGAACTTCACTCAACTTCTCTTCCACCTCAGCAGTTATCTGCATCTTATGGCAGAACGCCAAATAGCACTTTTATCATTTAGGAGCTAAATTTCCTTGAGGCTAACATGCACATGACTTACTGGTGTGTGAAATCATCTTCGCTCAAAATAACCTCGCAGGCTTCTTGGTGGGCTAAATTGAAACTGCTAGATCCTCCTGTATCAGGGCTTCAATCCACTTGAGTTATTTCCACCTTAATAAGGTTCATCCTGCGGTTGCAGCTCTCTTCGGAGGGCGGACAGGTAGCCTGGCTCTGACTGATAGAACTTCTTAATGACTGCAGGGTGAGTTCACTTTCATGTTATTATCCCCTCTCAAGTGGGCAAGAGATTTTAGAAGTCACAAGATTTTCAAGAAGTCATAAGGTGATGGGTGCTCTTAATATGGAGATGTTACATCAAACAGCTTTGTGTGCATGTGACCATACAATACAAGAAGTCTTGGGAAAAGTTATAAAGTTATATTTTTAAGGCTCAGTTGTCAAAATTTGTATAAACAGACTGAGGTAGACAGAAAAAAAATAAAGCCAGAAAATCACAGACCCTGAATTTGAATTTGATGTTCGAAACTGAAAGCTCATTTTGATTGATTTTTTGATTCAGAATCAAAATGCTGGCATCCAGTTAAAAGTTCGTGGTCGACAACTTGCTACGATTAAGCAGGAGAGAGCATCTGGATTACGTCTTTTCCATAAATCCTTTTTTTTTGTTTTGCTTTAGACTGTATAGATCATACAGGTAAATGTAGGGAAAAACATCTTAACTGCAGATTATTCTTGACTATTTTCCTGACCCTGGCCTCGTGCTCACAGAGCAGATGCACCAAGCAGATGATGCTGATGTCTAAGCTGCTTCCAACCTATTTTCCTCTCAGCTGTCTCATTTACTCCCTCCATGTCATTATCACCATTAGTAGACTACCTGTCATGTGAAAATGCCATCATCTGCATCGAACCAGATCACTCTATGGCAACATGCAGCGTCTAAAGGTCAGCTAATGCCGTTTCCTGCGCTGATGGAATGCGATGTCACCACGTAATGTACGAGAGAGATGTCAGGGTAAAGATTTGATGTCCTACATCTGGCACTTTATCAGATGAATGAATCGATTAAGTGTGCTAAAATAAAAACATCACATGAACGTGAAACAGACGGAATACGCGACTGAACTGTGGGAAAACTATTCATAGCTTGTAACAGTGGGTAATTAGAAGATGATGAAGAGCAGCGTTGGCATGGCCCCATTCTGCCTTGTGTTCATTAGTGTGTACATATATGGCAACAGTGATTAAGAGGATGAATATATTTTACAGTGCAACACAGTCTAGCTGCTTCACAGTCCACTATGTGTACAATGTAAACAACCAGCTCTCTGTGTAGTTATACATCCATCCATGTGTGTGTGTGTGTGTGAGCATGCGCAACCAGCTGTGACTGTTCGTGCTATTTCATAACTATGGACGGTCTCAAAGTCCTTGAACAAGAACAAGTTCTAAACCTGCCAAAGGCTAAACAATGAGAGGATGGATGTCTCAGAGTGGGGGAAACTAGCTCTGGCCTCTTTAGCGAAGGCTGTTTTGTTTTTTCTTCTAATGTGCAGGGTGACCTTGTCTGAAATTCTGCAGAAGCTGATCACTACCACCACCATCCAGATCTCACCGTCCGGTCAATGTGAGCCTGTTGAGAGCACCTGTATTGATCCAGAGTGGAAGCCTCATTCAGTCCTTCCTCAAAGTTGAATGGAGGCCAATGGAGCAATTTGTCATAGAAATGGATAAAAGTAGACTCTTATTTTAAAGGCATGAGAGACTGCAATGTAAAAGGAACAAATGAATTAGTCCTGCTTCAAATCATGACTTCAAGTGATTTCATGGTTTTATTAACACATAATTGTAGTAAAGTGGTATGTATTGATAGAAGCTGATAATTCTTTTTCACGTGAGCACTATTTGCCTCCTTATATTTCCACGCTTCCTTTAAAAGCAGTTGTCACAGACTTCTGGCGTTTGCAGCAGCCAGTAGCATTAATGCTGAATGTGTCCAACTAGCTGACTCTGATTATGTTAAAAGTATTTGGTGAACACGACCAGAGCGGAACTGACGACAGGAATACGCAGTGATGCCAAGTGGTTTTCTTATCGGGTTTGGCTTCTGGCAAAGGCATCCAAAGAACTAAGGAAATAAAGAGGAAATAAAGAAAGAACAGACTGATGAGGCACAGATAAAAAAATATTATTATAAAATGAATTAAATGCCCGCGACCCTGATGGCTAAGCGGTATAGAAAATGGATGGATGGATAGACTAATTGTTTCAGCCTGAGTGGTGAAGAGACATTATTATAGGTCAGTGGAATGGAGCTTATGCCCATTTGCATTTCAAATATATGGTACTGCCACAGTGACCTTTATAACCTTAAGGAGAATTATCACTCCCTGGAATCAAAGGGTCACACTGCATGGCTCCAGGAGATGAGCAGGAGGAAATAATCATCACTGGAAGAGCCCTGTTCGGAAATAATTTCAGAAGATTTCAATCTCAGTCAGTATTTCAGTCAGCCAGCTCATGTGGGGAAAAAAGAGTCTGTAAAGACTTCATATTTGGCTTCAAGATATCAGAGCTCATCATTTCCTGCTATATTTGGACATTAAGAACATAAAATAACCCTCACAGAACTGCATCAGATAAAGAGCCTGACACCAGCTGTTAGACAGAATCAGCTGCTCCAGCAGCTGCCCCAAGAATATACTGCCAGTTTGTATGTATTTCGATATTAAAAATATTAAAGTGAACTGCGACATAAAAGTATTGGTTTTCGATTCAAATGTTTCTCAAATGCTTAGCTGTGAGAAAATGTGATTGATGACATATGTAGTCAACAAGTGCATGTGGAGTGCCAATGAGAACTGAGACCAAAACGTAAAGCTCATGAATAGCACTGCAGTGTGTGTTTAGTACAGCCTTACAGTAGCGACAGCACAGAAGCGAACCTGAGGACGACTGTATAAACCGTATCACTGTGAAAGCTGTGTTAGCAGTCGTGGCCTGTGCCGCATCACAAATTTAACTCTCAGCAGTCATCCATTTTCCATACCACTTGTCCATGCAGGGTTGCACAGAGGCTGGAGTCTATCCCAGCTGACAACTGACAACAAGCTGACTGCACTCCGGACTGGTCTCCAGCCCAGACCCGGACTCGAGCAAGGGGACTCACTCATCATGTCCCATCACTGGTACAATACTAACTCGCCCTCTCCCCCGGAGCCCTTGTGCTCCATCTTTTCTCAGCACTTCTGGAGCATGCTGCTGGATCCAGAATCTCCTACCCTGCCCTCCTGAGCCCTGGTACCACTGCTGGATCCTGAGCCCTCTATGGCCCTGCCTATTGCACTGATAGTGCTACTGGATCCAGAACCCTCTCCATGGCCCTGCCCGGATCCTGCTGCTCCTGCTCTGCACTGTTCTCTCTATCCTCCCTGTCTCTCTTCTCTCCCCCCTGCTCCCTCCCAGGCAGTCACAGCAGAAAGCCGTCTACACTGAGTCTGGTTCTGCTTGAGGTTTCTGCCTGTTAAAAGGAGGTTTTTCCTCGCCACGGTCGCCAAATACTTGCTCAGTGTGGGGTTTTGCCCTGGGACCCGTTTCTCTCTGATTCCCTTCTTTTTGTTAACTGTGTTGTTTACACACCTGTAAAGTGTCTTGAGATAACTGTGTTATGAATTGGCACTTTAAATAAATTGAACTTATTGAACTGAATTAAACCCCCAAACCCTCTCGTTGTGAGGTGTAAGTGCTAACCACTGTGCCGCCCGCTCAAGTGCTTTGGAACATACTTCTCAAAAGTATTTCATAATTGTAAATCTTATTTTAACTTATTAGTTTCAGACAATGCAGATTTATCAGTAGAAGAAATTTTGTTCAGAGGTCATAATTTTGGTTAAACAAATGCTGGAAAATAAGTGTAAAGTAAAATAGGACCTCACTGTATAGTCACTTTATTTCTTTTTATTGTTTGATATTGATTTGCTACTCGATTCATTGTTGTATTGATCTGAAATGTACCTTCACCCGTCATCCTCTTCCCATTTTAACGCCCACTACGTGCTAATTTGTTGACGTATTGAACGTGAGAATGAAAACCAATAAAGTCGTGAAGGTCAAAGAGCTTTTTATGCATGAAATTATCCTATTTTTCGAACAACAGACAGAGAGCACTGAGGATATTGGTGTGAACTGTTGTCCTACTCACGTGTGATTTTCGTTCTGTGAATGAGGAAGATATGTAGGCCACAGGAGGGAGGGGAGGAGGATGTGAATGATGGATGAATAGATGGGATGAGGCCTTGAAAGTGGCACTCCGTATACAGAAATACACTTCTATCAGCTTCTATTGTTGATGTAGTGAGCAACATACACACACAGATGTTCAAATTAGAAAAAATAATGGCTTTTCTCTTGTTCCTCTTTTCTGTTTAGTTTGATATTTTGGTGTGTTTATCTGTGTCCTACAAACCCACCAGAAGGGATTACAGAGTAAATTAAAATCGTGAAGATGTTCCTACTTTTGGTAATGATAAACAAGTGCTACCCACTCAACACATCCCAGCCACGTCCTTGTACACTTTGGCTGACGCACAAAGCCTTCCTGCCACAAATCCTATCGAACACGTGCTTAACATAAAACAGTGCTTTGGTTAAGTTTAGGCACAAAAACACAAACCAATTCAAAAGAGTGCTTTGTGTGCTTGTTTTCCTTTGGAAGTACATTAAAGCCTGGTGGACATCCAGCGACATGAATGAGACTGGTTCAGCCAACACAAAGGCACAGGCATCACCTGTTCAAATGGTCAAATGTAAAAAAAATAATTTCTGTCTTGGCTAGTTTGTTTGCCAGTTTCTTCCCATCATTCCTCACATGAATTTCTCTTTAGATTTATAATATAAAAATAAATTCAATAATGTAGTCAAAAGTCCTGTCTGTGTTGTAGCTAAACGTGTTTCTTTGAAGAATTGGGGCAATACACCATACATTAGATTTCTGGGAAGATACTACAGAAAGTAAAGTGTTAACATGCATCACTTGCCCACACTGACCTACATCTGCCGTGACTCATGACATTCATCAACCTGATGGAAAAATGATTGCTGAAACGTCTGGGCAAAAAAATATGTGTCACCGTTGTTACTTATCTTACTAAATCACATGATGTCTGTGATGGCAGGTGTCAACTTGATAACCTTAGAAAGTTAATTCCTCATCTTTGCCGATCCCCAACAGGAAATAAGAAGATTTTTACATATATAGATGACACACATAGATTTTACATACATAGATCTTTCTACATAGATACAGGATTACTGTTAGAAAAGCTAATATGTTATGGTATAAAAAGTTGTGTGATTCTTGTTGCATTTTGTGATTATTTCCCAGCATCTTCAGTTCAGTGATTATGTTGAGGCAGGGATGCCGACCTGATGGAAACCCTCACTGATTCAATTGGTCCTTTTTGTGCCATAAATTCAATAACACTTAACCTCCGGGGGGGTGACATTCATTCTCCTCAACACCCACGCCAAGGCCAAGCAATAGTGAGAAAAAACCACTGTGCTGCTAATTGGGGTAACCTGACTTTAATTCAGCAGATGTGGTGGCTGACCCTGACCCAAGGGTGACCTGTGTGCTGACGTCTGTCTTCTGTCTCAGATGTTTGACCACAGTCACACAGTCAAAAATACTGTATGACACACAAGCCTCATACATAAGCACAAAAATCATTGAAGAATGTGTCCCAAGCAGGCTGCGAGTATTTCAAAACAGTTTCTATTGTGAGTGTATTGATTTTCCGTTTTGAATTCACATGCATGTTGTAACATTTTGACTTTAAAACAGACATAGCGAATAAAGAAAGTCTCAGTCTAAGCCTAACTAAGCATTAAAACTCCTCCAAAACACCCGAACAGAAAAATTAGAAAACTTATAGAAAAGTAGTCGCCTGCCATTTTATTTTAAATTCCCACAAACTTTGTATGCACCGAAAAAGCCTAACTAGGAAAAGTCAACTACCAGACTTTAAAAACACATATTAATACTGTATTCTGAAGGATTCACTCTATTGGATGTTCACTCTTTAGGATTTAAAAAATAAAAAAAAGATTTTATGAGTCATCCTCCGTGTACGGAAATTCCAGCATGTACTGCTGACCCTCTCTGCAGATGTTTCCTCTCTCTGTTGTTGTTGTTCTCCCTCAGCACCCTGAGGTCTCTCCCACTCAGCCTGTGGGCAGCTAACACATTAGTTATCGCTCTTTAAAAGGAACACAGGTGGTTCTAACTAAGATTGTGTTTCCCAAATCTGTATTCCACAACATGGTATATCAGCCATTCTCTCCAAACTGGTACAGGAAGTTACTGTCCCAACACCGGCTGTGTGGTTTCCTGAAATATAAGTGGCACTTTTACTGTTTTACCATGCAGGAAGTTATATTTTAAAAACAGAAAGGAGGCAGGCTGCTCACCTGCCAAAGCAGACAAACCCATCAGCTTTTGGTTGCCTACAGTGCTGCCCTGTGTCTGCTGGTTGCAAGCAGTAGAAAGTAGAATGTAATAGAGGTGCAAATCAGTATTTTCCCAAACAAATAAAAAAGCGTTGGTTGTTTTCTGACTTGTGTCCGAAGGTCAAAGCCATCAGTGTTCACAAGCCTCTTTTGCTTTTGTTGGTCCTATTTCAATGTGATTCATCACAGCAGTGTTAAAAATCTTTTCAGCGCTGTTAATTAATTGTAAATTATGTTTCACATTATTGTGAGAAGTTACTTCGGCAAACAGGAAAACCCTTCATCTCCTCGTCTTCCTCCCGCAGAGGACAGATCTGGAGGCACCTATCATGTGATGTGTGTGCCTGTGTGCACATGTACAATATAAGAACGTGTGCATGTGTGTGTGTGTGTGTGTTCCCATGGAGAGGACATGTTGCCCTTTTCTTGCTCACCTTTCTCTTATTCTTAAATATCACGTGCATGGAGCACGCAGAGGGAACGCGGTCTCGTGACAAACTGGGCTGTGGCATTAAGGAGCTGAATTTAAACCACCAACCCACACCTGTCTCTGTGGAGGTAAATATACGGCAGCTCGGGTATTTATAGGACTTATGAATGATTTTCTCATGTATGTCTAAAGCTAGCGTACCCTGATTGTGTATGACTAACGAGGTGCTCTGATTTCTGTCCAGAACAGAAACGGGGACGCACAAAGTGATTCCACCACCGCATGAAAGTCTGCAGTTTATAAATGTAGATGAGGGGATTTTCTCCAATCACATGCTCTTGGTTATTGAAAAAGCTGTTCTGTTTCAGACCAAATACAACCATTTGAAAACTGGCATTTAATCTGCTCAGATATTCTTCATAAATGCAAGTGTTTTTACAGCATAACCTAAATGCTCTGACATCAAATGACTGCATTGTGGGTTCAAATGTTTGCTGTTTAACCAACACATTTTGCACTTTTCACTCTCAACCCAAAAAGAAGACGTAAAAAAGGTAATATTAGAGTCTTCAGTGAGAGCAGTTCAAACACGCGTCTGACTTTCTGTCAACTTGAAACTCTCTCATTATTGCTGTATGCAACACTTAATCACAAAATAACTCCTGGAACTGAATATCACAGACTGATACTGTATAAAATACTGCGGATGACTTTTATACTTTGAGTTTATCTCTTCAATCCAGATCAAAAAATCTTTATCTTGACAGAAAATTACTTTACAGGGTTAGGTGTTTTTGGTGTGTGTGTGTGTGTGTGTGTGCTTTGTTTCTTACTGCCTTCTGAGAGGTGCCGGGCACAGCAGGATGTTCTTGGACACGTTTTTGGACACAGCAGGAAGTGAACGGATCAATAAAGAGATTTCTGGGCTGTCGGACACGTGCACGAACCTCTTAGAATTTCAAAATTCCTGGAAAAGCTCTAGAAGAAGCTTAATCTCGAAGGCAACTAAACGCACTTGTTTAGGACTGAGGAAAGATCTTAAAATAAAAATATCAATGCTGGCTGCTTCTATGAGATGAGACACAGAAGATTCTGTTCATTTCTGCTTGCGATTCTGTTTTCTATTGAAAAGCTGTCAGTCTGTGCGGATGTGTGATGTGTGCTTCTGTACAGAATAACAGCTTCAGCTTGAGGCGGCGGGAACCAAAAGCGGTGAAAACTTTATGGATAATGTCCCCGTTTCTTTAATAGTTTCCGTAGCGTGCCTTAGCAGATCCAACCCAGATGCTCCAACGGGCTTCTTTTTCTTTTAAACAGATTTTCTGATTTGAGCCAGTCAAAAATGTGTTTCTCTTCTTGCTTCTACGGTTGACTGTTTGACCCTCACAGTGTTGAATGATGTATGCGCACAGTTTGACACTATAAGGCTGTTTTGCATTTATTCTAAAAGAGTGAGTTTTCTCTGTGCCTACTGAAAAGAGTCTTGTTTTCAAGAGGAATAGTTCCAAATGAGTCCAATATTCAACAGACACAAGTGTGATATGTACACTTGAGCCGCCTTCCAAACTGCAGACTTTTTCATTTTACCAATAGCACATACGACACTTGCTCTTGCAAAATGCACATCACTTGGGACACACTGCTTTGTCATGATGTTGTGTCTTGAACTTTCATCCTCTTTCTCATACATTCTTCACAGTCTGTATTCATGAACTAATTAAACACACCAGTCCCAAAAATATTTCAATTGTCACTGTCATCTGTCATAGGCAGCTTCTGTCATGTGTCACTGAGCTGTCATCTGTGTGTGTGTGTGTGTGTGTGTGTGCTCAGACGATGTGAAGTTATCTTCCTCTGTGCAGGACTGTGGCTCAGAACAGCCAGAAAATGTGACTGGATGCAGTAGGCCATCCTGGTATTTTTGCCATGCTGTATTTGGCATTGTACATTGTATAAATACTTTACTGGGACACAGACATTACTGCTAAATAGTGCACTAAATACTGTTGAGGTCTCCAGCGTACATACACTCAGAATTGACTTTACAATTAATTCAGAGAGATCTTGTGTCCAGCAGGAGAACTTGTTTAATGAACAATAATTGTATATTCATATATTCTGGAATTTTTAAGTACGTGACTTAATGAGAATTTTAATGTTGTAATTAGATGTTTCTGCAAAAATTGTGTTTGGCAGAATGAATTTTTTTGTGTTTCTGAAGGGGATCTTTAATGATACTGAAGTGAAAGGGATGAAAACTACACTGAAATGTATTTGGTAACATTTTTGGAGGATTATGGTGTGTTTCATGTAAAATGTACTTTAGAGAATCTATAGCCAAGGTGAGACATCTGTTAAACACACCCTCAAACATTTAAGTCCTATTATGTCGTCAGTGAAAGAATACATCACCAATACAGCAACAGTCAAGAGGTCAAGTCAAAGAAATATTGACTTGTTTCAAGAGACAAGAGAGAAGTTAGGCATAAATGTCAATTCGGTATTCTTTTTTTGACTGAAATAAAACTTTTATTGTGGAAATCTTAAAGTTTGGACATTTTAAACATTTTAGACATTTTGGACAACGCTATACCTCCAAACCCGCAGCTCCACACCAAAGTCCATGCACTTAACCGTAACTTCAGAAACAGATTAATGGGGTCACATGTACACGGCGCTCTTGTCAGTTTGGCATTAATAAAAGCCATAAAGATAAACTGTAAATAATAAATAAACTTTTTGAAATTTGTCACCTCAACTCATCTCAAGTCTCCATTGGTTTGCTGCTCTTCTTTCATGAGAGACGACTGTGAGAAAGGTGTGTGTGTGTGTGTGTGTGTGTGTGGCTGTGTGCATGTGTATTATGTAACCATGGTATTAAACAGGACATGGCTTCAGGCTACATTGTTGCAACCCCTGATGAAGGCACACTGAGACTAACCAGCACATTGTGCTCCTCTCCATGCTCTTCCAGTGGACAGTTGTGACAGTTTGCATTAGGCAGAGGCATGTTCATGCAGACACAGTGTCACCTGCACCCCCAGGGGCGGAAGTCACTGAAAGTTTAGAGATGTGCCTTGTTTACAGTTTAAGTTCTTCAGCCAACTGTGAAAAACTTTCTTCACAGCTGTTATTATATATGTGTATTCTGACCTGCAAAGGTGCAAAGAGACCATATCAGTTAATAAGTTAATCTAATAGGCCTTTTTTATGGACAACATTTTAACATGCCACATTTGGGAAGGCAAAGGTGTAAATAATAACATTAATGACTGCCGATTTAGCAGAGCTGTTCATCTTTAAATTTTATCTAACTACTTTACTATATTAATTCACTGTTATTAAAAAAAAAAATAAAAAGATTAAGACTTTGCAATACTGTGTGTGTACATTGTACGACCACTCCTCTGGCCTCCATTTTGAATAAATATGAACATGATGAAAAAGAAACGTGACTACCTGTCTGTGTTGGTCCTGCTCCCATATGCTCTCTATGTGTGTGTGTGTGTGTGTGTGTGCACATTCAGCAGAGTGATTGCATCCTGCCAAATCGAGTGTCGCCTTCAGTTTTTGACATTAAAAATTGCATTGACTGTAAAGAGGACATCCTGATAAGTCAATCTGCTGGTGGCAGCAGCTTGACGTTTGCAACCATTAAAAAAAATCCACCGAAAGTGTGACATTTTCCGTATTCGCCACACAGATGTTTCTAGGCTTTAAGAATGACCAAGTGGACGAATTATCTTGATTTATGTTGCAGTTTTTACTGCACAGACGTCTGTGACTTCCTACAGAGCCTTGGCTATTTCCTCTCTGTGTTTACATTGTTTATCTCTTGGTTTCAGTTTCATGCAGCAGTGAGTTTGGATTTAAGGTCACCAAACTGTTGAACCCAATGCAGAGAGTCGACCACACTCAAAATGAAAAAACACTGAGTTTAGTCAAAGTGGTGAACAAATGAGATATGGATTGTGACATTTCTTATTGTCCTACTGACAATCAAAATAGAGCTTTGCTGTATCCTCGTGAACTGTAGCCGTTTCATCTCTGTGTTACCAAGGACTCACATCAAAAGCCCAGATAATTTTGAAGCCACAAAACACGAATGAAGAGAAGATTAGATGTTTTTGTTTTTTTTTTCTCCTCTCCGTGTCCGTGTGAAATTGTCTGGTGGTTTTGCTCAGACGATAACTTGCAAAGATCAGATCAAGGCTCCGATCAGTCTGGTGGCAGTTTGGTAGAGTTAATTTGATCACAAAATATTCCCCGTCAGTGCAGGTCCTCCAATTGTAGGCAAACTTATGTAATTTGAGCCAAGGAAAACTGATTAGATTTGGATTTTCAGTGATTAATTGTCACCTTATATTTGCTGTGGTTTTGTTCATTTCTTTTGCTGGTTTAAAATCTTGAATTGAATCTCGGCTGCACGAATCAGAAATGTGTCCTTCTGTCTTACAGCCTTGTATGTATTTGGCATGCGTTTATTTCTTCGCAGTAAATTTACATGCAGAAAACTACAAGCACTGCAGACAGCCATCTGAATTGTTCAGGAGTGTCGGTGAGGCATTTTGAAACTTTTATGTCTCACAGCAAAGCAGAGCCATTTAATTCTTTATCTGATGCTACGCATAAATATTTCATTGATACTGTACCCACTTCCTCCAAAATGCAGCTGTTCCACCATTTGGTTCCTGACCCGCTGAGGCTCCTCAGGTGAAATGTGAAGCAAACTGATTTCAACAGATTGCATCAGACACAACCAGTGTGCGTGAGAGTGGATTTGTATGTGCAGGTACAGTACCGGTGGGTCTTCCAGGGATGTTTCACATTTAAAGACTGGAAGATCGTATTTTATATACCATTTTATTCCGCTGGAACAACCATGTGATATGTTTATGTCTTGTCTTTGGCAACATGGAGCTGCTCAAACAAAAATGAGATCTGTTTCTTCATCTCTTTAACATGATAACCCTGACAATCTACTGTTTTATTTTTAGCCACAAAACTGACATGTAGGCCTACCCTATAAAGGCTGTCAAGCAAATTTATTTCTTTTCATATAAACGGGCATGTATCTGTTTCTCTGTTTGTGTATGTTGTGAAGTGCCTGTCAACACATACAGTGCACCAAAGAGGTTAAATCTTTTTACTAAACAAGGCCTCCAACTTTTGGATCTAATCCTGGAGTGACTCCCTCCCTGGGGCAACATAACAGCTGCTCACTGCTCATCATGCCAGGGAAAAAACAGGTTGAGTTCTGGCTGTAAATGGGCCCCTGCTTGTCAGACACGAAGAGATATGGGCGATAAAACCTCCCTGGATGGGGGATTAAGAAAGCCTCGTTACTGTAGCTGCCTGTTTCGCACCGTGCTTACCTGGAATATGAGCTTTTGCCCTGAACGGCTCAGAGGACAGAGCAGCAGAGCATTCATTAGTGTGAGTAGCCTTTATAATATGACCCCTCTCTCACAGCGTGGAAGACTCAGGGTCACATTATACTCCAAACAAAATCAAACATAATGTGTATTCAGGCTGTTGCACTCCTATCACTGTGGCTCCTTATTTGAGCAAACACTCACTCCCCTGCAGACTTGAAGGAGGCATCTTGCTTCCTTTCCAAGGATAGCAGCTATAGTCAGCTTGGTTTCAGTTACAACAGGACGGTGACCCAAATTAGTGGAGAAAACAGATCAAAATATTTTCTCAGTGTCTCAATCTTATCGTTCAAGTTAGTTGAACACAATGACTTTTTTGTGACTCAGTGGTAGCCTCTGCTATTCACTACGCCAGTGCTTCTCAATTATTTTCTGTTGCGCCCCCCCCAGCAAGTAGAAAACAATTCGCGCCCCCGTAATAAAAATATGTAATAATATTTAATAATATGTAATAATAGGATGCTAACAATTCTCGCTGGTTTACTGAAGTAGCATTCACAAAGCGGGATGATTGTTGGCAATATTCGGCACGTTTTGGCTGAAAAATCTCCAGCGGCTTATCAGCATGATTGGGATGTAATGTCTTCAAGTGGCGCCTTAATTTATTTGGCTTCATGCTGTCCGCTGCCAACATTTTTAGACAGTAAACACACCGGTCTTTCGTCTCCCACTGTAGTCACAGTGAAGCCAAGCGCTACATATGCTTCGTCATATTTCCTCGTCTTAGCTTTCGGGTGAGTTACTTTTGTCTCATTATCTTCGTCTCTCTCCGCCTTTCTTCTCATCCCTGTTAAAAATTTCTTCATGTTAAGGGTTCGCTTACTGCACTTCATATCGCCTGCTCGGTGCAAAAAAGCCGCTACACCATAGAGCTAATACTCCCTGCGCACACTCTGACAATGAGAGCGCCACTGCCAACTACTGTAGTGGATGTGCAATTACACTTTATTCTAGTACGGCAAAAAAAGCATGTTCCCCAGGGTCACACGCGCCCCCCCTGGCATCGCACCCACCCCATCGCCCCACTATTTGAGAAGCACTGCACTACGCTGTGGTCTGTTGGGGACCGGCAGCACGGACTGGGACAGGAAGAGACTGAATAAGCTCGTCAGGAGCCAGTTCTGTCCTGGGCTGCCCACTGGACTCCGTGGAGGAGCTGGAGAGGAGGACGTTTTGCTTTTTGCACTCTTCTTCTGTTCTTGTGAGCTGCCATGACAAATGAATTTCCCCACTGCAGGATCAATAAAGTTCATCTTATTCTTATTCTTATTCTTACAATGCCTTAATTTGGATTTATTTCTGAACCTTTTTGATTATTAGCCTCAATGCAAAGTCTTACAGTAATACTGAACTTGATTTAGATCAGTCCAATGTGAACATGTCAAGTTAATACGCCAGAGGAGTAAAAGATGTAATCACAGCCGCTGGTGTTTTACATCTGTTTTAATCATTTTAACTGGATATTTTATTTAATTTCCCTCGGAATCAATAAAGTATTAATCTATCTATCTATCTATCTAAATCATAGGGAACAATCAAGGAGTTGTTGGTTTAAAGGCTTCGTCTTTGTGCTCATTGCAAAAACACGCACAAGACAAATCAGTCACTGAAAGGTTTTGACGTCCTCACAGAGATGACACCAGCTCCCGTTGCGCAATTCTCATATGGCTCATCTTCACCTCTAAGTGACAACAGCTCATTACAAGGCCTGAGGACAAATAACAGCGAAGCACCATTAAATCTCTCCTCAAACAAATTACTGCCCGTCTATAAAAGCCCAATGATGGAGAAAATCTGTGTTGTTTTCACCTGCTGTTACATAATCACAGTTGTAGCGCTGAACGGACACTGGCACGGAGGCCACTTAATGCCTTGCTTTGAAGATTTCTGTGTCCAGTTTAGACAACAAAAGATTTTATTTCCAAGAAACTAAAAAGCAATAAAACTAAAGATGCCATGAAGACATTGTTAGAAAAAACTAAACGGGTACTTCAATTTGACTACAAATAAATTTGTATGTTGAATTTTCCTCTACAGCAAGCACGTTGAGTAAAACATTTGCTGATTTAACTGAACTACTGTCACCCAAATAAGGTCAGCTTCAGTCCCCAAAATACCAGTTTACATCCTACAATATTTTGGTCCTTCCTCATTTCTTCAAGGGCCTGTTTGAGGGTCGGTAGATGTTGGTTTAGAGCAGGTTTGGGGAAAACCCTATATACGCTGTGTTTGTGTGTTTGCAGCTGTGTACCATAAGGAACTGAGAGGGCTAATACAAAAAAGTTACTAAATTACCAGAATGAGTAATACCAAAAGATACCAAATAAATTAATAACTGATCAACAGTAAGGCTATAGTTCACTTGCAAAGCGTCACATGAATTCACTAGAACTCATATGAAGAGCTACAGCGTCGAAGAGGATACCATAGATGTGTACTGTGACCCTTATAGACACAGACAGAGTTTGAGATGGAGGGAAGGTCTTAAAGGCTCAGGATGATGATCCCGCAGAGTTCAGTTCAGGTGTTTGAGGCACCGGTTCACAGCCTTCATGTGCAGTTTGTGGTTCATTCAGTTGTTAATAGTAGTGGAGTGTTTGAACAATAAGCAGTGCAACAGCAACGTTTCTGTCCCCTGTCATCTCCAAGATACTTATCTGAGTGTGTGTTGGACTGTTAAAAACCTTTTTATTACCCAACAGATTTCTGTGAAATTGCCCTCATCTGGGATCAGGAGGACGATCGCGACATTTTTGTTCTGTTTTGTTCCACCGGCTCTTACTCATTTGGCAGATACAAGAACTGCATGCGTCCCTTCTTTAATTGGTTTCCCAAAAGTGGTCCCTGAATCATGGCATTTGTGGTACAGCAGAATCATAACCGCTTGACAAAAAAAAAGAAAACTTCATTATCGCTGCAAATCGTTTAATAACTTTTCTTCTCCCCTGTGAAAATACTTACTTAATATGCTGTCTCTTCTTTCGGAAATATTTTAGATGAGAACATTTGTTGTACATGTTGTCAGCGGCATTCAAAACTGAACCAGGTCATTGTTAGGCCACTAAATCAAAAATGAGGTGCAAATGTCTAATTAAAATCCAAACAGAATTAATGTTTTGAAATATATATTTTCAAGTATAAATGTTTATTTAACGGTTTAATGAAAAAGCAGTTATGATCAAATGTGACTTGCCAAATATATGACATGAAGTTGAGTAAATCAGTTATGTGTTTAACGGATCTGTGACTCAGGGAATTACGTCACATCTAATTTTGGTCACCAATGCCCAATGACACATAAGAAGAGAAGAAGAATTACAGTAAAAGACATGCACTGGTCCTGAAAATAGGCCCAAACTCCTCCCTCACTTCTTGAAAACCTACAGCATACAGAAACAAACAAAGAGACTGTGTCAGCAGCCGAACACAACGGAAGTCAAACAAAGGTCACAGTCAGGGCAGAGGATGAGCTGCTGATGCGAGGTTACAAGAACAAGGGATAAGTTGATCAAAGGTTACAGAGAACAAAGATCTGAAGACAGCACACTCCACAGACAAACAGTAAATGAATGTACAGAGTCACAGAGCAGCACTCTGTCTTTGATTTGAGTGTGATTGTCACAATAATCTTTGGAAAAAAATACCAAAAAAACAACAAAATAACAGATGTGGTATTTTGAAATTCTGTTCCTGTATTTGCCAACTGCTGTCGTGTGATACCTAGTTTACTCTTCATCCTAGAATTAACATGTACTGACAGGAAGCCCAGCAGACATTACACATCGTTTTCACTCGAAAATCATTACGTGCCTTCCAGTGAGAAAGCGAGCTGGAATTCACAGGAGGGACCTAACTTACAACCACAAGTCAGTGACTCTGGGTGAGCGAAATATTTCACATTCAGTCTTAGCAATTGCCACACACTCACCTGTGTTGTGTATCGGCCTCTACGTGACCCATTTTACAGAAACCGTGCTGTCAAAGACTAATAAGCAAACACGCAGCACCCTGCAAGTCAGCTGGCACAGGATCAAGGTGGTCACACTGATTACCTGCACCAAAGGCTTCCTTACGCTCAGCAGAACGTCCTGGTAGCCAGCAGGAGGCGAACACTGAAAACTAACAAGTGAAAACCTGCTTATAACTTTTACAGCAACTGCAGAGTATAAGTATTATGCACCAGTCTGACTGCAATGTGATTATGAATTTAGTAACACAGATCTCAGACTTGTCATATTCTGTATTTTTCTTATCATCAACAAACCCAAAGAAAAGATCACAACTGGCAGCACTAACAAGATACTCTGTTGCCCAAGCATGAAGTATCGTTTTCCTCTGTGCCATAGAGCCTTACTGTTGTACATAAAGAGGTACAGTCTTATCAGTGAGCCACACTGGTGCTTTGGGCAACATGTCGCATCATTATGAACATGAGCGCTGTAGTTTATTTTGCTTTAATCAAACGTGACCTGGCCTGCTGTTGTAAACACAGTCCACATCCTGCTTGAGTCCGGGGTTCAACAGGGACTCATTGTATCCTCCCAAAGAAGGTTAATCCAGCCAGAACAACAAGCTGTATCAGTGATGGTAATGCTGTCGGTGTCAGCCATCTGTATTCACATTCAGTACAGTATGTGCACAGCAGCAGGCATGCGTGAGTACAAGCTTTAACAATACCATCATTGTGGTGTGTATATACTGCATGTTGTGTTCTGTATTGATTGTGTCTCTTGCTGTAGTGTTAACTGCACTTCCTTTAGACTCTGGCACACCTTTGAAGGCCTAGAATAAAGAAAAAAGTTTTGAAAACTGCTGTCAAGTCAACCATTACCTAATCCAGTGTTATCCAAGGTACATTTTACTGTAAGCCTTTATATCCACCTGTCTTACATCCTTATGGCTGAATATAATGGTGACCTAGCGAGACAAAATGTCTGGAAAAGGCCACCGAACCCCAATCTGCTAGCTGACTCGTGGATATACTGATAGCAGTATCAGTTCTTAAAATATGCTTTTAAATAGGGAAGTGGAAGAGAGATTATCTCTTTCCCAGACAGCATTTTTTAGTCTAACATGTCATGTTTCAAAGCATCAGAAAACATCCAGACCATTTCCGAGAGCACTTGGGTTCTAACATTTCTGAAGGTTTATTCCTGGAGTTGTGGTTTAGACTAGGTCAGTACCACTGTGATTATCCTTCAATCTTAGTCCTCTACTTAAACCTGGCTGCCGGTAAAAATACCTTTTGTAAACTCTGCACACGCTACATAGAGACACACCCCTCACTTACCGTAGGCACGCATTTCCAAAGAGTAGGTCCTCGGTAAAACAAGTCAGTTTCTGTGAAGGCCAGCACTAATGGCAGCAGCAGAAAGATGCCAGAATGACACAGGCATGATATAATCTGGCAGTGGCAAAGACAGATCAGAGTGACTGGAAGGCTGCCAGCTGAGTCGTTCAGAGAGAATATGGCTGGAGACGGGACAACACCTGCTGTGGTCTCCTTGTGACTTTATGTGACTGTGAGTGTGTGAATTGCGGAGGAGAGCAGATTTACAAAAGACAGTAAGTCAAGGTGAGCACGCAATCGAGTCAAATGTTAAAATGCCGTTAACAAGTAAAATAGACCTCATTTCACAGCTTCAAACTTTCCATAATAGGGTCAACGAAAAAGATACTGAGTCAGCTGGATAGCATCACAATGCGCAGTATCCTGAAACATCAATGGCCCTTTGTGTTGAATTTGATCAAAAAGAGCGATATTTTATCTCCCCACTTTAAACAAAGCTCTGGGGTTCACGACCAGGTTGTTGTCTTCAGTGGCCGCTCTGATTTAAACACCTCTGGAGGACTTTTTTCCGGAGTCACCGAGGACACGAGCCAGGCGTACATAAGAGTTAGGGTCTGCTTTCTTTCTTCTCACACTGTGCTGCATCCTGAGGCCAGGCAGTGGCTGGAAATAGCACAGACATGCAGGCCAAGTTGGAGCAGAGTGCTGCTCATGTCGTCTCCTGTAAGACTTCCTCCAGTCGTGCCGCTAATCAGCAGAGACAGAGGAGGATGCCGGACAGGAGCCAGACACAGATCAGGCTCTGCTGGGTGGGGCAGGTGACAGGAGCGTGTGCATGTGTGCAAGTATGTGGGTGTGTATCTGGGTGTGGATGCATGACTACCTGTATGCAAATGTGCACAGGTAGCTTTGAACGTGTGCGTACTTGTAGACAGGCGACAAGGGCGCAGCAAACTGGATTCTTTCATCTTTCACATATCTTTAGCCAGAGGTGAAAAGTAAACAAGTGCATTTACTCAATTGCTGTTCTTAAGTACAATTTGTTGGTGTTTGTACTTTTGCTGAGTATTTCCATTTTCTTTTACTTCATGCTTTTACTCCATGACAATTCAAAGGCAAATATTGGACTTTTTACTCTACTACACTTACATTTATTTGAAAATTTATATTTTTATCTACCTTGAGCATTTAAGAATTCAAAATGCAGTCAACAAATTATGATGCAATACTCCATTAAATACTCACATTTTCTTCATGTTCCTTTAATCATTTCAGTGTATTTCTTAATACGTGTGCGGAGGGATATTTAAGATAAAACCTACAGAGCTGATTAACTATATAAATTTACCATCTTCAACATTAAACTGATGGACACATCAAGGTTTCAATAATTATAATCCAATAATATAATGTACATTATTCTCACATATATGTCATTCTGCATGATGGGAAGACCATGTGAAGGCTCTCAGTTAAGTCATGGTTATCCATGTAGAACTGAGTCAGGGCAAACTGACTTGGTCATAGATGACATTTCACCTTTCCGCCAAGTGACTTCTTCAACATATGCTAATCTTATAAAATGACATGTATTACTAAAGATTTAACCAAACCTTTTGCCTCTTGACTGCTTACCCCTAACGTGTGTATGAGTTATTATTATGAGTTATGTGTACAGTTAATGATGTGATTCCCCACTAAACTTCTCAGATTTTCTTTTTTCCTGCGCCATTATACCTTTTGAATCACTCGAGTGGGCTGCATTAGTATTATCATGCTAATAATATAATATATGATAATGTATACATCACAGGGGATAACTTTCTTGATATTTGCCAGTACAACTAGCTGATAATACTTATATATGAAGTGATATGAAGTGATCGTGTCGTAGCAACCCACAAACATAAGCAGCACCTACACTTTGCACTTTGCCTCTGGTGCTCATTGATTGAAATGCGCGTTCAAATAAGACATGACAGCATTAGCAAAGCAATCAAACTGATCAGCAAGAGAGAAAGTTCACTTTAGTTTCACTTCCCTTTTTAACAGCTGCAGCCACTCGCTACAATAATCCACATAGTTTTCACATAAACACAAACCATCCATCCACAGCCAATTACGGTGCAGAGCGAAGACAACCGAATCTTTCTCTGAACTCCTTTCTCCTCCAAACAAAGAAGTGTGAAGGCGCTCATCTTATACCCTCTGTATTGGTCTTCATTTCATTTCACCAGATGATTGAACTGTGTGCTCTGCATTCTTTCTTGAAGTTTTGCCCAAGGAGAAATACTTGCTGCAGGATCATATTCTCGTTCTGTGGCAGTTCAACACTTACTGGAGACATCAGATTCTGTTGTCCGTGTGTTTACTCTGCGGCACATGATATCAGAAATATTTTAATCAGATTGCCCAAGACTCTTGAGATCGAAGAAGGACCACAACAAGAGAGTCATTGAAGCTAAGATTCTGTTAGCATTAAATACTTTTTTTTTTGACTGATGAACTAAATGAGCTAAATGATAAATTGGATCCCAACAGGCTGGCAGATTTGTAGCACAAAGGCGTACATGTGTGTGTATGTGGGTGTCACAATACACATTCCTATCGCTATGTCACTGATCTACAGCTGGAGGTAATGCACAGCAATGTGCCAGCAAAGGCAGAGAAGATGAAGCAACTGTAGAACACACTGGTGAAAACAAAGCAGAATTTACTTACTACAAACGTGCATAACTGGGCGATAAAATCTGTCTCTCTCGTTTGACACGAGGCCTGTAAGACTTCCTTACTTAATTTGTGCTGCTTCATTTCCTGCCTCAGCCAACACTCAGATTTGTACTAAACTTGATAGATTCTGCCATTTCAGCACTGTGTTTTTTCAGTATTACTGCTTAGCCCAGGCTAGCATGGAGGGCTCAGGGCATCGTTTGTCCATTTGTTTGCCTGCATGTCAAACATGATAACAGAACTGGAGCGTATTCCACTGCAGCACTCTTTGTGTATCACTGTGGATAAGACTGTCAGCTAAGTGATTAAAAGTGAAAAGGGGAGGTCAGTGTTTGGAGTTTCTTTGTGCTTCCCCTATTGGCTGCCGTCCAGGATTCTTAACTCTATTTTTTTCGTTTGTGTAAATATTTTCAGAGGTGTTCCTTGTAATCATCCTGAAAATCAGTTCATTATCTTGCCAGAGCCATTGTCTTGTCTTGTTGACTCTACCAAGTCTGCGTAGCACAATGTGCAAGTGGAAGTTCACTTTTTAAATTTCCGAAGAGTATGGCGCCACCTCTAGCTGACACTGCACTCCTGAGTGTGTGCGAGGTCAGCTGATCCCATCAAAGAGGGAGAGAGGTCAACGCATACATATACACACACACACACACACACACACACACCAACACAAATGCAAGTGTGATGAATGAACCAGGGCAAAGAGTGATGCAGAAAGATAGAGATGGCAGATGACAGGGTGCAGGAAGTTAAAAACACACATACAGACCAACACTCGCTGAACACACACATAGTGGAACCCTCCGTCTTGTTTCCTGTTTACAGACTTGTGATGCTATTTTGGTCCTCTGGATGTATGAAGCGAGGCCTTCAACTTTAACAATAGAGCACGGGTGTAAAGTTGAGAGAGCTCCTGTTTGGGCTGACAACACACGTAAGAGACAAACATAACAGTCAGTTCTTATTCATTTCCTGTTTGTTAGTTAAAGTGAATCATTGTCATTAAATTTGTCCCCATTGTTGGCTCAACATTTTTGGGAAATACACTTATTTGTTTTCTTGCACATAGGCTCAATGAGTAGGCTGATACCACTTTCTTGTCTGTAAAGTAAATATGAAGCTACAGCCAGCAGCCTGTTAGCTTAGCTTAGAACAAAGACTGGAAGAAAGGGGGAAACTGCTTGCCAGGCTCTGTGCAGAGGTTTCTGTTTTGTCTCTGTTGACAGGACTCCAGGATGTTACTTTGCCTTGTCACGAAACAGACTAGATGTTTCCTCCTGTTTCCAATCTTTATGCTAAGCTAGGCTAAGCTAAAAACCTGCCATTCGTTTCTATTTGCCCCCAACTGCCGCAAACTGAGACATTTTTGAAGAATACAAAATCTACTGAATCCTCATGTCAGGCCTGACTGGGTTTAATTGTTTTTTATCTCTTTTGTTGTGACAGATGTTGAAAAAAGAAGGAAAGGAAAATGTCCTCGCTTTATATTTGGAGGCAGGGTTAAAGGTGACGTGGGAGGTTGAAGAGCGCAGGTCATTGAATCAAGGAAAATATCTCACTGTCTCACAACGGTCTGTTCTGGCCCCATTGCTTTCCGCCATGACGCCTGCTCATCTATCCCACTTCCTGTGTGTGTAAGCTGGACGCCGTGTGTGTGAGTGTGTTGTTTGAGGGGGGGTATGTTTGACCATTTTTATCTAAATCTTTATGTGTTTGTGAACACTTCTCTCTATCTCTGCCCCTTTGTCCTGCATCTGTTTTTAATGTCTCTGTTTGTCTCACACACACACACACACACACACACACACACACACACACAGCACACACATACATCCATTCCAGCTGATAAATCACAGCTTTGTGAATGTGTCAGCTCAGACCCGGGAGGATGCAGTGTGCGAACATTTCTACTGCATAAACAGAAGAACTGAGAGGACAAACATCCAGGGCTAAGAGACACACGCACACCCATCCACTCTCTCTCTCCCTCTCACACACACACACACACACACACACACACACACACAAACTAACCTGCTATCAGCTACTGAAGGTGTAGAATACAAAACTATGACATAATTCCATATGTAAGAAGATGGCAGAGTAATTTAACAGTTTACATAATTCTATGCACTGAAATCCTCTTTTAAATTTCATTTCACATGACAAAACATTAGATTGTTGTGTTTCCTACAACCTACAAACTGGCTCGGAGCCATTATCACATGTGTGTCTCTTACCTTATACAACCTTGTTGTGAGATTGCTACAACCTTATGCTGATGCTCTCTCAACCATGAACCCTGATCTTCTCTCATGTGAAAGTATGCAGGTTGTTGCTTTAACAAAGTAACGTTACCAAATAAAGAAGTAAGACACTGAGCGAGACACCAAACCCCAAATTCTTCTCAGTGGGTGGTAGCTCATTTATTATGCTTTGGCTGTGTGGTAGTGAAAGACCAGGATCTGTAGTGTGTGCAGCAATGAACAGGGATTATGGGAGAGTCAGTGCATGTTGGTTTCCCATGTGTAACATGTTTATTTGGGGAGGTAAACATGAAGAAGAAGCAGGCAGATAAAACACAGAGGGGATCACCCCTCACGCCCCCACAGTCTTTACTAAGCTCTTCACACCACAACCCCCACCGCCTCTCTCTTTTCCCACACAGCAGCCAAAAAGGCAGAAGCTCAGCGACAGGCTGCTTCAGATATCCTGTGTGGGTTATCTATTTTTAACCACATACTTGTGTATTGGGTAGAGTGTCTTCCAGTATGTTTCGGAGCCCTGAGCTCTGGCTCTTGCAACACACATGTTGTAAACCCATGTTTCTCATCCAGCTGCAGAGATAAGAGAGCTTCTGTCACTCAGGCAGACAGGCAGCTTCTGCAGAACAACAATGAGCCCTGCTGAAGACTCATGTGACACATGCAAAGCAAACATGCACATTCTCACACACATTACCCCCCCTACCACACTCCTGTAAGCATGTGTGTGTTCATGTGTACATATTCTTGTGTCTCCACAGAAGTACACACAGTTATCAAGGTACATGTAAGACTACTGTTAGTATATTTAGATGGAAGCGATGGAAGCTGCTGATATTTAGTTCAATCTGATCAGTCCAAATAATAAGAAAAAAGATCTTGATGATGAATGTTACTTTTGGTGGAAAATCATTTAAATTTAACTCAGTTCCTTTTTGTTCAACAACACAAGCTAACAGTTAAGAAATGCTTCATGTGAGTGTAATCAAAGTACAGACTGGCACACAGGTGCTAATAATACAGACAAACACATGCCTGTCTACACAGGGAAATGCAAACGAAGCAGACACACACTGTATCTTTGTCACTTCATCCTTCAGAAGCAAAAGTGTTTATTAAATGTGCAATAAGCGACACCAAAGCGGCGACAGCAGCGACAGCTTTCATTCTCAGGGGAGGACAACCTCGTAGCTGAGCTGATTCTCATCCCACCAAGTTATTGCGATTGCTGCGGCTGTTTTTAATTGTGTTAATGCATATGCAGCACTTGACAGAGGTAGACTTTTCTGACCTACTGTCACCTTCTTCATCTCATTCATCTCTGACCGTCCTTCATCTGCTCCTCTCTCTCAGTCTTTCAGGTTGCACGGAGGGAGAAAGGTGGAGGCAACAAAATATTTGCCAAGCAAGTAAAATTATGAGCAGAGTTTCAGGACATTCCTTAAAAACCTAATCAAAGTCATGCTGTTTGTGTTAGTAGGATGTGCTTCAGCAGGCAGATTTGCCGTGAGCGCTTGTGATCTTACATGCCAAACCACTGCAGATGTTCTCATTTGAAAAAGCCACAACAGTAAAGTACCACTATGGTGGAGTTTCCAAGGGTAATAATCTACAGTACAATCTGTTTCTCCTGTCTGATGAACCACAACCCTTTTCATCTAAATGCCAGTGTTGCTAACATAGTTTTTCATGCAAAATGTCGTCAAATGTCACTTTCAAAGTTGCGTTTTTTTTTTTCCAATTTACTTGTTAATTATATTTATCAGCCATGCCATTGGAACTGACTCGAGAAGAAACGGAAATAATGATTTCGTGAAATCCTCTGAGCTCTGTAATGTACAGATTATATAGGCAGAGGATTATACAAACCCATTTCATCCATTAGATTTGAAAGCCATTTATCCAGTGTGCCCATAACAAAGGAAACCACCGATTACCACAACGACACGTTGGACAGACTCACGTGTCTCTTTAACTGAAGAGATTTCACTTTCCTCCCATTTTTCTCCACAGAACAATCACAGGGCACATCACATGTGCAGCAGCAGCAGCAGCATCATCGGTGCTGGTCAGGATCCTCTAAACCAGGATTTGTCAGATTGTTGGTTACTGGCCAAGACTGATGATCACTTCAGAATACCGTACGTCAAATTTGTAATATGTACTCAGACAGCAGCAGGTAAATGCCATGACGGCAGAATGAAAACAAAGCAAAACATGGTGTTTGAACTAAATATAACTTGGAAGCTAAGCTCAAAATACGTGGATCACAACATTTGACACTGATGACCAACTGCAGACACTAGTAGATATGTGTAACAGTGATTAGTCCATTGCTTGTTGCTTCCAGGGTTGGTTAATGACAACTTTATGCAGAATTCAAACAGACACCTAGACAACCTTGTCCTAATCTTTTCTGTCCACCTTCTGTGACAGGAGGTGGCAGCTTAAATAAATGTATTGCACATCTTTGACCTCCACATATAGTTATACACTGTAAACACCAGCGATATGAATGCATGTGTAATAGCTACATTTAATTAGATTTTCTGCATGATTTTGTGGCTTCTTGTTTTCACTGTCTCTGCTCATACTTATGATCCGTCATCATTATTTTTATGAATGTGTGTGAATAAATGATGTCACTCAGCGACAGGGCAAAGGTACTCACTCACTGATTTCTGTAATACATGTTGATGAATGGAAAGTTATGAGCATTTACCGAACAACAGAATCAGATCTAAAGCCCCTCCAGGCTCCACCACACTCTTTCTCCCCACTTCTTTCATTCATTTTTTTTTTCTTCTTTCATCTCTCTTTCTCTCAGGCAACTGGACAAATTCCAAAGTCTTCAGAGAGGTCAGATATGAGCAGCGCTGCATTCCTGGCTGCTCTGCTGTATCGACATGGACAGTCTGGAAAGGCTGGCGGAGGCACGTGACTCTTCTGGTGACAGATGGGAACAAGACCGAAAGGAATCCACCTCTGCCCCCATTTCCTCCACCCCCAGCCTCACCTCGCCTTACTGGGGGATTTCAGTTTCTCATGCTCTCAGTTTCTTATGCCCCCCTTAATACCTGGTCCAGGCACAGTTTAACCATGTTGTTATGTCCTAAGCTGTGAATAGAAACAGTTGCACTGCAGGACATTTTAAGCCTTATACACGTTAAAGAGATGCTACAGAGTAAAATAAATCCCTACCTGGGTTCAAACCTGGGATGTTCTGTGTCAAGGTCTCCATATTGACCACCAAGTCTGTGCGTTGTTGATATTTTTAAATATTACAGAGAAAAATGGCACAAGACATTTTCTGTATTTTAAAAAAATATTTAACCAAATCCAAAATATTTCCCTTTAAAAAATGATTTTAGATAGGTAGTTTTTTGGCAATTTGAACTTTTGAATTTGTAGAGAGAAAAAAAAATACGACCCAACAGTCAAGTTTTTGTGGTTTTACGAGTTAATGTGAGTTGTTTATCAGTTTAGTTTGTGCTAGATTGTTTTGACAAAGCAAACTCATAGACACAAACACACACACCCATCCACCCTCTCTCTCTCTCTCACACACACACACACACACAAAGTCCTTTCACCTTTGGGTTGTGAACTATGCACGCACACAAAGTACAATCCCATTTAATCACAAGAATCCTGACTGGGAGCATTCCTGTCGCACAGAGTTAGTACCATTTGCTTATTAGAGCAAACAATGGTATCTGTCAATTTCATTTTCATAAGCTGAAAGATTACAGAGAGCTGTGCTTATCCTCTGTATCCAGTCCAGCGCACTGCAATTCCTCCGCTTTCCCACGACTGTGAGTTTAGCAGCGTGTATGTGAGTTTAGCAAACTGATCGTCAGATGGATTCAAACCCTGCTGATCTTTCCCATCAAGCAGAGCTGGACATGTTTTACTGACTGCTACATAAACTGTTTCTCTACACATTCAGCGGAAGTGGTTCTCTGTAGGGATGCACCAGTACTGAGTGTCGATCTGATACTGTGCTCGTGTGAGCGTACTTGTACTCATAATACTACTCAGATACAACCACACCCAACATCGTTTATAGCAGCACAATGGTGACCTTGAGCTGAGCTGGAGCTCTTTCGGCACTCTTTTGGCACAAACATTTTCAGAAAAGCAATGATGACAAAAGTCGAGCAGACAGCAAACTATACTCAGCCAAGTCGTCAAGACTCCAGCATTATAAAATTATATAAAGATGGAAAACATGAGAACTCCCCAAAAGTTAAGTCAAAACATCTTGTTCAGCCCCTGAGGGCTGGCTCCAGTACAGGTCATAAACCCAACTGCCCCGCCTCTCACCCCATGGTATCAGAGGGGACACAGACCGAACTAAAAAATCAGAGTACATGTCAAATAAATGTTTTGTTTCTGTAATTTTAGGCAGTTCTTATCAAGCTGATGTACGTAAGCGTAAGTGTCATTTTTCTAACTTTGTTTTTAATTAGTTATTTGATGTTATGAAAAGATGTTCTCCCTGTGCCTGCGTGGGTTTTCTCCGGGTTCTCCGGCTTCCTCCCACAATACCAAAAACATGCACATTAGGTTAATTGGCTACTCTAAATTGCCCCTAGGTGTGACTGTGAGGGTGTGTGGTTGTTTGTCTTTGTGTGTCAGCCCTGCGATTGACTGGCGACCAGTCCAGGGTGTACCCCGCCTCTCGCTCGTAGTCAGCTGGGATAGGCTCCAGCTCCCCCGCGACCCTGACGGATAAGCGGTATAGAAAATGGATGGATGGATGTTATGAAAAGGTCTTATGATTGACAGCTGTGCACTGCTTGTGATTGGCTCATTTGGGTGTATCAGTCTGGCTCCATGGCTGACCGTTCCTTGGAGCTGACAGCAGGAGTTGACTGATAATTTAGTGTTTTACTAATTGCTATGGGCAAGTACCCAAATAAATGTACTTATACATGCATCCTTAATTCTACACACATTAACATAAAGCCACAGAGTAGGATTTTTGTGGTTGCTTCAAGTTGCTTTCCTGATGCACTTTTCTCTCTTAGCTGGCTACTGCTACTAGTGATATAAGCAGCCTCACTTGCACTAAGTATTGCATACAAACATGTACACACAAATGTTAAAAATATCCTAAAGTGCACACAAACTCACAAAATATTCTATGCACACGCATCAGCCATCAGTGTTTGAAATATCTGTTTGTAGTATAAAGTACTGTGTATGAGTGGATGGATTACTGCTGTTGGTTTGTTTTGGTAAAAATCCTGTACATGCACACAGCAGAAAGGTATTTCTGCTGTGTGTGGTGTTCCAATGTATGTGCATGAAAAGGATGTTCTCAACTTGTTGATGCGATGTGTCAGATTCTTTGTTTGTGTTTGTGTGTGTGTGTGTGTGTGTGTGTGTGTGTGTGTGTGTTTCCAGGTGGAGGAAAGAGGGGGGAGTTTGCAGCAAGGAACCGGAGAACGGAGTGAAGGAAACGGGAAGGAAATGACGAAGGCTTGCTCTCTCAAAACTGCCACTCTCCCTTTGTTGTCCTGTACGGAAACTTAGACACACACACACACACACACACACACACACACACACACCGAGTCTGTTGTTGTTGTGACTGTGATGAAAACTCTGGTACACAGGATCTGAGACACAGAATGGAAACCAGTGAACGTGGAGAGTAGAGTGAGAGAAAGACAGGGAATAAATAAGTCATAGAGAAATAAATAATGACACAAGAAGAACAATGTGGACAGACAACGAAGGGAGAAAGACAAACCTGACTTAATTGCACAGGAAAAGTGAAATGCCAACAGTTTGACACTTACACAACACAATCTTATTTTAAGCAGAAACCCCAAGCTGATAACAGCTGACTCCCTCCCATTTTTCAAACGGCTTTCTTTGCTCTTTTGAGTGGGAGCAGGTAAATCATGCTCAAATAAAATGATTATTGCACATTTGTCAGCTGAGCAGTTGCCAAATAAGGACAGCAGGAGTGGAGCGCGGTCACGAAAAGCACTGCTGCCGCCACACCACGACAGGCCCTCGGAGACGTTTCCTATTGTTTGTTTTAACCAGCACGGTATGCCAGATCGGCAGCGTTAGAGGCTGACATCTAAATTACAGAAAAGCTACACTGAGTCAAAAATATTTCTCTTTGACCTCAATGTTCAGGCATTCAGGGACAAAGATGATTCATCCACAGAGACCAACCCAAAAACAAGAAAGGACTGTCAAAGGAAGGTCAGAGGTCACAGCAAGAATGTCACTGGCATGTTTGTTATCACATATTTTCACACAAATACACGGTGTGTATGTGTGTGTGAGCGCACTCTCTCTCTCTCACACACACACACACACTTTTGATGTTTTGAGAAAATTTGTGTTTTTTGTTTCTTCTGCTCAACAATGTTTTTTTTTTATTTGGTTTTTCTCAGCCTTCAGAATAAGTTTTCTTTGTTCCTATTACATAAAGAAAAACAGTTCCCTTAATGTAACTACCAGGGTTTTGATTGAGCTCATAAATAGAAATTGGCACACCGTGAGAGAGAGATTCCCAATGATAAGTGCTGAGTTTGCTTTATATTCTGTCCAAACCTGTTAGTCTAAGCACACAGTGTAAGGTAGTCTTTTATGTTCTTGGCAGCAGCAACGTGGGAAGAAAAATGTTGTAGTTGGCATGATACACAATAACCATCTACACTAAAATCAAGATTTAGTTTTTTTTGGAGAAAAATTAAAGAAAAAACATAAAATGTAAGTTAATCAGCGATTACAATAATCAAAGACCATAGCATATGCTGCCACTTTAAGGTTCATCTCCAGGTAAGCCTGGCGACAGAGTGGGCATGGCAACAGCCAAGGTCGCTGTGCATTTCCTAGACAGTGTGTGGCTCATGAGACCTGATGACATGCTAATTCCATGGCAACAGCGTCGTGGGGGGGAGGTGAGATTACAGTCTGGCAGTGGAAGTCCAGCAAGGTTGCTCTGTAGTTTCCTTGAGCTCATGGCTTGTGTTTTAAGAGGCTTTAAGGGGCTTGGAAGAGATGACCTGCCATCTGGCTAAATCCCGAAGAGCCAGTCACAAATGGTAGGGAAAATGTTGACAGCCATGATGTGGTGTGATGCAGAGGAGGGCTGCTGGTGACTGAAAACCCAGTTTCGGTCACCTAAGTATAAGATTGTGAAGGGATGATGTAAGAAGATTTAAAGATATTTGCTTATCTAAAAACGTTTTAATCTGAAATATGTCTGATATGTTCCTTTCCATTTGACTCACTGTAAATGCTGTTTTAAAATGAAAAAACTATGATCATAATTCAAGTGATTTAATCTGAAATTCAAAAGCATTATCCAGTATGAAAGTTCACAATTTGGTATACAGTTAACATTACTCATTGTTAAAAGTGTTGGATGATATTTAAAAAATGTCCATTATCAAGCTTGTTTTCGATTATAATCAAACTATTTTGCAACGGAAATTCCGTTTTTGTCAGGATAACAAGTAAATGCTGTAAATTAACGCAGCTTAGTTTGTATGTTTCCTAACAACAGATTTGTTTTCCTACAATATTTCACTGTTGCAATACAAAACTTGCGTGTAGAAACTACACCTCTATCAAACTGTAAAAGATTGTTGTCTAAGTTTAACAGGTATTAAGACTTGAGTCACTTGAAACATGAGATAGAGATTACAAACAAAATACGGCATATAAATGTTATTTCCAAAGACAGTGTTCTTCAGCAAAACAGTACTATACTGTTACATTTTGTTTTTGTTTTTCTAGATATATATATATATCACTTGTTGAGTATAAATACATATTAAGCAGGAACAGTCCACTGGAGATGTTACAATGTTGCATCATCTGTTTTCTGTGATCTAGTCTTGGTTGTGGGTGTTTACAGTTTCACACACCCTGTCTGTCAAGAACAGTACAATCCTGCAGGGAAGGAACATGCTGGCACACAGCCGTCACCCTACCAGTCTGCTCAGGTCTATCAAAGACCTACACGGTTCACAAACAGTTTTACTTTGACTTCCTGAAGCTGTTCAAGCTCTTTTGTGTTTAAAATACAAATAAAATTCAATATAAATACATGCTGTCAGTCAGTCATTCAGACAAGTCGACTGAGTGAGCTCCTTCAGTGACTCGAAGAGATTGATGACTGGATATTTTTTAAGTGAGAGTAGGGATGTGACACTCTGACATCAGCATGTAACACCAACTTTAGAGACTATACTACAGTAAAGTACAGTGTAAACACAATCAGCTGAGATTTTCTATGTGCTCTTTGTAGTGTGATTCCAAGGAGTGGCAAAACGACTGAAAAACATTGTTGGGATATCTGAGAACAAAAAACTTTCTTGCCTGCTTGGAACAGGGATGCTCAGCACTGAATGCTTCTTTGCTCTATTCACAAGGTTCATTTTCACGTTCAGTTTTGAAACTAATGTCAGACAATCAGGAATTTGGAAAGTGCCCCTGAGCAAAGCACGCAGCCCACAGTGGCGACGCACCGTGGCCAGCAAAAGATGACTGCCGATAAGTGACAAAAAAGACTCCAGAGTGCTGCTGAAAAGAGTTTTTTTCCCATTCCCTCATTGATATAAATGAGCTGAACAAAATATTAGAAACATTGTTCAGTATAAAGCAATACTGTTTATTTCAGACTACGGCCTCCAAAATGACCATAAAAACAGTTTCAACAAAAACATTACAACCTCCATGATTTATGGCAAGGCTGTTATTTTTAGCTTGGTGTACCTGATAAACATAGATAATATGTAACTGACAACTTGCCTACCTGACACACTGAACAGTCATGAAGTGCTAAAATTCTTATTTGTTATTGCATGTAGACACAAAAAAGTGTACAAATCATTCAAAAATTTTGTTGAGCGCCCTTCAGTGCGGGATATATTTTTGTTAAACACGGTTTCATCCCACCCTGTCTTATACTGCTGCTTTGTCACTCCCTCCTCAGCGTCTCATCCAGATGCAGGAAGACCACCAAAGTTGAAACACATTGTAATCCAGAGTGGCTGACAGTCCGAGCTTTTGTGCATCCTTTGTGTCATTTGTGCACCTGTTAAATCCTCTTCACTTTTCCCTCCTACTTCTGGCCCATTATGGATCATTGCTGAGCTGTATTTGGGTCAGCCTTTCTTAATGTTTTGTTGTCGAGAGACTGCATGATCTGGTGCTGCTAAAATGCACCTAACATGGACCACCATACTGAAACTGTATGCTATGTAGTATATGAAGGTCCTTGTGTAGCAGCACTCAGACACCATCATGTCATTTCCTTTATGACACTGTTATCTTGTAATCCAGGCCTCTCTAAAAGTTTCACAAGGCCAAACCACTAACATGTGCAAATGGGTGGAAAAACTGCATTCTCAGTTCTCAGTTCAAAGGTGACTGTACGCGGCCGACCTTGCCTGTTGATTAACTTTCAGCCTGACTGTCAATTGGACATCTGTTTATGGATGTCAACTGACATGCTGGCAAAATGCTAATGAGTGATTCACCCACCTGGCAACAGCAGAAACCCTGCGGCATCATGCTTGTACACAATGCCCTGCACAGAATTGATCTAAATAACAGTGGTGAGGACATGTCTATCGGTGACAAGGCCTGACTGTTACAGGTCGTGTGGCCAATGGAAAATTGAAGTTTGATTTGTCGAATCAATGCCTCTGAGCTGTAGGTGTCCGTGTCTCTGACTATATATGTCACTCTGTGCAAAACTAGAGGGCCTTCTCTGATGGCATTTAAGAACAATCTATGCTAATCTCAAAACGCAAATACCCTCAGCACAAAGTGCAGCTCAGAGCTTTGGCTATAAAATACCATGTGTTGAGATTACAGCCATTCATAACATCTCAGTGTAAAGCAGATAAACCCAACAATGGAATTTTTATAGTAGATTTACCCTTCACACTTTCTGTTTTTTCTCAGATCTGGAGATCCACTAGCACTAGTTCCCCCAAGTTTTTATTGTCAGCAGATAAAAGCACCCATACAAATACTCATTCATACACACATGCACACACAGAAACATGTGCATCCTATGGGACAAGCCTAAGACCTGAGGTGATGGGCATTGCATCTGTTTCCTGTCTGTATCTGAAACAGGAAAATTGCGCATGTGGATTTCACCATAGTTTCCTCATATTTGAACAAAAAAGTAGGCCACAGAATCTAGTGCTAACAAAGGTGCTCAAAACCTGCTCTCACTTTGCTCTTGCCTGCCTGGACAGTAAAAGCAAAGTAAAGGTTCAGGTAAAGGTTCAGGTGTATTGCGAGTCTCCCCCTGCACAACAACCTGGTGACAGGTGTCTCATTAAAAACACTGACACTGACTAAAAGGCCTCACAAATCCCATTCTGGACTTTGCATTCTACTCAGACAGCAGGTCTGTCCGAGGGTCACCCTGTGATTTTCTCCCTCTCCTCTGTTATTATTCCATTTCCTCCCCATGAACGGAAAGACCGAAATAACCTTGCTGAAATCTATGGCCCTCCAGGGGCAGAGCTTTTGTGTTGGAACAAGTGGAAAACAAGAGCAGCGGTGGCTGAATGGGACACTGTGAGTTCTAGAGTTTCACGGCCTCATGGGGCTCGGCCCATAGACACAGACACAGCTCATTACACGCTGCAGACTGTATAGAGACAGCAACTGAAAAGTGTCGTGTGAGACACTCAGCATGTATGATTCACAGGGGGAAATTGTAGGCTGGACTCTTGTCTGAAGCTGAATGATGGCTGAGTGCACAATGATGAAATATTCTGTGAGTATCTGCAACTGTATGTGAGGTGAAGTGAGGAAGGACAGGTTATGGTCTCTATGCTGAGGGACACTAACCCTGAATCCCATTCATCCTTTTCTGTCACTGTCATCATTTTTTTGCTCCTTCTCCGTCTATGAGGCTATCGAGACGATGCTCTCACTTGGCCCACCATTTTTGTGCAGTACACTGACAGTACCTGAAGGATGAATCTTGACTTGACTTTGGCAAACCCCTGATAGTTTTCAGTGAAATGTCTCAACTATTGGTTGGATTGCTGTGAAATTTGATCTGGACATCCATGTCCTCTTTCGCATAAATTATAAAAACTTTTTCTGATCTCGAAAGTTTTATTTGTCCAACATGTTAAACATTCTCTTGTTTTCTCTGGGAGTTTATTTTTTCATTCTGGTTATTTCCTTTAGATTACATAACCCACCTTGTCAGCAACTAGTGCATAAAATCCTTGACCTCTGTCTGAATGTTTTGCAGACACAGCTGCTTTTAATGGATGTACTTTCTCAATAATTAATGAAAGCGTGTCTGTCTCTGCCTGTTGCTGTTTCTGTTCTCCACAGAAGCCGGAGCAGCACCTTGGAGGACTCAGCACATGTTGTGAAGTTTCATAGGACAGCTGAGCATGAAAATGTACTTGCAAGCATGGACACACACGCTCACATCGATGCACAACTCCTGGAGGACAGCTGTCAGATTCAAACTAATGAGAGTGGAGTCTGACGCTGTCTCTGTCTCTGTCTCTGTCTCTCTCATTCACAGCATCGTGTTAAAGTCAGAGGTGGACTGACATTCTCTCATAATAGAACAGAAGTCAAGCATCCTTTTCAGCATTATAATGTCTAAGAAAAAGTTTTTATATTAGTGCATATTGGATAAAATGCATCCCTATCTGTGACAGGCCAGTAAAATTTAATAATATCAACCAGCTGGGGTGCACCTTTAATTCTATGTTGTGAGTCAAATGGCCTTCAGCAGTGGTTGCTGTAGTTGAAGAGCATGGTAATTACACACCCTCATGCTATAAATAGTAGTGTTGCATCAGTCTGCTCCTCACCTGCCCTAAGATCTCAGGTACTGGCTACCTAAAGCATCTAATGATGCTTATGATCTGAGGGCATGCTGGGACATGTTGCTCTCTGCTACTATTCCTGGAGATTCGTTCAAATGTTTCCACAGCCGAGGGAAGGTCACCAGCCCTCTGTGCTCTGATTCAACCCTCTGACATCTTAGTGGTCCTGCTGGTGTAATCAGATCCATGCACAGTATCTAACAACTCTGGTGCTTTCCCGGCTGCCCTCGTGCATTATAGACAAACAGATTATCTAGCGTGGTTCAAAGTGAAGCTGCGCGTCTGTCTGGCGCTGCTGATGATCTGGTACAGTGATGGCCCACAGCGACGTTTCGCTAGCAGTTAATTAGGAAGCTCTCCTGATTCTGTGTCGGACCAGGCGGCGACTGCCAGATTAATTTACTGGTTTGGGGTGGCTGAGCGAACTTGTGAGTGTACCATTCATTCATTTTGATGATATCTCTGGGCATCACTGCAGAGAGCAATAAGTGGCAAGTACCAAGAGTACTTTGTTTATTGAATCCCGCAGTGCACTTCTATAGAGCGCTTCTGGATTACATGTTTAGTAACAGCATAAAAGAGGGATAAGCATTAAAAACCGACAGCAACACGCTTTTCTTTTGTGCCTTACAGACAACCTCCTTGTTGAATGTGTAGCCCTTTTCACCGTGACTCACACATCCCTGACAGTAGGTAAAGCAAAAGCCTGTTCGTTCGATGGAAAAGCGAACATGATGTGAATATCATAATAAAATCCTCTCTTTTTTAAAATCTTTCTTATCAGCCAAGAACTCTGCGCTCTCCCTTGGCAACTTGAAACGTGTCCTGCAACCACTTGCTGTCAGCAAACACTTTCAAACCTTTTATTGTGCGAGTGGACCTGCTGCATGTGTGGCTGATACCCGGGTATCCTTAGAAGACTGTTGCTTTTAAAAAGGTGGGACACAAGAGAGATATTTCTCCCTGACCTGTGAGAATGTAGGTCAGGGAGAAATATCCTAATATAGATGCAGCTGTAGGAAGCGGGAGCAGCAGATAAATGGCATGTTGCTCTGTCTTTACATTTATGTGATAGGAGCACTGCCCGTCCACTAATTACATCAGGCTGCGCACGTGCTGATGATGTCATGCTGTCTTTGCAGCGTGAGGTTGGTTTCTGCGAGCAACAGACAGCGCATCACACCACATGAGGGAAGAGGAACTGATGTGGGTTTCAGTGCTGTGTTGCTATTTCAACTCACATGCATGATTACCACTTGACGAGCCAGAAACACAACAACGACGGTCTCGATTTAGTGTGTGCGCGTGTGCCTCCTGAAAGCACATCAATTCATAATGAGTCACAAACCGCTGGCTGAAATACATTAAGCCTCTGTCTTTGGATCTCATTCTAAATCCCTGGTGGGGGTGTTTTTGTTTTCAGAGAACACCTCAGCATGACCAAAGGGATTGTGCCAGCTGGTGAAACTTCATATGTTCAGATAACAATCCACATATCCACCTCCTCTGAGTAGCATCAGGTCTGTTTTCTCCCTCCTGTATGTCTCATCCAGCCCTGTTAGTGTGCAGCACCAGAGCTGGCGGTGTTAGTGAGAACATGCCTGACTCTGGAGCAGCATCCCTGCATGCTGTGTGGACTTTAGGGCGAGGCCCTGGCAGACAGAGACATAACACTAATGGCTTACATACGTCAATACATCAATATCTGTGTGCGCCAGATGATACTGTTATATCTGTCTGTGTGAAATGACTGCAGAGTACAGAGTGGCATGTGCGTAGGCCTGTCAGTCTGTGTGAGAAAAGCGACAGTGACAGGCCTTCCCGTTTTAGAGCAGCGGGAGGAGTGGTGTCACTGCTGCTAAGTTACATCCATCTCTGACGGCGAGTCACATGTGATCTTGTTGCCACTGTAGGTATCAGATATTAAACCTGATGCGCGCTGGCTTTTAAGGGAAGGAAGTAATCTAATCTTTTATCGGTGTCATTTCCTTTTTTTTTTTTTATTTTAGCAAAGTCAGACTGCCACATGACATGCTAATGCAGTCACACTGATTAGAGTAAGTAGGGCAAATGCAGTACCTGCCGACTCCAATGTACATAACATAGAACTTTACAGGGTACAGATCTACAGTACTTGTTTCAACACTTAACAGCTTCTCTAAGGTTTCTCGCCACAGGAGGACAGATATCAAATAAAAAACTGTCACAGTGCTGAAAGACCTGGGGCGCTCTGCTTGCCCTGTCATTATAGGAACCACGTGATGTTTTAGCTGCTTGCGTTGGCTTGTGGTGACGTCCTCCTGTGTGGCCTGGCTTCCCCGAGGCCGGCAAAAAATGAATGGGGCTTCAGTACCTTAACTCAATCACTTCTGCAGACTGTTCCCTGAAACCAGTCTAATATATGAAGAAGGGTTAAGGTCCAGCCAGGACTACATGAAACTACATAAGTGAGAAATGTTGTGTCTTTCTGTTTCTTGTCTCTGTGTGACTTTTCGTCAGCAGTGCAAATCTGAGCTCAATTTGAACTCTCAAAGTAAATCCCCACTCATATAAAAGACCATGATAAGAAAACTTGGCCTATTTGTTTTATACGCATTTACACATAAACTTTGACGGCTTTATGTCGTTTTCATTTTTTTTATTGATAAGTCTATGAGGTTCACATAACAAACCACATTTTTTTATTCTTTAAAAAATAACATATTTATACTTTAAACATTTTACTTTACATCTTAGTACATAACAGTGTTTTTCTTTTGCACAGCAAAGATATGACATTTATGTTTCAGACAACATACCACCAAACATTGTGTACATGTAGACAATGTAATACTTGAATGAATTGTACAACAGTGCAAAATAAAATAAATGAACAGGCTGTTACAAAAGCGCCCTGGCAGGGAAATTAAGGATGCCTGTTTAGACTCACTGAATCACTTAGGAAACCAAACAAAACCTGCTTTAGAAAAAATATCATGTTCTTTTTTTGGATCTTGAGAAATTTCAAGAATTTTCAACAGAGAATTAAAAAAAACCGTTAAAGTAAACAAGCTTGAGGCTGCAACAGAATCCTCTTAAATAAAAGTGATGGAATTAGTGCCGTGCGTCTTAAGGATTTTGTCGGTTCAACCAGTCATCTCTCCAATGGGCATGCACTTGTTTTTTCATTTGTTTTCCTGTTTACACAATCTTAAAGTATCGTTCAGTAGCCTAATTGTGTGTCCATGTGCGTTAACTGCCCCAAAACCTTAGAGGATCTTTTCTGGATCATAGTCGTGGAGGCACAGATTAGACAAACGAATCTCCAACAACAAGGAACAACCGACAGAGGAAATGTTTCTTGTGGAGACAACAAAACAATGCGTCAGAGGCGACCAGAAATGCCTGAAATTACTCAGGCAATTTCCTGCACCTTTACCTCCTCAAACCCATTAGTGAGCTGAGGGGGCTCCTGGTTGCTCTCTATGGAGGATTCACTCCCCGTGCTCTCGCCAGAGAGAAGTCTGGTGACTCTGAGATCGGATTTCAGTGTCTGCACGTCGTTCCCAATGCTCATCTCCCCCAAGTCATTAATAATCTGAGTCAACTCCTGTTTGCCGTTGGCAACACAATCATCGTCCGTGTCCAGAATGTCCTCACACTCAAAGTGCATCGCCTTCTCCTCCTCCTCCTCCCCGACCAAGTCCTCTGTGATAGAGCCAAGCTTGGGCGCGCTCCGGCTGCGCTCCACTGGGGGTTTGTAGTAACACTGTCCGTTCAGCAGCTTCCTGAGGGGGACCAGCGGTATGGTTTGTTCCCCTATGAGCTGCTGCTGCTGGTGCCTGGCATCGTCCCTCCGCTTCAGTCTTTTGAACTCAGCCAATGCCGTGGCCGAGGTTTGGTACAGCAGCAGCGCCATGGCTTTTGCCTTCTCCGGCTTGGACACCAGCACCGCGTGACAGCGCAGCATCACGGCCTTGTGCTTCATTTCGTGCCTGTAAATCCAGGCGAAAACCTTGGGTAGCCTCGGGTCCGCGACGCAGTAGGTTATCCGGTGCAGCAAGTATAAGTGTCCCGGCCTCCTGGCCTTGTCGTCCACATGCACCATCCGGATGCCCTGTGAGCTGATGGTCAGCCTCATCTTGGTGCCGTTCTTGCCCATTTCGCTTTTGCCCCAAATCTTGCTCACCGCCACGTCCGTGCAGCCGTCCCCTTTAGACTGGATGGTGGTGGCATTCCCCAGGTACAGCACCGTATACGTGGGGTCCTCGCTGGTGATCTTCACCTTTTTCCTCTTTGACTTGAACATGCTGCCCACCCTGTTGAGTGCGCTCTCGGGGCAGGACTTGGCGAAGGAGGTGAGCGCAGAATAGTTGAGACTCACCGCATAGCCCTTCTGCTTCGACTGCTTGTCTTCCTCAATCAGGTCGAACTTATTCTTCTTCCAAGGCAGCATTTTATTGCTGTTTCCAGTCAACAGCAACAAAGTCTACTGAGAGAGAAAAGGAAAAAAAAACTTTGTATTACTACTAACGTTAAGTTCTAGAACTGTTTGCTGCCCTGTCAGGTCATTTATGTGCTGCTCTATGAGAACTAAACTCAAAGGGACCGTACTTCATCTGTTCATCCTCCAAAGTCCACTTAGCCATTGTGGTGTCCCGACTCCTTCTTAGTGTAGGGGTGAGTAAAGTCTGCTCTGCTGAGTGTCGCGCTTCAAGGACTATATACAGGAACAGACCATTTGAAAGTGACTGTAGGGGGAGGACTGAACCAAGTGAGGACAGACCTGGAATGGTGTTTTTTGCCAGTCTTCACTGATACTAAACTACGACATTTGCCTACTGTTTCCAAATGGTTTAGACACAATTTTGTATAGTTATTTTGAATGATTTTAAAATCGATTCAAACGATTATAGACATAAATAACAATATTAATAATAATATCGACTATTTGATTGGATGCAAAAATCACTAAATAACATTTAGTAGCATAATCTTGTAACACATATATCTAATATGTATAAATATATTTATATACTTTTTTATTGCTTATTTTTGAACAATTACTGTAATGTCTAGGTTACAGTCCCACCCAAGCCAAAATAAAGGTTTGCTTGTAAATATGTTGACTTTTTTCAAGCTAGAACAACAACAATATAACATAAGCAATTTTCTTTTTAATATATTTACTAAAAACTTGGAAAGCATTAGTGACCTAAGTATAATTTTTATTATAAAAATATAAAGTAGCCATATTAACTGCAATGTTAAGAAATGTAGAAAAAAATAAAGTACACAGATATTTACAATGTCAGTCATGCATCAGGACTATACTGAATGTAAGGTCTTTCTGATTTACTCTTGTTTTATGCTGCCATCTTTTGGTTCAGATAGCAGTCGCATTTGTTGCGGTCGTGTGATGATGGAGGAGGAGTTATGTTTTACTTAGTTCGATGCAAACTTTTAATTTGTACACTTTAATCCACTTAAAAATATTTTCATACGCATTTATAAGATATTTATACTCATATTATTCATATTCATGTTGTACTTGGTTGAGGATGGCATTAGGAACTAATATTGGTATAATCCAATTTTCTTCAGAGCCCTTTTGATTGCTGGACAGAAAAGTGGACTGTACCACTTTTACATCATTATGCTTACAATAAAGCAAATATTAATTCGAGTTTTTTTTTAATAGCATGAGCTAATAAAAATTCGTAACTATTTAAAATGCATATATCTATCGTGGATGTTGAAGTATCAATTCCTAGATAGATGAAGTGGATTCGTCCGGATCTGAGAGTCAATTGGTTTGTTCAACTTCCGGTTCTTACGACAACAACGCAGTGCACATGGGTTACCGAAGTTAGTGACAGATACCGTCTTTGCAGTCCCTTAATTTATATGACAGTGGTTTGTGTGAAGTGACAACATCAGACGTTAGTATGGGAAAGAAGAAGGCAGGCGGAGGAGGCGGACTGGGCCGAGCTCTGATAAAGGAGAGACTGCAGGCAGGCCGAGGGAACAAGAGGGGCGACTCATGGGTATGACAAGGCAACAAGCAGCTTGTATTCAACATGCTTCTAGAGTTTAGTGTTGGACCTGTTTGAAATGCCACAGCTACTTCTTTCAATTTTGAAGAGTATGTTTGTTCGCCAAACTTCCTTAACAAAGTGTAATTTTATCGCTGCTTTGCATATCGAGACCATGAAGTAGATGTATTAATACCTGCTCGTAAGAAATGTGTTACTGTGTTAAATTCGGTATGGAGTTAAATTATATAGCCGTACAATTTCAAGATTATTAGAGCCAGCTCATAGGCCGTGTCACTATTATTAACCACGGTGATATGTTCATATTAGACAGTTATGGGAAAACAAACTACCATGGGCGTTATCTTGGCAGAACACATCCGAGTAAAAGTATGTCCTCAAGTGAGCCCGTTTGGATTGTAGATGCTTTTTATTTATTGATTTATTGCTATAATACGTCCTTAACCGTGGACTAATGTGCGGTTTGCCATTAATGTAGGCCTTAATTGACCCTTTTTCACATTTGCAGCGTCATACCAGTGAGCTCAATGATGGCTATGATTGGGGACGGCTGAACCTGCAGTCAGTGACTGAACAGAGTTCCATGGATGACTTTCTGGCCACTGCCGAATTGGCGGGAACAGAGTTTGTTGCAGGTAATTAATACCTCACTAAAGTCATGCATAATGTTTTAGTTTCATTTTTAACATATGTTATGTTCAAATATATTGTCAGTTTTTTCCCCCCTACCAACAGGGCATGGCATACTCCTATTCAGGCTATTCCCTGAACACTGCTGCTGTATGTAACTGAATGAAAATTTTGGGATGTTGTCTGCAGCTGCACTGAATCCACTGTGTTTCTTACGGGTAAAATGAACTGGTTGCATCACAGTGTGCCTCACCCCTCACTGCTCTGAGGGACAGAGAGTGTGTTGTGTCCTGTCTTGTGAACTTTATTGGCATTTGTGTATGGATGTAGGGCGGCACAGTGGTGCAGTGGTTAACACTGTCGCCTCATAGCAAGAGAGTTCCAAGTTCGAATCCCGGTCTTTGGAGTTTGCATGTTCTCTCTGTCTCCGGGTCCTCCAGCTTCCTCCCACAATGCCAAAAACATGCACATTAGGTTAATTGGTTACTCTGCATTGACCCTAGGTGAGAGTGTGAGAGTGTGTGGTTGTCTGTCTTTGTGTGTTGGCCCTGCGATTGACTGGCGACCAGTCCAGGGTGAACCCCGCCTCTCGCCCGTAGTCAGCTGGGATAGGCTCCAGCTCCCCCGCGACCCTGACTGATATAGAAAATGGATGGATGTTATGGATGTGTCCGCTCTCTGTCCTTTGGTTAGACTGCTGTGTCTGATTGTTTCTCGCTTTGTTTTCTTAGAGAAACTCAATGTCAAGTTTGTGCCAGCGGAAGCTAGAACAGGTCTAATAACAGATGAGGAGAGAACCAGGCTGGCAAAGCTGCATGAAGACAACAAGCATTTCCTCAGAATTCCTCGACGGTAAATAGAACAGATTTAGTCAATTTAATGAAGTCACTGTACTGTATGTTTTGCTTATTTTTTTATTTTTATGATATTTCTCTCCCAATTTTAAGCCCCCACTGGAATGAAACCACCAGTCCAGAAGCTCTTCAACAAGCAGAGAAAGACAGCTTCTTAGAGTGGAGACGGCAGCTTGCACAGTGTGTAACATTCACTAAACTCAATCACTTTTGTGCTGCTCTTGTTTATCGGCTGAAAAAGCGTGTACAAAATGTAGAGCATCGTTTGGGGTTAAATCAGTGTAGGAGGGTCAATGTCCGCAATCTAACCGCAAATGTTACTTCTAAAGGCTAGAAGAGGAGCAAAAGTTAATTCTCACCCCATTTGAGAGGAACCTGGAGTTCTGGAGACAGCTGTGGAGAGTGATTGAGAGGAGGTAAAAATTAAAGCTGCGCACAGATTTCTGCTTATATCTGTCTCTAATGAAGTTGTTTAGTACTTAAGAAAAAAAAATGCTCTTGTGTTTTCTTGTAGTGACATCGTCATTCAAATTGTTGATGCCAGAAATCCTATGTTGTTCAGATGTCCTGACCTGGTAAGTACTTTGGACAGAGTTGCTTTGGTGGGAAAGAGAAGTAAGAATGACTACGCTTTCTGGTTTTAATGACAGTAACCTGTGCATTAGGAAACACATATATACACAGGTTTTTGTGGTTGGCTGTCTTACATTTTGATTCCTCTTTTTATCAGGAGCTTTTAATGTAGAATAAGTAAAACAGTAAAATTAGGCAAAAGAACCAAATAACCTACAACCACCAAAAATATTGTATCAGCCATTTTGCTTTTCTTTTATTTCTGTATGATTTCTCTGTTGTGTGTTGCCAGGAGTCATACGTAAAGGAAGTGTCAGAGCATAAGGTGAACATGCTGTTGGTGAACAAGGCAGACCTGCTGACCAGGGAGCAGAGGCGGGTCTGGGCCAGACACTTCCAGAAAGAGGGGCTGAGGGCAGTTTTCTGGTCTGCCCTGGCTGAGGGCAACAGACTGGATGCAGAAGATAAGGTGAGGAGGTGCAGGTTCGAGATGCTGTTCTCTGAGCATCACCTGTGAATTTTAATGTAAGGTGGACATATGTTTATTTACGTTCTCGGGAGCAGATTCAGTCCTTCATCACAAGGAAGTGGATGCTATTAGGTTGTGATTTCAGATTGTTTTGGGTAAATCTCTGTGAGTTGTCTTGTTCGTGCTGCTCCCATGAAACCTGGTATCAGAGTGCAAAATGTCTCTTCTCACAGGGCATGGAAGTGGATGATGCAGAGTGTGGAGAGAGCGACCCAGAAAATGAAGGACAGCCAGACACTGAAGACTTGACCCAAAAAGGGACAGAGGGAGATGAGAAGGTGAACGTAGAAGAGGATGAGCAGGAGGATGAAGAGAGTGGTACAGAGGAAGAGCAGCAGAAAAATGTAGAGGAGGAGGACTGGTACACCTGCTCAGAAGATGAGGGTGAAGAAGAGGAAGGGACTGCTGGTTCATCCAGTGACTCTTCCTTCCACAACTCCAGTCGTCTGCTGCGTAAGGACGAGCTGCTGGACATGTTTAAGGCTGCTCACAATGGGCCCAGGTGTAAAGATGGACAACTGACAGTGGGCCTTGTGAGTAAAAATCAAATGTGTCATGTTATCAAATCTCCCACAAAACAGCGTCTCCTGATTTACTTGCTCAGGTGCACTCAGCATGTGTTGCATGCTTGGCCAGCAATGTTTTTATGTGTGTGTGTTCTCGCATGGAAAACTGACTCTGGTTCCAATTTTCACATGAGTTCAATGGGTTACTCCACACTGTTCTCAGTTACTATCAACTCTTTTGATAGAACTGATTGTAAAGCAAGTGCAACATTTTATTAACAGGTGGGATATCCTAACGTGGGAAAGAGTTCCACCATCAACACTATTCTGAGAAATAAGAAGGTGTCTGTTTCAGCCACTCCTGGACACACTAAGCACTTCCAGGTACAGGACTTGCACTTTAAACTTCTCAACGTGAATTCAAGTCATTCATTTCATCAGCAGAAATCCTAAAGCGTCATTGTTTCTTGTTGCCTTTTCCTCACGTGCATCACAGACTCTGTATGTGGAGCCAGGCTTGTGTCTCTGTGACTGCCCGGGTCTGGTCATGCCCTCTTTTGTCTCCACCAAAGCTGAGATGATCTGCTCTGGGATCCTGCCCATTGACCAGATGAGAGATCATGTACCTGCAGTTTCACTTATATCCTTTGTATGCTTTTTTGCACACCACCTGCAGCAACCACGAGAAGATATTCCCTTGGAAATAATTGTTGATGACCATTAAAAACACCATTTAAAAAAGATGCGATGATACCAACTCATTATAACATATTTCTTGAGAAACTGAGGGCGAATTTCTCCCAGTGAGACAAAGGAATTGAGTTAAAGGCCTGTGAGGAAAAACATAAGCATTATCTTGTTCAACAGGAGATGGGGAAACAGAAATCATTATCATTATGGGAAATGTAGTCCTAATTATTAAAGGATCTTTGGCAGGTGATTTATTGGCAGAAATGGAATATATATCCATAATTATATTTTCATCAGTTTATAATCACCTGACATCTTCTAAAATGTTATCTAGAATACTGAGTTTGAACATCATGAAGAAGAATTTTTGGCTGCTGATCTCGGTTCAGTCCTTAACAGATTTGTCACATATGTCAGACGATCCCTCGGCATGTGTTAGAAGGCACCTATGGCATCAACATCATTCGGCCACGGGAAGATGAGGACCCTGACAGGCACCCCTCCGCCGAGGAGCTGCTGATGGCTTATGGATGTGAGGCATTTACAGTGTTTCCACACAGAGTAAACAATCAATCAAGAAAAATGTACTCTCGCAAGTCTATACAGAGATGAGCTCTTTTCCCACCTACATCGTCTATAAAAATGAATTTTATAGAGTTGGCTTTGTGTAGTATTTTCCCACTTCATGTTCCCACCTCCTCTGTTTGTATATCATTTGTATAAGGTTTATTATTGTGTTTCCCTCTGCTGCAGACATGAGAGGCTTCATGACGTCTCATGGCCAGCCTGATCAGTCAAGATCAGCTCGGTACATCCTCAAGGATTATGTCAGTGTAAGTGCAAACTAAATAACCTTTAACCTAGCAGCTGTCACAAATTTGTTAAGTTCACCGGCGGCATTAATTAAAATAACTGTGAATCTATTGTGCCTCTGCTTTATATTGAGGATCTTATACAGTAGTTGCACATTATAGTTTGCTATGTCATCCATACATTTACTTAATTTATGTGCTCTAAACGTATTGTATTGGCTCCATACAGGGCAAGCTCCTCTACTGTCATCCTCCTCCACATATTAATGATAAAGACTTCCAGCCGCAGCACAACAAGTTCCTGAACAGAAACTCTGACTGCTGTGACGTCTCTTCTACCACAAACAAACAGAAAATCAAGAGAATAGAGAATGTGGTTGACAAAAACTTCTTCCATCAGGTATGATATATCGACTGTGAATGTATTAATTTTAAAATATCTTTACAGCAGTTATTAGTTAAATTAAAAATATGATAAATATAGGAGCTTTTTTATATACATGTGCTGGTTTGGCATGACCCAGCCGCAGCTCTGCATCTGAAATCCCATTGTGACTATTTATGTTTGTACTCCTACTGCAGTATTAATGAAGAAGCTGCTACGAAAGTTCCACTAATTGGGTGTTAAACTCTTTTCCTATAAGTACGTCGCAGTTGTTGATGTCCCCTGTGGTTATTTAAAGGCATTTAATGTGATGCTGCAAAATCAGTAAAATGTTGGGTTTTCATCAGCCATAACTTAACACGACATCTACAACTGAAAGCGAACATGATGAAACAGTTAAATAGGGCTGATATCTGAAAGTACGAACTTGGACGCAGGAGAGAAACTGAAGTTAAAACCACAGAGATTCAGTTAGAAGCTACAAAAGAACTGAGAGCTTTTAAAACGTCTCTCTGTCTGTTCTCCTGCACATAAGTTGAGTTTTGCAGCACACTTCCTTGAGGGAGAGAAGGGTTTTCTCTAGGAGTTGGCTGTGGTTGCAAAGACGTCACCGCAAACCACTTTGAGGCAGGCTGGGTACACTATAGCCCCTCTTTGGGATGGTCCACCTCGAGTGCGGCGCGACACAATGTGGCATCATTGAACTAGTAATGATGACACAGATCAGAATGACTTAGCTTGACTCTGTGCCAAAGGAAAAGCCCCATAAGGTTGCTTATTGCGAGATTAAATGAATACTGACTGGATCTTTACCTTCAGGAGAATGTACGGGCGCTCTCCAAGGGGGTTCAGTCCGTCATGGGCTACAAACCCGGCAGTGGACCCGTCGGCCCAGGAAAAGCTGGATCAGAGGCGGTGGTGGGAAAACCCTGGAAAAAACACGGCAACAAGAACAAGAAGGAGAAAGTACGTCGTCTTAACAAGCATCTGGACGCCTGAGGACGATCTGAAATCAAAGCACATTTAATTACAGATCATTTCACTCGGGAATGGAAAATCCTAAAATACAGTTAATATGTGATTCCAGTGGATTTACTGGGCAGTATCTGTAGGTACATTCAGGCCCCTTAATCCCATGAGTATGGAAAGGTCAGGCTGTCCTGTTATTATCAAAAGAGGTGCATAATCTCCCATGTACTGCCCTGGTTAGATGATCAAACTGGTGCAATGCATTCCATCAACTGGACGACCAGTTGTACACCCGATCTCCCCCACAGTGTTTGCAGATGGACTCGACATCCACAGGGTGTGAATTTTTTAAGAAATTTAAAAGAACATTTTTAATTCTGTATTTTGAAGCAAAAGACACATTACAAAGTTTTCATCAACCAGATAAACAACTGTGCTTTTCCCCATATACAGTTGTGATTAATGTAATGTAAGATGGATTATAAAATAAACTGAATGTTTTCATTGTTGGTGTTTCATGTCTTTACTCCATCTCCACAAGATTATCATTGGTTTAATGCTACACAGTGTAATGGTGGATTTGTATGCACGTGTAATCACAAATGGAAGACTCAAATCGCACCTTTAAGCTTTGTATAAAGCTCTATTGCTTGCAGTTAAGGAGTGTTAAGATGGCTAATACTTCCTTTTTTTTATTTTATTTTATTTGTATAGCCCATTTTTACAAGCAGTTTGTCTCAAAGGGTCTCACATCGACTAAGGAAAAACCTTTAACAGGAAAAAATAGGAGAAATCACAGGGTGAGCAACAGAGGAGGGATCCCTCACCCAGGACCGGCAGGAAAGCAGTTAACAACATTACTAAAAAGACAAATAAAACAAAATCTCAACTCATTAAAATTTAACATTTTCATGTCATTCATCAATTCACTTTCGCTTTCCATACCACCTCAATATGATTTTAACATTTCACAAGACTGAAATTCTAATAATGAAATTATAACGAAATGCTGTATCATTCATGTATTTTTCATGTTCTGTTGAAAACCACTATCCAATCAATTCAATTCAGTTCAGTTCAATTTATTTTTATGGCACCCTATACAATCAAGATCGCCTCCAGATGCTCCACAGAGACCCAGAGCCCTTTAATTACAACATGTAATGTAACAATGTCAGATTGGCCATCCATGGTGTTTTCATCTAAAATACAGATTATAGATTGTCTAAATATTTAGGGGAAAAAAGAGGTTTTACAGCGCCAAAACATCTAGACATCACCTGGATGTTGCTCTTTTGTTGATTTTTTTTTAGAGCTTAGCCCCCATACCAGAGTATTGATTTATTATGAGAGATATAAACAATTCCTTTATCGCCCTGCTCCCACCCCTGGAGGATGGCTTCTGCCAAAAGAAAGAACCATATTCACTTCATAGCGTTAAGGATAACAAGGCCACAGTAATTAAGGAGTTGACCATAAAACTCCAGAGTCTCATCAGAGCACATAGCCTCACATAAGTAAGCACTGAGCGCATGCTTGGGAGGATTCAGTCGTTAAGTGGATGCAAATGTTGATTTCTGGGGGACTACTTTCAAATTAGCCCTGAAGAAAAAAATCGATGGCTTATTTCCCACAACGTACGGCATTACGTGAGGTGTACCAACAGGTGAGCTCCTCCCTAAAATACGCGCGTCCTTCTCCATTAAGCTGCTGTGCGTCGGCTGCATGGCTTCGTTTGTCCTAGAGACTTGAAATGTAAAACAGATTTACAAGTAATATGGGGGCAGGCTCACCGACAAGAGGAAACCCCAACACTTTTCTCTTCAGTCTGGTTCAGTTTTGCGCGGAGACGGGTTCTACCTGTTTCTCCCATGACGCAGACAAACTTTGCGTCCCCATCGGTCTCACCTTTCTGTCTGCGATCATTTTACTGCTGTCGTGCTTTCTGTGAGTGGCTTCCGATTCCAACGTTTGTTCCAGTAATCTCCTAAAGGTAAAGGTCCTGGCCCTAAAACCGTGTACACTGTTTCAGGCTCGTATATCAGAGGTGCACATCTCGAGGAGAAAGTCGTGGAGAAGCCACCACATTGGTGTACAGCCTCCTCGGTAACCTGTGCGGCGTTGTTGGAGCCGTTCAGTCCAGACAGCTGTATATTCAGGTAACTGATTTTAATCACGGTGCTTTTCATCTCTTTGCCTGCAGTAAGAGCTTATTTCTGCTCCCCTCCTCATCTGAAGGTTTTAATGGGTGCTGTTGCTGCTGCCACAGATGCTGTGCGTTTCGTTTCTTGCTGCCTCCCTGTGCTTCTGTGCTGGAACTCAAAGGAAGGTAAGTTACCTCAGTAATGCAAACATTATTATTCTCAGACAAGGTAACAGCTGTATCATGTGGAGGAAAGTAGCACAGGTGATGTTAATATTAGCATCCAGCTGGCCAAAACCTTTTGAGGCAAAACGGTGCTTATCGAAGATGCCCTACAGATATCCAAACAAATGAAAAGTGGATGCGTTACAGCTGTTTCCAACTGCTAGAACCTTGTGTGTGTGTGTGTGTGTTTTCTTCCTCCTCAGTAAGGAGGCGGAGGACGATGAGGCGGCGGAGGAGGCAGCACCTCCTTGCAGTGTGTGTACTGATGGTGGTTGCCGGAGGTTTCCTGCAGTCCAGGGTCACCGACCTCCCAGCAAACAGGCCTCTCAGCGGGAGGAGGCTGCAGCACATCACCCTCCAAGTAAGCACACTCTACCACTGTGGCTGGCTGTCGTCCTTTAATGGGATGTCTAATGGTAGTTTGACAGACAAATACATTTGCATATTGTGGGTACTGATAGGTGGAATGTGCTCAAATAATCTGGTAGTGTATTAAATTTGAATATATGCATCTACGCTTAACTCACACTGAACAGTATTGCACTGACATTTGCCTTCTTATGTGGTGCTGTGTAGTTTAAAACACTCACATTTTATGTATTTAAATTAATGTCTTTAGTGTGGATGGATGTTCATGTTCTTCAGTCCTGTCTGTTCAGACTAAATGCCCCTGCTTTGTCTGACAGTATACGACCTAAGAACTGTCTTTTTAACAGGACAACTCTGAAATCCTGGGTTACGTACTCGGTCTGCTGTCCTGTGTTATCGTCTGTACCTCCAGGTTCCCTACACTCTGCAGAGCTGTAAGTGACAAGCAGCACATGGATGTTTTGGTGTCAGAACCGCTTCTGAATGCGTTTGCGAAGTTGTTCACAGTGTTTAAAGGCTTTCAAAGGAATGACGTTTACTTTTTGCCTTTAGTACAGAGGGCAGATGTTGACCCGGGCCTTTGTGTTCTCTGCACTGCTGTGCTCACTGGCTGGTTCCCTCTATGCTGCTGCCATACTCCTCCACAACACTCACTTCGGGTTTCTTTTAAGAGTCATGCCGTGGCTGCTGTCAGCAATATGCTGTGTCATCTTGGACCTTCTTGTATCCTTCTGTAGCGCTGTGTGACTGCATCTTACTCACTCTGCCGACTTTGGCTCGCTAACACCAGAATAACACTCTGTGGCCTAAGCCCTTCACTGGGAGATCATCCCTGGTAGCATGTATAACACAATATTGATTCAGCCAGTGAAACTTTTCCATGATCTAACCCCTCCTCCCCCCTGCAATTTTTTATTTTTCCTGAGAAACATTCTCTGGAGTTTGTTTTTAGTTTTATTGAAGCAGCAGACACTGTGAATGGACAGAAAAAAAGCAGAGCACCACAAATAGAAACCCAAATGTCATCAGGACAAAGTATAAGAGAAGATAATAATGCACACAGTGTTTGATTAAAGGGAGATAACATACAGTTGAAGCAGACTTAAATTCTTCTTGAATGTCTGTGAATTAAACAGAATTTCAGCCAGGTGTTGATCTGTTGACCTTTAATCCAACATGGTCAGGTTCCAGTCGTTCATTGGTGCAAGAGAGGAACCAGACAACAGCGTACCAGTTTTTCTCCAGACACTGAGAGCCTTTTAGGTGGATCACACATCCCCATTGAGAGTAAAGCGGTCTTGAAGATGCAGAAAAAACAGCAAGTTCATCCATCAGCACAAACAAAAGTAAGTTTTCATAAATGTTTTGGGTCCTATTTGTGTTCCTAAAACCCAGGGAGCCAAGATTACTGCTTGCATGTAAAAAGAGATCTTGATCTTAATGAGACTCCCTGGCTAAATAAAGTACCGCCTACACCTACCCTGCATGAATACAGAATTCACACATACCTCTGCCAGATTTGAGTTGTTGCTTTTTCATTGATGCTGTACTACTCAACCTTTTCTTCAAAGATAAAAAATGTCCAGAAGATGACTGAGATGGGTCGCTATATGGATGTCAGTGTTCAACCTGCAAGAAAAGTGGGTGAAGAATATGTTCGACCATTGATTAAGTCAGTGTGTTCGACAGCAATGCACTCGTGATATGAAATCTCACCACAGATTTTCTTCACCCCAGTTAGTTTTCATTCTTGCAGTGGAATATGTATGTTTTTTTTAGCCCCAGATATGCCTTCAGGAGGTGATGTCCGAGCAGGAGGAGGCTGAGGTGGAGAACCATCTTCTCAACAGGGAGGTGCGAGTGATCAGGGTCAACAGTTTCTGCTCCTCGGATACATCCTATGACTCTTCACTAGTCAGCTCTGATCTGGAGGTGGGTTGGACTAATTAAGCAGAATCATTTAAGTAACTGGGGTGTCACAGGAACAGCTTGATATACCTATAAAATGAACAAGAGCAAGCTGACCAATCAGATTAAAATCCAAAACACACTGATACTGTAGTTACCAGCTGCACAAGAAATTGTCGCCATTTTTCTCATGAACAATCCAATTAACTCCTCTGATTTAATAACATGTAAATTATATTTTACCTTTACTTGATTTCAGTCAGTCGTGTGGAAACACACTCTGAACTCAGAACTCTGAACGCCTCAAATATTTATTACAGTTTTCTGTTTGCTGTTTTATTCTGCAGTCAATGCAATATTGTCAGGAATAGCTTAGCCTTTTTGCTGTTGTGGACACAAAAAGAGCTTGAACATTGATCTCAAACCCAATCTGACATCAAAGAAGAAAGCTATGATGTGTACTTCCCATAGTGTGCCACTAGGTGGTGACAGCATTTTGACATAATGGGTGGTGTAAAACGTGAAATGTGAAACTGTGTATGTATGTAGCGGTGTTGTACTGCTTTTAACCTTGTGTGAACTTCTATGATGACTTGAATCCGTTCAGCTATTTTCCCTGTTTAAGGTGGGATGTGAAAGTTGATACAGATGGTGTCTGATGAACGTTTGACTGACTGAAGGGATTTGTTTCTTTAACTATGTAACTGCATTTTCCCTGAGTGTAGGGTGTCCTTTGGAGCCTCGTAGTCTCGCAGATCTAGATGGGATTCTGTACCTGAATGACAAAACACACATCTGTAGAATGTTTAGCTGAACTAGCCGGTCATGGCTATGTCTGCAGGGTTTAGTTTCAAATATTATGCAATTCCTTGGATAAATCACCGCATCTAGGAGTTCAAACAGCATTATTTGCCCTTCTGTCCAACTTTGACCCAAAGCTACCACAAGTATCTGTAGGTCTGTATCTGTGTGTATGACTGTCCCTGTGAGATATAAGTGGTTAAATGTGCTCAGAGGAATTCATAAGGAGAAGGAACACTCCATTTACTGCTGCAAACCCAGCTTTTTGCGTTTGACATGTGATTTTTGTGGGAAGTAAGTCAGACAGCTGACAGGGCTTCTCATAAGAAGAAAGCAGTCAGCATATTCTGGTAAGATTGATGAGTCAAACTCGGTAGAGAGACCCGAGAGTGTGTGGAGCTGTGAGAAGCACAGTCTGATTTTTAGCTAGCTGTCTTCGTTCTGCAGCGTACAATTGGGTCTAGAATTAAACATTGGCTACATAGCAATAGTAGTCTTGTTTTAGAGTTTATGTTTTTAATAGCATAGTTTGAGTTTGCAGAGAGAATGAAATTACAAGCTTCTTCCTTCCCGGGCCCTGACGCTTGCTGCCACAAGAGAAACTCCCTTACTGTGCTCTTAGGGAAAGCCAAGCTGTGGAGGATGTCATTTAGTCAGAAACAAAGGCAAATGGTGTGCGCACAAACAATTGCGGCTTGATACTATTCACCAAACAGGAAAAAGCAAATGACGCAAATTCCCTGAGCACAGTTAGTGTGTCAGGGGGGTATCAAAGTATTGAAAATGTACTGTGTGCACATGCTGTATGTGGTGGAAGCGTATGGCTCGATTTAGCTGTGTGAAAAGTCCTCCTCCCCATTCTAATCGAATCAAATCTCATTGGCCGGTGGAGCCCTGAACACTTCAGGAGCTCCAAATACTCAGTGTTTTGGGGGCACCTAAGATTAGTCTGCAAGTCTGAAAGACCAAATCTGTAAACTCCTGATAATAACAGCTAATCCTTGCTGCACAGAACTCAGCAAATCTCCAGTCTGCAGTCTTTTTAAACAAAAGCAACAACAGGTAGATTCACAGATAGATTCCTCCCTCACTGAAACATTTTCAACTTGCTTGTTAAAATGAACAGAAAACACAAGCTGTTTTATCAATGATTTAATGGAAAGGTAGTTCCCATACAAGCTGCCACAGTATCTCTTGTTTAATCGGTACACAGAACTCCAGATGAGTGACTGTGCTTTTTGAAGATATACAGTATATGAACCAATGAAAATTTACTACATTGTTAAATTACGTGAGACCCGTAACAGCAGAAATTGCATGCTGTGAGTTTAAAACTGTCACTTTGCATTTGGTTACTTTGGTTGCTTTCTACTACATTAAATCCAGTGGCCACCCACTTTTAAGGAGACTATTTTACACATATTTTGCTTTACAAGATATCACCATAATCACTGATCGTGACAAACCAGTGTGTTGCAAGGATAAACTGAACAGTTTACAGACTGAAGGCAGCAGCTTGAATTGTCTATTGTGTTGTGTTGCTCGCACATTTCTGCTGAGTGCCGGTTCTTTGCTGGGGTGAGACTGAGGTGGAGGTGAGGGGTACAGTGAGGGGTGGAATTGTTTGAGATTTGCCTTGTGGCCCAATTGTTCTGCTGTAAAGGATCTTTGATTAAAGACCAACACTGGGTTGGGTCTGTCTGCCTAGGAAGTACTACAAAATGGGTGCCTGGTCTATAGGGGGCCAGTGTTACCCTCTGCTATTTTGGGACATGTTTATGGTCTCTTGTGTGATGCCTGCTGGACAGGACTTACCTCTGTGCTCTCTCTTTTTGTGTGTGTGTGTGTGTGTGTGTGTGTGTGTGTGTGTGAACAAGTCTAAAGCATCTCCTTGTTGCCATCTAGCTGATTCAGTTACATAATATGAGTCATAAAAAGTACAATTTACTTTCGTTTCAGGATCTTTAACATCACAAATAACTGGTGTTGAGTGAGATAAGGATCAGGGTCTCAGAAAAAAAGCCACTCTGAGACAGTTAGTTGTTTAGGTATTCCTTATAGAACAGTTATTTTAAGAATACTAGAATATGACATATTGTAATCCTTCAGTTGTAATTCTCCATCATAATATGTTGACCTGCACTTATTTTCCAGTGGGATTTTGAAGAGGCAAATGCCCACTGGAATGAATCAACAGCCAAACAACAGCTTCCACCAGAGAGGTGGCCAGCAAACTCCAAAACCTTTAACATCTGTACGTGTACCATGTCTGGCCTCTCACAGAAAACCTTGTCTGGTACAGAGGACCATGACTGTCTCTCTTCTGCAAGCTTAGCAAAATGACAAAGAAATGCTGCTCTGTTAGTAATGTGACACATATTTGGTGTATTCATTTGAGGGGTAATTAAAGAAAAAATATTAACACTGAACTTGAATCTGTGTTGTTTTACTACACTGTTTTACAGTTTTGTTAATTTGTGTTTAATATATTGCATCTTTCTCATCACTGCAGCTGGCCTGTGTTGGTAAAATGATGGTGTAAATTGCAGCTCCTCTGATTTATAATGTTGGATGGTGCGTTTCAGTTGCATTGTGCAGATGTGTTTCCAACGTGCAGCTGCATGTCAGTGCACAGAAGCAACTGCAGCTACTGTCAGAACTTTGTCCTGACTGCATTCATTAAGAGAAGGTTTACAGAAAAGACCTCCTCTAATAAAACAATATTGCACCCGTGCTGCCTTGCAAGGTCATTGGGTCACATCCTGTATTTTGCTAGTCGATCCAGGTTATCAGGGCTGGACTGGGGAAAAGGCCCAGCGGAGCAGATAAGCACCAGACTAGACGGCCAGAGCTCCTCCGTCCTCTCCATCATCCCTCTGACCTCTGTCCATTTGCCTGCTCCGTGGTTTGACGACGATGCTAGAGCAACAGACCAGAGCATTTTTAACTGAAGGGACTTCCTAGAACCTGATAACGGAACAATACACAGATAAGAGAAAAGTTATGAAGCACATTTTCCTCCTCCCTGTTACATTTCCTCGAGTGACATGTCTGTCTGAGACAAATGGCTGGGAAACATTATTAAAGTAGAACAGCAATTACTGGTATCAGGAATAGAAATTAATGTAATTTAACACCTTGTTTGTTATGTACACATGACACAATAGGTTGAACTGGGAGATAATTCAATAATATTGTTTATTGAATATCAGCAACATCATATTTTGTCCCATGAAGAGATAGGTCTCATGTACTGGATAAACACTGGAATGAAACTAAATACTGTCAAACATCTGTTTCATTTTAATTATTGCGTACATTTGTCTTGTCATAAAATACATTTTATTTCTTATCAAGACCGATTGGTAGTGAAAATATTTTTTGACAGCTTTAATTCACACAGTGCTTTATATGTCTGTATTCCTTCCCTGTTTTGTTTTTAATATATTTGAGATGGGACTGATGAACACACAATGAAAAGCCATTCAGTCCCTCCTGCTGCTTATGACCATCTAATGTTGCTGAGATAGGAATATATCCCATGTGTATAGCTTGATAAAAAGGCCTGAAAGCTGAGATGCTAAATAAGATCAACCATAATACACATAAAGGCAGCTTAACTGAAGCTCATACTGCAAAATATGAATTCAACTTTACTGGGGGCATTGTTTTTGGGATAGGTTTATCGGCTTGCTTGTTGTAAACCTGCTGAGCACTTAAACTGTCAGCCATCTTGGGAAAAGACATCTTCACAAGTTGTCGATTTTCATCTGTGTTTCCGAACAGATTTAATTTACAAAAAAAAAAAGGAAAAATGTTGTATTTGTACTCCATTAATGCTCTCTGATGTTATGGTGAATGCTGAGCTAGCATTGCTTCATCTCCGGGCCTCATCTCTGTCCCTTCTGAGTGTGGGACAAAGGAAAACAAACTGTGTGTCCCATATAAAAAGGTGGAATTCTGTTTGCAGAGGTGATGAAGAGCACGGATTAGCACATCTGAAGCAGCAGTGGGGAACGGGCCTATGTGTTTTTCTTGGCCTGTACGTCAGTGATCGCTCCACTGCAGAAGACACGGAAGATGCTGGATAATTTGAGCCTGCGGGACATTTTGTTCACCTCACTGGCTTTAAGGGGAGGAGGGGTAGGAGAAATTGTTCAAGAGTAACACAAAATCCCGAATAGCTGCAATGGATGAGTGAGAAATAATCAGAAAAATCAGAAACTGAAAACTACAGCCAATATTACCCCCCAGAAAATCATGAACAATGAACAATCTCGGACTTAACAAAATGTCCACCGTTAACTCTGTTTCTTGTAAGGCCCTGTAGTATTAGTATTCAATCATAGGTTCAATACTAAATTGTCGAATAATTTGATGAACCAATGCATGTTCCTAGAAGTTTGTGAAATTACTTAATGACCCTGATCTGAAAATGTACTACTTTGGCTCTGATGTAGCATTGTCTCTCTGTCTGTAGTCACCAGTCTGTAGTTTGTAGTTTCACTCAATATCCCACCACCAACACCATATAATTGGTTGGCTACCACAGTGTAATTGGTTACACTTCATCAGTAAATATTGGTCATCAGTCTCCTTGATAACTAAGAATCAGTATATGTATTGGACCCTTGGAAAACCATATTGGTTGATCCCTACTTGTGTACATGTGTAAATTAGTTTCTGGTCATTTGAGTAAGTACAAGTTTATGTGATAATATAGACCATGTGAGCACAAATTTAACTAAGATAATGGATGTCTCAAATTGTATCTTGACATATGGCTCCTCCACAAAACAGGGCACATGATCACTTAACATTGCAGGACCAGCCTAATATATGGTGTTAATTTATTCCTCATGTTTGATTTATGGCCACTTTTCAGACCGGAACACCAAAATTGGAAAGAAGGAACGAACACAATAGGAGGCAATAAAACAATCAGTACCTCCTTATAATGTACTTTTCTTGAACATGTATCATACCAAGATATAACAATACTCTATCATTACATCATTTGCCATTTTGTGGTCATTTACAGCGTGACGGACGTTCACCTTGCGTAGTCCTCCTCCCGTGATATCACGGTATGTCATTTCCTGCCGAAAGGCAGCCAGTTCAGGCCAGTTCACTATAGCTGTAGTACTCAGTCTGTCCCACTGAGCTGTCAACACACAGCAACCATCCACTCTGCTTGTCTGTTTCGACAACATTTTTCTATTAAATTTAGTCCCTTTTTCTTCAACGACGTTTTCCTTCAGATAACAGCTACTCTCGTCTCATTATGACTCGAAGGTGATCTTCAGAGTGACCAGGTGGTTCTGGGTGAGTGTGTAATTATTAGAATGTTTGCGGTTTGCCTACATGGCTGTCATCATCACCCATGTGTCAGTTGCTACCTAGCGGCGCTAAGGCTAACGTTAGCTAGCTGATGCGTGTACGAAAAACTGGTGAGGGTTTGCTGTTGAAGCGGCGTTTTGTTTCATCACTTTCTGAAACCCAAAGCAAGATAACCAGTGGTAGACTTAAGGACATTGTTATTAAGCTAGTCGCCAATTAGCTGGCTATCAGTGAAGCTTTGTTAACGTTAGCCAGCTAGCCGACATCCAGCGGCGCTTCACGTTGAAGCACTTCCCTGGCTGCTTGAGGCTTGTAGCCATGATTCATGGTCAGCAAGTGGGCATTTATGGCTAGCGAATGTCACAAGAGATTTTTTCTTTTAAACATGAAAATGAAAAGATACATGTACTCCAAAGCAACGGAAGCCTGCTTGTTAAGAATGTAGACATGTGACAGTTAGTCTTGATATTTATGGGATTTTAATGTTTCCGTAATCCTTAATTGGCTTAAGATATAGCGGTAGTTTTATTTCGTTGAGGTGATTGCTACGAATTATTGGAGTTAAAGTTACTTTTCGTTTAATATATTTGGAAGCTGATCACCTTGACCACCACACGTCCTTTATGTTCGCTTTGCTTCATTCCTCTTTAAACACCTGCCACTCTGGTCGGGTCTCCGGTAACACTCACGGACTGACGTTAATGTACACAACTCAAGCTTGACTATTTAATGAACCCAGCCAGATAACGTCTCCATGTCATCACACACTACACTTTATAAAGTTAAACAACTGTCAGCAAACGAGAACGTAATTGAAAAACCTTCCGGCCTATCAATAGCTTCTTCTTCATGTTCTTGTTTGGTTGTTGTAAGACGTTGGATGATATTAGTTATTTTGGCTGCTCATTTAATTTATGAGCACAAATCGATAAAACCAATCTAGTATCCCATGATATATATTTTTACAAATTGATTCTGATTTTAGTGCACGTTTAAAACACAAACTGATTGTGTGATTCAGTATTTAGTAAAACCACCCTTGACTTATGTACAGATATTTTCCTTTTCATCCTCAACCTGAACAGTTTTAATGTCAGCTTATGTTGCACCCTGAGTAAACAGTACATTTCCAGTCCTGCCACAAATTTGATTAAGGTCTGGACTCTGAATGTCCCATTACACTTTATTTCAGAATCTCTCACAAGCTTTTTGGCTAACAGTAGCCAAGATGTCATGTGAGTTATTTTATCTTTGACAATCTACCCCATAGCTACGACTGGTGAAGCACTGGGATATGTGCTGTTGTATGCACTGGTCCTTCACAATAGCTCTTTCCTGTCGCTGCTTCAGAAATGCCCTTAGTCCTAGTCCTTCGCTCGGTGTCTTTTTAACACTGATATTGAATTTTTGAGGGTCTTTGTGCCATATTGCCTTTCCGTTTTGTTATCGTTGGCGAAGTTGTACTTAAGTGCACGTTCAGCACTGTTTCATGCATTCTTCAGTTAATTATTACTTTTACCTCGTTGCAGATTTGAAATGAAAATCACCTGTCACCCTCGAAGAAATATTTTACCACTTGAAAAGTGGAGAGAAGTTAATATTATTCATTTGCAACACTACCGAAATTGTAACTATGCAAAGCTGGTTGAAAATCTATAAAGTTTCTCTTTAATTATACACAGATTATGTTCATGTGAGGCTTAAATAAACAAAGGACCTGTAAGAGATTGGGTGTATATAGCCAACAGATCAGTTACAAAATATCCTTATCAATTTAAAGTTTATCTGTCTAGCATGAGAAGCTCAGGACAAATGTATTCATTGTCTATTCAAGTTTGTTTCTGTTTATACATTAACAGAGACGCTGGATTAACTGGCACATGTCTTTTTTCTGCCAGGTGATAATTAATTTGTGTGGCTTTAATGAGAGTGAGAATCCATAAACACAAACTGTTTTGCTGCATACGACGATTAGTTTCGCACTCTCACTTAAACCTGTGTAGACTTTGATCACAAAGTGTTGCATTCAGAAGCACGCAGGCTTTTCTATATTAATTTAACCCTTGTGTTGCAAAAGATCGAGATATGCTGGAAGCTTTTCCTGAACAATGTGTCTCTGTTTTCTTATGTAGATTACAATGCTCCCTTTTTATCTGGCTTTGGTGGTAATGTTCTTACTGTGCTGGTCCACCACTCCTAAATTAATATAGAGGAAACACTGCAGAAGCTGGAACCAGAGAATATTGGAATTTTCTGCTCAAACAATTTTCAAATAGATAGCTTATTGTTTTTTCCATCTGTCGCCTAATTGATTAATCAAGTGATTATTGTAGCGCTACCACTTAGATTGTGTGGCTCCTTCTTCTGTTGGAATTAAGTCCACTAATAAAGAATTAAGTCTGCTAATAAGAGATTAACCGGGCTGCTTTAAGGTCTGTGTCGATGTGCTTTTTGTCATGGTTACCTGGTCCATGGAAAAGGTGCCATTTGTGTTTTGGTTTTGTCAGAAATTTTGATGTGGGTGAGCTAATGGATGAACTTCTGTTAAAGGCATGATGTACAGGAATTGTGGGTTGCTGTTTGGAAACACCCTTAGGTTACTATAGAGAGAGCTACACTGCTACACACCTCTAGTTAAGCAAGTTCCTATGTACTTTAAAGGAAGCTTGTTACTGTGTCTGGGGTCATGTATCTTCGAGGGCCAAGTTTAACTTGCTTAACCCGTGTTGCACATATGCAATCATTTGGATTCCTAGACATGAAATCATCTTGTCCTTTTCACCTTTGAACTTTATTCCTCTCCGTGAGAGTGCTTGAAATCTTGTCCAAACTGGATTTGGAAGCAATTTAGTCTTGGTTTAAGAGGCAAGGTGCCAGTATTCTACAGGACTTTGAGCCAGTGCCTGAAAACTTTTCACATGTAAGCTTTAAGACAGCAGCCTGTGATGGAAGGCCTGCCAGTGTTGATTCAGAGTGGAGATGAGAAATATCCTGACATGTCAAAAGTCCTCTCAGCAGCCCAGCACTGTTTGGTGTGGGAGTCCCAAAGCAGTGTGATAGAGAGGCTGATCTTTCTAGTGCCAGTATCGCGGTTTACCTCCAACAAGACCAGGACAAACGAGCGCCTTGCATCAGTGGGTGTGAAATGAAACACTTCACGTGAAAATAGAAACAACTGAGATATTTGACACAGTAACGCAAACCTGAGGACCAAGTTCGGTGCTGATCAAAATTCCCTCACTGATTCAAGTCGTATTGTAAATCAGATCAGAGCATTTCTTTTCTGATGAGTGTATTTTAAGATTTTACTGAGGACTGTTTAAAGTTTTGCATAGCCTGGACCCTAAAAAAGTTAAATTTGAAATAACTCACACGTTATGCATGCAATCTGCAGTCCTTGAATGTCTTGACTGCATCTGGAAGGACACTTTCAGAGGAAGTCTGCGACAGAAAGCTGAGGACAGAGCTTTGTATAGGTCCTTATCTTAAAATGTAATGATTCATCCTTTTAACGCACCTGGCACCTGGTAAAACTGCAAAACAGATGGCAATGCCAGAGCTGTTGCTGACACCACTAATCCATCTGGCATTAGAGCAGTGAAGCAGCCGCACACTTTTGCAGCCACGGACTTTTGCTGTCTTACAGTGACTTGTTTTGTGGTTGCAAAAGTGTATCACATGCTGATAATCTGACTTTTACACAATGTGGACATTTGCTCATTTAGCTTATAGCATGATATCACAGTCCCCGAGTATTCGCCAGCAGTCCAAAAATCAACTGTCTGACTGCATCTCAAGTCTGTGCGGAGTAACAAGAGAACACAAATTTGTTTGATTGAGCTCTGGCAATGAAGACGCTGTTTGAATTACATTTATTTCCTATCTCATATGTGTGTGTTAAATTTCAGCTGGTTTAAATCTTTCATCTTGGTTTGCCCAAACACATGGATGACATTTACACACCTTATTTATGCTCATGAAATAAGGAGACATTAAATAATTCAATAATCTATTATTTCTTAGGACTGCAAACTGTTAGGGTTCACTTGCCCACAGCGGATTGTCTGTCTCTGTCTCGCTGGCAAGCCGGGTCCTGCTAAACCTGGCATGAAAATCTGATTTGTATTATTCCTATGTTTTGATTTGGCAAAGGCTTTTTTACGCCCTTCCTCATGCAACCCTCCACATTTATCCGAGCTGAGGACCACCAATTAGGAATACACTGTTTTGTGCATCCCCGGTGCAAGCTGGAGTTGAGTGTCTTGCTGCCCAAGGACAATTTGACATGTGAGTAGGAAGGAAGTAGGAACTGATCTGTAACCCCTGTGATCATTAGGGTCTGTACTCTGAGCCACAGTCGCTCAAATAATATTTTACATCCATACAGAAATATTCACCCAGGGTCATTATGCACCAATAAGCCGCTGAGCGAAGTAAAAACGTGTTTTGATCTCCTGCACAGTGGCAGTTTTTCATAGACTGTCAAGCAATGCTACTGTTAATCCAGGAGCATGTGGTCTGACTTAAAATTTAGCACACTTTTGATCTGTAGGATTATTGTTTTTTTTCCCCCCCAGCCCTTTCCCTCCATTTTTTCTCATAGATTTTTCACAGGATTGGAGATCCCATATAGGCTTGTACATCTTTTTTCTTGTCCTCCACTTTCTGATCTCATCCATGTTGACTTTCCATTCTTTCTGCATCTATCATAGCCTGTAATGTCAGCAATTCTTCTCACATGGTTGTGACCCAAAGTGTGTCTATGCCATCTCAAAACATATAGAACCTGTTTCTATAATATATTTTATGACCAATTTTTTGGATTACAGACGTGGATGTCTGCTGCGTTCATAGGTGAGTTTAACTAGTTGATTCATATTTCAGTGAAGTAAATCGACTTAACTTTAAGGTGTGGGAAACTGTTTACAGTTGGTTGTATACTGACCCTGTTAGCCCCACCCCCATTAATTATTCACCTGGAGGTGGGTTAATGTTTTCGTTGCCTTGCTACATTCATTCCATTTACATAAATTATTTCAAACACAATTAGATGATTAGTCAGTTTAAAGAAAATTAGTTGACAGCTATTTTTCTAATTGATTAATTGTCTCAGTCATTTTTAAAGAAAAAATGGCAAGCTGGTTGGTTCCAGTTCCTCTCCTTTGGCAAGTTGTTAAGATGAAATTGTTTGGTTAATTATGTTATCAGTGGTGGTAGGCTCTGAAAACTGGCTGAGGAAGAGGTTTTAGTTGTTTGGACAGCAGAGGAAGGGCAGGTGGTCATAGATTTTTAGTAAGGCCAGTGGCCACAGTGATAACAGCTTAATTGGGCCATGATGGGGGGCAAGGCTTGGCTATAATACCCCATGAGTAGGAAGGGAAGTGATAAAGAAAGCACATTCACTGCAGAGCACGATGGCAACAAAACACTTTTTCCTCCAAATGCTTCCATGAATTATGAACTTCTGTCATTAGGTCATGGCTCATTGTTCACTTTTTCCTTTTTGTCTGTGTGTTAAAGAACAGGTCAGAAAGGGAAAGGAGAATTATGTCTAGTCTTAGCTATATTAGAGCTACTACCCTTTTTAGGGGTGAGGTGACTCGTCAACATAATTTATCGTCATCGATTACAGAAATTCATCAGTTTGCTTAACATGCGTTGGTGTGTCGCAACGAAGCATGGCTGTGCGGGGTCTAAGCATGGATAACCTCGGAGAGCAAGCTGAGAAAAAGCTTCACCCACAATCTTCTGAAGTGTGGAAGTATTTTAAACAGAGACCCAACAATATGGTTCTCTGTCAGCTCTGCAAATTATCACAGCGAAGAGCAACCACCTGAAGCAAAAGATCCCGGATTGCTTTGCCAGGGTGGGCATGACAGTAAGCCAGCAGTGTCCTGTTTAATTTTGTTTACACTGAGGTATGATATGTTAGGATCACCAACATGTGGAACATGTTTCTGTTTGTAGCTGCCACTAAAAATTGATTGTCTAAATGTTTTTTCATCAACTTCATATTAAAATGTCTGCACTGCTGCTGTTAATAGCAGCTTAACATTTTGTCATGAATTGTCTAATGGCCAAGTTTTGAGTTAAGTACTATTAACTTGTTTTTAGAATATCAATAAGACCTTTTTTGTACATTTAATTTTGATAAATTGTTATATTGCTCTAGTAATAAAAGTAATCATAATAATTGATGGATAGATAGATTAGTCATTATTTTAATTGTTTTATTGAAAAATAATAATTAGAATAACTGATTTAGCTGCTGGGTGCAGTCCTATTATTTTTATATTTCTGCTTTGCTCATGTTTAGTGAGCTGCTGCAGAAGACTAAGTGAGCTCAACTTTGTCTATAGCTAATGTTGATATTGAGACACTTTGTTCATCCTCATGCTATGCATTTCCAATACTTGAAGTATGACAGGTGCAAGCTTATATGACTCATGTGTGATGTGCGACATTTAGCTTTTTATTACTTTGTTAACTAACACTAAAGATGTAATGTGACACCTTGAATTAAGTCCCATATAAAAGTTGGTTTTGGACTGTTGGTTGGACAACAAAAGTCTCTGCAGAGGAGACCTTGGGTTTTTTGGGGTTTTTTTTAGATATTGTGATTAGCTTCATTAGCCAACCTTTCATAGACTAAATGATGTGTGAACTGAGAAATAATAAGCATTAGGTTTAACAGTGAAGAAGATAATGTTGGTTGTTCCCCTGTTTCCACACAATACAAACATTGCTTTGTGTAATGAATACTTTGCTGATAGTAGGTTGAACGCAGTTAGACCTCACAGTGTAATAAAATAAATTAATAATTGATTGTGTATTGTGTGTGGTAATCACCTCATGATGCATCAGCCAGTGTGCTGCGTAAAAGGTGTGCTTCTTCTTAGAACCAGATTCTATCTTTCTTGTGATTTGATACACGTATACTCAGTATTTTCTTCTTCTGAAATCTTACAATTTCCAGGAACCCTAATGATTGTCATGTTTAAACTTGAAGTTTGAAAAAAAGATCAACAGGCTTTTTTCCGAAGCTAGTGTTTCTCATTATTACAATAGCAGACTAATCAAATGAGAGACAACAATGTGGCTTTAGGCTGGGCTGGAGGAATCTATAAATATCTTTCAAATCATGCTGACTCTTAGGGGCCCTCCCAGGGTCCTCTGTCCTCCAGTAAAAAACTGTTTTTCTTCTGTGTATATAGCCTAGCTATCACAAAATGTCACGGAGTGTCCGAAGGTTATTTTTATAAAGCCCAATAATTTTGATAAACAAGGTGGGGGGAAAAAAAGACAGGTTGGTGCAGTGTAGGATGAAGGACAGGCGAGAAATGCTTCACAAATCTGACAGTATGCTTGTGCGTGTCTTTCCTTTGCTTGGACATGTCTTTTGGTGTGTGAGTGTGGCTGGCCTGGATGTCTCACAGATTTCAGTCTCTGACCACAGATTTCAGCCATGTTAACTGAACAACAGCAGCTGCAGAATGGCAATTAATTAGTTTCTGTAGCCTAATATGCTTAAAGTGCTTGCACTTGTAGATTTGCACATCATAGAAGAATCCACTGGTCTTGGCAGAGATCTGCACTCTGGTTGTGCTCCTCTTTTTAGCTGGAAAAGGGTGTGGGAAAATTATTGTATTATGTCACTGGCATTGAGACGGGAACAGAAAGGCAAGACTCCATTAGTGGGTGGGAGTCATCTGACCGTTCTTTCATATATTGCAGCCGTTTTAGCACAAGGTCATGATTATTTGCTGAAGTCATCGCTCAAGGCATCATGTTGACACCTACAGCACTCAGGTTCTTCAGTCACTGTGGGAAATAATTACTGCCATTGAAGTGAAAAATGAACAGGGTAATAACAGGAAAATGTAAACTTTGTATGATGGCGAAACACTCCATTCACTCTCTTGTGTGGGCCAGACCAAAGTCTGCATTAGTATGGACAGTACTGGTATACTGATATGGGTTATAATGCTCACAGTTTATTGTTGAACTTGCTTACTTCAAACGGAAGTTCAGACAGTTCACCCATTTGTGTTTAATTTCTCAACTGATTAAGTAATTCAAAAGTTGTTGTCAGAAAAGGCAACCAGACCAAATTAAATGACCGTCACTCGTCCAACTTTGGTTGTGTGTGGCCAACAAAATTAAATTAATCTTATCTAATCCATTAGTAGTCATTGATCTTGTAGGATGTCTCAAGCACCTTGTGTTGTTGAATCCATGCTTTAAAGAGGGTCCATTCTGCTACTTGTTGAGTGAATATGTGAAGAGCATGTGCTCTTTTAAAAATTTACACAGTGGCATTTGCCTGGTAGGTTTGAAAAATTCTTCTGCTGCAGTTCAGTACACATTAACCACTATTGTTTATCTCTTCAGATGATATGTTTCTGTTTTGTGAAAGTCTCTTAACAGTTAACCTCCAGGTTATCACACTCAAGTGGAAAGACCTGAAGTTTTGGAAAGCTGTGTTCAGAGTGTGTGTGTTTTTTTATGATTTTTGTTCTTTCGTTTTTTTTTTCAACTCAGGGTTCCAGGTTGGTGTGGTGAGAGAGCAAGCTAATTGCAGGGAGGAGGACCGCCTGGGGCATCGTGTTCCTGGCTCTCAAGGTATGAGCACACCAATCGACTAGAAACTGAGTTTGAGTTAATTATAGTGGGGTTTTGTGTTTTTTTTTTTGCCACAGAGGTGCTCAGGGACATTGCAGCGATTTGCCACTTTTTGTAGTTTTTGTGATCTGTGTAGTCATATCACTATCTTCAGCCACATCATCCCCGAGCTTTTGGGAATGTGAAATAACTTCAGTAGAACCAAATGGTTGATTTGTGTATAGTATGAGTGATTACTCTTGATTATTTTGTGATGATTCTAACTCTGATATAAACTATGTTCACATTGTCTCTTTGTATTCCTGTATATGAATAATACACTCTGACTTATGACGGTTCTCCATCCCTGCTCTTGCACAAGTTCAGCTGAATGAAAGTATAACTTAACTTGTCTCCAGTCTGAATTAACAAGTAATATATTAACCCTGTAGACAGGGTTAACATGTCCGGCTTTTCAACCACCAGATTTAGAGCCTGTAATTATGTAACCCTGTAGGTTTTCTGAGGTTAAAACCCTCTCTCTGTCATCTTAGCAGATGGTTTCAACATAGCAGACTATGTAACAATCTTTGGTCATAGTAAGCGCATAAGCTTGACACTTTTAGATCTTTGTTTGGATACCCTTCTCATTGCACTGTGAGTCACCATGCCAGGACACCAGTCTTATCAGAGTGTATATCCATGATGTACTGGTGTCAGCATTTCCAGCCATAGCACAGATTTGGGAGGGAATGTTCTTGTTGCACTGCACTTATTGCCTAGCGCCGGCCAGGGGGCTGCTATTGTAAAATACTAGGAAGGGCTTGGTCCTAAGCAAAATATCCCGCTGGATGCCAGAGAAGGAGTCCACCCGGGTGCAGTTGGTAGATAAAATCAGCATGTGAAGGGGCAGTGATACAGGATCAGGGAGCATTGGAGGGTGGCCCTATAGGCACTGTGCCCCAACACACTGTGCCAGAGCCCCTCAGTTACAGCTGTGGTCAAAGTGTTCTAACTCGCCCTGTCCTTAGGTCATTACATGTGGTTTTTGTTTTCTCTTCTGTTTGTGTGCATGTCAGTACTCTCTGTTTTGTGCCCCTGTACATTTAATGGAAAAACATGCTGATGTCTGTTATCAAGTTTCCCCAAAGGCCCCAGTGAAATCCTGAGTGTGTCTGATCCACTACCAACTCCTGACCTTGAAGCCAGTAGCCGAATAAACCTCTCTGTCATATTATCTCATCTCATAATCCCACAGGTGGACTCCACACACATTCAGTGACAATGTTTCACTGTAATACAATGCATGAGCCACAAAATGGCAACATAACCTGCTGGTTGTGCTTTCAGTCACATAGTCAGATTGTCTGCAGCTTAACTGGTGCTTCAAAAAGGTCTGCTCATCATTTGACCTAGATGCCCCTCCCTGTCAATATCGATGTACGATTCACATACACCTTTGCACAAAGTGACAGTACGCTTTCCTTAGCAGCTGGCTAGTTCTCGGTGACAACAGAGCGGAGGAAACGGGAATGAGCTTGATATTGACTAACACACGCATCTGATCACTCTGTTGATCTGTCTGACACTCATAAGAGATAATCTCAGGTGTTGTGAGGCCGAGTAGCTGTCTGGAATTTGCTGTGCATTCTTGCAGTTGGAACATGTCCATGTGCTCCAATGAACTGCTGACTTCTGCAGGTTTGTATCCACTGACAGTAATATCTTCCTTCGTTGTAGGTTTTTTTTTTTTTGTTTTTTTTTGTTTTTTTTTTAATATGTTTTATAAGAATTCAAAGAAACATTTTGATCCTTCCTCACCCTGTGTCTTATTGAAATCTGTGTGCCCAGCATGTTCTTGTCTCCTTAAAGATTTTCTGTATAGTATATATTGTAGTTGTTCTTTACATAAATTTGGTGAAACTGAAAAAGTTTGGTGTCTCATTCCTAAGTCCTTGTGAGTGATTGGCTGAATTGCGTTGCATTGCAGTGGCATTCACCTTCAGTTTCTGCTAATAATTACACACCCACTATTATTGACCGCTCAAAGACCGTTGTAAGGTAGAGTTTCAAACATTGAACCAATGCTCTTATCAAGTGAGCCAACAATTAGAGGGTTCATGTCTTTACAGGACATTTGACTTGGAAATGATCTCTTATCGCCAGACACAATTCAGTTAAGCAATGCAGTATGGAAGTTGAGATGGCTTTGACACCACATCTGGTTATCATTATTTACTATAGAACTCTGTCTATGATTTGTATACAATGCATTAAAGAAAAGGAACAGAAAAAGACCTGATGGAAAAGTGAAGAGTAGAATAAGGGTGGGGAAGAGCTTTTTTATGTTACCAGTGAATAGATACACACAGGTGGATCAAAACAGCAGCAACAAGCATTGTAGTCCACCACAATCTCTTTTGTTTTGGTGTCGCTGAAGTCCAGGGGATTGTTGTCATACCATGTGAAAAAGCTCTCCATCAGTCATTACAGATATTTAGTTCAAACAATTCATTGATGGTCCCTATGTGAAACCCCCATGGTTAAGAGTGAGGGCTCAGGAGTGAGCTAACATCCTCTTACTGTAAACACTGGGTAGAACTGAATAAGAAGATGCTGGATCAGGATCTGGATTGATTGTTGGCTGAATACTCAAACTTAAAACTAACTTCACTGCATTGAATTTATGACTTATAAATTGATCTGTGAAGTAATGGCACGCAAAAAGAAGGCTACTGAGATTCAATGCCCAGTCCTATTTACTTCTGCCATTTACTTAGCGCACACATTTAGTTTGTCTCATACAGTTCTTAATAAAATGCTGGAAAACTGGATGGAATGGAAAACAGTAAATGATGAATGTTCTCTTTCCCTTGCTTTGAGTCATTATATAATGAAAGAGGCCTACACAAATGTGAAACGTGCATATGACAAATACACAACATTTTCCATGCAATGCTCTTTTGTTTCATATCCCTATAAAGCACATTGTGACCCTGCCTGGGGTGTCGGAACCTCTGGTGTTGAGCCACTGTTTTGACTTAAGGCTGTTGTGAAGCTGAAATGTTTTTCCTCACTATTTGCAGTGACTAAGGGAGGGGCTTGGCTAACTGTTCTGCAGCATGGAGAAGGAAGACCTGAAAGTCCTCAACAAAGGGGAAGAGGAGGAAATGGTATGTCCCTTTTTAATTGTACATCAGTGCTGATGTCAGAATTTGTGCTTTCCAGTTGATCAGACTCCACCTCCTTTGTCCTTTGACACCATTTAGGAGCTGCAGGGCTACCGTCTGTGTCGTTGGCGGCTGGCCCTGGTTGGCCTTGGGGTGCTGTGTACAGGGGGCTTCCTCCTTCTGCTGCTCTACTGGATGCCAGAGTGGTGCGTCAAATCCACCTGCACTCGTACCACAGCCCGTGATGCCGAAGTGGTATTGCTGCGCTCCACGGTAGGTTGCAAGGTGGGGGTGGGGCGGGGGTGTTGTTGAACCTAGATCTGACCAACTGAAACAACCCATATCATAACACTGCCCCTACAGGCTTGTATGGAGTAAATCTGCACTCATCAGACCCCATGAGCAAATTGAAGCATTTTTTATGGGGCAGCCGTGGCCTAGAGGTTGGAGAAGTGATTAATGCGAAAAATGCTCCCCCCCCCTCTGTTAGCTGGCTGATGTGCCCTTGAGCAAGGCACTTAACCCCCAGTTTGCTTAACCCTGTTTTAGTAGATTCGGCAGTCTCCTTAGTTGTTTCCTGTACTTGATACAGGCCAATAATTTAACCCTTCTGAAATAGAGTAACATCTTTTCCACGACTGAAGGATGTCTTCCGACGTGGTTGTTCAAGGAATGAGAACCTACTTAATGCATTATGCGTTATGGTTAATTAATTATGTTACTTTTGCATTTAAATAACAAAGTTACAAGATGCAATTGCAATAACACAGATACTGTGTTGTGCCTCAGTGGAAACACTCCCAGGTAAAAAAAAAAATAAAAGTTAACCATAGGAGAGGTCAAGTAAAAATGCTGCCAGGCTTAGTTTATGGGTCTAAGAAGAAGATAAGATAAGATGAACTTTATTGATCCTGCAGTGGGGAAATTCATTTGCTCACAAGAACAGAAAAAGTGTGCAAAAACAGTACAGTAAACACAGTACAATATACAGCTATATAGAAGTCCTCATAAGGGAGGAAAAGAGATACAAACCTCAGCCTCATGTGCTTTTACAGCTGTGAATGAATACAACTGATGTATTGTAGTTGTAGCACAGTAAATACATTGAGTCTGCCTGATTCCTACAGACAGTCACAACAGCAGGAATGTACAGATAATTCAACGTGTGTCTTACTGTGCATTACGTAAATGTATGTGTGTATGTAATCATGATCATGCATGACTTTTAATGTAACTTTTTAAATGTTAATGTTTTAAATGCCTTCATGAGAGTTAAAGCATCAGACACAACCTTCACAGGTTTTAGGATTTTTCTACTGCTCATTTCTTAAAAACAGTTCTAGAAATAGCAGTTTGGTTTAGGGTTAAGGTTATGGCGTGATTCCGCTGGGCGCAGCTGCATGGAGCTGAGGCTGCCAAAGCTGATCGTGGCCATTCAACACAATGCTTGTGATTCCACAACGTAGATCATTTCAGAAGCATCCCCCTGCTCTGCTCTGCTTAAAATATGCAGCTTGCCTATTTTTGTTAGAAGCCATGTCAAGCAGAACACATCAGGTCAGGCGAATTTTGTCAATTTTCAGAATAAAACAACCCACGCAGATTGTATTGCGTCAAAATCATTTAAGTACTAGTTTAATTGCCCATGGAAGCACAAAAGTCAAAATATGCATATATCACACATAGGCAGATTGACAACATGTGTACACATGGCCTATCGGCATGTACGCAGTAATGTCAGTACAGCAAATATCACATTACATTTAAGCAACACCACCAGCTGTTCTTCTGGCATAATAAACTGTAAAGAAAATTAAACACTTAACCTCTGAAATAAAGATTCAAGAATTTTAGACAGCTCTGATGGAGCTATCTATCAGGTCAATTTATGAGAAGGACCGCTGATTTACTCCAAGCAGTTTCACTGTATGAATCTATTCTGTGTGTGATCTTTTGGGTATGTACAAGAACACGCAATATTAATTAACATTGGATCCCATAAGTGCCACTGTTTAAAGAACAATGCACGGGGCCTTTAAAGGGAATGGGAGATGACGGCCTGAATGCTTTAATACATGTAAAAAGAGAGTTGGACACACCCTAAAGCCACTTGTGCCTTACACATTAGACACTTTATGTGCTTTATATATATTTTACGCAGGACCCTTAGAGATAGGTTTATGTGCAGTAAGGCAGAATTGGATAATTATACCTGATAACCTCCAAATGTATCTCAATATTTTCAGGTGGATGCCTAAGGCCCTATGCTATATATGTATATTTGTATATATATATATATATATATGTATATATTTGTGGCCATTTAATTTTACAGGCTGCCTTCAGAGACATGTATTGAAGGCAGCAGTTTAAGTGTAAAGGGCAGTCAGTATTGGAGAGTAGAGAGTATTGGATTGTGGTGTTTTATGGCTGAAGTCTCTTACAAGACCAGCACTACAAATTTCCTGTGTATTTATTTGACCAGGATGAGTTCCGGCGCTGGTTCCTGGCCAGGGTACGAGTTATGCTGGCCCCGGGGAGCAACCCCTTCCACAGCCTGGAGACCCAGACCACCTCCCCCTCCTCCCCTTCATCTCCCACCTGCCACTTCTCCTCCCCTGCTCAGGCCAACGGACACACCCTTCACCCCTCCGATGGCAGCCCTGCTCAGGAGCTCATCAGAAGATATGCCGACTACCAGCCCACACAGGTTAGTACTTCACAATGTACTGTATTTACACGCACACTCAACAGACCAGTGATGCCAGACTGGGAGTCACCTGTCAGTGTATGGTTTCCAGAGCTGGTAGTGTTTCTGTGTTGTATTCACGTCTGATTTCTAACATTTCTATACACTGCCTAGGCCTTTCGTCTTCTATGTCCCACATGCAGACCCACATGCACTCATTTGCCTTGAACTCCTCGCAAGCGCTTTTCCATTGACCATATTCATTACACCATGCCTTACTCTAACAAAGCACTTGAGAAAACAATGTAATTTCCGCCACTGATCTTGATTTTCAAATTGTCGCTATTGAAAAGGGAATTTCATATGTTGCATTTTGTCATACTGCTCCTATTATTAGTTTTCTTTTTCCTTTTGAATTTACTTCGTTTCCTGTCTGTAAGTGTGTGAACAAAAATACAGTGATGCTGACATGTGCCAAACAACTTTGCTTCTGCCCCCTCCCTCTTTCCAATTCTATTTCCCACAGATTCGGTATTTTACCTTCCATAGCACAAAGTATTATTGGAACGACCAGCTGCAGAACTTTGAAGTTTTAACGTAAGCATTCTTTGAGTATATATAAAAATTTTAGGGGCCGTGTTTTTATACTGATTGGCATGTTTCCCGTACAGCAAGAAATTGTTTAAGCAATCTTTACATCCATATTTGTTAATGCATAACAAGGTGTGAATTAAATTTAGCAAAATAAAGCTTTGTTTTTATAGCTTTAGTAAAACATTTTTCTTGCATTGCTCGTGCTTTATTTGTAATTAAGAGTGTCAGTGACCCCTTCTTGAACTTATTTTTTTCCTTTCCACAGAGGTGTGGAGGATCTGCAGGTCAGCTGCTCCACCCTCCACTCGGAGCACAGTGCGGGCCTGACCAGGAACCAGCAGGAGTACAGGTAACACCTTATCTGTCTGAATGGTGGCTAGCATAATTTAAGACAGCCAGACAAGAGGACAGTACTCTGGAAGGTTGACCAGATTATTCCTTCATGCAAATTACAGTAGCTACAGTTTAGAATTTGCCCTCACAAGATTTATTTCCATCATCTTTGTTTTAGTCAGGCCAGGAGTCAGGCTACTCTGAAGTAGCCTGTCATTGTCTTTTTGGACATTTTACAGTCATAATTTGTGTTCTTCAGAGCCTACGTAATTTCAGTGATGAAAAGCCTTTTAACGAGATAGGAGGAACTAATCACTGAATTCTTCTGATATTTTTTGTTTAGAACGAAAAACTGCTTAGTTTTAATCTTTTATTATTCACAACACCTGTCTCGTGAATGTGTCTTTCACCTCTTATCAGGAGACTCTTCTTTGGAGTGAATGAAATTGCAGTGAAAGTGCCTTCTGTTTTCAAGCTGCTTATCAAAGAGGTAGGGCCCAGTTCCATTTTCCTTGAGGCATATTTTCGCACACAACAGTTTCTCATGTTACATATTAACGTTTACATTGTATGTATACATATTGAATAAATAAATAAATTAAAAAAATTCAGATACATTGTTTCAGTGTGAGTTGCAGAGTTTTGGAGATCATGACTGTGGAAGTGTCTGTCTTTGCTAGAACATAATGAAACTAGATGGCACTTAGCTTGTGTGAGGAGACACCAGAGAAGGGGCATGTATCAAGTCCTGCTTTATTAGCCCTTTTTATTTAACCCTTAATTGCATGCACTATCTTCCTTTAAATGTTAAACACTGTCAAAAGTAGTACCTGTATGTGGAGAATTTCACAGAGCTCGATTATGTGTTTTAAAGCCATCGTAGTTTGTGTTTTTTCCTGCTCTCACCTCTGCATCTGCCACGCTAATTTCTCTCTGTGTCTCTTCCTGCAGGTCCTCAACCCTTTTTACATCTTCCAGCTCTTCAGTGTGATCCTGTGGAGTGCCGATGAGTATTACTACTATGCTGTGGCCATTGTTATCATGTCAGTCATATCCATAGCTACCTCTCTATACACCATCAAAAAGGTGAGTTCCACAAAATGTGAGACTCTGTATCAGTCTAGAGATCACCACTTAGCTCCGTGTATTTCAGAATTTGTGACTGTTTTGTTAAATGTAACTGTAATTTAGATTTTCTGAAACATATTTTTGTACATCATCTTTGTGTTAAGACACATTTATGACAAATGTTAAATCTTAAATGTTCGAGGGTCTGTTTTGGAATGAAATTATACCAGGGTCACCTCTTTGGATTAAACTACTTCAGGCTTACACAGAGTCTCCATCTAGCATAAGTAGTATTATCTCACCAGAAACCTTGCATCTTATGTGGCAAATATGTCTTATATCATGTACACATTATATGAGTTATTGTAATTTCTTTAAATTATCTCAGATTGGTTTTAACAAAACTGTGATTCTGCTATATGGAACTGTACAACAAATGATCATGGTCAGCTGCCCCTGACTTTTGCAAATTCAGACAAAAACACCCAGGTGTGTCACTCAGGTGGTCATGGGAAATAAGAAACTGTCTTAGGTTTTTCGTCTGTTTTCTTTGTCCCTTCTTTCCAGCAATACGTCATGCTTCACGATATGGTGGCGGCTCACAGTATTGTCCGTGTGTCTGTATGCCGAGCCAACAATGGTTTGTCAGTTTAATTTGAATCTTTTTAGTGTTTCATTCTTTTTGTTCTGTTTATTTATTTATTTATTGCTGATGTCCTCCGTATAGTAATACACTCCCTGTATTATTCTGTTCACTTTCCTGCCTTTCAGGTTAGTGCTTTCCAAACTGAACCTGACAGTAGACATTTTTCTGCTTCTGTGCTTGGCCAGACTCAGTTTCACAGTCACCCTGCTTTGGCTATCCTCCAGATGGCTGCTAGGGTGGGACACTGCAAACTTAAAGAGACAGGGAGAGGGAGAGACTTTGTTAGACAGCGGGTGTAGCATATCACAATTAAAGGCACTCTTTAATGATTCTGTTCATGATTTTTCAGGTCTGCACACTTTGTAAAATTATTAATTATTGTGTCTGCAGATGTGATTCATGAGCATTTGATGGTCTTATCAGCCAGTTAAAATGAATTGAATGTGTTAGCCTAAGTACAAATTTAAACCCCTCTTCAGAATCAGTTAGGTACATTGTTGTGGAAGACTGCACACAGTTGTTTGTATGTCAATGCCTTCATCTACTGCACTGGCCCCTGCTTGTGATACCTCAGCTTATTTCCTGCTGCCTAGAGAGGCGTGACAAATGAGAGATGTGCTGTGGTACTGACATACATAGTATCTCCTTTCTCCTGCCCCACCCCCAACCCCAATCCACCATCTGCTACTGCTGGTTCATTTACACGTTTCACCTTTCTCCACACTTATCATTTCCTTTTCCACTTGTCTGTATTTCTTCCACACATTTAATGTCTCCTCTTCTCCATTGTGCCCTTGTTCCTGGCAGAAATCGAAGAGATTTTGTCTACTGATCTGGTGCCTGGTGATCTGATGGTCATCCCCAGCAATGGGACCATCATGCCATGTGACGCCGTGCTGGTCAGCGGCACCTGCATCGTCAATGAAAGCATGCTCACAGGTGAGATTAAAATTCACAAAATTTAAGGGCAGTTTTCACAGAATAGTTGATTAGATTAAGCCGGGCCTTAATGTGTATTAGATAAACTTGGACATTTAAGCTAAGTTAATTCCGGTGCGAATAATAGACATCTTTAGTTAAACTTAACAACCAACCACATGATCAGCAAAATTCTATCCCTGTAAATCTCGTAATATCAGTCTACTGACCTCCCTCATTAGGTGAGAGCGTTCCTGTTACAAAGACCAACCTCCCAAACCCATTGCCAGGGGAGAGGGGGAATGAGGCTGATGGTGCGTACACCATAGAGGGACATAAGAGACACACTCTCTTCTGTGGCACTCACGTCATCCAAACCCGCTTCTATACAGGCGAACTGGTCAAGGCTGTGGTGGTCCGCACAGGTAGGTGTGTGTCCGGGGCTGTTTGTTTAGAGGTACTGGTGTTTTTGGATGGTCTGTAAATAGGTGTTATTTCCTTTGAAGCGTTGTGTAGAAATGTTCGTTCTAAAACAGTGAGATATTTAAATGTGATTTTATATATTTAAGTTTGAAGGTCAGAAATATCCCTTTCCTTCAGGAAGCCAGCATTTTGCACGCTCTACTACAGATGTGTTAAATCCACATTTGAGCTATTTTCAGAGGATGTGTGTTACAGTTCAGAGACCTGAGCCCCTCTCTGAAAAGAATGCAAGATCAACTACTGAAAATCTTTTCATCTAAAACTTTTCCCAATAACTTCTTCATCCAGGTTTCAGCACAGCCAAAGGCCAGCTGGTGCGTTCTATCCTTTACCCAAAGCCCACCGACTTCAAACTGTACCGTGATGCCTACCTCTTCCTGCTGTGTCTAGTGGCTGTTGCTGGAATTGGCTTTGTCTACTCCATCGTCCTCAGCATCTTGAACAAGGTAATCTGACAAGCAGATAAAACAGATAAGGTTTCAAAGTGCGGGTGACGTGGGATCAGAGTTTCAGAAGTAAAGAGTGGTGAATATGAAAATGCGAATGTGCTGGTATGTATCACTGTGTAAAAGCACTTAATGCAAACATTTTTTTAAAAACTTGAAAGATTTTCCTCAGTACAGTATCTTTTCAGTGACATCTTCGTGCACACAGACACACCTGTGAGCTGCCCAGCACAACCTCAGTCATATCTGTTCACCAGCTCACTGGCTGAATCTCAATACTGTACTGCAGAAATCTAAGCAGACTCTGGGTAACAGATGCTGAATCAGCTTATCCAGGTCTTTTTGATGACATGTTAGCAAAGAATTGCACAGCAGTCCACTTGAGTCCACTTTCTTGTGATCTGACACGTCTCATACTCACCATCTGGTATTTTAGCCCCTCCTTTCCTTGTCATTGTGGGCTGCAGAACATGAATTTCTTGAGACATCGGCTTTCCCTTTTCCGTAGCACTTGTATAATTATAGACTTGTAGGATTAGCATCAGACTTAGACGACCCATTTTGGGTCTTTGCTTTGGATTTGCTGTTAACATGAACAATCAGTGAAAAAACCACAGTGCTTTGCCGTACCACTGAAATGCCACGTATTTTAACCTCAGGCCAGGATTTCAGCAACCGCTTCGACAAATAAGCCTGGGTGAACGCTGAATCCCTACCACGAAGTGCTGATTTATAGTTTGACAGGTGGTAATAAAAAAGCAACAAGTGATTATCAACAATGCCAATATTTCCCAAATTTATCCTTTCTGCCCGCCTCAGGTGCCAGCTAAAACCATCATCATCGAGTCCCTGGACATCATCACCATCACTGTGCCACCGGCTCTGCCAGCTGCCATGACAGCTGGCATTGTGTACGCCCAGCGACGCCTCAAACGCATTGGAATTTTCTGCATCAGCCCACAGAGGATCAATATCTGCGGACAAATAAATCTGGTCTGCTTTGACAAGGTGAGCATTAGTGGTTGTATGACTGCTAGTTTTCCTCTTTAAGTGGACAGCACTAACCTCACATATCAGATGTTAACCAAAATGGATTGCACCTGCCACTAGCTGTGTGACAATAAAGATACATTTTACTAAATTCTGCTTTCTGTCTATGTACAGACTGGAACACTAACAGAAGATGGATTAGACTTATGGGGAGTCCAGAGGGTTGAGAATGGCAGGTAAACTGATCTGTACTTTTCAAATTACCAACCACTGAACCACCACTTTTTTTTTTAATGCATCCCAAAGTTGCTTTTCAAATCCCAAGTCGTTGTCTTAGTTTAGCCGTTGCTGCACTAGTATTGGTTTTCTTATTACATGGTGGAAAAGATGTGTAATATACGGGAATATATTTTTCTGAAGGCCGAATTATCTTAATTTCAAATTGCTGTAAATTCTGAAAGAGTAATTATTTCATACCAGAGGGTATCATCAGAACCAGCATCCACTTATTTCTAATTCTTATGGTTGTTTATCAGATATTGTAATGTGCAGGATTATTGAATGATATTCTTATCACAAATTCCTAATTATGTATTCTGTGGTTCAGTAAAATGATTTCATACACTTTTCTACACTTTTTTTTTTTTTTTTTACATGTCATTTTAGGCCTTTGCTTGTGGAAGCATTTTCATTCACAGGATCATTCTGTTTTTCTGACTTGTGCTGTTGTGATTCTTCCCTTTTACATGTCTATATTTTAACCCCCCCTTCTCCTGCCTCTCCAGTTTTCACCTGTCAGAGGAAAATGCCTACAAGGAAAATCTTGTCAAGTCACAGTTTGTGGCCTGTATGGCCACCTGCCACTCTCTTACTAAAATAGATGGCCAGCTGTCTGGAGACCCGCTGGACCTTAAAATGTTTGACGCTACAGGCTGGGTGAGTTGTTCTCTAACTATCCAAAAGCATCATGTTGTTCAGAGCAGCTTAGTGGGAATGTGATTCTTCAGACCATCCTTCAAATACTATGTGGTGGGGACAAATAGCCGGGTGGAATCCATTTTATGTGTAGGCCATCACTGTGACCAAATAAGAATCTTATAATGTCAAATATGTGTACACATTCAGATATCTCATACTCTTGTTGCACAGACTGAGCCTTATTTTTTCTAAATCTTTGTCTGCACAGATCCTGGAGGAAGCCACTGAAGAGGAAACATCTCTCCACAACCGTATCATGCCCACTGTGGTTCGACCCCCAAAACAGCTGTTGCCTCCTGAGCCTGCCACATCACCGGAGCAGGACATGGTATGAACAGCAACCCCGTGCTTCTGCAGAATATAGCCTATCAATACAAACTGTATATAACTGTGTAAAAGTACATGTACACATCTGTTCATCTATGAAATATTAGATGTTAGAGCTGGAATGTCGTCTTGGATGTGAAATCTGTTTTCATCATTATAGTCAGCCAAATATAAATTGAGTAAATTTCAGAATATTGGCTGTAATTAAAACCGGCATATTCTTGTGCCTCACTATCGCATCAATAGACAGTACCATCATAGCATAACAACAGTAACATTGTTATGTGTTTATCTCCTCTTCCTCTTCTAGGAATTGTATGAACTCCCGGTAAGTAGTTCTCCTCTGTCTCGGGCTCTTTGATCGTATTTGAAAAGGTGTCAAACTTGTGTTTATCGAATTGTAAATTTATTTGTTCATTGTTTAGTGTAAAAAAATAAAAAAAATCTTTATAGATGTCATGAATTTGTCTATCATGCATTTAAGTTAGTAGCAATGTAATTAGTCTTCTGTTAGCATTATCCTCTAAAAGCTTTTGATTTATAGTTTTCTATGCTTGACATGGTAAAAGTGGTAAAAACTGTTTGTGTGATTTTGTGTGTGGTTGTGATGCAGTCAGCGTATGAAATAGGCATCGTGCGCCAGTTTCCGTTTTCGTCAGCACTCCAGAGAATGAGTGTGGTGGCTCGTCTGCTGGGGGAGAAACGTATGGATGCCTACACGAAGGGAGCGCCGGAGGTTGTGGCAAGTCTCTGCAAGAAAGAGACAGGTGAGATTTCTAAGAGCCCTGACGCATGCTGTGGCCCTAGTTTTCACCAAGTTTGTTTCACACGTCCATACGGAGCTTGTTATCTTAATAGCAAATTGCCATTAATAAAATAAAGGCTGTAAACAGTCGAGACAAATTAGTAGCGCATTTAGAAATTTGTTTAACTCTTGTAAACCAACCAGCCCCTGCTTCACTTGTTTTCAAGTGCTTGACAAATTATAGTTGGCAGCCTCTGACCCCCCTGACCTGAACAGTAAATCCAGAGACATCTGATGTGTCTTCATTACTCGTGGTCTGTCTTTCTTTAACTGTGATTGCTTCTTTTTTCTGTCCCTCCAGTGCCAGAAGACTTTGCCGAGGTTTTGGAGGGCTACACCAAGCAGGGTTTCAGAGTCATAGCTCTGGCTCATCGCCGACTTGAATCCAAACTCACCTGGCACAAAGTACAGAATGTGAACAGGTACTTGTTTGTTTTTGATTTTACTTTCATTTATCAGCTACATCCCTCTAGTCTGTGATGTATAAATAAGAAAGGTAGGTGAAGGGACTCTTTTGTCAAACTCTCACTTGCTAGGAGCAAGTATATGCCGGCCCACTTTGTGTTTTAGGTGATCTGGTCTTGGCACAGAGATGCAAATGTGTACATCCTTTTTTTTCAAAACAGGGATCACATAGAGACAAACATGGAGTTTCTGGGTCTGATCATCATGCAGAACAAGCTGAAGGCAGAAACCCCAGGGGTTCTGCAGGACCTCCACAGAGCACACATCCGCACTGTTATGGTTACAGGTGAGACCATGCACGTATGTGTGCTCTTGTATACATTTTCTCAAATGCATAGATATATAAATGAAAGCATACAGTATACATAACACACTGTCATCATGTTTCTCTGCGTTTGTGGTGGGTCACAGGTTGCATAATAAATTTGCTAGTCTTGATATTGACAGTCACAAGATTTTGTTCCTCTGTTAATTTACTCAGCTGTACCTGTAAGCTCAACGAATGACTAAACTGATAACTGGTACAAAGGGCAATATCAGGGGACTTGGGGGTTTGTGCCTGTGTGGCTTTGACGTTGTTATCTGTCCGCTGATGGTTGCTACAAAGACCTTAAAAGGAAAGTCGGCCCATTTATAGGGCAAAATGTTAAAGAAAAATGGATTTTACATTTGTGAAAGAGGGAAGAATAGAGTGACACCAAACAATAAGTTTGTAGAGTAAAAAAATGATTTTGCGTCAAAACTAGATATAAAGTTTGTGTAAGGACAATCAATGACCAACCATACTTCTGTCTTCACTTGGCAGCTATAATCTAGATCACAGGAGAGAGACACCTGAGCCTTACCATCTCAAGTGGAGCTGATCATTGTAAAAGAAGTAATAAGTTTTTAGTGCAACATGTGCAAAATAAGATGTGTGCTGTGTTTATATTCCAGGTGACAACATGCTGACAGCCATCTCTGTGGCCAGGGACTGTGGAATGATCCCACCTCAAGACAAAGTCATCATTGCTGATGCCCTTCCTCCCCATAATGGACAAGCCGCCAAGATCACCTGGAGATACGCTGACAAGCCGAGCAAGACACCTCGCCTGGAGGTGACATGATGGGGCAAATGCCGACACAAATACTTGTCCAAACACAAAACACCCATAGAGAAAGACCAATTGAGGAAAAAGCTTCTGAAACAGTTTCAGAAATAACAAAAGGAACATCTGCACAGTTGTTTCACAATTCAAATTATTTCTCAGTATATATAAAAGAAACAAGTTTCAACAACTGCATGCTAAATGTTTTGGTTCTAATCCATACTTTCATTGCTTTTTCAGGAAGTGAATATCAGTCTGGAGGATGTGTGTGATGTAGACGAGCAAAAAACACAAGAGCTGTTCCACTTTGCAATGAATGGCAAATCATTCGCTGTCATCGAGGAGCATTTCCCTGACATGCTTCAAAAGGTATGAGGTCTCTAAGATGAGAGAGGACATATCTCCAATAATTTCTGTAACTGAAGTAGAAATCTTACATTTTTTCCTAATGTTCTTTAGGTAAGATGAAACGGTAACTGATAAGATTGTTCTGACTTGTAGCTCGTTCTCCATGGAACGGTGTTTGCCAGAATGGCCCCTGACCAGAAAACGCAGCTCATTGAGGCACTGCAGGGCGTAGAGTGAGTATTTAAGTCTAAAGCACTGTGTAGCTATGAAAAATTGATTTTGAAGTTGTTCAATGCTTATTGTTAGTTTTATAGTTCAGACAGAACTGTAAAAAAATATATATTTTATTAATTTTGTAGTATTTGTTGAGAAAAAAATGTAACATTGATTCAATCCTTTATGATTTTCTCTCAGCTACTTTGTGGGGATGTGTGGAGATGGAGCAAACGACTGTGGGGTATGTCTATATCTTATTGTCACAGTAGCGGGTTAAATTATGGACTGTTTAATAAATAGTCGATGGCACCACCGCAACATTGTAGCTTTCTGAAGAGCCGTGTGAGCAGCTCAGTGTCAGCTGCTCTGGCCGTTGCCATCTTGGTTTTTCTGCTTAACTTTGAGCTAATCCAGAAGTAAGATGAGGTAAACCTTTATTAGTCCCACGGTTGGGAAATTCCTCACTAGGCAAGCAGGTGGGGCATGTGTAGAGCTGAGGAGAGCCAGTTAGTGAAACTCGCCAACTTGTGAAGAGAAAAGTTAGCCACAGAGACCAGAACTTTTGTAAATGTGTTTATTTCTGTTGTGGTTCCGTTTTAACATGGGGTCCAATGGAGATGACTTGACTGGTGACAGCCTCAAGTGACCATTTTAGGAACTGCAGTTTTTAGTACTTCCCGTCTGGCTTCACTTTTCGGCCTAGGAGGACTCTTGGTTTAAAGGGACATTAAATGATTGCAATCTGAACATACCTTAAATATTTTTTACTTTCCTCACCAGGCTCTGAAGAGGGCCCATGGCGGCATCTCTCTGTCAGAGCTCGAGGCCTCAGTAGCCTCACCCTTCACCTCCAGGACTCCCAACATCTCTTGCGTCCCCAGCCTCATAAGGTTTGTCTTTCCCTCTGACAGGGAAAATATGAATGGTGATGGTGGTAAATAAAACTGACAAAGAGCATCTCCTCTCACTATCATGAATACAATATTGTTGTCATTATACTGGTTTGAAAATGGCATGGAATGTTGTTATTACATACCGAACTGATTTAGTGATTTTTAAGTTGCTACTGATTTAGCAGTTTGTTTCCTCTTTCCTTTGGTGCAGGTTATTGAGTATTTGAAATAGAGTAAATTCTCACACTTGAACACAACCAAACCACCCCAAGCTTTTAAAATTGACCTTAAAATGCTTTTTATGGCAAGTTCTCTTTGTATCACTTCTTCAGGACGTGGTGATAACACAGAGTTTGCTTGCTTTTGCAGGGAGGGGCGTGCTGCTCTCATCACCTCCTTCTGTGTGTTCAAGTTCATGGCCCTCTACAGCATCATCCAGTACATCAGTGTCACTCTCCTCTACTCTGTATGTAATGCTCATCCCACAACCTGTAGTGTAGCTCAAGAACTGATGAGTCTCCCATTAAGTCTGAACTTGGCTGTCTGTTGTTTTTGTTTCTTAGATCCTCAGTAACCTTGGAGACTTCCAGTTCCTCTTCATCGACATTGCTATCATCCTCCTTATTGTCTTTACTAGTGAGTATAAGAAAAGTAACAAGGATGGAGGATGGTTATGTCTTTCACTTTTCTTAACCTTTATATCTTCCTTCCTTTCCTTCTTAACCTGTTTTCTGCACATCGTCATCATTTTTCCCTTTCTCTCCTCTTCAGTGAGTCTGAACCCAGCGTGGAAAGAGCTCGTGTCACGTCGTCCCCCATCAGGTCTGATCTCAGGGCCTCTGCTGTTCTCTGTGCTGACCCAGATCCTCATCTGCTTGGGCTTCCAAACCATTACATTCCTCTGGGTCCGACAGCAGCCCTGGTACACAGTCTGGACACCATTTACAGAGTGAGCACCTGCGATCATTGCAGATACACCTAAACCAACCAAAAATATGTGATTGAGAATCATCTCTCAATATGTTTGAAAAATCTGCCGTGGGCACACATTATTTGTTTATTCTTGAATTGATCTCCTCTCACCCAGTGTCTGCAACCAGTCTTCACACATCAATGTGTCTGACCACAACGACACAGAGCTGGATGACCACAACATCCAAAACTTTGAGAACACCAGCCTCTTCTATGTCTCCTGCTTCCAGTACCTTATTGTTGCCATCGTTTTCTCAAAAGGCAAACCTTTCAGGCAGCCTAGCTACAAGAATTGTAAGAAGCTCTAAGGAATGCTAAAATCTGTTCGAGTTACAAAGTTACTTTTTTTTTTTTTTAACATTTTAAATTTGTTTGTATGTGTTTCTGTTGATGTGTCCTCTCCCCAGGGCCTTTTGTGCTGTCTGCCGTGAGTTTGTATGTTTTCCTGCTGTTCATTATGTTCCACCCTGTTGAAAGCATTGACATGTTTTTGGAGGTAAGAGGACATCTCATACACAAGAAACGTTCACATTCAACTGTCATTTACTCACCTCTGAAGACTTGACTTTACCAGTCTCAGTACTCTTAATGTTATGTCATAAAGATGCAATAATTTTGTTAAGTTAAGCCTTGAAATAATTCTGTCTTGCTAATAATAGCTGTTGATCAGCATATCTGTTTCTGTCTCTCTCTCTCTGTGCAGATTGTTTGCGTCCCTTATGAGTGGAGGGTAAAACTCTTCCTCATTATCTTAATCAATGCTGCTGTGTCTGTTGTGGTGGAGGTAAGACACACACTTGAACGCATTTTTCAACAGTAGTTGTTTTTCTCATTTTCAGTTTTTGGTTTTCATGCAGTGTGCTCATCTTTGTCTCATTTAGATGGACAGCAGTGTTGTGTTGTGAGAAGAAATTACCTTCAGTAGTGAAAATTGTAAAATGACGGTGTCTGTGCTACAACACTCAACATGTTTTTTGTGCACCATTTTTTAGTGAAATGTATGCATTTTGACATTACTTATAGCAGCATATGTTTGTCTTTTTGGATAGACAGATGGTCTTTAAGGAATTAATTTACTTTAGTCCAACTGACAATGGATAATTCGTGCTGGCCTGCCACCCTCAGTGGAGCAGTATCACTATGGCTGCTATGCTTTTTAGATAGCTTGCAGACATGCCCTGCTTAGGAGACACTTTAGATGATGCTCTTTCCCAAACTATCAGTCCAAATCCTCTTCACCTTTTTAAGTGAATTAAAAAAAAAATCAATCAAGTTGACTTTGCACTCAGAGTTTCCAGTATTTTGAGATGATAGTATCCATGCACTCTCTTCTTACTAATTGGTTTAGTTTAATTTTAACCTCGCACGCATTAACACACAGCTTAATGGAACAAAGCTTTGATAAGTTGTGGCTCTGCAAAAACAATTGAAGACCTCTGTGGAAAAAACAATAGCAGACGCTATGTGAAATCAAATTAGCCTCTCTGTAATTCTTTCCCCTGCCCACTGCGCTATTCCATAGACCTTCATCCATGACATCATCTTATGGAAGCTTGTGTTCAGCCGAGACAAACAAGGCAGCTTTGGCGTCACTCCTGCTGCCCCGACACCACAGGTTGGGAATGTCTGACACCTTCTTTTAAGCCTTTTCCTTTTGTGTCGTGATCCCTCTCTCTGTCCCCACTTCTCCCTCTAACGCTACAGACCGCACCTTTCTTTTCTAACCTCTAACGAAGACATGCATGTGTGAGACGTCAGTCTCAAATCTGATCTGTCCTCTCCTTTTCGTGTTCACCCAGTGGGCATTTTGTTTAGGGGTTCGTAACAGTTGTAGTGTTACTCCGAACCTAAACTGCTCTTAAGGTCAAGCATCTTACTTAATAACCTAGGGCCGTAGGTGCAAAGCACACATTTCTATATATTGTAGATGGTCATCTTTAAGGGAGTAAATCACTTTTAATAGAGTGACATGTACCATGCACAGTATTGTGAACATTAATTACAATTGTTGATGCACTTATTTATGTAATATATACATTATTGTTGTTGTTTTATTGGTGTTATCATTAACAGTATTAGTATTATTGTTATTGTTGTTGAAATAATAGAAGTGATAATTGCTACTTCCTGTCTCTCTGTCTGCCCTGCTAAGCTCTACATGCTACACCTCTTAAGCCCTTTTTACACAGATACCGGGCATTACTGCCACAAAGAAGATGGTTCATCCCACCAGCTTTGTGTTTTGTTTTTTGTTCCCCTTAACGCTGAACAAAACAATTATGGTATAATGCTGCCCCACTATGTGGTATTTAAAAGAGGCATGATGTGTAACGCAACAGTGTCTGTGTCTAGTCTTACTTAAAATATACACTTCGGGCAGTGCTTTCTAAATAATAATAGCATGACATTTTTGACCGCTGTTCTTCTTCTTTGACAGCTGCAATCTTCTGCTTTTTAAATCCCTTGGTGTGGGTTGTACACACAATACGTTACCAACATGTGACCCCCCTGTCCCATCCTTGCCTGTACCTTTTATACAGAACGGCAAGGTGGAATGATGGCACAATATTCCTGCTTTGAGTGGGCTGTGTAAAAGGGGCTTCAGTTTCCCAATTACGCCCTGGATGACTGTCAGTCAGTGTATTTAAAATGAAAGCTGACTGACTAGCTTTAAATTTCTTTTCCAATATAAGGTTAATGAGAAATTTTGACTGATTTATGTTTCCAATCGGTCAACGTCCTGCTGTGGAATTCCTTTGTCTGTTTTATCGTTGATTCCATGAGCTTGTTTTTAATGAGTGGGCTCACTCTTAAAGCCGTCTCCTGCCAACTCCTGTCGAATCATCATGTGGAATTTTGTTTTGAATGACTTGCATGCATGCACACAACAGTGTAAAGAAATGTGTCTGTCGATCATGCAAAATGGCTCCTCTTCAGTTAACTTTACTTTGCACGCAAAAGTTATATTAGCATGCTACCGTGCTGATTTGCATTTTTTCAGTAGAAGCGTATTTAAAAACCTGAAAATACGAAGTTATTTTTATTTTATTTATTTATTTATTTTGGGGGGCTGTGGTTTTTCCAGGGTGGCATTGACCGCGGGGCGTTCAAGTGTCTGTCCTGGCTGGGCTGCCCACGCAAGATGACACCCAAGGCTCGCTATATGCATCTGGCCCAGGAGCTTAGTGTGGACCCGGACTGGCCTCCCAAGCCAACCACCACTACTGAAGCCAAGCCCCGCCCAGAAAACGGCTCCACCTATCAGATCATGATCAACTCCTAGCACCCCCCACCCTTGGCCCCAGAGTTTAGTCTACCCATTTCATGTTGGGCACGTGCGTATTACCTGTGTTCAGTGAACACACATTCAGCCTGTTCAAACAGAACGACTGCTTGCCATCAGCTTTGAGAGACTTTTGTCTAATATTGTAGTTCCATAAGCGTTACTGCACAAGCATTATACATAGCACCAAATAAAATTCCAGTTCTCTCAGTACCCCTGCTCTCCCAAGCCCGCCCACTGTCACGTCACTAGGACTTTTATTGCTTGTCTTTAAATATCTTTTAAACATCGGGAGCGTAAAATGTAATTCTCTTTTACAAAGTCTGTCCACCAAAGCTGAGCAGCAGTCAACCAGGCTGGGAGGAGAATTGATAAACCAGGATGAATTTGTGTGTTGACCTCTTCAGATTGACCGATAAATGCCACTTTCACTTTGTCTGTGTGAAAAGGGTCTTAAAAAAATGTAAAAAATTAAATTAAAAATATATATATATAAAAAAAACAAAAAAAAAACAGCCAAAGCACCACAGCGCTGTCTTCAGACATACGTGCACTGTCAGACATGCCATGGACGGTGTTGAATGCTAGAAAGTAATTACTTTTATTCTACTCTTAAAATAACAAGACTTCATTAGCAACCACAGTACTAGATGTCAGTTTTAAATGGAGAGTAAAATAGCCTTTCATAATGATCACAGGAAAAGTACAGTGTAGGATGAAGCAGATGCTGTACTTTGTTCTTTGATACTCTGACTGAAATGTCCGGTGAGAGAAGTGCATGGCAATGAATGGAGGGAATAGATTTCACTTTAATATGGAGATATTCTGCAGGTTTGAAGGTGCGGGGAGTAATGGATACGGACGCCTGGCCGTACTGACCAACTCTGTGAGATCTGATCATACAGTTTTTAAAATCAACCGCAAGCTCATATTTCTGAGCAACCACCACCTTGCTTTTAGGATGTTCACACAGTAACTTGTTTAGTCTGACCTGTTGTGGGTGGTACAGGCATTTTATACATTTTAATAAGCTACCTTCACTACTTGGCATGCACTCATCAGAGCACATAAAATCATAACCAAAAAGAAATGCTTTAAGCCTGTCAAGCTCAGAGTTGTGGAAGATTGGGAATCTTGGAAGGGCTGCTGTCACCTTGTTCAATGGCACACCCCCGGGCAGAAAACAGTACATTATACATCGTAGATTGATGATAGAAACTACAATACTAATCTCTGTTGTTTGTCAGCTTGTCATTTCATCTTAAAAAAAGTATATTTTTTTTTTAACCATACTGAAATATATCAACCTGTGATGTACGCTAATGAAATTTGGTCCAACCATGGTCCTGTTTTTTTTACATGATTTTTACATGACACCAAGCGGTAAACAACAGTTCATAATACAGAATACCTCTAAAAGTAATGACCGAAGTCTCTGCAGCCTCAGCTTACTGTCATATTAATTCTAACGCACTAAATGTTACATGCAAATAAATCTTGACAGGTAGCAAAGTGGCCTGTTCTTCTGGTGTTCCCCACAGGCCCCACTAACAACAGCAAACTTGCCTCTACCTTCCATTCATCGAAAAATGTTCTTTCCTAGTGTGTAATGAGCTTTACACCTTCATAGGCTGCTAGTTTGGCTCTGAGTCTTTAATCTTACATGTTTGCATCTGTGAACCACATCCTGTCACCATCTAGTGGCATCAGACAGGAGACTGATCGTATACCAAAACATGCATGAAGCCAGCTCCTTATTGTGATGTTTGAAAAACTTGATGGTTGCAATACCTGAAACATTACTACAAATACAGCATTACAATATGATAAGGATACATTTCCATTAACATTTCTGTATTTTTTTTTTTTTTAAAAAATCTGTGCAGGAAACAGCATGAATCTGGCTGTTTTATAATGGACAGTTAATCACTTGCATGCGACCGTATAAATCAAAGTATCTTAACATTTACAAACTCATGTTCTGTTGACTCGAGAAAGCCGGTTTTACGTACAGGCATACTAGCAGTACTTACATTTTTATTTTAAAAACAAAATTTCTTCCTATGGAAGACTGATTAAAAGTGTAATTGTAAATTAAACCAAGGCATTGTGCACCTCATCTGCTCCTGTTCTTGGAACAACATCCATGCAACAACACACTGTATAAGGTGGATGCTGGTTACCGTATACACTTGTATTTTTTCATGTATTACACATAGGCGACAAGCATAGAGAGTAAAGGGCTATATTTTATGTTCACTGCTTTCTTTCACATTCAAAGTGATGCTCTTCAAAATCTATTTAAGTGTCAAACCCTCCCTCCATGTAAACTTTGAAGGTCGCTGTAAAACTTAGTAGCTTCTTTTTTGTTAATAAAACCCTGACTGAAATTAAGTCTCTTAAAGTATATTCAAATAATGTCATACTGAGCTAACTTCAGGAGTGTAAATTGGAAATTGGTAACATTAGAAATCATTTAAACTGATTTAATTCAAGCAAAACAGCCACTGAGAGGAGAAAACAGAAGTTTTACAGCTGCCTTTAAAGTAACCGTAGTGTTTGATCCTCAAAACGCTGAGTTAGGCCGGAGTGTCACCTGAAAGACACTAACACACAATGTCAGTATAACTGAATACTCCGCATAGCAGCCTGCCTTTTGTAAATTGAATTATTATTTCAAAAAGTGTCTCCCAAAGTATCTTCAGAGCTGTAATCGGTGCTCACGAGACACCACGTTAAAGAATGTCAAATGAAATGTTATTCTACTCTTCCTCCCTGGCAAAATGAAGCAAATTGTATCTCAATGTGCTACATCTTCTGACACTTAATCATGTGTGACACATGGCATTGCATTTAGCTTTTCCATTGAATATTTTATTCATATAGAAGTAAAATTAGAACAGATTTTCCTTATATCTGTAATAACCAGAGTCTGAAGTTGCTCAGTTCCTAAAAGCCATTGAGAGATATGTGATATTATTGCAAATGCACATCAAACTTGGACTCCATCATGTCTTATGACAAGCTCGAACGTGGTATGCGACCATGGTTTTTATGGATGAAAATAGCTGATGAGCAAAGTTATAGTATTTTGTGGTCAAGTTGTCAGTGTAAAAGAAGAATATAACGGATGGAAGTGACGATAGATGTATAACATGGGTTAAATTGACACTCGTGCGATATTACAGAAAGATTATGATATGTTGTCTGGGGAAAAAAAAAAAAAAAACACTCATAAATTACTTACTTCTGTTGTGTTTCAACAATGTTGCCCAAATGTGGGCCACGTGAGTTTGTATGCCACTGAATATTCAGTGGTAAATATATATAGATATATATTTTCTTTTTTTAAAATGTTTCCTTTCAGGGTTTAATTTCTTTCTCTTGATACCTTCTGAAGCTAAAATTGAATGTTGTGCAGAGGACAAAATTTAATGCAAGGCAATACTATGGTTACTGGTTCTATTTCCAAAGACTTTTCATCACATCTGTAATGATTTAAAAAAAAAAATAATAAAATAAAATAAAAAAGGAGGAAAAAAGTAGGAAAGTTTTATTGTAACCTGTGTTCAGCTCTGTCAGATTGACTCAGCAGAAGTGGATGATAATATTAGAGGTGGGATTCAGTCTGTATATATGAGATGTACATTTCTACTGTGTGCATAAAAGTCGAACGATTTAGATATAAAAAATGTGGTTTTTGGATTATCAAAGGGCTGGTTTGTCTTTTTCTACTACTTTGGTACTGTGTTACAATCGGTTGTCTGTCTACTTTTGATTTGTACTGTCTATTGGATTTATATGTACTTTGGCTTTTGTTATGGAGTTTCATTAGCTTGGATCTTCCTTATTAGGGCATGAATCTTGGGCATTTATTTCACAATTTGAATCAGGTATTGTGAAATATGATCGGGGCACTTGGATCAATATTTGCTCTGTCTTGGGTAAACGTAATGCAGCGCATGTCTGCTGTAGAGTTTAAAGAAAGTTGAACTTAAACCATTCGGAGCCTAAAGATTTGTCTCATTGCTTTGTGTGAAACCAATAATCTTACACAAGAAGGGAATTGAACACATGTAGTCTATTTGGCGCCTCCTCTTCAGAATTTGAGCAACATATGACAATCTTGTTACTCTTCTGTCCGATTGTTAAGTGAACATATTTTGCTTTCTTTGTCTAGGACGTTTTGAAAAATATTTTGCATCCATGTAAAATTAAACTGCAATTGGCAAAAAAGAATGTGCATTGCTTCTCGATATCAGCAGTCTATTGTAGAAGTGATTATATTGCTGCTAGGGGCAAAATGATTCATTCTCAGCTGTGTCTTGACTGCACCTTGATACTGAAAACTCATCATTGACATGAAAATGTAAATACTACAATTGCTTTTCTTCTCCGCTACAGTTTTGCCTTTTATCCTGACACAGCTATGTCAAAGCAATGGATTTTATGCTGAAACCTCTATGCTCTTATACAGGTACAACATATATATCGACTGTTGACAGTTAGCATCGGCCTCTTATTCACATCATGTATTTAAACAAACCATCGAATGGCATTTAGATTGAGTCAGCCACTGAGTATGTGAAGCCTCACGTGGATGTGGTTTCCTCAGGGAAATGTGTCTATTTGTAATGAATAGAGAAAATAATAAAAGAAACCCAAACTAAATGAAAATATACTGTTGGTAAACCTTTTTATTACAGTCCATCTGTATGTGTGCTCTTTCATGAGTGCTTTTTATTTTCAGCTCCCACACCTCAGCAAGAGGCTCATCTGGGGTCTATGAATTGTTGTTATTGGCAGAGATGTACATTTTTTTGAAATTTTTTTGTACTTCATAATTTATTTTTTATTTATTTTCATTTCTTTTCCCCTGAGGATTGTATTTCAGATTTATCTTGATTTCTTTCTTTTCAATAAATGTTCTGAAAACAGTTTGCTGTACGTCTGATTTGTATCCAACAGGCACAAATGGGATACCATAATGCCGCATGAAGCTTCAAGAAAGTATGCAGTTTTATGTGAAGCAGACCTCAAATTGCCAATATATTGCAAAGATGGTTGAAGTGTAGTGTTTAGAGAGTTTACCCTTTTGCAGAATAGTTGACATCTAAGTGCACACAATTGACTGTACGATAGTGAGGGCTACAACACTCTGTCCTTAACTAGTCTAAGCTGCACCTGGTTATTCAAATGACCTCTTTCGGTATTGCCCATTTAAATGTTCCAACTGTCATGTAACAGTCAGGATGGTGGCTGCTATTGATCCCATATGTGCACTTTTCCTTTAGTCTGTGAGGATGCAGACTGATGAGTGGAACAAAAGTTAATGTTTAAAATAAATAAATAAATAAAGCTGTTAGATGAAAAGAACAATATTTACATCGGATGTGGTGAAGTCGCTGTAAAGACAGAAAGGGAGATATTCAACTGAAGCACAAGTACTGCAAATTTGTATTGAATTAAATGTACTTACTTCCACCTCTGCTTATGTTAGAAGTTTAGATTAGCACTGATTGAGTCATTTTACATTCACATTATAGAAAGCAGCCTTTTTTGTCTAATACATTAATATGATTATTTATCATCTGTCCAGACAGATCATATTGTGCTATACCATATATATATAGAGAGAGAGAATTTAGAGACTGCAGAGTTTGGGTTCAGTTAGACTGTGGACCTTTGGGCTTGGATGTTACTAAGCTGGGAATTTCTAAACTTTTTCTGTCAAGAAACCCCCAAACTGACACAAATTAACCCCCATTTGATAAGATTCTTCCCGTGTTCCCCATTTGAGAAGATTCTTTTCTTTTAGATTTTTTATTACAGAAAGTGTATGAAACCCATGACAAAAATAGTAATATATTCTGTCGTTGTGTTATTTATGGATTGGATTTTAGTGAATATTTTATCTCCCTTTTTTGCTGGGGACCTGGAACCTCCACAATGGGGTTCACGGACCCCATTTAAACGGGCATGTGTGTTAGGGATGCCTAGGAAATAAAGTCACCGGCGCGTTTTCTGTCAGTGCTGATTTGAAGGTGGTACGTTTCACCGGAAGTTAACAGTCATTCTGGTTGTGTCCTTGTTAGCTAACGAGCTAGTTAGCTGCCATAACAGGCAAGCAAATGTGTCCCATTTGGAAAGATGAATTGAACCGTACCTAAAGAGTGAATTTGGAAGAAATCTGTGTTTACCTGCTGTTGACAACAGCACCATGTTACGAGTCGGAAGTAAAGCTGCCTGGTGAGTTCCCATTTAATTCGAGGTAACAGAAGCCAGTTGTGTATGAGGAAAGCACAGATAGCTGGTCATTTCCACGATTTTGACAGCTGGGGACAGCAAGGCTAGGTACCCGCTTCATATAAATATCAGTCGTCCTGGTAGGTAAAAAAGAGACTAATTTAAAAGCATATATTACAGGTACTATGATACATAACCTCTGAACACACATTGTCACTAACATTAAGTACAAGATGCAAAGCGGCTTGTTGTGGATCTTGGCGTTGCTTTAGCCGGCTAAGTTGGCTAGCTAACGTTACCCCGGTGAATGGTTCTTCCTACAGAATCTGGACATGATCGTCAATGTTATTAGAAAACACTGAATTACGGCCTGTTGTTGTTGTTGTGAGTTTACGTGTAGCTAAGTATACGATAGCTGGTCGTAACTTGATTGATTTGGTGAAATGTTGTATTACATCTTGTGTATTTGAACGTCTATTGCTGACTGGTAACGCTGTAAGTAACGTCGCCTTAAAATACACTTTATACCATACCGTCTTTTTGTTTTCCGCACGTTGCAGCTCCTTGTGTTTCTGTGTTTCTTTCTAAAGCGACAACTGACTAAATCTATAAGTTGTCACAGTGTCAGACCGACGCAGTAACTTACCTGTGAACACCGTTACATTGACACCCCCGCTCCTCTCTGTATCCCATAGGCTGTTTCAGTTCACTACTCAAGGCCACCTCCTGATGGTGGAGTCGCAGACTGGAAATATACCTTATATTACGTTAAACTTGCTAAAGCTATAGCTCCATGAACAACCATGAATACCCCTAGTACAAGGTTTAGATATCCTGCTTCCAAAGTGAAATTTGATTTTATGTTACTCTCTGGCCAGTACCTGCATCATCGAGGATATCATTGCAAGATGACTAAATTTCCATTGAGATTATAAGTTCAGGGCCTTTGGTGCTTATAGGGCACAGGAGGAAGCTAAGCTTGGGTAATTTATTGTACGATTTCTTCGTCATTTCAGCATGGCCTGCAGAAGCCTGGTCTCCACCAACATGGGGGTGAGATTTCGGGTACCACTGCAGAAGCTGCACCCCCTGTCCCGTGCCATCCATCACCGCTACTCGGGGAACACCAACCCTCAGCGGGTCCCTCATCGCACGGCAGCACGCTATTTTACCTCCATGTCACGGTTGCCCATGCGACCTCCCAAGCCTCCTCCAGGGTCAGGGGGCCGTAGCTACCAACAGCAACGCAATTTCTGGGTGGCCCGCCTCGCTGCCCGGCTCCTAAAGCTCCGTTACATTCTGCTGGGCTCTGCAGTGGGAGGAGGCTACACAGCTAAAAAGGTAAGTGTTTTGGGCCTCCAGCTCAGGACTTCTCGGCCATTCTCTATCTTTTCTGGCTCTTGAACTAGTTTAGTCCTCATTTATCTAATCACTACAGAGCTGTAGAGTTGTGAATCAAAGGTGAGCAATTTACAGAAAATTTACAGAATATTACAACATCTGTCCCTCAGCATTTTAAGGAGCTGCACTAGCTGTGATGGTATATTATTAAAGAGTAAAGGAAAAAACTTTAATTCATATAAAGATAACCTAAGCATGTTATTTTATCTCCAGACATATGATGAATGGAAGGACATGCTGCCTGATTTTAGTGAATACAACTGGGTCATTCCTGATTTTGTCTGGGAACTGAGTGAACAAATTGATCTTGGTAAGTGCTGTCATTTTGACATCATGATTCAAATGAATTTGCTCATACCTGACCTTGTGTTCTTCATGAGTGATCTCTGATTTTAGTAAAGCGGGAGCAAATATTCTTGCGGTCTTACTTGAAACATGGCTACACAATTATGCATCATGAGATAAGATTCCTGACCTTTTCTTTTTCTCCACTTGACATGCTATTTCTTGTATCCACAGACAAACTGGCCAAAGCTCTACCAGAGATGGAGGAAATAGCCAAACTACTACCTGACCTAGACAAGATAGGAGAGAACTTCACTTTTCTCAAAAGTCTCCTGTCTTCTGGTGAGTCAACAAAACTTGAACTGTGTTCATTAAGTTACTGCATCTTGGGGGGAAAAAAAACAAAAACCATTGTTGTCATCATCAGACATCAGAGTGTCTAGATCAGTGTCCAAGTTTCAAATGAAGATAACAGTAGTTAGCACTCCACATTTGCACTGGCCAGTGTTCTTTTATATCTTATATAATATATCTAACAATCCATCTGGCTGCCCTGTACCATGCTTAAGGTATGCCATTTGTGGTCTCACTGACTTCGAAGTGACCTTAGCACAATGAGATAACATAGAAACAGGATTATAAAATAAGATGAGGAAGTAGCCTGCTTTCTGCCCTAAATTGCAGTTTTTTGTGCCACAACCTCCTTGTTTACGGTTGCTAAAGGAGCACTCTTGACATCAAATTACCGATAACCAATGTATTTTGGATCAGCAGTTTTGTAGGCAGTGTTTAAAGACATGTCTTGGACCACGGTGTTGCAAACAGCCATTTACTGAGATGGAGCCAGGTGCACTTTGCTGAGCAGGTCTTGATAAACTGTTCATTTCGGTGGTCATTTCTCAATATTTGAAGTGCTACATAAAAACACACACAAACTGCTTTGTATCACTTTTAATAAGCCATTTTGTCACGAACAAGTCCACTCTCCCTAGCTGAAAACTACCCCATGTGGTATCTTGAAATTTGTTTGGTCACACTTTGTTGATGTGTAATAGGATAAATCTGTTTTTGGACTAATATAAGGGTTTAGCTATGGTTAGGATGAACCTCAGACTTTCTTATAATGGAATGCAATTGCTTTAACACCATCAGTGCTTTTGATTTCATGCTCATAGCTCATATCACGGCTATAACGAAGAGTGCTTGACAAAAGGTGCATGCTACTTGCCATCACTTCAGCTGAAAATTTTCGGCAAATTTGCAGCTGGTTTCTATCTCCAGCTGAACAGTCTCCTTGTTAAGAGTTCTAAAAAAAGACATCCAATAACATAATAATAATAATAATAATTTCCTCTAATAATCTCTTTTAGTCCTGATTCAATCCTTTCGAGTCTCAAAAGATGTGACATGATTCCATCAAGTCATGAGTAAAATAAAGATTTTGTGTCATGATGCAACACAAATCTATAGCCAGTGGTTTTTAAATAGGGCCACCTCTAAATTGGCTTGTACTGATTAAATATACACAACTCCAGTCTGACGTGTGCTCATCTCTTTTAACAGTCTCTCATTAAGTGGTTACTTCATTTGAAGTGCAGACACTTCAACAGCTTAGTTTTAATACACATCATTTAGCTGTGTCCCTGCTTTGACCACCATCCCTCTGCTTCTGTCTTTTATGATTTATATCTTGTGTTGTTCTTCCTTTCTCCTCTTCCCCTACCCTGTTTTCCCCCTCAACATTTTTCACAGGTGTGAGTTTGGGTAGTGAAGTCAAAGGAGCTTCTGGTCTGCATCTGTTGTTAGGTGTGTAAACCCCTGCACACAGTAGCGCTGCCCACTCCCCTCTTTGATCTCAGCCGCTGTCTGACCACCATCTTGCCAAGATATTGGTATGATCGTGGGTTCCTGCCTGCCATGGTTCACTCTAAAGGCGTTAGCAGAGCGTCTTCCCAGGATGTTGGCTTCTAGGTTGTGCACCAGTGCTGCTGATGGCAATGGCAGTGTTCATGGTTAACTCAGGTTCCTCTGTGAAATGTATCACCTGTCACTACGATGATGAAAAGGTCTGATCTTGAACTTGGCTTATTTTGGTAAACATCTGATTTTGCCCTGTGGCTCTCCACAAGAATCAGTGAAAGCCTCACTCTTAAACTTTCTCTCCCTCTTTTTGACTTTTTTTTAAGATCCTTGGAGAACTTAAATGGCTTCTATTCCCTAGTAGTTCGTATCAAAACACAGTAAATGAAAAGTGTGCAATAGCCTGCCATGATTTGAAATATTTTCTTCATGGTCTGAAAAACTTCTTTAAATGCAGACCCAGGTTGCCTTTAGTACGTCCCTTCTTCTTGTATGACTCTCTTTAACCTGACTGTCCTTGGCTGTACTTTATCCTCCCTGTGTGGTTTTTGCCTCCTTTGACTTCCTCCACCCTCTCTCTCCCCTGGCTTGTGTGGGCTGCTTTCTTTAATCACACTAACATTCACTAACATCTTTGGGGCGATTTCATTCCACCTTTTTAGTTGTTTTCCCTCAAATGTTTGGAAAATGCATTCAAAATACATTCCACATAAGTCAAGTTGTTGAAATTTGTAAATTTATACTAAATGTAATAAATGAATAATTGTAATAATAATAATAATGCTGTAGCCCTAAATGCATCAAGGTCATATACAGTGGTATGTGGAAAGGAACCACAGGTCTGCTGTGAGTCACAAAATAAACAAAGGAGTGTTCTTGACTTTTAAGTCTTCAGCTTCATTCTATTTAATGACTTAAGGAAAATACTTTGTCCATGAGAGTTTCAAGTTATTTTTATACACATGTTTCATTTATTCAGTGCTACTACATTTATTATGCTATGTTGTGACACATTTCACCTTTGTCAGAAAGCTTGCAGCTTTCGATAATATTTAAGACAATTGTTCATCCCTATTTTGCTGTGTACATGACATTACAGTGTGGTGCCTTCCTCATTTATATGACAAAGCAGACTTTGCTTTGTGCAAGGCAATGAAAGCATGTCAGCATTAGTTAGCATTTTATTTATCATCAGAAAATCATAAACTTGGCATTTAAGACAAGGTGCATCACTGGATTTTTGGTATAGCATTGTTAAAAAAAAGTCTTGATTATTTTCAGCTTTGAATGTTTTCTGTTTTTTAGTTTTTTTGTGCTTCATGACACGTCATTTTCAGGGTGTTTGATTTCATCCTGCAGTAGCTACTTTTATAACCACAAAAGTCCCTCAATCAAAATTTCACTTTAGAGTGTCCAACCATGTACCTAAATGGAACCATCTCAAGCCAATTTATTTCATTGCTGTTTTAAAGTTAGCTGCAAAACTTTGTGCTCATACGAACATGGAACTAATTATATAATAACTAGCAATGTATTCTTTTTAAGCTGTCTTAATTGTTTGCTATGGCCTAAGCACATTAAAATCTCTCAATTTCAGTCAAAAATGCAGTAATCACAAAATTCAAGAGCTTTGATTGGACTGCTTTATTATAATTATTAAATGACTGAAAATTATTTAAATTAAAGAATTAAAAAAACTATCTAGTACATATGATACATGCATATGTCAGTGTAAGATTTTCCAAACATTTGAAATTTAATCACCACGATCTTTATTTTTCCTCATAGGCATGTTTGAAACGATGGCTATCTGGCTTCTTTTCGCTATGGGCATTTTGTCTCCCCAAGCTTGTCTATAGAAGCACTCAATAATGAAAGGTTGATTTTCATAAGCAAACTCATTCTGTGTTGTTGTGTTTCCTCTGGTAGAAACCTCAGGCGATCCTTCACTAAAAGCCACAGATTCTTCTGCTGCAGCCGCGCAAGATGGCAGTGATAAACAATACAAAAAGGCAAGTTTCCAAAAAGTTCTCAGCTTCGTCCTCTTTGCTCTGCAATTGCTTGGTCTCACTCAGCTCCTGTTTGAAGTTTGGCTACTTTTCACTTCAGTGGCAAGAACTGCATTGGGTTAACTTGAAATCTACTCAGAGAAACTTACTGTATATATGAGTTAGTGTTTTTTCAAGACAATTACATGAATGTATGCACTCACAGAGCAGTTTGGATAAAAGTGATCCCTAATTGCCTTATCTTTTGTAATACTGACAAATTCAACATCTTGGGGATCTTTTTGAATCAGTTACTTCCACAGAATTTTAATTGTGTGTTTCACCCTGGCTGCAGTCAGCCTAAGGTTTTGAGGCCATGTGATAATGTTATGGTAAAGAGTTGCTCTTTCCATTTTACGACTATCGTGCAGTAACAATGATGAAACATATGGGTTTACATAGCATTTGTATGGTTTTAGTATGAACATACAGGATTACCTGAGACTTTATGCACACTGATCATTTGTCTACTAGTAGTCCTGCTTCCCGACTGATTTTTTTTCCCTGAAGTTTAATTCATTCAGACCATTCGTTTTTCTAGCTTTATACTACACAGCAGTCTCTGGCAGAACACTTTGTATGCACGTGTTTCATTTCTGTTGTCTTCTCTGTTTTTTGTACATTTTGTATTTTGTTCTTTTTCCTCAAAGTGACCGCATTCAGTGTCCCTCTGTTCTTTTTGTGTTTTTACGTCTGTTTTTAACACTGTACAGAGCTTTACAATGAAAACATGATGTGAAGGTTTCACAGTTACCGTAATATTAAGAAGAGCATTTATTAAAGCAAAAAAGAAAAAGGAAAGAAGAAGGAAAAACAGATGGTGGCTTTCCTCTCCTGCCCTTCTTTTGGTCTGCAATCACGGTCTCCAACATGAGCTCTTGTAACACAACACAGCTCTTAGAAGCTGTACAAATTAAATTTAACAGGTTTTGTGTGCGCATTTCTCAGAGCAGAAAGAGACAAAAAAATTCACAAAGTTAAATGGTCATCTCATGTTTGGGACCTCTGAACTAAAACAAATTCCCCTGCTACAAAATGTGCTTTGTGCTTCCCTCCTGGTAGAGCAATATCCCATTGCTTGCTTCGCTTATTTAATCATCGTCATCTTCAGCTTCATCCACCCTATTATTTGCAGTTGCAGCACATTAAATCAATGTGTCTTCTAAACTTGGCTATTATTTTGCATTCACATTAAAACCTGAATTCCCCCTCTTTTGCTGTATCTTACACTGTTAAGTTTAAGCACAAAAATCAGTTATAGTGTTGTCTGAATCATGGTGAACGAACAGTTATTAATCCACAATGGTGGTGAGAGAAGACAACAGTCATTGTTGTTGCCACTTGCTGAGAGGTGCTGGTTGTGGTATTAGTCACCTCTTCTGCCTTCAGTCTGGCAAAGTTTGGCATCTCCCCTTTGTGTTTGAGAGAGACTGACTTTGTTGGTTTGCACTGATGATAGTGGCAAGATAACCAAAGTCAGAGACCTCGATTCTGTTAAACTTGAGCTTTGACTGTATCATGATTCTCTAGCCCGAACAGCACCGATGCCAGCGACCGAGACACAGGCCAGGTTTCCTCTCTTGTCATCCTGTGTTGTTGGTGCAGCATTTGCCTGTATGGCCGACCAGCGCGGTGGCTGGTTGTTGTTTTTGTTGCTCCTTCTTATCTCTCACTATGACATACCCCAGCAGGGTCTGCTTGGCGAGCTCATTCTAATTCAGCAGCAGATCCAGCGGCACGAGGAGGAGGTCCGGCGGGCCGCAGCAGCCAATAATGCGCGTCCCCCACCGCCAGAGCCTGCTCCCAGTCCGCCTCCGAACCCCAGCCCCCCTCAACAGAAACGCAAGGTGAAGGTCCCAAACCCACTGAGATCCGCCCTCTTCCACCAAAGCCTCCAGCCAGATAACAGCTGCAGAGACGAAGCAATGCATACTCTAGGACGCTTTCATCTCTACCAGCTGCTTTGACAAAATAAGAGAAATTTAACACCAGACTGAAAAGCAGTATTTCACTCAGCAATCAGCAATCAGTCAGCATCACTGATGGGTGTGATTTGATGTACTCTGTCAGACACCACACCCAACAGCTCCTTCACGGTGTCATACCTTGGAGTACACTACACTAAAACAGTAAATTATAGTTTGTATATGTATATATATATATATATATATCCCTCTTCTTGAAGTCCTGTTTTCTAAATTAAACTAAATGGTACAGACAAATGAGCTTATCCAAAATTTAGTCTGTCCTCTACAATACTCAGCTGTAGCCTCGATGTATCACCACATAGTCTCTCAGGCGGGGCAAAGATTCGCTTTTCCAGGCATGCATGGACCTTCATAACCAGGTTTCACAAGCACAGTGACGTAGCCCTCATTCTGTCATGCAAATGGATGGATGATCACTTCATTCACGTGCGGAAACCCTGCATGGAGTGGAGTGGCAAGGCAACCCGCTGCATGGTGTGAACTGTGTATTAACTACAGTGAATGGACCCAGCCATATAAAGAAATGAGAGTTGACTGTTGTCAGCAGCGAGGTGGAAGCCTTAAGCTTGTGAACAGTTTTTTGATGCTTAAATAAATCTAGAAGAAATTGAAATATCGTGTTGTTACATATTACTAAAAGGTCATTTACAGCTTGTTTCTTGTCCCTGTTGTGTAGTGTAGAAATAGTTTTTGATTGAGTAGTTGGGTGTGTCTTTCTGTTTATTTAATTCCTTTCCTTTCCTTTTAATTTCCTCTGCTGCCGGTCCCATTTGTTCATGTGTGCTGTGTCTCCCGCTTTCTGTCCTGTCTCTCATCCTGACAAACATGTTGCAAGTGTACAAGAGATGTAATCAAGTGAGTTCTGCCCAGTCTTGGAAAAAAAAAAAAAATCACGTTATAATGACTAAATGATTTTGTGATTATATTCAGCTGTATTTTCCAGGGCTCACTCTGTGATTTGTGCCCCTTTGTGAATCAATAGCTTGTCGATCGAAGCTGAGTATTACCAGAATGAGTAGTGTGTGCCTGAAATCAGATTTTTCTTTTCCTCTCTTTTTATGCATTTCCATGTCTTTCAGCACTGGTTCGCTTTGTAACACAGTGTGCATATAATGAACCTTTGTGGTGCTGGTGGGATTTCATGCTTGTGAGAGTTATGACAAAGCCATTATTGTCAAACCAGAAAGGAAGTATTAACTCAACTTGTTGCTGTTTTTCTTTTTCTTTTCTTTTTGTTTTTAATTGTTCTACTTGAACCTCTAGTCATCAGACAAAGAAAAGATAGACCAGCTTCAGGAAGACCTGCTCCGTACACAGGTACTGTGCGCTACTTTTTATCGACTCTGAAGAAAGGAGTGTAAGGTCATGCGAATCATCCAAATTGTTATTTTGTTGTCCAGTATTTTACAATACTGTACATCTTGCTTCACAGTGAAATTATATTGCCCTTATGTGATCAAAATGGCCTCAAAGTCCAATAGGAAACATGATCTTTGTCGGACCTACTTGGATTATTAGTTGTACAACGCTACAAAAGCGTTCTTTTAGATGTGACAGAAATGTTGCTGATGCTGATTTTTGATTGTGTTCCGCTGTTGATCCCATAGCTAAAATATCAGCGCATGCTGGAGAGGCTGGAGAAGGAGAACAAAGAGTTAAGGAAAGTGGTGCTGCAAAAAGATGATAAGGGAATTCACCAAAGGAAAGTGAAGGTGGGCTTCACATGAGAACACATACACACGATAAACACACACTAACATGCAGCGTTTAAGGTTTCCGGCTTAGCTTTTGCCCAACTCGGGATTGCTTTATCAAACATGACCATTTTTATAGATAGAAGACTATTCTCTTAAATTGCTTGTGTCCAGTCCCTGTAATGCTGCTGTAAGTCATTTATATTATTAATATTTATGACTGTTGTGTCCCCCCATGTAGAAATCCCTTATTGACATGTATTCTGAAGTCCTGGACATCTTGTCTGACTATGATGCCAACTATAACACCCAGGACCACTTGCCCAGGGTAAGGAGTTTTCAAATGTAGTTAACTGCTGTTTATGGATTTCTATCAAAGAGGAGCTTTGTTTGTCTGTTGGTTCTCCATTAACAGTATGTTAGAAGAATTTCTTTTATGACCAGCTCTTTCTGTTTCATACAGAGGGGGTCCATAAATACATTCATATGCAAAATGATGTTTTATGGGGTACTTTTTATGGAAGAAATGCACCCTAATCACTCTTAATATCTCCTGTTTCCTTTTCCACTTTATCCTTAAGTCATTGGCTGTTGTTTTTCTTTGCTCTTCTGTCCATTTAACTGTATTTTGACCAACCCTCACCCTTTTCCTCCCCTTCTATTTAAGGTGGTTGTCGTTGGGGACCAGAGTGCTGGAAAGACCAGTGTGCTGGAGATGATAGCCCAGGCCAGGATCTTCCCCAGGGGCTCAGGAGAGATGATGACCCGCTCTCCTGTCAAGGTATGCGGCTGATGTTGTGTTAAATAATCTTTAATTAAAAAGCACAGAAAAAAAGATCTATACTTTTATTTGCACTACACACATTGTCAGAATTTTCTAGTGTGACTGAGATAAAATGTTAGCAGTTCCAGCCAGAATCGACAGCTAGGGATTCAAGGTTTTTGGAGAGTGAAAAATAAATAGGTAACCAGTTTGGATGGATTTCTCTTATTTATATTAACTCATTCTTCTTCTCTCTGCAGGTAACACTAAGCGAAGGTCCCCACCACGTGGCCATGTTTAAGGACAGTGGCCGAGAATTTGACCTCACCAAGGAGGAGGATGTAAGTCACAAAGCCATTCGCTCCATTAGAGATGTCCTGATGCTAATTTTAATAGCAGACTTTGCCATTGTTAGCACTAACTTCTTTACCCGTTGCCACTGTTATGTCTGGCGACTCTTCCTCTGTCCTGCAGTTGGCTGCACTGAGGCATGAGATTGAGCTGAGAATGCGAAAGAGTGTGAAGGAGGGACAGACAGTCAGCTCTGAGGTTGGACATGATTCTTCTGTTCAGATTTCTGATTTCTTCTGTACTGTTTCATCGAAAAATAATCTTTATTTCTTGTATTTTAGACAATATCCTTGAGTGTCAAAGGCCCTGGCATCCAGAGGATGGTGCTCGTTGACTTACCAGGTGTCATCAGTGTGAGTGTGCATTCTCAAATTAATAGGGGTGAAAATGTTAACAGATGTTTCCCCATTAAAAAAAATCAAAGCCAATAGACCATAGATTTGTCTTGACAAATGCAGCATTACAAAGGTACTATTTCAAAAGGTTTTTTATTGTGTTTCTCTCCAAGACGGTGACTACAGGCATGGCATCAGATACTAAGGAAACCATCTTCAGCATCAGCAAAGCCTACATGCAGAACCCCAATGCAATCATCCTCTGTATTCAGGGTGAGCCATCAGAATACTTGTCACAGCTGTAACACTCACATATAGAAACAGCATTTGTCAAAGTGAGCAGGGAGGTGGTTCGTCTTTTCCATACTCCTTGCCATCGTTATTGTTACCTCTATGTTGTGTTGTGATGTTGTGATGTTTCTTGCGTACCACCAGATGGCAGTGTGGATGCTGAGCGGAGCATTGTAACAGACTTGGTTAGCCAGATGGACCCCCAGGGGAAGAGGACCATCTTTGTCCTGACGAAGGTGGATTTGGCTGAAAAGAACTTGGCCAGTCCGAGCAGAGTAAGAATGCAAAAATGCTGCTTTATATGTAAAGGACTGTCTGTTAATGCCTTGGCACTTACTCGCACATTTCGTAACAGTTATTGTGATGATTGCACAGATTTGTCTACATACTTTTCATTTAAGATAATCAAAAGGGTTTGTCTGTCACTTTGATTAAGAAAACAGCTGCATTAGCAGATTCCTTCAAACCAGCAGATGAAGTGTCAGCTTCACAGAGTGATGCTATGTGCAACTGCTCCACAAGAGGGAGCTCAGAGCTTTAATTTTTACTTGATCTCTCTGAGACAGTATGAGGAAGCTTGTACTTCAGAGTGGACTGGCATGAGCATCAAAGCCCTTCTGTTTTACATTTTCTCTTCTAGATCCAACAAATAGTGGAAGGCAAGCTTTTTCCTATGAAGGCCCTGGGTTACTTTGCTGTTGTCACAGGAAAAGGTAACATGTAATGTAATGAGTAATCAGTCATGCAGTATTTAATTTCACATTATTTAATGAGGACTTGGGGCTTGTGATCATGTCCTAATTGACTAACATGGTTTCATAAGACCTCTTGTGGTAACAAGGGAGCTAGTTGGAGATTGTTCTTGTTTTTGTTTTGTTTTGTTTTTTTCAAATTAATATAATTAATCCAACAGCAACTGAACTGTTATTTACACCTTGTGCTGCTGTCTTCTTGCATGCAGGGAGCAGCGGTGAAAGCATAGACTCTATTAAAGACTATGAGGAGGACTTCTTCCAGAACTCCAGATTACTGAGGCAAGTTGCCCCTGATTCATTAAACTTAAACATGTCTTTAAATTGATTAACGTAAAGTTGACAATAAATTCATGTATGTATGGAACAAGGGACGGCATGCTGAAGGCCCACCAGGTGACTACAAAGAACTTGAGTCTGGCCGTCTCTGACTGCTTCTGGAAGATGGTTAGGGAGTCTGTTGAGCAGCAGGCCGATGTCTTCAAAGGTATGACTGCACAATGTTTATATCAAACCTTTTAACAGTCCCGCACATTTAATAATGTGATTGGACATGAAAGGATTTTGACCATTAGTTGTATAAGGAACAAATGCTACTTGGCTTTTCTCAGCCCACTCTGCCATACCTTTCCACAGTGCTGCCTTCCAAATGCAATTAGTTAAGACAATCACAAACCCACTGCTAACAGCACAGGTGATTTATGGTTGTGAGCCTGCAGTTCCCGCAGGCCTATTGTGTGGTGTATCGATCCATATCCCATCAAATCACACACAGCCGGCCTCCGTCCTCCGTGCTTGGCGCCACCGTGGCCCCTCAAACCAGCAATTAGCCTAATCTCTGCTGTGGATAGGGACAGCAGGCTTGGTGTGTGTGTGTGTGTGTGTGTCACAGTGTCTGCCCCCATTGTGCGTATGTGAGAGGTAAAACTCTGACTTTTGATAAAGAGTGTGTGATTGGCCCCATCCTCTCTCGTCCTAAGAGACCAGTTAAGACAGTGAGTGTGTCCTCACCCACTTTGATTAAAGGATGGGCACCATTAGCAGTCTGAAAGCTGCCTTTATGTCATAGCAGGTTAAAACAAAGCCGGCCCTGTTCCTGTATGGTCATTGCCTGTTGATTATAGTGAACTACTGATTGATGGAACATAACATCAGAGGTGTAAAAGCAATAAAAGCAGGTGTTGAGTTTCGTCCAAGCACAAGAATGAACATTTGCCAAATGACACATCAAGGTAGATTTATTTAGAAATTCTATAGGAGTAGGTTCAAATTTATGGTGTAACCCTGGACACTGAATTATAATTTGACATATGAAAAATTACAATTTGAAGTTCGTGATTGTTCATTTTGATGTACATGTTAAAAATCAAATATGAATTTTAACTGTTTCATCTTACCTCAGCATCTCGGTTCAACCTGGAGACAGAATGGAAGAACAACTACCCTCGTCTGAGAGAGCTGGACAGGGTGAGAAACACAAACTTTTACGTCACACTTTATCAAGTATTCCAGAAAATAAAGCAGTAGGTCAGTAGTGACTCAGTAGTGTAACAGATGTTGTTTATGGGAAAACATGATTTGATGATGGCAAAATAAAAGCAAGCATTTATAAAACAGTTGTGTATAATGTTGACAATGTTCATGCATGAATTCTCTGTATTGTATATAATAACAATATGAGGTTACAGATGGGTTGGTTTTTTTTGTTTGTTTGTTTGTTTTGCAGAATGAACTCTTCGAAAAGGCCAAAAATGAAATCTTGGATGAAGTCATTAGTTTGAGTCAAGTGACCCCACAACACTGGTAAGCTGATGATGATGATAGTGATGAGCTACTTGATCCCTGAATGGTCAGAAAAATTTCAGAATTGTGGATCCAATCTGATTTTTGTTTTTATTATTATCATTAAAAAAAATATTAATTTAAATAACATTAGCAGAATAAACAGTCCAAACTGTAAATTGCCCGTTTATTGTTGTTGCACAGTGATGACTGATTGCATTGTTGTTGCACAGTGATTCCTCCTACGGTTGGGTCAGATGTCAGTTCACTGCAATAAGATCGTCGTTTTACTGTTGTTAGTATTTACAATATTGGTCTTAATGAGGTGCCACCTTCTGAGAACTGAACTGTGTAAAATTGTCTTTTTACCTAATGCCAATTAGATCATGTGTTTGTGCTGCTCCAGCAGTCAAACCAGACATGAGTAGAAAGCTATTTTTAGAGCCAACTGCAGCTCTATCTCAGTGTGTATTTATCTTTGCATGAATGTATAGTTATACCTCACCAACAATGAGGAAAACCTTGCTAAATGAGATGAATGCATGGTGTTGTGGCTGTCCCCGGTGTGCATGCCATCAGTTCTCTCAGATCAATGCTCTGATGAATGGCCCATGGATGGGAACAGGGGTGGCCCTGTTAGCCAGCCAGCAGCCCGCCAGCACTATTGGAGATAGCACTTATTGACAGTGAGGAGTGTTAAGCTGAACAAAAGGGGAGCCTAATGAAATATGAGAGTACGTTTATGATAAATGAGAGAGGCCCAGCACTGGTCTGGTCTAACGGGACTTGGAGGCGGTTTTGTTCCGTTGCCACACAGCCGTGGAGAGAAGGAGTGAGAGTGCAGAGGCTGGTAGCTACTAACAGGGGTCATACTGGAGCTCTGTTGGAATCTATCATCAAGTGCAATTGCAGCAGCACTGACTACACAAATGAAAGCAGCTCAGCCAAGAATCATCCCTATTCACTCATTCTCTCACCTATTCTTACCCCACGGGGTCTCGAAACCGAGCGCCGCTGGGCACCTTGAGGCATCTGTGTAACAAACTAACTTGCGCTTGTTCGATCCATCTTCAATCTGAATCTGTGAATAATGATCACAACCTAAAAAAATAAGCTAGATATCTTGTTCCCTCCAGTTATTTGAAGTTGGCGTGACTTATTTTTTTACTTTCTCAGGGAGTCCATCTTGCAGAAGAAGCTGTGGGAACGTGTTTCCACCCATGTGATTGAGAACATATACCTACCTGCTGCCCAAACAATGGACTCCGGTACCTTTAACACCACCGTAGACATCAAACTGAAGCAGTGGACTGACAAGCAGCTTCCACACAAAGCATTGGAGGTAACACAGACACAGCTGCTAATAATGTAATTCGGTTCTTGTCACGAATTCAAATCAACCTTGCGTCTAAGCTGACCCTTAGGAAGGAGGATATGAGGACATTTCTAAATATAAATCTGTTCTTGAGTTTGTTCCTGTTCTGTTTCTCTCAGAGATAAATTATGAGGTTGCAAAACTGAATTATTATTTAATGATACAGCATTTAATTGACATTCAAATTCTCTAATTTAGCATTTTAATATATTTCTTATATTTATTTCACCCACTGTGCCCTAGACTGCAGAAATGATTGAAATAATCATTGGCTTTATGATAATATAAGCTTTCTTTCTCTTTCTCTTTCTTTTTCCCCCAACATACTTGGCCTCCCTTTAGGTTGCCTGGGAGACACTGCAGGAAGAGTTTGCCCGCTTCATGGCTGAATACAAAGGCAAAGACCAGGACGACATTTTTGACAAGCTGAAAGAGGCTGTGAAGGACGAGAGCATCAAGAGGCACAAGTGGAATGAGAGGGCCATGGACAGCCTGGTAAACACACAGTAAATCCACTCACCCTGGAGGCATGCAGAGAGCACACACTAGCTGATTTAATACTTCTGCAAGCAGACACAACTTCATGTTCATGTGTGATGAATATAAAGAAACTTGATCTTGCTTACCTTGATGCAGGTACCCACTGATGCTTCGGCGGGTATAGAATTTTTATATGCGTTACGATTATAAAAATGTGATCCTATTCTCACCCTCTTTGTGTGGTCAGAGGGTGATCCAGCACAATGCCCTGGAAGACCGTTCCATCACAGACAAACCCCAGTGGGATGCAGCCATCCAGTTCATGGAGGAAACCCTGCAGTCACGTCTCAAAGACAGTAAGTTATCCTTGGTGGCCTAATGCAGTGTCTCTTAGCTTGTGCTAGACTCACTGGAAGTGGCTACTGCTGTAAGGATACTAACTAACACGTGGCGAATATTTACTTCCTTTTGTGTCTTCGCTCTTCTTGTAGCTGAGTCAGTAATCAGAGATATGGTGGGTCCAGACTGGAAGCAGAGGTGGCTGCACTGGAAGAATCGTACACCAGAACAGGTCAGAGTTTGAGAGGTCTTCCTAATCCTTGAGTATAACTGTGCTGTTTTTTATGAGAACACCTGTTTGCCACCATGAAGACCCCACTCACTTCATTTTCTTTGACCTTTCAGCACATTCGTAATGAGACGAAAAATGAGCTGGAGCGCTTGCTGAAGCTGCACGATGACCACACGGCCTACTTGGCCAATGATGAGGTCACCACGGTCAGAAAGAATCTGGAGGGACGAGGGGTTGAAGTTGACCCTGTGCTGGTGAGATCAAAACACCTGCGTTTGTCCAATGTTCTCTTTTTTGTCTTCACTAATTTAAAACAGAATTTATATATATATATGTATGTGTATGTATATATATGTGTGTATATATATATATGTATATATATATATATATACACAGTGTATATGCCTTCTTTCGTTATGTCTAACATCCATTAAGTGCCCCACTTTCTAACCTGGTCAGATCAAGGACACGTGGCACCAGCTGTATCGTAGGCACTTCTTGCAAAACGCGCTGTCCCACTGTAACCTCTGCAAGAGAGGTTTCTACTACTATCAGAGACACTTTGTTGACTCTGAGGTAAGGAGTAAAGATGAGTAATCCTGAGTTGTCTTTCTTTTCTTTTCCATGTTATTCTCAGTTATATTTAAGGTCAGTGTGTGAAAACTAAGCTGTGTCACTGCATGTTTTTTTTGTTTTGTTTTTTTTTTTTTTTTTAGTTGGAGTGCAATGATGTGGTACTGTTCTGGAGGATCCAGAGGATGCTGGTCATCACAGCCAACACTCTCCGACAGCAGCTCACTAACACTGAGGGTAAGGGACCAGGGACTTGGTTTAAATGGTAGCCTGATTTCCAAAGGTAACGACCATTTAAATTAAAAAAAAGACTGATAGGGACAATTTTGGAAAGCACAGTTTATTATATGGTGAACTCTCTCATTTTTTATGTACCTGTGCGCTCGTACTAGTCATTTATCCTTTGACTAAATGTCATTTAGTTGGGTTTCATTGTTTCATGTTGGTACTTATCATGTGAGTTGTTCTGTAATGCTGACAGGCCATCACTGACGTTTTTTACATCATATTTATGATTTAGCCTGGACATGAGTACATCATTGCAACAGTAGCATTTCCAGTCATGCAGAAGAAACATTCAACATTGGGTTCCATGGACACAGCTTTTATTTTTCTTTTTTTTTGTTTGTTTGTTTGTTTTTCAAAAAGTGACGAGTAACAAAATAAAACCATTTATCTTAAAGTGTTTTAGATGTGGTTGACTGAGGCACGCCATTACGGCTGGCCTGAGAATTGTGACATAATCTACCCAAGATCCATAACCAGTTATTCAGGTCATTGATTACCATTCAATAATGAAATTGGTTGTCCTACCACTATACTGACGCCTATTGTGAGAATAGACATTTAATCTCCCAACCATTTTAATGGTAATCAAAAAAAATATGTTGATCGTATCATTCAAGGGGAGCATTGAGAGAAAAAAAGCAATGCGTCGTTACTGGACGGAATATTGATTTTTATACATGTGTTTGTGTTTGTCTTCTAAGTGCGCCGGTTGGAGAAAAATGTGAAGGAGGTGCTGGATGACTTCGGGGAAGACTTGGAGAAGAAGAAACAGCTCATCACTGGGCGCCGAGTTCAGCTGGCTGAGGACCTCAGTAAGTAACACAAGAAGTTACAACTGAAAAATGTTGTAAGCATACTAACTAACACACGTGACGTTAAAAACACAAACATACACTTAAAAGGCCCAAGTGAAAGTCCCAGGTTGTGTTATTTTGTATTTAGTAAATGGCTCTCTAGGAAATGTTGAAGTTGTCAGTAGGTGGCAGTAGTGTAAAAGGAAATGGTATTGGCTTGTCTCATATAGCGGTATTCATTCACTTCAGCCACCACACTGACAAAATAACACTATTTATAAGCCTGAAGGTGTGAATGTTTGACAAAAAGGCACCACTGGCCACCTTTGTTGCATGTGTTTAAAGTTATGTGGAAGATACAGTATATTAGTGCGAGAGGTTTAGGCATTAAATGGTTGAATTATTTGTTTGTTTGTTGTTGTTTTTTTCAGCCTTTGTAGGATAATATTTCACTGTAATTTGAAGTGAATCATGACTTGGAAAATCCTTGTTTTCAAAGGTCATGAACCAGACCCAAGCACACAATATCACAAATGGCTGGTGTGCTCATTTGTTGTGTGCATGGCTGACGTGAGGCTTCTGTGAGTCAGACCATCAGTCTGGCTCTGGTCTGAGTTCGATCCTGACATTAATGGCAACCAGATACAAATAGATAAGATTTCTATGTTTTTTGCACAAAGGCACCACAATCTACCCCTCTAGTTGTTGAATATTATTCATGTCTCGTGCTGTGCCACAGTACCAGACCTGCGGATATTGTCTGCTGTTTATAAAACTATCTAAATCTTGATTTATCTACAGGCGGTTGAGGAACATGGACTGCTGGTTAGCACCGCTTGACAGCAGTTGCTGGAAGTGTTATGTCAGATATACGCAGATTGTCTCATTTACACTAGTTAGAAAGTATTGCATGTACCATATGTAGGGCTTGTACACTGTGCACCTGTGCTTTGAGTTTTGGAAGATTACTTGTGTGGATCATCCCTACACATCCACTTATTTTTTTACCTGTCTGCTTGTTGAATGCTCCCATTTACAGCTAGCACAATGGAGGCTGAGTCGACTCCAGATTTAGTCTTATTCAGCAAAACCCCGCTTGTTAAGCAAAGTCTGTTCACAAAGCAGCACGCGATGCTTGCTGCCGTTTCAGGACTCTGTGTGACACAAACACACATAATCATAGCTCCTGTCACCACAAAGGCTTACACACACGTGCCTCAAAGTATAAGTTGCACACACACACACTGTTATTAACTCACTTACACCAACAAATCATTAAAACCCCTCAAATGCATGCATGGTCTAAGTTAAAGATCATTACGTTAAATATCATTAAAATTTCCACAGTACACAAACTTCTTTCAAGACTCAGTTTTTCAGTCTTCTGGTTACAGCAAGTGTCTTCAGCAATGCATATTTATGGAGCAATATTTAAAAAAAAACCTTGTATGTTGAGATTTCGAGAATCTGGTCTGTCTGTATTGGAATCATCTACATTAATCTGTCTGTCCCAGTGACAGTTTGTTATGATTTTTGTAATAATGCTACGATGGAAGACATTCGCAACTGAATGTTTCCCTTAACTTAAAAGTTTGTGTTTCCAGGGCCTTTCATTGAATTTCATTAAATCCAATTCCACATGGAATTATAAGAGCTTAAACTGACAGATGCTCTGACCTTATGATGCGTACATTAGCCATATTTCTGACTTTCTGTGCAGCGACAGGATTCAGTTGGCGGTGCTTTGCCCTCTGGCCCTGAGAAGTCTCATCCTGCTGTCTACTTCCTGCAGCTGCCAGATTTTCTTGGCTTTTATATACAGAATCTAATTGATGGGTGTTGCTGGGGCCTCAGACATTCAAATTTTAACCCTGCAAGAGTGTTTTACATTTTTTTGAAACACTTACAAGCACACACAATCCCTTCACTGCCTGACTACTGATAGGGGACTCGTGGTGTAAAGACTGACAGATGAATGACGCAGACTTTCTTTGTTCTGTCTGTGTATGTGTCTTTGGTTTGATTGACCAAGACTTAGTGCACACACTCACACTCCTTCAATGACTTTTTCCATCCAGTACTACCAGTGTATACATAAACGCACACACACACACAATCAGGTCACAGGTAAACTGAAGCTGTATTGTACATTTAAGTAGATGCACATTCAGAGTCCACATACAAATTCAAGCATACCATTACAGGCACAATCAAACTACATGGAGAGACAAAGAAACAAGAGCTACAAGTGCACACACTGTCTGTTTTGCAGGGGACTGTTTTCTATTTCTTTGCAGTAGAGTCAGGTTTTCTGTGACGCCAGCCTAGGAGAGAGAAGACACACACACACACACACACACACACACACACACACACAAACACACACAGTCCTCTCTCCGTTCCACATGCTGTCAGGAATGCCCAGACCTGCCTGGCCTTGCAAATCCCATAAGGCAAGTCGATCCCAAACTTTCCCACCATGACATTCCCACTTCCCACCGCCAAAGACTCTGCTCACTGCTGGGTGTGGGAATGTGGTTGGAATCTGTCGTAGGATCTATAGGGCAGAAACAATGAAAATATAGCTGGTTCAGTGCCAGAGCAGCTTGTAAAGTGGTCGCTAGAGCTGAGATGGTTTTTTTTATTTATTTTTGTTTGTTTTTGGTTTTTTTTTATTTTTTACAGCATCTGCATCAGTACAAGTAGCCAAGAGTTAGAGGGTAGAAGGTCCTGAGCCACAGCACTCACACAGAAAAGTATTTCTGCTATTGTACTAGTGTGCTGAAACAAAGCAAACATTTAGATAAATATCAGTGATAAACCTAATGCCATTAACTGTAATGTTCCTGGTATGTATCTCGATGGACTTGGTCACAGGTTATTCTTCATGAATCTCTTTACTAATCTCCTGCCTGTCTTTGCTGTGAACTTAAGAGTAGATACATGAAATGGCTCAAAAATATGTAAAAGAAAAAAAAAAAATATATATATATATATCTAACACCGCTGCAGTATTGTTGAAGTGTACCTCACAGCATGTCTTAGCCCTAATTTTATGGTGATGTCAGATTTTTTTTCCTTCTTCCCAGAAACTGTATGTTTCAGACTTTTAGCTTTGCCAATCTGTCAGTCTGAGTTAGTGGGCGAGTGGAGGATCTGGGTCATTAGCTTTCTGACACTTTGCACAGGCCTTTCTGTGTAATGCAGCCTCGACCCTCGTGTGTGGGCGTGGGTATGTGGGTCCATCAGTCTAGACTGAACCGCATGGCTGATGGGCTGACTCGGTGACACGCCTCAAAGCACAAAGTGAGCGAGCTTTTGATGGTTCAAAAGTCTTTTGAACCACAAAGTTCATTCCAAAAAGTTGCCTGAAGAAACACTTGTGGCGTTGTTTAAAATTCTTTTAAAAGTCCCGTTTGCAGGTTTAATCCTCAATTAGTTATGCATTGACATGTCCAGTTACTGCACTGTGATCTTGCAGTTTCCAGTTGTAATGACCCTGATTAATGGTTCCTAGGGGGAAAATATGCGCAATTTCTATTTGCATTCTGTACTGTCAGAAATTTGGGATTGATCAAAATACATCTTATTTATGAAGCATAGAAGACCAAACTACTTCAAAACCCTGTACTTCCTTGTGTCCTCAGCAGTACACCTGCCAAGTTTGAAGTTGATCGGGTGAGATATTTAGAGGACAAACACACAGAGATTCCTGGCATTATAATTATGTCACCCAAGGAAGAGGCGTGTGAAGCAATTTGTCTAATTAGCATAACTTCACTTCTACATCTCTCCATTGGTTTATTCATGTAGCTCAGATCTGCCAGTCACTGAGGTCATGTGAAGTCTGGTAAGAGAACTTTAAATACCGCAGTCTCTACAGCTTTCCTGAAAGATTGATCGCCATTTAAAATGGTAAGATCGCACATCCCTTTGTTTGTCTGTGAAGCAAAACTCCTTGATGCACTATGAAATCATCATTCCTCAGAGCTGTTGTCCCACCCACATTCCTCATTCTTTAAAAGACAACAGCTCAGATCGCCTCAGGACCAAACTTTGGCCTGACCCCACTGGTCACCCAGCTAATTCCACAGGCTACTTGATCCGGCTAGCTTTCTTTTCCACCTCCCTCTGTATCCCTCTTTCACTGTTTCGCTCCCTCTTTCAAACTCTCCAACTGACACTGTCTGTCTCTCCCTTTACTCTCTATTGAAAGACGGGATGAGAGAGAGAGAAGGAAAGAGCAACAGAGTGGCAGCCTTACCTTCACCTGACAACCTGTACTGTAAGATAGGGATGGGAAGTGATAGGATTTATTGATATCAGTCTCATTATCAATATCAGTTTGATTCATGGTTAGTTTTCTGTGTAGCCTACACAGGTTACCAGGGTCCATGTAACTTTTAGTATATCTGAGTTTGAACACAATGCAGAAACAGGGTAGAAAAATTCATAGTGATGCATGTGAATTAGGTGCGCAAAAGCTCCACTGCTTAACTAGCTGCAGCAACAGTTTGACTGTCGTCGAAAAGTGAGAGAATAATTGGACAGAATTAGTTTTCATTTAAGCTTTCTTAGTCCAACGAAAGAAAAAATCTGCTAAGCCTGTCTGTGCAGCACTTATTTTAGTCCAACGTAAGATGTTTACCCTTGATAATGGACTTGCCTCTTTGGTTGGGAAACAGTGAAACTTGTGCTTAGAGTTTCTAAACCTGCAATTTAAGCCTGTGTTGCATAGGTGTTTTAAACATTGATGCCGTTTCCACACTTACTCTGAAATGATCATTTTACAGATATCGCAGCTCACAATGTTGTCGTCTTTCTTTGTGAAATGAAGCCTTTGCCATTGCCACATTTCTTCCTCTCTGCCACGACTCCTTGCAAGTTTCCAGCAGCCTACAATCACGAGTTTTAACATTGTTCTTTAACCCTAACCCTAACCCTAGTGTCAGAAAGTAGTGCCGGCATGAGAATCAGAATTGATCATCCCAGAGGCATAGGTTTCCGATGGATCAGACAATTTAGAATCAGTTATCACCTGGAAGTGGTTCTCAATTCCCATTGCCACTATAGGAAAAGTAGGGAAGAGAAGAAGGGAACATAAAAGAAGAGATAGGAGGTGAGAGAAAGAATAAACACACCTAACAAAGGCACAAATGTGCTCCCAGGGACAATCTGTTCTTAAGCTCCATTTGCCTCTATTCGCAGGCAGGCTCAGAACTGCTCGGGTTGCAAGCACGGGTCAGGTGTGTGCGTCAGTGAGTGAGAGCGTGAAAGCACTGTTAATGAATGGTACAATGTACATCGCAAAGAGGTGTGACTGCTTGTCAGCGTGTGCCAGACCAGCTGTATGGCACAATGCCATCTCTGGAGCGAAGCCCAGGCTTAATGTTCAAGCTCAGGCCTCTGAGGAGACCACTGGGATGTCGCTTGGCTGCTTCATTGCCCCATGTAGAAATTGTGTGTATGTGAGTGCATTGTTGTACTGGAAAAAAGTACAGTGTTGCTTCATTGGAGAAAGCGCACTGTACCAGAGTGTTTGCAGAATTATTACTCTATTATGAAGTGCTGGATGTCATATTTAATATTGTGAGTGGCCAGAAACTTTTACACTCGTGCACATAAATCATGACCGCGCTCTTTTGCTAAAAGGTTTGTGTCAGCAAATTATGTCATATGGGATTTTGTCATTCATAACCTACAGAACCCCTTTACAAGGGAGTTCATGGTGGGATTTCAATATTAACCTTATGGCTTATGGTGTTTTTTAAGCCATTTTTGGAAGTTTTGAGTTCACTGTTCACCTTGACTGTGTGTGCATATTCTTTTTCTCTGTCTAAATGACCCCACAGCCTTTGACTTTTCTCACAGCCTTTTGGCAAATTGCTGCACTGTAGGTTGTAATGGTTCTTCACTGTTATTAGGTGGAGCACCTCTTCGTCAGTCACATGAATTGGCTGTCAGTGCAGGGGGAAGAAGCGGTTCCCTGCTGTCACTCACCTCTCGGTGGTTTGGTGTCAGACTGATCAAGAGCTTGTGTACAGTGCACTGGCACTGGTACCTGCATGCGTATTCACACACACACAAACACACACACTATGGGTCTTATTGACACATTGTTACATCAGTTCTTTCAACTCGTCGAGCTTAAAACCTTAGTCATGGGAAAGAGGTTATGTGAGTGTAATCTATGTGAGTACATACATTATATAGATAGGTGTGTGTGTGTCCCTTTCTGAATGTGCACGTCCTTTTTGTTGTACTTTTATTGATATAAGGACTTTTTATGATTGTGCATGTGAAGGCATTTTTGCAAAGCGATCAATGTGGCATCACTTGAACACCTGGCTACCACACAACCTTTTACAATAAGCTCATCATCTTCACTGTAGGCTTGTCACCACAGATGAATGCAAAGCTGCGCAGAAAATTATGGATTTCAGCCTTTGTGTCGAGGCTGTTTGAGGGTTAAGGAATTAAAAGTGTCAACAGAAGGTGCTCTCAAGAGCAGTGGTAATGTGTGAAGTGTTTGCATGTTTGCACACGCAGTCACTTTCTCTTTCCTTCCCTTTCTCTTGTGGAAGCAGAATACAATAAAGCTCTGGTTGTCTGGGCTTGCTCACCGGAATGCCCTCTCAGCCTCATGCTCACTTCGTTTCCTTTCATCTCCTCCCCCTCCTCCTCCTTTGAGAAGCTTCCTCCAGAGAGATTAGTGAGGGCTCAGTGAGAAGTGCTCCTCTGTAAGGGATGACGTATCGTCTTAAGGTGTTGTGCGCACATGTGCCTGGTTTCATGGGGGAGGCGGGGGAAACAGACTGTCAGGACTCTGCTGTTGCTCTTGCACAGACCTTACAGCTGGTTCGTGTTTTCTGCTAGACTTTAAAAGGGCAAGTTTTGTTTCCAGGTATTAATGCTTCTCTTGTTTTAATTGCCATGCCTCTGAAGATTATGTTGATGGTATTGACAGCTGTTTAACTGTAAGACGTCTCAACACCCGTAGCAAGAAACTGCTGCACCCACACATTTTGAACCCATTCGTTCCAAGCATCTCAGTTTTTTTTGTAATCACTTACAGGTGTTTTTTTTTTTAATCAGGCCATGCCCACACGCAATTTGTGAGAAAAAAAAATAATTAAAAAAATATTTTAAAAAAGTCACAATGTTATTGTGTCGCACAGGATTTTTGAATTAATACAGTATAAAAGAAGCAACTTTATCATTTTATTATTAACCGAGTTAGAAACACCCATTTCTGTGCTGCTCCATTGAGAGCCCAGATTAGACAGCGAATTGACTACATTAACATGCAAACTAAGTGAATAAGAAGAAAGTTTGACACAAGTTTTCACCATCCACTACAACACAATCCAGCGTCTTCATCATCAGCTTTCACTGTGGATCATGTCTTTCAAAGACCCTTTTTCATGGACTGAAAATGCCACCTTATTATGGACGAAAAGTTGAAACAAAGGAAACAGAAATTCAAATGTATCCGCATCACTAGAACATGGCCTCGGTTGGCTGGTGAGCATTTTGCAACATGGTTGTGGTTTTATGGAGTGAGATAGTGTGCCGATTTTCTGCTCTTTGGCACATTTGTTGCTATTGTCCTTACTTGCACTCTTTCAATTTCAGTATGACCAGTATTACCTTTATGAATTAGAATCACATACAAAACAACAGAGTAAGTCTCTGATGTTCTGTCTCTGCAGTGACACCTCTCTCTGTGGTTGGCCTTGTTCACATCATTCCCTCTAACACTTTGTCTTGCTTCTTTGTCTCTCCTTCCTTGGCTTCTGTCTCTTTCTTTTGTTCCCTCTTCTTTTAGCTTTCCACCTTTCTTGCTCTTCTTTTAACGCTGAGTTGCGCTCTTCCTTCCAAAATCTTTTTTGTGTCTGAATAAAGTAGACAGTAGTTAGTCAGCATTGTTGCTTTGTGAACTAAGGAGGCTTTGGTAGTGATGTTTTCGTTTTCTTCCCGCAGTGGAAGAAACCTAAGGCTGCAGAGTTGCTGCCAGATGATTCATTTTCTCCCTGGGAGCATCAAGTACACAAACAGTAGATCCACAGTTGTCATAACACTGGCAAAGATGAAGCTGCTCCTCCTGCATTTTATCTAATCTGTTCCTGTTGTGATCCTGTTGATTCAAAAGTGCTACTTTTCTATTGCAAGGCACCTTAAAACATCTTTTTTCCCACATCTCATCATGTTTTTGTTTTATTTTTTTTGTGAAGTGAAGGTTCATGAAAACATTGGCCTTATTACCTGCTCCCATTGTTTGGACTCTGCCCATACACTGTTTCAGTAATCTGAATTTCCACCAGTTGTCTTTGTGTTGCTCCATCTGTCTGTACAGTCATACTTGATCCTCTCTCCGCTGTCTCATGGTGCCTCACTAAATCTGGTCTCTAAAATCCCCCCCATCACAAGACAGATCATCAGAAGCAACACTGATGTTAAGCCTGTGGCATCTCTTTCTTTCAGTGTTAAATTCATCCGCATTGACTTCCTCTTTATGTCTGTCTTCTGTCTGTTATACTCTGCCATACACTGTCAGTATCTTTTTTTAAAAAAAAAAACTGATGTAAAACACAGGAGTCTCTTTCACCTCTGCTTGTCTTCCTCTTCCTCCTCCACCTCACTCCATCAACTCTTACACCAGCCACCTGCCCCCATTTCCCAAAGTCTTGACCTGCGTCTCTTTCCACTTTCCCATCATCTCCCCCACCTCCACATCTCTCTCTTTCTCGCTTCCCCCACTCGCTCGAGTACATCCATCTTTTGGACGTTTTCGACATTTGGCACAGACCTATTGCGTGCAGCTATTCAGCCTTTGATTGACATACTCTTGATATTACAGGGCTGTTAGTCACTGGTCAGTTCAATTGACAGGCTTTGATAAGACACTACATTGTCTTTGTTTAGTAGCTGATAGTAGTTACATAGTACAGTGCAAAACCTGTTGCTCTGACATGTACTCAGTGTTTGTACTCCACCTTGTTCACGTCCAACAAATGGCTCACTTTAAAGATGTTGATAACTTTTAGACAGCATTACCAGATGTTACGATGTTTACGGCATTTACACACATGGTTTATTTGGCTGATAAATCGTGCAGGTGATGTGGCAGCCTCTGAGTATCTTCTCTACATACCAACTCAGAGATAAATCCAGCAGGAAACAAGGAGAAAGAGCTGTGTGTTTTTTAGATGACAACCAATCAAGAGGCGATAATGGAAGTGTTGATAACGAAATAAAAAGGAAGGAGAATGTGAAACCATTTTTCATTCACCTCAGGGACTAAGAGGGAGCAAGTGTGGGAAAATAAGAAAGAGGGACGTGTGTGATGGGAGGGGAACTTCAGCGAGGCTTCTGTTCACATGTTTCCAGCAGAGCGAGGCCACCAGGGACCCGTTCCCACCGATCCTGCTGTCACTCACACACATACAAAGACCTGACATCAGATGCTGGTTAGGATGAAGTAATAGGAAAACCATAGACTCCGTCTGTTGTAGGTGAAAAAATAAAGGCAAGGTTGGAATTTTCTCATGTCATGACCGTACAGCCCTAGAAGGTCAGTCCAACCCTCTTCTTGATTTATTGTTGTCTAGTTAATAGACAAAAAGTTTGGCTCTCATTGAACAGTTGTGTGGCTGAGAATATGTTATTTAGGTAAATGTGTTTCCTGTATTCCTGTGTTCCTGTGTTTCCTTTTTGAATGCTGTTGGCAAAAAAAATGAATTGCTTGAAATCTTTGTAATAATGTTACCTTCATCAGGTACTTTTGTACTTTTTTGGGGTACCTGTATTACTTTGTCTACCTTTGCACCTGAACAGGCCTTTGCTAGAGGACCTCAGACCTCCAGGTGCATTTACTGGCACTTTAGTCTTATATGGATGTAAGTGTGCAGCTGGAAACATGTATTTACCTGAGGGCAGCACAGGGAACAAGAGAGCTTTCTTATCTCTCTCTGCCGACTTGTTTGATCGGCTGTTTTGGGGTCAGCACCATGTCAAGAAGGGACTGGGAGAAGGTGATTAAAAACTGATCCTTTCCATTTAGGTCCAGGTATCAATAGGGCTGCCTCAATGCGTGCATTTCAAGTGTTTGTTTTGTGTGCTCACTCCGGAGTTAAGCATTAGGCAACCTGGTCCACACACCTGTGGCTGATTCAGCACAAGGGAGTTTCTCTTAGGGATTATGACAGGATCTCCGTTTAAACCAGACTTGTCAGCCTCACATCCCCAGGCCCATGGTGCTACTCGAGATTGATTGCCACTTAGCCTCAGCACAGGGCTCCATTCGCCTGCAAACGGTGAGTCTTGGAAAACTTTAGACCCCTTCAGACTTTCTGGGATTTACACCATGTCAATTGTAAAGACCCAGGGTCCACACATGCTCCCAAAACGACGTGTAGACCGACAGCTGTGGACACCGCGGGTGCATAGTTCTGTTTATACTGCTCTCTGGATTACGTATTCGCACACATGCGTCGACGTATTCCATAGCTTGTCGCAGTGTACAAGTGACATCCACACAAAGCTTCACTCAGCCCGTCAAGCACTCACAGTCACAAAAAACTATAATTTCAGCTTTTCCGAATCAGGCTATTCATTTTTTACAATGGGTTTGGAAAGTGACAGTGAAGGCTTTCTGCTAGTGTGTATTCTCCTCTGTTGCATCAGCATCATTTACGATTAGTCTGTTAAATCCATCGAGCCAAGAGCTAAATCCACATCTAGTCCTCATCTTTATGACCCCCAGCACTAAAATCTTCTAAAATGTCTGGCCCTTCAAAGGCACACAGCTCAACAAGAGTCATCACCTGGCTCTTTCAGAGGATTTTCCTTTGCATTTTGCTGTTTTTGTTTAGTCTGCCCTCTGGCTGACCCCAAGCTTTGACCTGTTCAGACCCTACGTATGTCTTTCCCCAGGTTGAACTGCTCTCTCTTCCAGGCATCTGTTTTGTAGATAAGAGCTATGAGTGCGAGGGCTGATTCATTGCTCTGTCACCGACATGGCGTTTGGGCCGTCGACATCCCTGCTCTCCCTCAGCCCATGTCTCCCACGGCCCAGTTTTTATAGCATGACAATCCAGATTTAGTGACAAATCAAGCAGCCAGCACGCTGAGGAAAAAGACTTTTCTGTTTGTTACATTAAGAGATCGGCTTTCAGAGGAGGAAACAGCAGAGCATTTCAACATTTAGTGTCCCCACCTACACTGTGACCCTGGCAGTCATGAGATATAAAAAGTTTCCTCGTGAATGATGACAGGTTGGGACAGGAACCAAACCCTCCACCCCACGAGTGACCATGCTGTTTGGTTGTCAGTAGAAAATGTTAAAAACTGCGTGGTAAAGTAACTTCAACCTTGGCGACTCATCCTCTGAAATCATTCTTTTGCCACTTTTTCATAACAGCCACCCTTTCTTTACAGGAGAGTGGCCATCGCCCACAGTAAGAGGATTAGTTTTTTTTCTGTCTCACAGTAAGTTGCGGGCCTCCCTGTCCTCTCTGTCCTCTCCCTCTCATCTTTTTTCTCTCCTCTGTTCTCACTGTCCTCTGTGTTGGCTACTTGTCCAGCAGGGCCATGCAGTTTCACAGTCTAATTACAGGTCAATTAAAGGCTTTGTGGCTCAGCCCTCCTTCTGCCAGCGCTTCGGCCATAGCAGGCTTTTGGGACTCTACAGAGTGAGAGTGAATAAGATATCATTTCATGTGGAGATCAGCCGAGAGAAGGCCTTGAAAGAGGGGATGGGGGTGGGGGGTTCCCTCTGTCTCAATGGTCCCTCCACCCTCACCAACCCACACAACACCCAGCATCTTAAAGAAGGGGCCTCTGGGATAGAGGCCAGAGGATTATGGGAATATTCATGACCAGATAAAGGGGTGAGCGGTTGAATGACTGTGTTTTGGGGCTCATCTCTTAGGTAAATAGGGGCCTAAATGGAGTTTTAGTTCGCTACTCCCACTGCTGCTCAGTGAGGACGCAATGGTGACTCTGTCCACTGTGTTTTTTTGTTGCATTTCCCCAGGATGGTGAAAAGAAAGCCTTGTTGTGGCCTTTTCTTCATCTTGCTGCTGTCTTTTGGTGACAAACAGATGGTGGTGGGGTGAAATAAATATCTGTTTCTCACAGTTTTTATCCGCAGAATATTGGCTTTTCTGAAAGACGTCATTCACTGGTGGCCTCATGGGCTCCTAAAAGCTGCTGAGGGGTCATTTTAAAGTCATTAAGCGTCCCCCTGTATGGGAATGGTTGATGGGCTTTGCTGTCTCCAGAGTGTCATGGTGGAACTCAAATGGTGCGGGTAGTCAAGCACAGATAAAATACAAATGTGTATCAAAAGAGCTGGCAGGTTGGTTGAATCAGCCCTTGTTGAAAAAAAAAAGATGTGTTGCGTTGTTGGCAGTTTGTCTCTTCAAGGCAGCATTGAGATGATGAGATATGATCCAAGAAGTCCAGTTTCAGTAATAGATTCAAACACACGCGAAGGCTTGAAGGCTTATGAGACACAAAAATAATATTCAGAGGTTTCCAGTACAATGAAGAAGGATTTTTCAACTCTGGAAAGTTAACACAGCAGCGAGGATTGTATTTTTCATTGTGACGTTTGTGAAGTTAACAGTGGAAATACGGCATTCAGGTTCCAAAGTAACGTGCCAGGAATGGATGGACATCGCATTGTGTTGCAGAGGCGTGCAACCTTTTTTCCTATTTTTTCCATGCAGTGCTAAAGTTGCTCTGAATGGGGCCCAAAGTTAAAGGGTCTCATGGTGTGCAGGGCGTAAAGCCTTCTGAGGCAAATGTGTGACTCGTGATTTTGAGCTGTATAAAAAAAAATGGCTTGACTTTACAAGTGCTGCCCAGTACAACCGCAGTTCTACGCTGAGGCTCAGGTGACTCCGCCGTCTGTAAGCCTGTGGAATCAAATCTGTGTCTGTTCTTATCACAAGTCCCCCTAATCTAATGCTCGGCCACTGCTGCCCCCAGTGATTTAGCGGAGCTTGTTGTCTGAGCCCGACAGTTGGCAGGATGCTTAATGTTTGACCCTTTTTAATCGGTCTCCATCTGAAACACCGAGGCTCCACAGAGCACCTTATCATCAGCCACATCTAAACCCAGTTATAAGCTTTGAAGCTTGAACCAGGGGATTTCCCGTGTTTTAACGATCAGACAGTCCATACCCTCCTCTCCTAACACCAACCAAAACCCCACCCCCTTGTACCACACATCTCTTTTTCCACAGGTCTGACAGATGTTGGTAATCCTGCTCTGATTGGCTTGGATTGAGTAATGTTGACCTGTGGTCAGGGCACACAGCCCACACGCCTCAACTCTCAGCTGCCTCTGAGCCGTGCCCTGCGGTGGGCTGTGTGCTGGAACGGCATACCGCAGGGTTACGTTTCATTCAGCCCCACACCTGCTGCAGTGACTTGTCAGCATGCCCCTCGACAGGCCTCCTTAATGCCTCCATTAGGTGTTGTAATCGCCACCTAACGCCCTGCTATTTTGCTTGAGTGTGTTAACAGAGTATCAAAGGCCGGGGATTTTCTTTTCTTTTTTAATTTTTTTATCTTTGTTTTTCTGCCACCTGCCAGCGGTGAGTGTGTAGGAAGGTGAACAGAGGTGGAGGTGGCATGACTGTACAGCTCTTGCTGGTTTCCAAGACATTCAGGTGGCTAGATTAGTGTGTCTTTCAGACCAATGCTTTTCTGGCTGTCAGTTATTTTTTCTCTCTTATGCCTGTGTGTGTGTGTGTGTGTGTTTTTCAGCTCCTCTCGTGTTATCCAGCACTCCTCAGCTCTGCTAGTGTTTCAAGACGTGTGTGGGGGTGTGTCTGCTGCATCTTTCACGACCGTGTGCTTTTCATCCGTCAGGGAAAAGGATACCTCAGCAGCCGTGCTCCCTTCAAAAGGGGGCTGCAGACAAGCCCCCGAGAACGATATTTGGTTTCACTCTAAAGCACGCACAGTTATCACCTTTGTCCCGACCTGAAATGGACACTTAGGACGCTGTTGGTCTGAGGTCCTAAACCACAGTGATTCATCTCCCTGAAAATGAGCAAGTGTTTTCACTGTGTTTTCATTGGGCCTCCTCGTAGGAAAACAATCGACAATAGGTCGAATTGGGATCTCGTGTGGCTGATTGATCAAGATAGAGCAACGCTAGTTTGTTCTTCGAAGTCGGTGTTTGAGTTTGTGCTTGGAGGAGATCCAGACAGATTAGCGAGGGTGACAGGGAAGCTGGAGAGCCAGCCCGGCCTGGAGGTGCAGCTGGCACTGGGAGCCACAGCTTCCTTTTCTCTGCTGTGGCCACACAGACTTCCTTCAGCCACTGTTTAATCAGCGATTAAGACTGCTTTAGATGGCTTGCTCATCTCGTGTGACAGTACATGTTGGATGGAAGGATTGCTCGTCTTATGCAGTCTCTGGACAATAGGAGTATAATCATGAAAAGAGGTGACTGACTGTTTTCCAGTAGTTCCCCCCCCCCCCCTCTTTCATGTGAAATGTTGTTGTTACCGTATCTCCTTCTGTCCATTAGCAAGGTGCCCGTGAGGTGCATAGCATGAAAAAGGGAGCTTGAGAGCTTTGATGTGGTCTGTGCTAACTGGGAAAGGGTACACAAGCCTTCCCCATCAGATGTGTGAAGGAGGTCTGCCTTGAGGTTTGGCTGTCACTGTCAGAGGAGACCATCTGGTGTTTTGGAGAAAAATGTGGGGAAATTTCCACCTGCACAAATATACGGTAGGGACGGGAATTAGGGATAGACCCATGAACGACCTGGAAAGTTATTGAATCCAATATTATGTATTATCGCTCTCTTTTTTTTCTTTAATTATTATTTTATTTGATTTTTGAATATTAATCTGAAACTGTATCAACCAATAACTAAAGTTATCAAATAAATGTAGTGGAGTAAAAAGTGTAGTATTTGCTACAGTGGAGGAAAGTCTAAAGCAGCAGAAAATGGAAATACTCAAGTAAAGCACCTCAACATTCAACATATATACTACAAGTATAGAACTTGATGAAATGTGTTACTCTGTGGTCCATCATGGGTTGTTCTAAAGTTATACACAGCAATTTTTAATTTCACTACAAATGTATATCAGCTCCAGGTATCGGTTATAAGTCTCTTTGATTGCTAATAATTAATAATGTTATTGACATTTGTTGTTTTCTCTGTTTGAAGAGAACATTTATGACCTGCTGCTCATCCACTTTATTTAGTACTTATTATTTTTAAGTTAATTGCTCAACCCAGAAATGTGAAAAAACACAGCAGGACACAACAGGAATTAATTAGGACTGCATCTGACAGTTTGTTTCCATTAGCAGTGAACCTGCCTATTATTTTCCAGATGTTCAGAGACTTACTCTGTTGTTGAAGTAGTTTTTAATTTTAATGTAATCAACTCAGAGTTTTGACGTTGTTTTAAGTGTTTCTTGTGTTAGTTTGATATTTTGTGTCCTGAGTTTGACTAACCAGCCGACTTTGTGTGCTTCCTACAGAGAAAGTTCGTGAGATCCAGGAGAAGCTTGAAGCCTTCATAGAAGCTCTTCACAAGGAAAAATAATAAAAAAACAGGTATTTTTGTCTCTGTGTAGTAAAGCTTAACTGTGCCAAACTCCACCTGAATTACTATTGGATTATCAACTGAACAGTTATACATATAGCTGATGTGTTGTTCCTTTTTCCCTTTTCTCCACAGAACTATTGAGAGTAAATTTGTGGATCACAGCAGAGAAACGCACTGAATAAAGACAACTTAATCTGTAAATGACCGTCATCACCTCCTGGCCCTGCTCCATCACTCATCTGATTTTAATACCCACCACTTGGCTTCCTCTCCCCCCTTGATGCTGGATGAGATGGAGGGACAGTTTTCAAGCTCTTTCTTCCATTTTCCTTTTTTTGTTTTGCTTTTGTCTTGCGAACTGTCCTGGGTTAACAGGGGGACTTCTGCACAGGAGCCCAAACACAGTCGGAACAGGAGGAAAATGAGAAGCTTGCGCTGTGTTGTCAGACCTCTGACCTCTCATTTTCAATAAATGAGAATTGTGTACATGTTTTTCTGCCCAGTTTTTTGTTTTCACTTTCTGCTGATGCCGTCTGCGTATGTGTGATTACAGGAGTGTGTATTCACTGGTGTGCGTAGAAAGAAACACCGTTGGCAGTGTTCCTGTTCCTAATGGGTGAAACGGCCTAGAAATTCATACTTTTATCTCACCTGGTGCTCCTAAAGTTTGCCTCTGTTTAACACTTACCAGTCGTAGCTCTTTCTAGCCGCACTGAGGATCCATAGCACTTAAGTTATCTCTCCAAGCTGCAGCTGTACCCCTAAATGACATGTTCTCACATATAATCCACTTCCTGGTTCAACACGCAGCTTCCCTCCCATCGCTCTTCATTGTAACACAGGATACGATCAGCTCTGAAAGTGCTGGAAACAATATTATGTATAGATTCATTTCTTATTAATTTCATCTTTTGGGGGTTTATTTGACAATTTATTTGCCAAATGCACATAGCTTACCTTTTTGTTCCTGTCTTTGTTTCTGTGTGTGATGTTTGTACTTTCTTCATTGTACAGCAACATTTCATCTATACTCTGTATTCCTGTGTTGTGACTGATAATTATACAGCATCCGAAAAAAGAGATTGAAAATGGAACTGAACATAAATTCGAGATGTTTCCAGATCATTTAGATAAATTATTAAACCAAGTGCTGCAGTTTTTTAACTGGTTATGTGATGTCTAATATATCATTACTTAATAACTATATTACATCATCAGTTAAAAACATTTGTCATAATATCGGCTTAAAAATACATTATCAACCAGTTTAGAGGAGCATTTCAGTGGATTTTGAAAAGCTATGGCTCTGTCTGTCAGTTGTTAAGCTCCACTTTGGATCAGGGTCCAGAGTCTTCCCTGGTCTACTATCCTGTCCATCTTTGCCAGTTACTCCAGTGGGTAGGTGGATTTTCTTGTTGCGTTTCCTTTCTGCACCAGGTTTGATGTTCTTTGATGTTTATTGGGCAGGTCAGTTGTGACTGTACACGCATATGCAGCCGAGATCCGCTTTTCCTCTCCTGTTTGCAATCCAGTGGTCCATTGAGATCTTATGTCTCTTGCCGTTTCGGTGATGAGATAAAAAAATAAATAAAATAAAATAAAATAAAACAAACATAAATGAACAGGAATTGACCTCAAAATTAAGAAACAAAATCTAAATATTGGTAGCGGATTTTAACCTGAAAATCAAAGCGTTTGTTAACTCACTGATTCTTCTACAAGTCACTGTCCTGGACAGGATGTTTCCCCACTGCTCCCAATGTTGCGCTTCTTCCTCATCCTCATCTTCCAAACACCTATTTCATCTCCACTCTCTTTGCACCTTCGTCATTTGGACATGTAGACGTCCACTCACTCTTTCTTGCTTGAAAAACCATCTGATGTTTGACTGAGAGCGGGGAGAGAGACCGTGTTAATCCTGTCCTCCTATTCATGTGTATACGAGTATAGATCTATAACATGCAGTGCGTTCTGCACAGGCAAAGTAAATGAAAAGTCATGGAGATACGATCGTGTACAGCACACTGTATGCAGTGAGCCACTTGTATAACAGAAAACCAGTGAGTTGAGTTAATGAAAAATGTTTTATGTTGTAGAAAATAATGTTTGCATGGTGTACCCCATCAGGTCTGCTTTATTTATTAAATTTGTGTTTAAAAAGAAAATAAAAATGACAAAAATAAAATTGACCTTTTTCATCATGTGTGCAGCTTGGCCAGCCACAGTAAATGTTGAACCTCTTTGCACTTTTGAAGTCACCTGCTGTTGAGGCTGTTGAGCTCAGTGTTGTTGTTTTTTGATTGTTGCCTTGAAAAATGTCCATTTACCTGAACCTTTAGCAAGCGAAAACCTTGAATAAAATGAAGAAAGCTTACAAAACAGTCACTGGCCCGTTGTAATCTTACAGAGCTTACAACGGGCCAATGAGAGCTTACAACCCCCATATTTTTGTGTAGACCCTGAACTTTCATCATTGGCTCATTTCAAAACTTTCAGTAGCCTAGTAATCTAATACATTACTCTGCTACTGCGTCAAAATTTGCCTGAGAATCGAGAACAAACACTGACACTCATAATAAAACAAGACAGCCGTGCTAAGCTGCTCTGTGAGGTGAGCTGTGCTGTAACAGCGCTTCGAGCTAAAAATGCCAACATATCCACAATGACAGTATTATGATCTGCCAACATGCTGATGCTTGCCATGTTCGCCTCGTGTTATGCTAACTAACTCGGTGATTAGCACTACATAAGTACACCCGAGGCTGATCAATTGACAATGAATAAATGTGCAAAATTTCATGCCGTTCTGTTTAATAGCTGCTGAGAGGTTTCAGTTCAATAAAAAAAAAAAAAAAAAAGCTGGAAAGCTTTGATGCATTGTTTCACTCTCCTCCTCGGAGAGTTGTGCTGCATGTCCATGTGTTTCCATTACATGGTCTGCTGTTATCCTACAGCTGGTTGCTTCTGGATGCAGTGACCTGTGTGCTGATGTGATGAGGCCTCTGCCCCAGGTCTGGGCAAACCCTCAGAGTATTTAACTCCGCAGGCGGTTATCTCAACTCAGAGCAGGCTGGAGACATGTTGCAGCCTGAGGCAGCAGCTAGGGAGAGGCAGACAGGCAGCTGAGGGCCTGACTGATTAATAAGTCCAAGTCCAGAGGTCCTCCACTCCTGGGCATCCTCTCCTCTTTCACAAGAGCCTGGTTGTTACTTCATCTCCACGTGGCTCAAAGGGCAGCACAGTGGGGATGGATGTAAGGCTAGGCCGGGTGGGGCTCACCCTCACTACCAGTACCTTAGGTTTTACACATGGAGATAACTAGCTCATGTCAGTTTTCTTCCCTGTTTTCTTACAAACAAGGTAAAAGGAGTGAAAAACCCTAATGACTTTGTAGCAGCTATGAAAAGAAAGGGGAAAAAGTCAACCTCCAGCTGAAGGCCTTTGTGCTATCAGATAGCCACGTTCTGGGAGGAGGGAGGCCGGCAGGGACACATTATACGCCATTAGCATCTGCAAAGGCCGTCACGTTGACTAATAGCCAGAGCCACAACGGCACAGTGGTTCAGTTTGTGTTTTCCCTCAATCCCCTTTATGCTGGTGACACAAAAGCAGCCGAGCCAGACCTTTCAAATATGCCACAGCAGCAGACGTGCACAAAGCTTCATTTCTAGTCTTTCTTAAGGAAAAGAAAAGGCCGATCTTGTTTCTTCTTTTCTCTTTTTTTTTTATAAATCCCCCACCTCATCACACAGACACTTTCTGCGTTTTTTGGCAGGGGGTGTGGCAGGTCGGTATATGATGAAAATGTTGAATAAGTATTAGAAAAGGGCAATAAATTGTGGGGATGGGCGTTTTTTGGCAGTAGCAGCAGTGTTAACATTTGTTTGCCTTCTTGTTGGCGATGCTGTCTTTGTTCTCGTCTCTCTGTTCCTTCTGTTATCGAGCTGTCGGTTGAGGTTGTGGGAGAGGTGGAGATTCCGGCAACCAGATTAACGTACATGGCTGTCAGCTGATGTAAAGCATCCTCAGGTGGACATTTACCCAAACTACAGGGATTTAAGAAGTCCACGAAGTTCAAAATGTTTCGCTAATTTCACATGAAAGATTCTCTGTAATTTGTATGTAATTTTTTTTCCCCTCAACTTTAATTTTGATCGCTTTATATTTACTAATGAATATTTATTCTTATAGAGAAAAAATATTGAGCCTCTGAGATAAATGTTTCAGCTTTAATAACAAAAATAACCTGATATGTTCATTACTGGGACTGTTCTATGGCTTCACTTGCTTTTGCAAAAAGGAAAGAACCTGATTTGAGCGACACTTGTTCTCCTGCTTTCCTCTCTAATTATTACTGTTTATGCACAATGAATCTATTACCTGCGTTGTTATTTTTTATTTTTCGTGCATAATGACCATTGACTGTAACAAATATGGACAGTTCATGAGAGATTTGGGCTCTCCATACACAAGAGACACTGTATAATATTAGAGTAGACACTATAACACATGAAAGACACTGATTTGGCCTCTGAGAGTCACTTATCAGCACTTCAGTCAACAAGTGCAGATAAATACAGTGGATGTAAATCTACCACTTTGGGCCCTGGGATACAAACTGCCACCGTTGAGTCACCGCTGATGAATCTTATCAGAGGCTTGTTGAAGCAACAGGCTTCCTTCTCCATTACAGCCAACAAAACCTTCTACTGTCCCCAGGGCCCGCTGCTTTCTGCCCCGAAGAGAATAGCGTCACAATTGGCCTTTGTGTTCATTATGTTGGAGGCATCTTCCCATTGCACTGTGGGGTCCATTCCAATGCTGAATTAGGCCCATGGGGATTTTAGCCAAGTCACAAAGGTCAGCGACCCTTCTTGTCATACCCCCAACAGACACACACACACATACAGAGAGCCCTGTTCTTATTTTGTGTGAGCAATAAATTATGGCACTCAGTGCTTAAATGTTAGGAATTGAAGCAGGCTCGACCGTGTGAATCCTGTGGTGGTCCTGTATCTATATATGTGCGTGTGTGTGTTTTCACAAGGGTGGCGGGCCAAAACGCCGCAGCCTGTTCTCACCATTCAAGTCTGACGTCCGCTCTAAAAGAATACATGAAATGACCTCATGGTTTCACGGCACGGGACGTCATAAATGAACCAGCCCATTGTGGAGGGAAACAGGCTCCATTGATAAATCCCTGATGGCGGATCTATATTTGCCTGCTAATCCCTTCAAGTTTCAGGGTGTCTGCTCACATATGGGGTCGCACAACAGAAAAAAGCAAGCTGGACTGTCAACGCACCACAGCTTAAAATTTACCCTCACATGTGAATGTTCGTGTGGTAATTAATGTGAGGGAGGAGGGTGGCTAAATTGGATCCCAATGTGCAGCGCATATCCTAGAAATCTGACTTGTGTTTTTGTTTTAATGCATGAAGAAAATATGCCCCACACCATCTGAAATAACAGACCATATTTCAATCTGATGAGCATCTTCCTTAAGTCAAAGTATTGTCTCTGTGTCAAATGTTTTTCTTCTGAGCTTCAGATACATAAAGTGTGCACATTCCTCTTTATGTAATTTGTCCTTCAGCTGTCATTTTTGACCCATCAAACCACCTGACAACAAATGGAAATAAATCCAAACAGCTGATTGTAATTTAGTTAAACATCTCGATGTTGTCAATACTGCAAAGAAAAACAAGGTGCCAAACATGTGTCACTCTGGACATGCCTGCTAAAAAGCAGGTTACATCCCATCCCAGAATCATCAGATATCAACAAGAAGTGAGTCCGCAGTATGAACATTATCATAAAAACATAATGTTAGAGGAATTTGGATTAAAGCCTCCCCTGGATGACAGGTAAAGTTTGACTGAAACAGTGGGAGAAGAAATGAAAGGACTGTGTGTAACAAGGAGGGAACCTTCCTCTACAGAGAGGAGTTATGCAAAGTTGCCATGGAAAAGCTAATCGTCGCACAAACTGTTTCTTAATCGACTGGAGGTCTCAGTGAGAGGGAGGGACTCAGACCTTTTAGCACAAGAAGCGGCTCTGGGTTTGCATGGACTTAGTGGGATTATGTGAGCATTCATGGTAACCAGTGAGGCCAGCAGGTGAGGTCTGGTCTCAGCTGCCTTAGCCTTTAGGTAAACACAGAAAAGGGTTGCCAGATCCTGGCTGTGTTGCCAGGCTGAAATTGTGTCTGTCCACACTACTTACGTCAGTCAGGCTGATCTGCCTCCTCCTGCAGGGTGGTGCTGTCAGGGGGATGCACTTGTTACCAGATTGGGGGACGCTGAGGACCGTCTTTCATCGTCTAAGTGCCACAGTGAGACTGGACCAAAAACGGTCTGGTGACATTACTTGACTGGCCATCAATAGTATCTTAGCAGGCGCTAAAACCAAAAGCAAACACGCAGCGAGCCTGAGCGTGAATTCTCGAGGCAATGCTGTGTCGCGTTAGCAGCATAGTGTGTTAAAGCGGAGCCGAAATGCCAACAGGCCTGGTAAAGTGATCAAGTTAGTGAGCTTTTGTCTCTTTTCAGGAAATCCTGATCTGATTTTCACTCTGCTTCTACATTTAATTAGATTTGCATTTTCTAACAAGCCTGTTTTACATGTGTTCTTGGAGTTCGACAGCACAACAGGCTTATCTAAAAGAATAGTCCAGTGTTCTCCCACAATACTTTGATTTCAACCCTCCTGACATCGCAGCCGATTAAGACAAGGGAATTGCCACGTTACACACTCGCCGTTGTCAGGAATTCTTGCAAATTTGCTTCTCACACACAAAAAGGTGTTGTTTTTTTCCTCATCATGACCTTTGCTCAGATAAGAATTGAAAATAAGATTTAAGGAGACGGTGAACTGAATGAAAAACAGCTCTAAGAGGGTAAGGTTTGGGAATATGAAGGCAGTACATGTTGTCCAGAGAACATTTTGATTGATTTACCGATGATGTTACATATGTAACACACACGGAGGAGTGAAAGTGAATAAACGGTGAAATGAAAATTGAAACTAAAGCCGTGTGGTCATCAGCATGTGTTGCTTTTTTCCCCCTGTGCTGACACTGTCCTACAAACGCTGGTCACACAGCTGTATTTAAAAAAAAAGCGGGAACTTGTAAGCTTTTGTGGGAGTTGATTGTTCGTCCGTGCGTATTCTAAAACTAAACTCTTAAAGTGAAACCCGTCTCTGGATGATGTCAGCGTTGTGCTCCTCCTGCGCTGCAGCCTCTCTGTTTGCTCACCTGCAGGTCAGTCGTGTCCGGACTGAAAGGCCACCGCTTCGCCCTGCTGACCTCCTGACCTCCGGCAGCCTCCACACGCCTCCTCTCTGGACCAGCAAATATTGAACCAGTCAGTCAGGGTTTCTCTGCTGCCCACTGACTGTTTGACTGTTGCTAGAGAACAGCTGGGCCACCAGCGGACAGCAGGCCGGGGCATGTCCACATATATGTATGTGTATGGTGGGTGGGGGGGACTTTAAGCATGGGATGTAGCAAATAGAGTTAACAATAAACCTGAATTAAGCTATATTTGAATTATACTGATTACATCATAAGAGTAAACTTACAAAGCTCATTGTGGTGGTTCCACACTTTCAAATTAAGCTGAAAGTTTAAACTTAAAATGATTTTATTCAATTACAAATCAGTTTAAAAATCAGTTTGACAGCTCAAATTTCAATCTGGATTTATTGTTTTCAGGTGAGTTCAACAAATCCTCATTGTTGAATTCTTATTTCAGTTTTGTCCATGATAGTGCAGCCCCCAAAGTGTGCAATAAATATAAGAAAAATCTGTACCACATATTCCTTTAAGCACATCTTCAGTCCGGTTAAATATAATCTTAAAAGGTCATAAAGTGTGCTAAATCCATTTAAGTTGTCACCGCACAAAGAAAGCAGAAGAGCTACAAAGCTGCAAAAATTTCAAATAAATTGTGAATGGTGGCAATAATGGCAACTTGTTTGGGAAAACAATCTGCTTTGATTTTGTCATGTTAATGTGGAGAGGGCGATCTATAAATGAAGTCTGATTGTCTCAACACAGCATATTCATTTCTTGTTTATCATTTAAAGAAATATGCTGTGTGGCTATTATCATACTGTATACTATTGCTATGCAGTATGGCGTTGGGACACAGTTATTGTATTCATTATCATATCCATTCAGGATATGAATAATTAATTGAATTGAATAATCAAAAGATTGTCTCTTAAGGCTGTTTTTTGCCTGGTTGTATGTGAATGTCTTTCCTCTTCATTGTGTGTGTGTGTGTGTGTGTGTGTGTGTGGGTACTCAGGAATGTTTGCTCTGCCAACACTCGGTGACTGTAGTCGTCGTCGTCATCTCTCCAGCCTGGAGTGAAACAGACTCTGCAGCCTTTTATCAGCCGGACACGGCCCATCCCTTTAAGAGGAGGAAGGTAAATAATGGCAGGACTTTAATAGGTGGATAATGTCTCAGGGCACAAGACTGACTGTCCCTGAGCAAACAGGACATTAGAGGCCTACACACACATACACGCACACAGGCCAATAGCTCTTCTAAGCTGAGGATATAAAGCATGCAAAGAGGAATTGCATACGTTTAGTCTTTAGTCACACAAACACAGTCCAGCACCTCTTTAAACACCGTTCCAGGAAACCACAAACTCTTCAAACATTAGGATCAGTTTTTTTCCGATGCATAATTTAAATGACACAAATCATGTTGCACTGGACTCGGATGTTTTCTTCTTTTTCTTTTTCCAATCCTCAGTTCAGCAAGTTTTAACCAGGAAATCACAGCAGTGTTTTCACAGATCAAATATAAAAACCACTTCAAACTCATTTAATAGAAAATGTCTTTTTGAAGTGTGTCTTCAGCTCACAACTGTCCTCACACATCTTCAACCTAAAGATATCCTGTTGCCTTTCCTTTTAACATTTCAACTACCCTGACCGGGATGATGGCTGAGAACCTACATCGACACTTCACAGCTGTTTCTGTTTAACTTTTCTTCCTCGAATTCACCTGGTTCTTAATTTTCAGTTTCTTCTTGCTTGTTTTCCCTTCAAGTTTTATTTTTTTCTTGTTAGATTTTCATTAGACTCCTTTAGATAACATAGTGGTAACAACTTTGATCACCCATTCACTGACAAATAACAAGAGAGACACGAGTCAGACAGGTAGGCAGCATATGAACAACATGACAGTCACGCTAACACAGACACAAATACATACTGTGAGCAGCCTGCCCAGCCACTAAATTAAAAAGTCATGTTTGTAATAAAATTGATCATCTGAAAAGGCTCAGCACAAGTGATGCATTGGAAAAATAGTAAAATAGGCAATAAAAATGGAAATCTTAAGATTTACATTTGTAAAATCAATTCATATGAAAATAAACCTTAAATGTCATGTTAACATCACACCTGACAAAACACACAAGCATCACATCTATAATATATTTATGTTATTTCTGGTATTTTTTCTCCTCCTCCTCTTCTCTTTTGTAGAGCAATATTTGTACTCCATCAGATGTACACCTGTAGGCTGTCTTCACTAAGATTTACACATTCCTATTTACGGACACACACACACACACACACACACACACACACACACACACACACACACAGATCATCACCATTATCCTCTCATATTGCATCCACAAAGATACACCAGCTTTACCTTCACTTACACACACATTTACAAACCCACAGCACACGCACACTCACACGTTCCCCAAAGTCTCCAGAGACCAATTACGATAGTCTACCTACCTTGAGGCATGTGAACCCCCCACCCCCCAATCACCACCACCAACCCCACACCCCCACCCCGTCCCCAATAGACCCTTTGACCCCTGACACACGACCTCTGTGCTGAATGAGTACACACAGGAGCGTCAGAGCGAGACCCCCAGCCATTCCTGCTCCATCATGACACACACACACATACATTTATAGTAACACACACACACACACACACACAAGCCCTCTGGCTGTGCACACTGAACATTAACAAAGGTATGGACCACTGGTCATACACAAGGCGTCTCACACCACACACACAGATACACACACACACATAGCTGGAAGGTGAGGGGTTAGTTGTGGGTCGCAGGTTAACACAGTCCAAACGGACAGGACAGCTGCAGGTTCATAGCGGGACAAAAAAATCAAATCAGCTTTGAACTTTTTAATTGTATCATCATATAGACAAAAAAGGAAGCCTATTCACTTCAGAACATAAATCATAGATTTGTAAGGCACGAATAGGCTGCTAAGACTCAAAATAAACTATTGGGCCTCTCTCCCTTTGTCTTTATCAGTCCCCGTATGCAGACGATTATGTTTTGCTTACACCCTAAGAGAGTGGAGGTGCATGTAGTTTTGCTGCAGAATCAGCGTCTCAGTTAAACAAATCGGTACAATAATCAATCCATCCACTAATCATAACTTGAGGGACAATAGTGTGAATAGTCTTTTTTTTTTCTTTTCTATACTGCATACAGCTGCAGGTACTTGTTTCATGTGTATTTATTCTTTTTGAATGCACATCCTTCCCTTATCCTCGCATGCTTTGCACCCTCTATATCCTGTTTGCTGCTGTAACACTGTAATTTCCCAGTTATGAGACTAATAAAGGATTATCTTATTTTATCTTAATCCCACATGCATGCTGTCTGAATGTTCTGTAGATCAATTTAAAATGTGTGAACCAACTTTTTATGTTTATCATAGTGAATTGTTTTGTGTTTAGTTGCATTAGTTGTCGTCTTACAGCTGCAGCTCTTTCCATCCTCTGTGTCGCATACTTTTGCACAAAATCCAACACAACATCCATTATTATGGCGGACAAAATGTGAATTGTTGCGATGTGGTGGTCAGTGTATGAGGACATCAAAGGGATCAGCTCAGTGGCGGCAACACTGGGAGGAAGATAAGACCAGGCCCAGCCAACAAAAGTAAACCCAACCTGAAAGGCAGGCAGGCCCAGTAATACGGGATCATCCCTGGTGTAATTCCTCCCTCCTGGCCCCCAACAAAGAGACCTCGGACAAGAGCTGCACATCTGGGAGAGGGGAGGGGGTTGTCGGGGAAGGTCCGACAGTCACTGACCAGGTCGCCATGCCAACAACATACCCACAAACACACAGAAACAACTGCCTGCAACAGTCCGGAGCCCTCTTGGCCTCTTTCATCGGCCCCCGTATTCAAATCAGCTGCCTTGGGCCTCGCATTGTGTATGGACGTGTCCAAACACGGCGGGAGATCAGAGGTCAGCTCGGCCACTGACCTTGGCCCCTAGTGGCCCCTTTGGAGGCCCAGTAAGAGGTTGGGGTTGGGGAGGGAGGTGTTGTTGTTGGATGTGGGTGGTGTAGGGCCGTGGCTCAGTCCCTCTGTGGCAGGTCCAGTTCCTAATCGGCTCAGAGACCCGTCGGAGGCCAGAGAGCAATCCATATTGTCCAGTTGTCCTGTGCTGAAAGGCTGGGGCAGAACAGGGTCAGACTGGCCACAGCGCTCTGTTGCCTTTCAAATGGCATCGATACCCTGCGTCACTCTGGTCAGCTCTGCATGGCGAGCACCCAGACATGGAAAACTTCTGCCGCAATAGTCAGCAGAGGATGACGCAGCTGTGGATGAGAGCATATCAGACTCATTAAGGACATAACTTGTCCAAATATATGAGGCTAACTTGATTTTAAAAACTATTAATGTTGCTGATTTAGTGTTGCCATTTCTAGGTGACCCAATAGTGTCTGAGAGGAATCAAACATAATCAAAAATTTATTTTAGGAAGCTTTGATTGAGGGAAAAAAACAATATTCAACAGTTTTTAAAGTACTACTCGATATACTATGTCATATTCCAAAAGTGTACAACTTAAAATCATAAAATGTCAATAACCGCATGGCTGAATATTGTACTGATGTCTATCATAAGGCACTTTCATGTGCATTTAAATTAATTTTTATGACAATATAACTAAAGAGCTGTACAACTTTTGTGTTTCTTTCTATGATTCATTTCTGGTTCTTTCTTTCTTGTTGTCCTCCAAATTCCTGTATTTCCTGGCAGCAGACATGTGACCAGCTGAAGGCGAGCAGTAGGAAGGACATTTATATGTAACCGATTCTTTCCAGTGTGTTCTGGGTTTAAATTAAGGAAAATGTGATTAAAAAAGACCGGAGACAGCTGCCTTAAGCAGTGGGCATTTCTGGTGTAATGCATCCAGTAACAGACGAAAATAAATCAAACTTCTGCCTTATAAAAGGACTCGTCTTTCACTGTAAAAACTGCGAGTATTCCTAGAGTTTTCAGTGGCAGAAAAAAGAGTTACATGCTCATGTTGATGATACAAATTGTGTATGAAGTTGCCAATATGCCACATAATTTCTTTTCATAGTTCAAACCAAACTAAAAATCCCCTTAAAATCAATTGGTGCTAAAATATTCTTTGAGAAACATTTCTACCTTTGAAGAGGTAAAACTACATGTCTCATAAAACTATGCGTGGAGACAAAATGCATTTCACATGTATTACAGCAGTTCGACATGCTCAACCCACCACACACACGCACACACACACTCCAAACAGCTTCTACTTGTTGACTCAGGGCTCAATTAGCGGCTGATAAAAAGACGTTGCCAGACTCCCGAATCACTTCGACTTTCACAGCTGCTAATGTCTTCGGGCTGCCCGGAGACACAGACCCACACACGTTAATTCTATTACAACTGCCTGCCAGACTAATTTCATCAAGCACCTCTCGCTTACTTACACACCCTAATCACATTTAATACTGATCAATGAGGTGGGCAGAGAGGTGAAGTGGTGTGGGAGCACGCAGCGAAGTAACACAAGCCTCTCTTTAAGAGACATTCCTGAGAACCAGAGAGTGAATGCGGATCACTTTACTGAGCGATGCTAAATTTTCTGTTGGCAGGCATTGAGTATTTACATCATTGTGATTGTTTTTGGTTTCCATATGAGAAATAAAGGGAGCTAATAGAGAGGTTTGCTCACAAGAAAATGTTAATTATGATGATATGATGATATTGTGTTTAAATAAATTTAAAAACACACATCATGAAGAATCATTGTAAATATGTTCAAGGCACTGATTGCAGGTCATATCAGTATATGTTTAAATATCTGGAGTTTTATGTTTGCAATTGAGGAAAATTTTGTATGGAATTGAAATGAAAAAATTTTGTACTGTGTGAAACTGGATTTCCCCTTTAATAAGTACCCTCCCTGTCATCCTCGCTTGCTGTATCAACTCATCAGAAGTTGTCAAGTCTTTGATACCAGGGGGATGACACTGCAGTGAGTCTAAGGGAAGTCCAACTGCACCTAAGTGGTATGTTTTAATGAAGTGGACTACAAGTCCTCTTCAAACACAGCCTCACAGTATATATGACATCCCAGACTCCTCAGCTCTTGTCGCTTTGTGAGCTAATGGGACCTGCCAGTGGAGTTGTGGCTTTTTCCTCTCACAACGAAGGGAAAGGCGAGCAATTAAATCCAATTGGAGCCTACAGCAATGCAGGGACCTGGGCCCCAGGAGGCCACAGCGGTCCGGATGTTTAATCATCATGTGACCTAGTTGCTGGTTCTGATAAATGGGCTTGGGGAGGGAAAGCGTTGGCCTGTCATTAATCTACAGTCAGATGGGGACAAGCACACACGGTCACCGCCAAGTTAATTGGCCACTTATTTTAGCACGAGCGGGAGGCTTAGGCGAGATGGAGATGGATGTTCCTCCGTTGATCCATAATTCGGCCCTCCGGGGTACTAATACAAGCAAAGCAAACAGAGTAGGAGGAGGAGGTGAACAGGATGAGAGGAGTCTCTGAGGAGATCTGAGGGCTTTCCACTTTTCCACGGGTCATAAAAATACAGTCAATGCAGCTTAGAAGAGACAAACTTGACTTGAACTCCAGAGGACAACTGGCCTCCTGGTTAAACTTGGTCTCTCTTTGGCTCTTTTTAATATTCATTTTTTTTCAGCGGCCATCCATTGAGTAATATAAAAAAATGATTGTGTAACAAAAAGCATGATAACCCTTGCTATGTCATGAAGAAAATATGTTGAGTTACCAGAATGCGCGTAGGCTTGTTATCTCTCTTATCTCATCCACTCCTGTGTGTCCTCTCTGCTTGGCTGTCCAATCGGCTTGTAGTGAGGGTCAGCAGTCGTCCAGGTGGCTGCCCGCCTGATGGATGATGGGAACAGGAGTGGCTGACCTAGTTGTGATAAGGACCCTATCTTGACAGGAGCTTCCTCTCCAAACCTGAGCTGAGTCATTTATTGTCGACATAGAGAGATGGATGTGCGGTTAGGTGGATGGATAGATGGATGGATGAGAGGGAGACAGACGTGGAGGAGTCCTATGGAACAAGGCACAACCTGTCCTTGTTTGTTATCAGTTCACCTTCTGACCTCTGCACTTTTTTGCCTTTTCTCTCAGTTCATTCTGGAAATAAGAGATGCATGAGCGGAGCATGGCTGACTGGGGCCATTTGTTGTCCCAGTGTGTGTTTTGTTGTGTACTCTATGGATGGTAATGTGGGTCTGTTGTCAAATTACCACTTTGGTCCATACTGAAGTATCTCAACAGTGATGAGATGAATTGCAATTTTTTAAACTGTGACATTCATGGTTCTCAGAGGATTAGTCCTCGTGACTTAGAGATATCCTGACTTTTCATCTAGCACCACCAGCAGGTTGACAGTTGTGGGCTTGATTGAAATGGCCTTATAACTGTTGGCTTTCCATGAAATTTTGTACACACATAAATGTCCCTAACCAGATGAATTTCAAGCAAGTCGATTCCTCAACACTGGTACAGAAATGTTACTGTCCGACAATTTGGTTTTTGCTCAATACCTGCAGAACTAACGGCATTCCCATCAGCTTCAACTGTATTTTGTGTTGAAAACGGTTAGCGTTACCTAATGAACTAAGTCAGCTTGTTAGCATGATGTTGGCATTTAGCTCAAAGCACTGCTGTTCCTAATTAAAGTATTACACAGAGCTGCTAGCATAGCTACAGGCTCTTAATCCCATTAGCGGTTACTGCAAAAATGTAGATTAAGTGACACTTTTATGGTTGCAGCTCAGCTGTAAAAGATACTGTGAGCAGACAACCATCATCCATCCATCCATCCATTTTCTATACCGCTTATCCAGCAGGGTCGCGGGGAGACAACCATCAGTTTATCTAAAACAGCAAATGTGACCCTCAGATTTTGGTCTTTCAGGCTCAGACTTGGAAGTGTTGCTTTAGAGCTGGGATTTTCCACCAATATCATCACATCATCATACAGGCAGAAAAACTCTGTATATGTCGAGGCACTCAATTTCACTAAATTTCTCAGTTGACAGAAGTCTTGCACATGTTTAATGATATGACGCAAATAGTTATTTCACTCTGTAGATAAGACATGCAATTTTGCCTTCAGAAGAACTCTCTACACACTCTGAGAATCTGCTCTGAGAGCCCATGGTGTGAGTTGTGATCTTGGGACAACAGGTAGAGGAGCCGACCAGTCGGCTCAGAGACCCGACCATTCATGCTGCCTCACCGAGGGACCTCAGGAGGGGTCTGTGTTAATGTGTGAGTGTGGATCTGTTTTCTACTTGTAAATGTTTGCAGCACCCAAATCCTACCATTCTGTGTGTATGAGTATTTGTGTGATTGCTTTTATTGTTGTGTCATGCTTAATGTAAAGTGAATCACCATCTGGATTTTCTTCATTTTAGTTGTGTATGGGTTGTGCTACTCCTCACCATTGTGCCTTAGTGAACATGAGGAATGGGACTGAACACCAGGAGTCTGATCAATATGATAAATTGGGGCGTCGCTGCACCGTGCAACCTAATTCCAGCTAATTGGGACTTTTCACACATATCTCCAGAGCAGAATGCCTTCCCTAATGAGTACGGCTGCTTTCACTCTCTGATCTGTGGCCAGCAGCAGGAGTCTGGCCTGGCTGACCTACTCGGTCCCCAGTGGTCAGCACTGAGCCGGACACAGCTCCTGGTTCAGCCCCATTGAATGGCTGCTCATCCCCTGTTCTCTGCAGGAGACCTCAATCTTCTGAGCTCCAGGCCTGACCCCACGGGAGGGAACTGGGCCAGGGTCAGGTCCGAGAGTCAACAACCCTGGACTGGCCTCCACACCGGCACAATGCCCTCCGACCACCAGCCCTTACTGCCCTGACCCGGCTCAGGCATGGCTGGGCCCCCTGCCATGAGTCAGGGGGTCAGTCTCCTGGAGGGTCATTGTACTGGCCACTGACCAATGATAAAAGGGACTTGTGGCACAGCCAAGGGGATCGTAGAAACTGTGAAAGCGAGGGGATAGTATCACCCCTGCCGTTGCAGTCTAATTTGGCATGACGCTAGTGCATCAGCGACAGACGCAGGGCAAACAATGGCTCGGCACTGGTAAACAATAATGTTTGTGCAAGGTCTCTTTCTTGGGGCCAATCTAGTGTTCACAAAGCCCATCTGACATCAATACGATGTCCTGAGATGCTATTCAGCACATCAGTCTTCATTTTGCCCAGCTTTTCAGCAAAGGTCCTCTCTGGTTGCTCAATACCCTGTGTTGGCTAACACTTATAAAATGACAGATGCTATAGATCTTAAGTTTTGGAGGTAAAGTGAGCATATGTGACTTCTATCTGTTATTAGATTTTAGCTTTCATGCTGTCCTGCACACAAGTGTGAAAAGACAGAGTTTGTGAGACCTTATTAGCAGCCAGCTTAATTTGGTCAAACAAGATTTTTGACTCTGACGTGACATTTATTGACTTTAGGAGTAAAGAGAAAAAGAATACAAAAAAAGACAAAAGAGTTCAAAGAGTAAAGCATGACAATGATGACAGCAAATATGTTGCACAGTACTCATTACAAGTTTATTTTTCGACCATAAAATGTTTTTTCTTATTATATGTCACAAATGTATTCTATAAAATAAATTGAAGGAATCATTTTTAAACACAAGACCACCAGCTGATAAATCATGATTGCATTATTGATCGGCCTTTAAGAGTCTTTCTCACAAAATTGTTTTATTGGACAGTCCCGTCGGTTTACGTTTGGCAGTGATCAGAAGCAACCGTTAATGACACAAGTTGCTGCCTCGGCCTAACAATGTAGACCAGCACAATGACTTTATTTAATTTCCCCTAATGCGCTTCACAGTCCCCCATGTAAAAGCCTCCTTATTCAACCTTGATTCAGGCCCATATGACTCATGTCTTTATACAGAGGAGTGTGGGAGGAAGTTTGGAACAAGATGGCCAGTGAGTATTTTGTTCCCAGTACTGTGGCTGAGCTGGGGTGAATAGTCAGGAGGCTAATGAATAAGAGCGAGAGACAGAGAGAGCGTGAGAGTGGAGGAAGTAAGCACAGCAAGTGGCAGATAGAAGCCAGGACTCTCTCTCTCCCTCTCTATGTCTCTTTCTCTCTATTTCTGTGTGTCTCTAACCCAGACTGGGACAGGAAGTAAGACTGTTTGTGACCAGCACGTGCGATCCCCAACCCAGCATGCTCTGCACTCCTGAGGGAGGTCAGGCAGGAAGTGACCAGGCGTGGGCTGTGACCTCTGGGTAATGAGCGAGGATCCTCGGGGGGGGGGGGGGGGGATTGCTGCCTGCCGCCACATTCCCTGCATGCACTCACACACACACACACACTTGGACACACAGGCAGTCTACACACACAATGTGGAGACAGTAGACGCACTGCAGAAACTTCCCTTATCAACTGCAGTATCAGATTCAGTTTGAATCACCGAGCCGAGTTACACAACTACATTACACAGGATGATGCTGTGCAGGCAGAATGAAAGGTTACTGAGCCACACTGTCCTGTACAGTACAACAGCAGAACCATAACCACAGTGTTAAGGGTCAGTCGACAACATTGAGTTGATACTTTCAGCTCTGATTGGCTGCTGTGAGATGCTGTAGGTGCATCTATGCAGAGTTGTGGTGTACCACAATTGTAAACATTCAACATAAACTATATTCATCATGTTTATGTTACCCATATTAGCACCTCTAAATTTAATTAATTAAAATGTCCTCATGAAAACTCAAGAAACTTGTCAGAAGAGCAGAATTTTTTTTTTGTGTGTGTGCACTGTACATGCCCTTTAAACACGAGGCCATGACTGCAACATTCGCCTACAAGTATTGGTATGACCTGGTATGCCATTTCATGGCATACCAGGTCAAGCTGTTGAGACTTTTCACATAAAAGCTCAGGTACCGGAGGGAAAGTGAAGGGCTTGCCACACTCGTTAGGCTTTATTCTGTGGGCACACTGGATAAAGGTTCATGGTATTCTATCGAATAGTTGTTGAGCTTTTTCAGTCTGGACCAAAACGCCATTCCTATTGAGCCATATTCTGCTAAAAATGAATGGCAGTGTGTTTTCATTAAACTTAGTACCGGTAAATTGGTTAGACTACAGTTTTCTAATATAGCTGTAGACAGGACATATTTTTATGGTTGCAAAAGAATAACAAGGCTAAACACAAATAGAGTGAAACCTGCAAGCTAGCAAGACAACTCAAACTGTATGCTATAATCTCACATGACATACTCTTCTGGCTGGAGCATATATCAAACACACCCTTTGTTTTGAGGAGGGCTATTTAAACTGATGCCCTGCCCTGTATGCTGTGCTGATACTATACACAGCTCTAGCTCTTGTACTTTGTTTTGTACATTTGTAGTTTCTGACACTTGCTGGTTTGCACTTTTGAGAAATACCACACACTAAACCAATGCTCTTCCTTTGGGATGTGTGTGTGTTGTTTTTCAGCAACGCTGTTTGCTAACTGTTGGTCATGTTAGGTGTAGGCCTCAAACACACACACTCAAACCCTGAAGGTTGAAGAGTTCAGGACCACAGAGACTATCCGAAAAGATTCACAGAGAGGCCGGACGTCACTGCTTCATTTCATCAAAGGCAAGTACTTGTTTTTGCTAACATGCTGATCCTGAGCTGATGTCCATGCTTAGTCTGTTTGTGTTCTTCTGTCAGAAAGCTATAAACAAGGCCCCCCTTGCTGGTTGATTTGCTGTGTGGTTGTTGCTGCATTGCTATTGTTTGTTGTTCCAACAGTTTCTTGAAGTGGCTGAACTTTGTTTTCATTCGGTGTTTGCTTGGCATGGGTATTGTGATGTTTCAATACTGCTACATGGTGTTTGAAATTTGAATATGAGTCTTGGAGGCCTTGAATTGAGGCCTGAACTAGTTTGGTACATATTTTCCCTAAATTGTTTGCATGAGTGTTTTCATAGCTTCTGTCACTCAAAAGATGTGTTTGTTTTTCTTATCACACTTTACATTCAGGTATGAATATGTTTTAGCTTGAATGCTGTGGACTCGAGTGAACTTGCTTTACTGTTCCAATTAATATGATTGCATAGAAATTGAGCATTACAGAGTGGGTTACACTCACTTTATGCCAGATGTCTTTTATGTGCTCATGAACCCTAAGTTCAAAATATGAATCTCATGTGTGAGTAAGTAGTTGCCTGCTGCTTTGACATTTTGATGAGCTGTAACTTGCTGCTGTTTATGAGGTGGTTTGTTTGTTTGGTTCAGATGTATCCAAATCGTGACTAACTAGTAACTGACAATTTCATTTTTGTATTTTAAAAAAGTCCATAACCTGGTAGTGCACACCTCGAACTAAAGAAGGCAAAGATGGATGATTTACTATTGCATAAATTTAAGAGCTGTTGTTTTCAAACTTAAAGACTTTTCTCTCAAGATTCAAGGATTCAAGGATTCAAGGAGCTTTATTGTCATTTCACACATGTAGAACATGAGTGGAATGAAATTAGTTTCCCCGGTCCCGGTATAAGCCCAATTACCTAACAAAATAAATATAAACAATGCTATATAATATAAAAAAGCAATAGAAGATATAAACATCAGTATAAAAAAGTAGTGCAAATGACTGACAGAGTAGTGCAAATGACAGTAGTGGGATGAGTAGTTCGAGAGTTCTGTGCAAATGGCTGCATTGTGCAAGCCAAAGTCTTGCTGAACATGTATTGCAAACGTTGTCTTCCTCTTACAATGAATAGAACGTCTTTATTTTCTTTGTACAAAGTACAACAACATTGAAAAATGTTTGCTTCTCTAGGCTACACTGAATGGTTCTTCCGCCCTTCCTCCTTTTCTTCTTCCTTTTTCTTTATCTGACAGATGTTGCAAACCAACTTAAAGGTGCATACCAGCACCAGCTTTATCGGAGTGCTTAGATTTTGTTTTTTGTGTTAGTTTTCTTTTACTCAAGCTGAGTGCCATATTGTTTGTAGGTGTCCTCTCCACCAGTGTCCTCAGCACACTTTCCTCAGTTTTGCTTACTTTATGTTGGACTTTTTAATGACTGATTTAGTTGTGATAAAGAACCAGATTTGTCATGAACAAGTCTGCCTCACCATCAGTTTTTCTTATTAGTCTGTGGCCCATTTGCCCTTAATGCCCTCAGCACACGTGGAAACACGACCTGAAGCAATTGCATGATTTGCCAATTAACGAAATATCAAATCTACCTACAGGTACAAATAAAGGAACCTGAACCTGATTTATTGGCAAAAGTTTTGAGTCATTACTGGCTTCAGCTTCTCAAATGTGAGGATATTCTGCTTTTCTGGACTTTGGGCGTGTCACCTTGATATCTAGAAAAGACTGTACATTTGCTACAAATTGGTTTGACAGTCCAAAAAGCCTTGCCAGATTAAGTGATTACAGTTTACAATGAGTGTTGTAATGATGCTGGCACCTAAACATGATGGAAGGAGAGGTGGAGGAGAGCATCCTTCTGTCTGTATGTCTCCCTCCATCTTGGGCCAATAAGGTTCTTTTATTTGTCTGTTTCTGCCAACCTCTCAACTCCCTGATTTCTCAATATTTTTCAGCAAATCTTGGTGGGCGGATTTTAAAGTAAAAAACAAGAAATCGCCACATTGTGCTATGCTCTGACGCATCCCCAGGCGAGGGACCCTACAGGGGAGCCTGGCTGCTCCACGCTATTTACTGACTGTGGGGGACTATGATATTTCAAACAATATAAAATGGCTCTTTTGATCATTACAAAAAATAACAACAGATAAGATATTTTTCTAATAAACAATACTTTGTGAAAGTTCTGAACAGCAGAACAATGTTGCTCGTTTGCTTTTCTGTATTTCTTTCACGATTAAAACGAATAGAAATGGAAACACAGTTTAAAAAGGTGTGCATGAATTTTCTGGATCAAACCACAAGAAACTAACCATAACAACAATGTCATTGCTTTTGTTTGTCAATGCGAGAGAGGAAGGGAAGAAGAGCGTGTTTGGCCTGTTTGGCTATTTGGTCTCTTCACATGCCTCTTGCCCTTTCTCCAGCATACGGCTTGTTCTGCTTTGCCATTGTCCACACTGTGTGTTTGTCTGTGTGTATCTGTCTGTCAGCTTGTCTCCCTGTTAATGTGTCTGCTTTATATGTTATTGTGCATATGTAAAGTGTGTGCATGTCAGTGACTGTCGAGCCTGAGCGTCAGACAGTGGGCTAATAAGGACTAATTCAGGGGGTCTGTCCTAAAGGGGGGTGGGTGTGTGTGGTGGTGCGGGGTGCGAGTTGTCAGTGGGGCAATGAGCCAGGTTCCCAGGACACCCTCTGCAGACCACTTGAGACGAAGAGAGTGAGAGAGAGGGAGGGAAGAAGGGAGAGACGTTTCCCAAAACAAAGCACAAAAAAACATGAGGCCACAAGTCAGTGAGGGAGGCATTCAGATCCCACACAGGTAGCCAGACCAGAGAGAAGCAAAATTGTCCTTTGTGACACAACAGCCATTCAGCAGCAACAGGATGCTGTCTGCGGGATGTCCCAGACCCCTCGGCGCTGTATTGTACTGTGTGTGTTTCTGTGCGTGTGTGTGCATGTCTGGCCAAGTGTTGACTTTGGTGAAAGATTGACGAAGTAGTTCTTGGCTCTCTTATCTGTCAAATGTATGACGGTGATTGAATGCTTCATAGACAAACTCAATTAGCCAGCAAGGACATTTGAAGGAGGTGTCTTGTGTGACAATAGGACTCCTATTTTGACATATGGCAGTGCTGAATGTATGGCAAACATATCCCTTTGTTGGTTTTGAGACAGTGGCAGGACAAGTTTAGAGACATGAGACAGACATGGTGGTGGAGAGAAAACCAGGATTGGAAGGCAGAATAGGAAATGAAGCGAGAGTAAGAGAGACAGCCAAAGAGACAGATGGATAATGAATACAAAAGTTTCAACTCGGAGCCATGAACTTGGACAAGTTGCTCTCTATATGACGTCATCTAACATTAAAGGCTGCACTGAATTCTCCTATGATTATCTACTGATGACAGTTTGGATATTTTTGCCAATGAGACCTTTAAAATTCACTCAAGACAATGGAGACGAATAGAATTCAATAAATGGAACTGAATTCAATTTTAAAAAAAGAAAATCAACTGATGTCGATATGTGGGTAATTTTTTACTTATTTTATGCATCGTGGCTACAAGTGTGCGACTATTTGTCTCCGCACTAGTATTTTAACCCTGGTCGGCACCTTTTCAGTATTTGTGTGTGTTCCTTCACACTCTTAATCCACAGATCAGATACTAAAGAGTGCCCTTTGCTCATCTGTTGAAATGTCAACAGGTTTGACAAGGCGTCTGTACAGGGCGTCCTGGCAATTAGAACAGGTTGTACTGTGAAAAGTTTTCATTCTTTTCTACCTCTTGTAAAAGAAACAGACAAATGGAAAAAAAAAACTACTGCTCTGTACTACTTTTTGTATTGATGTTTTTTGTGATAGTGAGATGCAAAAAATATTCGATCAGTAACAAGTAGATTTTTAGGAGCCTGGCGGCGTGATTGTACTTCATGACACTTAATTGATGTATTTTTTTCATATTCTCTGCAGGTTAAGACTCTTACAAAGCATTTGATGATCTTATTGAATATAATGTGCTGTTGTGGATTTATTTAGCTGGCAATATGAGGTGGTTCACATTATCTCCATTTTAACCGGCTGGAAGATTAAATGCTTTATTTATATTTACATTTAGTCTCATTTGCCGACTTCCTTCCTCACTCTGACTCTCTCCATATAGACATAGCAGCAGGCTACTAAATGAAATGCACATGTACCTTCCTCTGGGTTTGAACATTGCTGAACATTTGAACAAAAGCATTTTATTCCAGATATGTGACATATCTTTAGGTAAAAACTTAAATGCAGGACTCTTGCTTGGATATTTGAATGAGATGTAAATGCACAATTACTATCTGATGTTGAGACTTCTAGGCCTGCAGTACTTCTTCCCCCACTCTCTCTCTGTTAAAGAAATTTAAAGCTAGCAGCTTCATATAAACTATCATCTCACTGACTTATACTGGATACAACCTCTGTACTGAGAGGCTTTACAGAAAATCTTTAACCCTATTATCCTAAGGTTAGTGCAATCATGCAAGCATATAACTAAAATACACATAAAACAAATGCACACACATCTTTTTCTTTATATTTTCCCATGTTCCTACACATGTGTGGGTGTTCACTGAATGCTCCGACATGTTTCCCCGTGCACATGTTCCCATGCATTGAGGTGATATACAGTGTGTGTGTGTGCGTATGTGTGGTTGCAGCTGGTGATTTCCCGAGGTCACGTTTAACCCTGTGCTGTGGTCATCTCTCTTTCTCATCGGTTCTCTGCAACTCCCTTGAAAGCGCTGATGAATAGTGCTGGCTGTTTGTGGTGGCGCAGCCTGAGTCATACATAAGATGTTCCTCTCATCCCCGGGCCATGCCTTCATGAGGCATAATTCACCCCGCACCACCCTTACATTACAGATACACAGAGTTTCCTGCTTCATATTTTAGAGTTCAGGTGCTGAAAGCAGCTACATGGTGGGAGGTGAGCTAACATGTCCTACACAAAAGAATGAATTTATGTCAGCTAAAATCAGTACAAGGGGAGGCTGATGAAGGGGGAGGTGTTTGTGCGCTCTTGTGTGTGTGTGTGTATGTGTGTGTTCATCCCCATGACAACAAAGATGAAAACACGCACTTCCTTACACAGTGAGACCACATAAAGGGGCCACTGGGCCGAGGCCTGCGCAACAATACCTTTAATGTCATAGCTCAGTGACTGCTCTTTGTGAGTGGGACGGCGCGCTGCGACCCGCACAAAAACTCAAAGGCAAAATGGATTAGAATATGAGAGAAAAGATGACTGAATCAAACCCAGTGGATTGGAGGAGATTAGCTGAAGGGATTATGGGAGAAATGACACTCTAATTACTTTCTGTTGGGGTAGGGGATGAGTTTGGGTTTTTAGGATTTTATTTGAGGGAGGTGCGCAGTCAGTGGACTTTCTGTGTATGACTTCTGATACAATTTCTTGTCATGATTTGAATTTTAATTTACTGTAGTGCAGACTGTACAGAATCACTTCATCTTGAACTTCATCAGAGAATTTCCATTTAGGAAACTGCCCAGCAAACAGAAGGAGGAAGATCAGCTGATTTTCTCCACTATTTTAAAATTTGATCAGAATTATTTTTCAACATCCAGTCCAAATCCAGTCATTTGTGTGGATTTGCTGCTTAGGTTTAAGTCATTGTTAAAAGAATGTCTTTTGATTTTTGCATAGTAAAACCATCAGCACGAAGATGTCATGGGAATATTTTCTGACACTGAAAGACCAGATGGTTAATTAACTGCCCACATAATTGAATTATTACACCGTAATGAAAAAGATTTGGTGTTCAGAATATTTTAAAAGCAATTTAGGTTTTTCATTCACATACCCAAGACTGAGTCAACACTTTGCATATTTTGAATAATATCCCCTGCTTGAAAAGAAACACCCACCATCATATATTTATATATTTTAAGACACTTTAAAAACTATTTGTTCAACAATTCAATAGCCTCTTAAAACCAAGTCAAAACATTGTAAAGCTTGGACGTACAGCTGATACTAATACCTGATCTGTATCTTCTGCAGCATTCCAGTCTTTTCTTTTGCATTTGTGAGGAATCCGAACTCAAGTCAAACACTTTAAGAAAAACAACAGCAAGCCACTCAGAGCGGCCACTTCCACTCCTGTTGACCGAATGCTTCTCTCTTGCTGTTAATTATTTGACCAAACTGGAGTCGAGGAGCTTAGAGAATGTCTTGTCTTGAGTTTGCTCTGCTCTCCAGGTCTCCAATTAGCCTAAAAAGACCCCAGGAAGGGCAGCAGAGACAAAGGAGGAGAAAAGGGAGCGGGAGGCCAAAAGAAAAACAAAACACAACAATCAACAAGACCTCCTGGCGTCCTTGTCAGGGGAGGACATGCACACACACACACACACACACACACACACACACACACACACACACACACACACACACACCTCCTCCCATCCCTTACAAATGCTGTGGTGTTTTCGGAGCTCAGGCGGTCACTGTGGAAACCTGGAGCTTCTTTCGTTAATTTCATTTGTTCAATTCCCTTCCTCCCTCCCCGTGTATTTTGCTCATTGCACGCACGCACACACACACCGAAACCCCCTCCTCCCGTCCGTCCATTCACGCCCTCCCTTCTTCCTGGACTAAAACAAAGCACCGGGCTGAAAAGGCTCTGAGGTAGGTAAATGTATTCAGTGACACCGGCCGGATGATTCCCTTCTGCGCCAGCCCTGTAGCATTTGTTTCAGGCCTTGTCTGAGGGCAGGGACAGCGTGTTGGGCCCTTTGTCCCACGCGCCCTCTGCACAGCCCTGCAGTTAATGGTGGCCTTGTCCCAGGCTGCTGGACCAGAAACCTGCAGCCCCACGGGACGGGTAAACATGGGGACACGGGAAGTGGGAGAAACATGGGAAGGAGGGCGAGAGCGTGGTTGGTTTCCATGAGTTCAAGTCTGGTCTCCAGAATGCTCTAAAAGCAAAGAGGAAGACTTTGCTGAAAGCTGTAATGGATCAAATATTCATGCATGTGAATGTGAAACATTTACAGAAGCACACAATCCCTTCGCGCAGCATCAACTTCTTTTGCATAAATACTGTCTCATCTTTACCTTTTCTTTCGGCATGTTGTTTCTTCCTCCTCTCCTCTCTTGACAGACACGACCCCCCCCCCCAGCTTCCCTATTCTTTCACCCATTGCGAATGTCAAACCATCCAGCCAGGTGCTCGTGGAGAGGCTGAACTTGATCACTGGGGGGTGGGGGGGTGGGGGGGTTGGGCACAGACGTCCTGCTGCTGTCTGTCTGAAGTGGGCCTCCAGCATTTAGCAGTGAGGGTCCCCACTCTTTCACTACCGGCTTCTTGAGAGAGCATCTTCAGTCCCACTCTCACTGGGAGAGGAGTGGGCTGAGAACCACACCACACTTGACTCTGGTAATCTCCTGAACGGCGAGAGAGCTGGGACCTCTGATGACCTAACTTTAAGAGCATAACTGTGGTGATTTTCACTCAACGGTTGTTGTTTTTTTTTTATTGCATGTTTTAATCTTTTGCCTGAAACTTCAATATTCATGACTGGATAGGAAAGGCAACCAGTGTTAGATACATGATCACTAGTTGACAAAAACTTTGCTGAGCCACATCTTTGAAAGTCTGCGTCTGGTGCTGCCTGAGCTGAAAACTTGATATTACACCCCCCCCCCCCCCCCAAAAAAAAGGATACATTTTGTAATTTGGCTAGTTCACATTTCTCAATCATGAAGTTGAGGTTGCAGGTTGCAACATCAGCTAGTGTGTTGAGAGTTTCACATTGAGCATAGTTGTTTATATGAAGTCGACAGTCAACTTGTTTTATAATCTCATTTATGATAAATAACTTTGTTCTGTTTTGTGCCATTGAATTGAAAAGCGCCAGTGCATTGCTGCTGCTGTTGTTGTTGAATAACTTGGCCATTATACCTCCGCTTTGACTGATTGCCTAATTTTGTGACTGCTGACCTCTTGTCACTTGTCGGTTTCGGAAAACTCTTTGGATGACTTATTGTTTTGACACAAAGCGACTAATAAAGCTTTGATGAAGCTATTTCTTTGAAAACATCTCTCATAATTCGTGCTGAGTTTTTCATATGAATTCACTCCTGCAATGAAATGTCCATCTGCTATGCCAGGAATCCCAGGATTCCCACCATAGTATTTGTATCTTTGTGTGTGAGTGTGTGTGTATTCATAAGACCCAAAACTCAAATCCACTCTGCTCCCTCTCTCTCAGTGTTCGGCAACAAAATCAGCTCTTGTATTGGGGGCCACCACTACAAACTGTGTATGAGGGGATTAGGGGCTCCTTGACCGCTCCTTCAAACATACACCCAGCATGGCCGCCTCGATTATGACCATTAGATACTCTGAAAATGAGACTGAGATGAAAGGAGGGAACATTGAGGGCTTTTCCCAGGGCCGAGTTTGACCACACGTCCGGCAAAAATGAATCTATAATCCAAAACCCTACAAAGGCCAGAGTGGAAGCTGTCCTAGAGTGTTGTGCTAGCTTGCTGAGAGAGGCTTTATTTTTCTATTGCCTTCATTGGGCATGGGAGTGCTATAATAATGATTAGAGACTTTAAAGGCTAGATTAAAGTGAGGACAAGGGCAGCTTAGTCTGGGAAGTAATTTTAGGGAAGTTGAGCAGGATTCTTTAATGGGGGAAAATTCCTGTGAACAACATTGAAAAGGACAAAGGACTCCATCCAGCTGAAGACGGGCTTGTCCTCAGATCAAGCTGGCACTTTGAACAAGAAAACTCAGATATAACCATGCATTTTGCCCGCACATGCACACACAAGCCCCCACGAGACACTACCCTCTCATATTAAAACACACACACACACTATTATCAGGGAGCAGCTCATCTGCAGCCGTGTGTTCAGTTTAGCTGCAGGCAGTGCAAGGTGATCCCGTATTATCTGTGCTGCCTTTACTCGGCAGGTGAAAGTGCTGTGGGGCAGAGGGGCTTAGTGTAGCTGCTGTCTATTCACCAGCCGAGGAGGTGCAGGTAGCAGCTGAGAGGCGGAGAGACCCACTGCATCACAAATGAGCGACGCTACAGAGGCAGCACATGCAGGCCAAGGTGTGTCAGCGCCGCAGGCCGGCAGCTCCCTGAAGGGTGCAGTGATTGGGTCACAAGGGCTTTAGAGAAGAAAGCTGTTGTCTTTGAAAGTTTTGTTACAGCCCACTGGTTTGTCTTTGTGCAGTATGCCAAATTTGAATGTATCCCAGCGATTTTGTAATGCAGCTTTTGTGGAGATTGTTTCTATTCACTTATGAGCTGATGTTCAACTTAATGTCACCTAATTTTCCTGTTTTTACTTGAGTGAAGTTTACACTTCATCCTTTCAGTGCCAGGCTGATGACCTCGACCTGACTGATTTATGACTGAATCATCTTCATCATCATGTAATTGAATTTGTTATCAACCTTTCAATAAGTACAGTTTAATTTTTGGACTCAGTCTGGTTCCAGATCGTCTACTAAACTGCATAGATGGCTATGGATTATAAGTCTTATATTAGATCATTGTCTGGACTGGATGGCATTGCTTTATGATTTCTCCCTCATCACCTGTTCATGCCATACAGCAGTGAGATACCCTGCAAAATGCTGGGATGACTGCACTGATGTATTGATATGAAAACAGGGTTTTGTGTGTTTTGCTTAAGGACACTTGGGCAGACTGCTTTTAACGGCCAGCCCACTCTACCAGATAGAACTGGGCTGCAAAGGAGAAAACTCTCAACTTTTGGTTTAGTCCTTGTTTTGAACCCTGTTGAATGATAACAAGCTTTGGGTGGAGACTGAAAAGAATAAAGTTGTGGCTAAAATTGAGATTTCTCTGAAACACGTCATCGATCTGCTGCTCTTTGACACTAAGTGGAGTCAGTTGAGGTGATTTGAGAACTCGTATTTCACAATGAAATGGGACAAAAATATTGATGTAACCTATAAAACTGTAAAAGCCCCGTACACTCAAACACAAATCAAATGCACATTTTACTTGTATATTTTACTGCCAAGTCTCTCCCACCCCACCCGCAGCCCAGGATTCCCCTTGAATATCCTCTAATTCCCAAATGGAGCTGATAACAAAGCCTTACGGGATGCCAACAAAGCCCCAAGAGATCCTGAAATATCCCACCACCAGCTCCCTCTCCCCTTCAGGCAAGAATAACTCCCCTTCCTGCCAGAATTCCTTGTCTGTTCATCTGAGGCCAGACAATGTGTGTTACGGAGAATGTGAAATCCTGTGCCGATGGGCCCTCAGGGACATGTGCTCATCACATAGGCTTGGGATAAAGCGGATAGCCGCTGGGAGAGGGGAAGGTTACTCAAGCGTGGAGAGGAGAGAAGGGACAGGCCATCCAGGGAGTCAGTGTTAGGGAAAATAAGACCTGGGTTCAGTTCCTCCTGCACGTGGCTCCCACACCTCCAGGCTCAGGAGTGTTTTTCCTCTGTTTACTGACTGCATCGGCGCCACTTTCACCAGGATCTGGGGTCAATTTTCTGCTAATTTAGTCAATTCTATAAGTGGATTTTGGTCAAAGTAGAACACAAAAAGGGGAAACATTTTTTTAATGTTAATGTCTGTGAATATGTCAAATCCTTATGCATGTCATTGATTTTTGATTGGTTTATTTATTTACCATTTAAACACGATATTATATTAACCTGCTGATTAATTCGTTGATTTGTTAATTTGTGTTTTTCTCCCAATCTTAATACTTTACAGAGAGCCAGTAAAACTGTGTAATTAATTAGAAAATGGCTGAGTCTAGTCCTAATGTCTCTTGACACGAGTTTGGAACATATCTGTACATACCTTATCTTTTTATCTTATGTTGTTGTTTGTTTTCCGCAACATCTGGTCCTATTTTGTACAGATTGTAAACTCAACCGTGACTGCAGCATCTTCAGTTTTTACTACTTGTCTTCACCCAGAAATATGCCAAACGTAGCGAAATAATGAGAAATCACTTTTCATAATCATAATCACTTTTATGCTTATTAGAAGAAATTGATCGTGACATGTCCTTCACACATATCTAAACTATTTATTGGTATAAAAAAATGATGAAACTTCACAGATTCACCAAGCAGCAATGACTTTATTGCAGTGGCAGATTTCGGTTCACATTTCTTATAAACACTGAATTAAAACATTAGATAAGTTGAGTCTTGTGGCGCTTTTTAAGATGCACTATAAGGTCCACATTTATTATCTGGATTTTCATTGTGTTCCTGTTTTTATTTTTTTATTTGAGTCTTTGGGTTTTTAATTGTTCTTAAACTTTTGAATCTTGCCTCTCCCTCTGTGTGTGTGTTCCTCTGTGTGTCTTTATTTTCACATTTGTCTTGCACATGTGTCTTTGTCCTGTGTATGTGTAATATTTGTCTGTCTTTGTGAAGCAAAACCTCTCTGCTTGCTATATAAATGGAATATACACTTGAAGCTAGCTGAAATTTGTGGTGAACTCTGAAATGTTAACAGGTTGATTTTAAGATGGGATGTGGGACTTCCTCTCACTTATTAATACAAATTTATTTCTCAACTGTGTTTCTTCTTCTTAATCTTATGGAGTGTAATATAGTGGCTCAAAAAGCCATCCTGCCACGAGATGCTGTAGTGTGCCGGTAGGTGCAGTTCAAAGCTTCACCACTAGAGGGAAGTGTTGGTTCTGAAAGTCGACTGAAACGCTGCATGAAGGGAGGCAGTAGAGCAGCGTGGAGCCGTCAGCAGGTAGCCAACATTATGAGGAGTCTGTGCATTAATGTAAAGAATAAAAAGAAAGAAACAAACATTGAAACTAAACAGTCCCACCTGGTGAGCGTGATAGTTGAGTAATTAATTCTGCTCAAAATAAAAGCATTTTGTACACTTGTAAAGTGTTGTCTTAAAACCCATACTCATATTAAATGAACTTTTTTGTTGTTATTGTTTAAATTTGCTGTATTCTTGTCCTATGAGCTCACATAATTGTCAAACTAGCTTATCTTGTGTGTTTTTTTTAACACATTAGTCAACCTGCTTGTGATTTTTATGTGCAAAATCCTGTTTGAACACCCTTTCAGCTATTTGTTAATACTGTTGCTGACATCACCTACATGTTTCTACCCTCCAACTGTTCATTAGCTATGTATACTATTGAAGTGTAGTGTGAGCGTACCATGAAGCCAAAGCACCTTTTGCTGTCAATTCACGGTTGTGGACCATCATCAAAGTGTGCTTCTCCCCTTGATGGAGGCATCCACAGTTGACTACACCCTTCAGAAGTTGGGAGGCCTGTGTTTGCTCCAGGGATTACATTAACACACCAGAAGCCTGTCAGAGAGACACCCTGCATCACCACCCAAGGTAAAGCCTCCTCTGCTGGTGGGTGCAGTGGACGTCTCAGGAAAGGTGCTGGGACTCCATGGTGTGCTCCTCTTTTCTGTGGTGTTCGTCCCTCTGGGGAGCGTGTTGACTCAGATGGGACGAGTAAACAGAACCGGGGTGAGGCCATGTGGCCGCTCCATTCTCATGGAGCCCCGGCCCAGTAGATTAGGCAAATGCTGGCCCGTGATGGGGGAGTTGCAGTGTGGCCTTCCCTGACAGGAGGTGATGGATTAGGGCTTTGTCAGGGCCCATGTCGGCCTGAGGGACCCAGCGATGAAGGAAGGAAGGAGGGAGGCAGAGGGGAGATCAGGTCCTCGGGGCAGTCCAATCCCAGGATCAGCAACATGTTGACAAGGGATTATCCCGTTTGGTGTGTTGCTTCAGGAGTTGTGGTCTCATAGACAGCCTGGGAGAAAAATAGTAAATGTACAAACACTGGTGGATAATGTGACGTGTATAAAGACCTTAAAATGATGGCTGATGATCTGGTGGCACAGATGGTTGTTGTTACAAGTGAAATAATATTTGGACATCATGCCACTTTGGACGTGATATGTGTGCTACAAGGATTCGTGCATGAACGTGTGCCATCAGGACAGAAGAAATTAAAAATCAACCGATATTTTTCCATATTATAGATGGATAGAAAATCTGTAAAATCATCTGCTCTACTGACAACCTTTACCATTTTGGTTTTATCGGCACGGGTTTGAGGGCTGCTGATTTAACAAGAGCCGTAAATCCCAACACATGAACAGAGATTGAGTTACAGTAAGCGCTGGCGGCGATAGCGTGATATCTCAGCCACATTTGCCTCCTTCGTTGAAATGTGAAAACCAGATTGTGTCTTTTTATGGGTTCCCTTTGAAATCCGGCACACTTGACCCTCCCTCGGTTGTGATTTTACTGCCTGCTTTGGTTTATTTCTGGAAACCTCCTACGCTCCTCGGCTTGTTTAAGATGCTTGCTCAAGTGTGCCTTCTGTTTACTTTGCCAGTTGGGACAAACAGTAAAGGCAGGTGACTAAGCATTTACATGACGGGACCCCTCATGCTCCCCAAAGGACCCAAAAGGAAACACAAGGAACTTTTGAAGCAATGCTCGTCAGTCCACAGTTTTTGGTGATCACGTGTAGAAAGGTCTTGAGGTGAATAAATTACCAACACTTGGCAATATCAACCACTGGCAATATCTCCACATCTGGGCTTTATCTGACGTTATTAAATCCGAAGAGCGAGCCTGGCTCTGTTATGTCCCAGTAAATGATATAGAATGAAATGATTTGGCCCTGAGAGCTTTCTGTCATCTCGATTAGAAGCATAAAATGATACTCCGAGGAGGTCAGAAATTTGTCAGTTTATTGCCACAAATACATTCCTCAGAAGATGGCTTTGTACCGAGTTTATACTGTGGTCATCTGAAACACACGTGATTCGTTTTGCATATTCAAACGACGGGGAAGGGAGGGGAGGGTAGGCAGGAGGGAGAAACGGGGTGGGAGAGTGAGACATGAATGTGAGAGATGGTGACTGACATGTGGCAAGGAGGCACTGATCTGTCTCTTGACGAACTTGTCGCCTCACCACGCTCCGTGTGTCAGGACCTGGCACTCTCCCGGTGTCAGGCGTGGGTGGCCTCCTGACAGGCGCTTGAATGTGTGTGTGTCACGTCCGTCTGGGCTGAAACCGCTCCTGAACACACACCCACGTAATGACACTGACACGGTGCCATCAGGCCCGCCACCAAGCCCAGACAGTCCCTGGCAAACACGGGCTTTATCTCTTCGCTCCTCCTCTACGGATTCCTCTCCACCTCCTGTTGCTTCCTCTCTCTGACTCTATCACTCATTGGCTGAGTGCAGCCGCAGCCATTAAATAGCAATTTGGGCCTGAATGATTATATTTAATGTAATTACGACCAAGGGAAATGGAAAGAGGGCCTTGGGAGTGGGCCCAGCTCTTGGACTTGGTTCATCTGACAGTGAACCCCGTGCTGTAAATTGTAAGTACCTCTGTGGATGTCAGTGAGGAGAGTGCCAGCCAGTCCTACACAGGCGTCACTCATAGACCCCACTCTGTAATTGCCTGCTAGCTGGAGCTGCTGTGTAATTTTTGACGTGGCTCTGTGGCGGTGGCGGCGCTGACAGAATAAGGGACTTGAGATTTAATGCCCAGTCTTAACTTTCTGACTGTGTCTTTCTGCTTCAGTGGTGAACTTTTACATTTCTGGCTTCAATTATTTTCTGGGACTAGGTTGAATATGTTGCTCAGAGAAGGGCACAGTCTGGCACGAGTTAAAACCAACTTTATCGTCCGTTGTAGAGCTGGATGTCGACCTGGCAGGTACTCCGCGCACAAGCTGTTGTTTCTGCTGCAAAAAGCACTACCGCAATCCCATTTATTCAGCGGGAAATGTCATTCATATTCACTGAGGAAGGCCGCGTGTCTCCACATAACAGATGTCAGTCCATTTGCTGACACACTACATATTCATTACTGTGCATTCCTGCAGGTGTGTTTGTAGGCGGTGATCTCCCTGTGATGCACCCACTCAGCATGAAGAGTGGGAGGAGGGGGGAGGTAGGAGGAAGGCCGGCTCTTTAGGAACAATAGCCCAGCTCTGTATGCTCTCTGTTGGTGTGGGTGGGGGTGCATTTAAAGGCCATTCAGCCCCTGGCAAGACCCCCCGAAGACGCCCCCACATTCTAGGGATGACTACCTGCCCAGGAGCTCTCTCTCTGCCCATCTGTCCCCTCTAGAGGCCACAGTGCTCCTGGAGAGGCTGCAGGCTCCCACACACGCAAACCAATGGGTGATTGCTGACTCAGCTCTGCATTAGGCTGACAGTGCAAACATAGCAAGGCAGGGGGTAAAGAGTGTGTGGGCGCATGTGTCTGTGTGTAGGACTGTATAGGCTGCTGCTGGAGAGTGAGTCGGTGTGTGTGTGTGTGTGTGTGGGAGTTTGTGTGCGTGGGAGTTTCCAGGTGGGTGATTGAGCATTCATTAATGTTGATGGATGTGTGTGTGTGTGGGTGTTTGTGTGAGTGGATGGACACGTGTAGGAGGTGGAGGATGTGTGTGTGTGTGTGTGTGGGTTTGTATGTAGGAGGAATTCAATGATTCAGTGGGTGGCTGTGGGCGTATTGCTATTTGTGTGTGTGGGTGGGTGTCGGTGATTAATACGCATACACACACACACACTGTATATGAAGTATATTACATATAATATAATAAACTGCTGTCTTTGGCATTTTATTTTGTATTAATGTCAGTTTTTTTCACCTAATTGCAATGATTCTTTGGCTCAGGGGTGTTTTTCTCAAAGATGATCCTTGTCAACATGTGGGTGTGTTTTCTCAACAACATGCCTTTCGTTTCTTGCAGCTAGGCAGCAGTTTGCAGCTTTATTCCCATAAGTGGGGCCCTAAGAACGGGCACAATGTGACCTTCATCCCAGCGTGCTCAGCCCATTAGTCCAATTTACTCAGCTGTCAAACTTCAAATTCACACTCTCATCCAATCTGAGAGCAGGAGGTTAAAAGAAGAAAGGCGTTCTGCATTCCATCCAGCTTCTTGGTTTTAAACCTCACCGTCTTTGCACAGAAACTTGCTGAATAAACCCTCCTCTCTGTTCAGCAGTGAGAAACCAAACCACCCCACCACCACCACCACCACCTCCTCGGTGGGAGGATGACTGTAGATGAGTTAGCTAAACACTTTCTGGCAAGCAGGCACGCCGCCGGCTGCACACACGAGGCCTGCAGGCGTGGGAAAGACCCAACTCTGATAATAAGCAGCATTTGGCCCTTCTAACCTCTGCAGGCTTTGGCTCGGGCTAGTTGTCTCTTTCTCCCTCACTTGTTTTCTCTCTCTTTCTCTCTGTGAGTGGAGGAGTCACAGGACGGGAGGTCAGCCAGGGAGAGGCCCACAGCTGCGGCTGCAAGGTCTTGGTGTGTTTATTTGGGCAGCCCAACCAAAATAAGCTCCAGCCAGGCATTGCTCCTGAGGACGGGGGCCACCACCGCTGCGGCGCTTTTCATCCTAACAATGGGGAAAGTGCTCTGACCGAGGAGGGAGCTGCTCGGCACAGTTTACCGTACAAACAGCTGCCTCATCTGTGGATGGAGGAAGTGCACTGCACATGTGGACAGGATAGATGGCTCGTTTTCCCACACCTTCTCCTGTTGTACAGTTGTTCACCCATGCTCAGCGGTCAGTGAATGAGTTCCTTTGTTTAACATGAGAAAAGTCTGCCTGCCTTGTGGATACACCACAGGGAGAGATCCAGAATGGGTACAGTGTCTGATCGTTACATCAGATATCTTATATAGGGTGTATAATGTGAATATATAGAGCTGGGTACAGTGTTAAACTAATTCTAAATATCAGAATACATCAGGATTGGCTGATTCATTGATAATGAATAATGTGAGATAAACAGCCCTTTCTTTACTGGGAATCAACGGCCCTTTGTGTACGATCAGAGAATAAAGTAAACTGTTTCTGCCACATATAATTATAGGTGTTACCCCTCAGCCGGTATAATTTAGCTGGTATAATATAAACCAAATTGGGAAGGGCCATAAAATGCAGAAGGTCACAACAATGTCTTTGATTCCCTGACCTGCTCTGTTATCACTAAGGTGATCTAAATTTGGGGTCAACAGTCCTTTTACATGCACAATAACAACATCCCCATCTTGCTTTACTCATCAAACCATCCCACACTGACCCTCCCCATTTAAAGGGTCATCTAGCCCTTTGCAAAGGTGCACAGGTGTGCCCCAGGCCTCACTAGATCAGATGAGTGACAGCTGCCCACCCATTGCCCTCCCCAGCTGCCAATCAATCCTTTCTGCCCTGGCCGCCTCCTCTCTGCTACAGCTCTGCTCATTTGTTGTGGGTCGTAAAGTTGACAGATGATTAGCTGCTCTGCTCATCTTGTTTGCCCCACCCATCCCACCCACTCCATCCATGCTGTGGAAGTCATCATCTAGCTGCTTACCTGTCGTTTGCTGGCCCATGCCCAAGGCCTTACCTTACTTTGGCAATCCTCCTCCATCTGACCTCTGCACAACCTCAACATTTCAAACTCCATCCTTCCTTCACAGCATCCCCACCCACCCCCTCTTACAAAGCCTGTGTCGGTCAATCAGCACCTTCGGTTAAATCCCCGGATGTGTTTGCCTGGTGAGGCCCCACTCGGCTGTGACAGTGGGAGAATTGCATGAGGCCACAAAGAGGGACACGTGTCAGCAGAGCTGACAGACAAAGCAGGTGCTGTAGCTGGGGCTCGAGGAGGGGCAGCTGTCCATCAGACCTGCTGCACCCAAACACTGACTACATCACATATGGTCACTAGATCAGGGCCTGAATGATTGACAGCTGTGCTAGTAGTCGTTGGAGTCAGCACTGACTTTAAACTGACAATAATTTCACTGACAGAATTTTGATATTATCAGTCTGTTTTTGTTTGTTTGTCTGTGTTTTGCAGTGTTTGTGTTTAATGTGTAATGGAACAATAAGTAAGTTTTTTTTTTCTTTGCAGAAATTGACCTAAATATCTGTTCAAGATTGGATTAGCGACTTGGGGACTTTGACTTGTTGTACTTTGTGTTTCACTTAGAGAAATAGCCAAAAGTCTCATTTTATCTACATTTCTTCATGTACCGACTGCCATTTGGGACTGGAACAAGCAACAGATGCCAGAACACAAAATCTGCCAGAACCTGCTCTCATCAGCCCCCAGTTTTTGTGCTGCTACCTGCAGGATGCTGCCAGCCACCTCCAGGGGACCCCGATTCTTAACAATCACCCCCTCCCTGGAAATTAAAATGCAAAAATGCAGACAGCCCTGTGAGATTCCTCCACATAATTTGCTGTCCTCCCCCCTCCCCTAACCACAACCCCCCTAACGCATCACTCTGAGGTCTGACAGCAAGTGGGTGACTTCTGACAGGTCGCATTGATCTCCAGGCTGGGAAAGAAGTCAGCTTGACAATGGAGAACATGTGTCCGTTTTAGGACAAGCCTTAACTTGTCTGACCCCCTCATTTGGGATGCGCCCACAGAAAAGCCATCCATTGGTTAAAGAAAACAATTTCATCTGCCCAGACGGGAATTTGGTCTCTCATGAATTTTCTTGGTCTGACTTGTTTGACGTAAAATAGACGTGACTGTATTTTGTTTTTCTTCGCAGTAATGAATAGAAACATTTGACTTTGATTTAGCGATCTGCAACGTTGCACACTCTGCACTTGGCAAGTCGTGTCTGTAGGTTAGATTTGGGGCCTTTTTTGCAGGGTGGCAATGTATTGTCTGTGTGTAATTAGGTAGTTCGTGTTCCGTGTGAAGATTAAATAAGAGCCAGCCCACTTCTGAAATGTCTTTGATAGATGATATGAATAGCTAAATCCCTTTACACAGCTTTGAAATGGCTCGTTCTGGTGGCATTAATAACAGGGATCATAATGGAGACTTAACAGGAAGATGGTTCAGCTTATGTTTGGCTGTGGCATTAATTTATTTCAGAAGGATTGCTGGTGTTTTACACACTGCATCCACTGTTGGAAACGCATACAGTTTTACACTGTGATGTGTCTGTGAGACAATTGGCTTCAGCGTGGAGTTGAATTGTCCCTATCTGTCCCAGGCCTGCATCTGCATCTGCATGTGTGAGAAAGATGGTGAGAATTGGTTCCTCTTGACAAAACCAAACTGGAAGATCTGGCAGGTAGAATTTGAACCTTCAGCAGCTTGAAGTGTCTTTGTACTCATGGACGCCTGCGGTATTTTTCTGTATTTGCTTTCTGCAGTCAGTGTGCACCGATGGTGGGATTTAAAGACTGAACTGCCTGTGTCGTTTTTCCAGTAAACATAAAAATCCATCCATCTATTCTGTCCTCACCCGCTTAACATAGTAGCAGCAGTAGGATAAGCAAGGTAACCCAGAAGCCCTCCCCAGCCACATCCTCCTGCTCCTCCTGAAACTCTCCCAGGCCAGAAAGGACATATGATCAGATCTCTGAACCACCTCAGCTAACTCCTTTTGATGAGAACACGCTCTGATTACTTCCAGAAATCTGAGTTCTTTTCTCTGAGGGTGACCCCAGCCACCCTGCAAAGGAAAGTCTTACTGTTTCGGTCACTATTCAAAGCTCACGACTATAGATGAGGCTTGCAACAACCTAAATCAATCCCTAAAATCATCACAGCAGTTTGGTACAAAATCCACATATTTTCACCCCTGTGGTTTTACACACTGAGTAGTCCTGTGCTTGGCATGAATCAATGTCAACCCAAATCAATGTCCTCACCACTGTGGGAAAGGGACAGTAGAATTTACAGGGCCTTGTTAAACACTTTTTGAGCATCTGGCTGGAAGTACTGCATTGTCTCAGTCCCCTTGTGGAAAATTTTGACATTGATTGCTTCTCAGTTTTGACGTGAAGCTTGCACATGCTCATGACAGCAGGGTTAAATGGGTCAGACCTACTCATCGGCGTTGACGTCTGTGAAGTACTTGCTAACATAGTCACTCATTGCTGCAAGATGAAAGGTGATGCATTCACCCGTGACTTTCACTGCCAGACTGTTTGTATCCAGAAACTCAGCAGCCTCATTCTCCAAATTGTGGTTTCCCACATCTGTTTTTGGATGAGTTATGAATGAGATATTACTGCTGTGTGCATGTTTAGTGACAGGATTGAGGCTCATAAAAAAAAATAAAATAAAATAAGAAAAAAACATGGGGTAAACCAACCTGTGCTGGTAGGTAATATTGAGCGCTTGAAGTACACATTTCACAGTTAGACACTTGTGACCAGAACGCCACTAGTTTGAGTTAGTTCAAAGCTTTGAGAGGTTTGGCAGATGAGAATATTTGCTTTTGTAGATTTTTTTCAAAGAGTGAGTGAGTGACGGCGTGAGGCGAGGACAGAAACGGCCAGACTCAGGCGTGTGGTCAGGAATCTCTGCGTAAATGTTGACGGGTTGACGTTTCATCAGGGTAATAAATATGAGATCAAAAGAGTTGGCAGATGACGCTGTCACGGCCCTTTCAACATAATACATTTTCTATCAATTTAATGATTTTTTTTTTTTTTGAGTGACTGGGATATGTTTGCTCCTCTTTTGTCACAGGAATTAATAGCATGTTTGGTTGAGTTGTATTCATAAATCAGTTTATTTACAGTCCAATTGTAGTGCTGACACAAGCTAACCATTCCAATTTAATCTCTCAGATTCTAGAATGAAGGCTAATTAATTACATTTTTTGCTGTTGCCATTTGTTATCTTGTCCAAAATCAACAATTCCTAGAGCACAAATTCTCTAAAAACTAACAGATGTTCACATCCTGTTCTGTTGTAGCTGCAGTTATTTAGCTATTCCCACGGCAATGGGAGTAAAGTGTCATCATACATAGGTAATTTGAGATCCCTGACAGTTAGATTTTCTTATCATTGTCAGTCTCGTGTTGTGTTTTGTTCGTAACTTCTGTCGTCTCTGGATCTCAGATGTGACACTGCTCTTTTTGTGGGAATATGCAAGACGACAATATTTTGAGTCATCTCGACTTTTAAGAGACCTCAGTTAATTGACAACATCCCTCCTTGCGTCACTCACGACACCACAAGCTGAAGTGTGGTGAGTGTGAGTGTGTGCGAAAACGACAGCAAGTGTTCTAGTGAGGAGTAGGAGGGTGGCGAGAGTGCCTTTCGTAGTGATGTGAAATGAATTTGTGTTCTGAATAATGCATCACAGCTCGGGCGACAAGCCAGGCGTGTGTGTGTGTGTGTGTGTGTGTGTGTGTGTGTGTGTGTGTGTGTGCGCTGAGGGCTCTAATCTGCATGGAAGCACAAGCTTAATATATTTCTGTTGTTCTTACTCTCAAATAAAATGTGTTTTTCAGTTTTGAGATGTAATTCTCCAGCTTTCGTTTTGGTTTGTTATTATTTTCATGTTACTGAAGTGAAATTGATTTATATTATTTAGAGGAGCAAACTGTATGATTTTTTTTTTTTTTAAACCAAGTGAATCTTGAATCATTTCTCATGACCTAATCAGACGGACTGTCACTCACCTCTTCATTGTTACATCTGTGACCTCTGATAACAAGAACACATTGCCCCTTATTCAACATCATGGTCTGATGTTAAGCTCCATTCAGAGCCTGGGGTCATAGTCAAAAATCAATACTTTGTTTTTGTGTGTGTGTGTGTGTGTGTGTGTGTGTGTGTGTGTGTGTGTGTGAATGAGCCAGCCACTATCTCTGCAAACAGAAGCTTCTAATTACTCACAGTGGGTCATCTTCATGATAAGGCAGATGAGTGGGGAAACCTCTTTATATATGTTTTGGCCCAGAATTAAGAATGAATGTATCCTTATGTACTGGCTATAGTGAATTACTTGTTTGTTTGTGTCCTTATTTTGTTGGATATTCGTACAACCATGACTCTGAAAAAGTGGGGAAACTGTGTGAACTAAAGCAGACTGTGATAATTTGCTGACACGTATTCAAGAGAATCACTACAGCAGCTATATATTTAATGTTTGAACAGGGGACAACAAAAAACACCTGTTTATAATATGTCACAGGTAAAACGGTTGTTTTACGGGTTTGTTTGGAAATGATTGTGTTCTGTTATTATGTTCATTTTGCACAGCATCACAACTCTTCTGAATGGGAGCTGTGGATGCTGTCTGTTGTCTGACAAATGTCCAACACAGAGGTCTAGTATTTCAAGCTCACCTGTGAGATATCACTTTGGTATTTGAAGTGCTCACATTTACAAGAGCTTTCTTTTGGGCAAATTATCTTGGTTCTCAAGGATATTGTAGCTCCGTGCACAGTGTAAGATGTGGACAGATGGTCAGCATCACGCTCCTACTTCCTGCGGTTGCTCGGGGGTGACGAGCTGGCGCTCAGTGACATTCTCCAACTCCTCTCTACCATGCTCACTTTCCCCACACAGTTAACGTTCACCTGACCTATCCTGCTCCGGTTTGCGTTCGTCAGGGCTTTGATGCAGGCCATGTCGGGTCAGCCCCTCCTCATCTCAGCTGTGACCCGGAGGGGCATGCTGAATGGCTTCCCCTGTCTGCAATTCCTCTGTAGGGGAAAAAAAAACCCACACATTCTCATTACAACAGGCTCTCTTGTTGTTGCTCTGTGTGAATGCATTCCCACCTGTGACTGGAGCAGTGAGACGGGTGGAGGGATGTGTGAAATATCAGTGAGAGAGGGCTGCAGGCTGGGCAGCAGCTCAGAGAGACAGAGGGAGTGGGCCAGCTGTAGATCTAATATCACCTATGGGCCTGCCGGCTGGGAAGGCCTGCCTAATATGATACACATGTGCTACATCCTGTCTGAGCTGCTGCCTGGCTTTGTGAGGCATGGAAGTGTGTGTCCATTATGTGCATGTGTGAGGACATCTGGTGTGAGCTCCAGCCATGATCTCCTAGGCCTGAGTGTTTATGGTGCTAGCTGGAAATCATATTGTAAGCTCTCACTCACTCACTATGCTGATGGACACTGTCATGCCGAAACAGTAGCGATTTATTAAAGCATTTTTTGTATTGTGGGTACGAGTGTGCGACTGTCTTCCTCCACACTTTAGTTTTCGTCGTGATCAGCACCACTCCAACGTTGGTGTGCGTTTTTCTATTCTCATAGCTTTCACTTATTACCGTAGTTGTTATGAGGAAAGCTTAGCTGCTGTAGTATGAAGACAAAAGCGTCACTTTATGTAGCTTTTCTTCTGTAATTATGGATGTAAGGAAGTAAAGAATAAGTAAGAATATATGCTTTAATGACTGTTTTTGTGGGCCAAGTCTAAGAAGTTGGGTATTTTGCAAGTGGCAACCAACCCGTTAGCAAACACACTTTTGTGTACAAGTTGGGTGTGTTGGAATGTGTGATCGAATCGAAGCCCTGCCATTAACATACACTTTATCTCTAATTAACTCTCCAGTGGTTACTGATTGACCCTGTTACACCTGCACGGATCTGCCAGAGCTTTTAGCAGCCTCATCGAGGGAGAACAGCTCTTTTGATTTAAATCCACCGTGAGTCTCAAACTTAACCACCGGGTAAAAAGAGTTTATAATGGAACCCTGGCTGACTCCGGTGAGCTGAGATTATTTCGGAAGTGGAGCGGTGTTGAGAGCACATTACTGTACCTTAGAGTCTTACTTGATAATCCTGGTCTGACTACCTGGGATTCATTCCATATCCCTCCCCCAGCGACCAAAATAGCCATGCTTTGATGGCTTAAAATTAATTACCAATTTAGGGAGTTCATAACTTTATCCTTAAACTCCTGCTTAAGCTGTACACTGATATCTGGTGCCAATTTAGGGCAATCATCAACCAATTTTAGAGTTAATTGGGAAACAGTGCCTGGCCAATTAGGAAAATAAGATGCATGAGAGAGAGAGAGAGGCCAGCTTGGATGAAAAATCCTGAAATAAAATCCACATAATAAGGAACTTTCACATTCAGCAGTCTTAATTAGTGAGTTCTCTTTTGTCTGAACTCTTCTACTCTTGTACTGTGTCTATACTTAAATTATTAAAAGGATCATGATTCTTTGCTTGGTTTGTGAACTGCACCATTGTGCCTGGGAGACTGATTACCGGAGGCTCAGCAAGGGCTTTTTGGAGCCACATGCCTGACTTGTGCAGAACGCAGGTCTCCTGAGGAGAGGTTAAGGAGAGGAGTCAGCACCTCCCTGGGAGTCGCAGACTTGCTCTTTGCCACCATGTCATCCATCCTGGAGCCTAATCGAGTTATCATATCAACAAATCTCCCATCAGGGGTCTCACAGCTGACACTCTGAGAAAGACACCCACAGGGGGACAACAAATTTTGAACAGCAGGGCGTTGCTAAGAGAAGCTCTGCGGCACCTGTAAAGGTCTCCTCTCCTGCCCACGGAGAGGGCACTCCCGCTGGGCATCACACTGCTCTCTGGCCCCTAGTCTGCCACGGTGCACGAGAGGAGAGAAGAGGACGCCATAGTTAATGCTGTTCACAATAGGCTGGGGGCACAATAGAAGCACTATATCACCAAGTCTGTCAATAAATTTAAAAGCAACCCACAAACAATTAGCTGAAAGGGCAGCAAGGTTTCATGACCGTAGGCCTCAGCTCTGCAGGCCAGTGGAGACAAACTGTCCACCCACGTGCAAATGGCAGCTGGTGATTCTGCCCAAAGAATACATTCACAGACTTCTCCGGATTAATGCCTGACCTTTAAGTGTGTCCCCCAAAAATAAACCACATGCTGTGCCATTCCTGCAGTCACGGGATGGTTTATGACTCCTTGAATGTGGAAAATGTCGCCCAATACTTTGTCTTTGAAGAAAAAAGTAGTTTGTTCGCTCCATGGTTTACATTGTTAGCAATACGAGTCAGCCAGCTGTTTCCCCTGATGTTTTATGATGTTAATGCAAAATGTTTACTTTGTGTGATGATACAAAGCAAGTCTGGCTGTTTGTGCTGGTAATTTGATGGAGATGGTAACTTTTGAATGTTGGTTTTCTGAACAGACTCCACCACTCTTGTTTTAGCTAAATGAGACTAAAGTGAGTCATCAGCAAATCCTGGATAGCATAATGTCTCTCTTGATTTGATTTTTGTGAGATAATTTAAAAAAGGCTTTGTTTGCATCATCTATGTAGCCCCCAAAATCATCCGACTTGAAAAACAAATGCCATCTTTGATTTTAGCAAGTGGCTATGAGGTCCATCTGTTCACAATACCCTAACAAGAACAAAACGCCCCTCAGGGCAATCAGAGCTCGTCTGCCTTCCATGACCAGAAAACTTGTGAGGCTCTAAACTTACTTCTGAAGTGTCCCAGTTTGATGGAATCACTTAAATAGTTTGGCAAGCGATAAACGGTTCACAACAGGATGACAGCTCAAGCTCGTCTTTTACTTTTGGCAACGTATAGTTTTGAAACCACATTTCTAAAGATGTGAGTAAGCCCAGGTTTTGTTCATTAGCAGGAGGTTTCAGGGGAGACATGTGCAAGTGAAAAAGATGACTCAGTGGTGTCCGATTTGTGAAATTAAATGCATAAAAAAAGTCTTTAAAAGCTTGAGCTCAAGTCAAAAAGTTCAAGTCAAGTGCTTGTGGTGGGGGATAAGCAAAGCATGAACATATTGTGCCTTTAGAGAAACTTTAAGAAAAAATGTGGTCAGTTTGAAGTGCAGCCTCTTAGCATTCTCTCCATCCTGTGCATCTATAAATCATTCGTTCGACCACCGCTGACCAACTCGACCCATTGGCCAGGAGCCAGGCCTGTGTCCGGACAAGGCCCTGACCCGTTAACCTTGGCCAGAGGCCCTGGGCCAATGGGGCGAGGCTGTCAGAGCTCTGACCCCAGCAGCCAGGGCTACCTGCTGCTCTGGCATAATGCAATTTGACACAGCCATCAGAATGATGGAGCACAGGGAATTCTCCACGCTGACCACTCCAATGGCTGCTGACCACAACACTGCCAACACTCCAGCATCAGCCCCTCCAGAATGTAAGAAAATAGCCCTTTTGATATTATGTCACAGATGCCTTTTTTGTGTCTTTTTGTTTTCTTTTTTTGCCTCGCATCCATATTGTGTTTTAAATTCTGCAATATGGGCTCTTTTCAAGTAGGCAGGGTAAAAAGGCATTGTTTTAAAGGGGATTTGTTTTCAAGACAGTTTGTGTTTGTCTGAATAGTAAAGAACAGTCTGATTTGAAAAGCCACTCTGCAAGGTTTTAGTGAACTTCAATAAATGTCTGTGCAAGTTAAACTTAGAGAATATGAGCTTCTTTTTATTATGTTAAAACTTCATTTTAATACATGAGCCATTCTTTACTTCATTTGCATATAATGCAAACCTTCCGTGTTTGCCCCAGGTCTTACCTATTCATTCACACTGTCTTGTCATATAGTAGATAGGCCCAAGCTCAGGCTCCTGCCGACATTTCCTGCCTCTGTCTCCACCTCTGTTTTGTTAACGGCATGAGGTTCACACTGGTGGTATAATTACTAACATTAGACTAAACTAAGAAAGACTCTGCAGGATGCTAACCCCATGAAGCCCAAACTGCTGTCTGCCTATAAAGAAAAAAGGTGGGCTAGTGATTCCCTGCCTGGCTCTGTGTAAACTGAAGGCAGGGCAGTGTATTCATATAGGTGCCTCCCCCCTGCAGCAAACATGCACCTGAGGGACCCCCTCTGAATCCACACAATTAGCATCCTCCATGCCCCACAGAGTTAAACTCTCAGTACAAACAAATGCACCTGACTGACAGGCAGCTTAGGCAAATGACTTATTTGGGGAGCGGGCTGTGCCTCTTTGGGCTTACAGAAAGGCTGAGTGAGTTTCTAATGGGACCGTTTGCATCACAGAACAGTGTGAGAAAGAGAAGCACCTGGATACAGCTCACCTGAATTGACAGAGGAGTTCTTGTTGAGAGTGGGGATTTATTGTTTCCTGCATCATTGGTTTATACACCCCAGAAGGGGTTTTAGAAGATATATGGAAAGAAGGTATAATGTCAGAAAAATTTAATTTAACAGGATAGAAATGTCCCCAGTTTCAGTGCGCTGAAAGCAGCTGCCGTGGAAGCATGAGTGTTTTGTGATGTGATGTGATTATCCTGCAAAGGGACATATCAGAAGTATTAGCGATAAATATCATTTAAAGTGCTTGTCAACCTTCTCATGCAAAATCAGAGGTGACCATCTGTCATAACTGGCATCCTTTTTTTGAGAGAGAGAGATCACTTCAGAACATTTACTTAAACGCAGCACAATGCTGTCAATAGTCCAGAGTCACACAATATAGACAAAAGTATTGGAACACACCTCTTTATTATAGGATTCAGGTGTGGTATGGGGCTGTTTTTCAGAGGTTGGGCTTGGCCTCTTACTTCCAGTGAAGGGAAATGTTAATGCGTCAGCATACCAAGACATTTTGGACAATGCTATGCAGCAGTTTGGGGAAGGCCCTTTTTCTATTCCAGCATGACTGTGCCCCAGTAAAGTCCATAAGTCATGAGTTTGATGTGGAAAAACTTGACTGGCCCACACAGAGTCCTGACCTCAACCCTATCGAACACCTTTGGGATGAACTGGAACGGAAATTGTGAGTCGGGCCTTTTGGCCCAACATCAGTGCCTGACCTCTTAAATACTTTTATTGCATGAATAGGCAAAATGCAAAAATTCCAACAGAAACACTCACAAAATCTTGTGGAAAGCCTTCACAGAAGAGTGGAAGCTGTTATGGCTGCAAAGGGGGGGACCGACTCCATTTTAATATTTATTTATTTAGAAGTCCCTGTTGTTGTAATGATCACGTGTCCCAAGACTTTTGTCAATATAGTGAACTAATATTTTTGTCATTATATGTTTCATTTATAAATAGCTCAATTTCAGTGAGGGGCTTAGGACATACAGGAATAGTTTAACATTTAGACACTCATTAAAAAGTATTAGAAGTTTATGGTGGTATGTTCCTCTATCTGAGCTTTGCTAGTGTAGTAATCTTCATTTTCTGAGTATCTAACCAGAGATCTACCCACACATTTTTTCCTCCCAAAACAGATTCCAGTGACTAAACTTTTCGGCCAATACAAGTTAGCAATCTGATTCCTGTATGTTTTTATAAAAAAATAATTATCATTTGTTTTTAACAGCTTTATGCTGCTGTTTGGGTGTGACATGTTTCCTCTTGTTGTTGTATGGCCTGGCTCAAGTGAAACACTTTGTAAAACATTAACAAATACAAACATAAAATGACTGCTATAAACTGTTTTTATTTATCTAATTTGACAGGCAGTCATAATGGTCTTTTCTTTGCAGGTGATGCCAGAAATCTTTCAGTCAGGATATGTCCTACAACAGCTGATATTTAAGTTGCTGATTGTAAGATTAAGGGCAGGTTATGTCTTTGACCTTAAAAATCTAAATTAATTTTCAATTAGACAATAACTTTCAACCCTTAAGATGCAAAAAGTGAAAAAATGTTAGTCCCTAGCAGGGCATTTTCCTATGAATCGCTATTCTGTATTTGTTTTTTTTTTTTGCTATTATCTCAATTAATTAATTAAAATTAATAAATAAATGGCCCTGCTTCTGCAGAAAAACAAGTGGCCTACTAAATCCAAAGTTTGACCTCACTATGAAAGTAGCCATTGTGTTATCTTTCAAAACCTCAGGGTTGACTTCAAAGCATATTCAATATGGGCCAGTAGATCCCATTACTCATCTCTGGAGAAGTTTAGTTTGGGGTCCTGACACTTTGAATGGGGCCATAGGATCAGTACAATGTGCTCTATGTCTTTTGCAATGGGCCAGGGTCTCCAAACTGCACAGAGAAGGGAAGAGAGAGCGAGAGGTGGGCGTGTTATTATGTCCTAATAGGGCAAGCTGGACAGACAAACCGATAGCATCTGCCTGCTTTGTCGATGGCAGAGAATTTAACGGAGGAACTGAGCGCCAAACATTCAGCAGGGCCAGATGAGGACAGAGATGGATGGTTGAGAGGTCACTGGCTTCTTCTGGCCAACGGGTCCAGCTTCTTATCTCTAACCCTCATTGGCCAATCGATTGGTTGTGGAGCATTAGTCATCGACTAAACCCAGGTTGCAGCTTTCTTCTCCAGTCTTGGCCCACAGGCAAAGCATCGTCAGCCTCCATGCATGTGCCACTGTTCAGAGATGGATAAACATTCAAGAAAGCATGTTGCCAGTGGCAAAGCTGAATCGGTGTAAGAGACAAGTTAGAAAAGTCTTTATGATCTAAAACTGAATTTCTGTACAAATATTAAGATATCTTTAGGTCATGACTCCAATTGATTTTTTTTCTTGTTGAAGTTGATGCGTGAGAATTTATTTTTTTCTTGTGTTACAACTTCTTTGTTCATGAGAAGATGTCATTTTGGAGTTTTTCCAGTGATGAGGGACTTTCCGGTATGTGTATCAAAGCTTCATAAGCTGCACTTGTTGAATCATCATTACATTAATTAGCAAAAGCGATTTTCAAGCTGTAAACAGAACTGGAAAGCTTTTCTGATTAGGTAAAAATCGGTAAATGCTCTGTCAAGTTAACATTTTGGCAGATTTGAAAAATAACCCAGGAGACATTTCTGTGAAAGCCCCTCTGGCATTTTGCCAAATTAGCAAGATTTACAACCATGAATCGGAAAGCAAGGCATCAACGGAGACAAGAAAGCAACATGTTAAATGCTTCTTCTTGACCCCACAACTGATTTGACTTTTGTTTGTACGTTTGCTTAGCACCATACTGCATTGTATAAATTATCACACCTCATATTGTGGCTCTGTCCTTAATTTTCCTGTTTACAGAGAACTATGCTATAGTATAACAGCCAGAAAGTCATTTTAACAAGTGGATGAAAACCATAACATAGGACATTGCTGCGTACCATGTAGAAGCTTGTCAAAGAGACTGCAACTAAAATACAACATGTAGCGATAGGAAATGCTTCCTCACCCTCGTTATTCAGGTAAAAGATTCAATCTTAAAGGGGCTATAGTCTTTGAGATGTCTGACAGGGCGCTGGGGGAGTAACCTGGTTTTACATGGCTTGAGGGGCTGCAGACAGAAGTCGTGGTGCCCTGCAGGGTGGCCATTAGGGCACAAGACGAGGGGAGCCAAGAGGATGTCTGCACTCCAGGAATCTAATCCGGTACCACGGGCTCTGCTTTGGGAAAAGACAAGTTCTGCAGTTCCTGAGCTCCCTCGGATTCTGGCAGGTGCTTTAGTCCACCAACAATTAACCATCCCCATGGTTTGGCTACTTTTGTGGCTGAATTAAGCCCATAGGAGCATTAACTCTGCTCACATTAGCTCAAATTGAAAAGTCAGCAGGGGCACCTTTTTCAGCTTGGTTAACTTTATTGTTTCATTTTTTTGTGTTGGGATGTTAATAACATCCAAATCCTGACTTAGTCCCAAGGATCTTTTCATACAAAGTCAACACAAAAAAGAAGTTTGTAAAACTCTGCATGTGCTAACAAATTGCTTAACTGGCAAAGTCAGTCAGTTTGTTGTGAGTCTGTAGCAAATGCTGGCCACAGCTGATAGAATAGTGATCTGAAGGCCGGGCCTTCGTGTTTGACTCCATCTTTACTTTTTCTCATCATTGGTCTCTTCTGTTCTCAGTTCTTGGGTCTGTGAGCATCTGTTCAGAGCTCGTCTTAGTGAAGTCTTTAGTGCCTCACCTTTTAATCTTGGTTTTGGAAACAGCCCTCTTCTTATCATGAAGCTTTGAGCTGCTGCATGAGAGTGAAATTAATTGTGTGCTAAGCAGAGTGGAATTAATGGCTTGCAATGAAACCTGTGGCCACGGCTGGCTTAGCCCTTCGCCGATCCCCCTGATCCTGCTTGTTACAGGAGCTTGGCCATTGTAGATGGTGAGATGATTGTGTGGTTTCAGCCTCTTGTCTCTGTCTCTTTTGTCTTTCAGGGGAGCGCAGGGATCTCTCCTTTTGTCTGCTTCCATGTTCCTTTCAGGCAGTATCACAGCTGGCCCCTTTAATTCACTCAGGACTTCGGGTGACCCTACCCCCCAAGAGGCTACTGTAAACACACACCCACCCACAGATGTGCACACACACACACACACACCTAAAAGAGTTGCTTTCTACATTTTAAATATTTTGTCTTTCTTAAAAACATAAAACTACAACTACACTACTACTTGAGCATTGACTGTGTATTTTTAACTGCATTCTAAACTTTTAAATGCTTAGCATTTCCTGAATAACTGATGTGAATTAGATAAAACTGCACATATTGGCAGCCTTGAACAGTTTATTTTCCTTTCACAGCTATTACCCTGTTGGCAACCAAAGTTTCAACAAAAATGTGTGAGTCAGGTTTACAAACACATCAGGTTGTCCCTGGGAATCCCCAACATGTGTTGTCTAGCCATCTGCCCACTCTGAAGATGTCGACTCATTGAGATCCGCAAATAGAACTACTATACGGCCAAACAATTACACTAAACAGCTTGGTAATGGGTTTATGGTGTCTAGAGTGACAGCCTGCAAAATAAAACTACAGGATCCCCACAAAAACCTTACATGGCTGTAAATATGTATTAACCAGAAAATGGGCCTTGTGTGGGATCATTTAGAAGAGACAAAGACTGGCCATTGGACAAAGAGGCAAGATGCTGTAAGAAAGAGGGGATTCTACATAGCTAATGAGTTGCTCCATAGAAATGTAAAGAGGTGGGTCTTTAGGAAGAGTGGTCGCCCCGCTGGTCCGGCCTGATAGACTGTAAAGTGTGGAGGTCCGGTCACTGTGCCCACTGTCCATTGTTACCATGCTAATTCACCCGGGCCCCCAGTTATGTCACAGAGGGCTTTTATTGTAGCGTGAGGTGGAGTCATTATTGGAAGGAAACTCTCCGATAAACTAGAGAGGCAGAGAGGCTTTGTTAAGTGTTCGTTCTTTAAGAATCTCAAAGAGAAGCGCCATCCTCCAGTCACAAATAAAAATAAAACTTCTAACATGAGCACTGGAGGACCAGCCAATTTACCTCAGGGTCCTTCAGCGTCAAGGGCCACGTCACACAGTGCCTCATGTAAGTGGTCAGCCGTTGAGAAGAACTGACAGAGAGAGAACCCTTGTGTCAAATGAACATCATATAAGGAGACTGATGTGAAAACACACAGACGAGCCTTGTTCTTTTGTAAGTTTCACAAGGTGTTCGAGTGTAGAAAAAGGACTTCTTGGAAATAATGAAAAAAAAAAATTCCCTGTGATGCAATGGCTTCAGTCAGTAAAACAATGAAAATGCAAGACTAGAGCAATGACTTAAAGCACCAGTAAAATGTTTAAGTAATCAGTATCTGAACATGTACATTTGTAAATTTAATAAACAAAACAAAACAAAAAAAAAAAAACACCATGTGCAGCGTAGTCAGAAATAGTGGAGCTGCTTGTTCTATGTCGCAAACTTAAGGCCAGTCCTTTCATTATCTCATCTAAATGGCTGAATTAGGGGGTATCAGTGTTTTTGTGTTGGGAAAGATGGGGACTTGGAGATTATACTGCCGATTGAAATGTAAAACAGCTATTGCAATTACCCATAACCTCAGTGCGAACCTTGCCTGAAACAATGCAACTAGTTTCAAAGGCTGTGAGGCAGGCGCATCCCTGAGAGGCACGGCTAGATAACAAGAAGGCATCATTAAAGGTAAAGGAAGGGAAACTGCGATTTTTTTTTTCTTCACAGTGATATGGTCAACAGTGGAGCCCCCTCAGCTAAATACCTTTTTGAATTGTCTTTGAGTGGGTAGTGAAATCATTTGAAATAAAACGTGAGGTCAGGTCGGTTTTGTTTCTGTGTTTGCGATTTATTAATTTCAATATCACAGTATGAATTCAGACTTATGGGTAAACAGACCACTGGGATTCGATATGCTGAGGCTGCACAGTGTTAGATATGAGAAAATTTAATACAGACTGTATGAAGTAATAAAGGTTATTCTGATTCAGATCATGAAGTATCAGTAAAATAATGTGAGGAAAAAAACAGTTCTCATTGTAGACCTGTCCAATTGTTAGATGTGTCTGATTTTGGTTTGTGCCATTTCAAACCCTTTGTCACTGGATTGGTATCAGTTGTATGTGGATTACTCCTCGAAAACCTGTCATGTTCAGCCGGTTCAGAAAGCTGTGAAAGGTCTGTTCAGCCACGGACAGAGCTGGATTTAATGGGTATTTGCATGTCAATGTACACAGCACAGAGAACAGATATAGGATCAGAGAATCTGCTACCTTTTAAAAGGGTCCCCTTTTTCATGTGAGGTCTTTTGACTGTTGGAATTAGCAAAGTGCACTGTTTCAGTATGTGTGTTGGAGGTGTGGGGTGGAGGGGTGAAACACTACCACACACACACACACTCTTACATCACAACTAATCTCCCTCTTCTTGACTGCCCCAGATGGATAGGTTTCTGTCTCCGTTCTGATGTTAGCTGCTGCCCCTTAATTCCAGCATTTAATCACTGTGTGTGTCAGCACAGAGACCCCAGCTTGCCCTCAGCTCACTTGAGAACGACCTCGATCCCTGTTCAATTCTGCAGTACCATCCGCCCCAGTACGCAGGGCAGATGTGGGACATGAGCCAATCTGCTCCTCGAGGTGTTTGCTATCTCGAGCCTCTCTGTCAACACTCTGCATTCTCTGACACTCACAATAAGAGGCAGAGCTCTTTGGTCTAAGATGAGTTTAGATGGAGATGGCAAACTGTGTCCAGCAAGGATTGAGGTTGGTCGATGTCAAAGGGCATTGTTTCATGTTTGATCGGCCGTTGCCGTTTGTGCTTTGAAGGCCTCGCTCTTTGAGACTTGGGCCGATGTGTCCTAACAAGTATTCTTTAGATTGATGTTTGCATGGATTTGCATACTGGCCTGGGGATGAGCTTTAATGAAGAAGTGAGCCATTTATCTTCTGGAGTGCATTGTTCAGCCTGTTGATCAACAGATGACAAACGCTGAGCAGCGTATGGAGAGGATAAGTTGTAGCTTTTTGTTGCATGATACGTAGTCTAGTTTCGAAATGAAGTTGGAGTGCTTAAAAGTTACTTCATCTAAACTGTGGGCATATCAGAGCTAGTTTGTTGTTTTTGTTTGTAACCCATTGTCTGAGATGTTGAAAATGAAGAGTGTTTTAAGTTGAATGTGGAGTGAATGGCCAGCCCCCATAAAGCAGGATAGATATGGTCAATGTGAATGTAACGATGCACATTTTGAGACGGTCTCTTCTTGAAGGCAGTCTGATCGTTGTACTTGGCTTTTCACGTAAAAAGTGACAGAAATAGTTGTGTCAAGAATGAACATTCAAACCCTAGGCTGGCTCCTTTCTCACCTTTGCACAATGTGGTGGCAAATTTCACAATGTTGATTATGGAAATGTCTGAAATAAAAGAAAAAGGGGGGGGGGGCAATACTGTCCCCTTAATGCATTTTTCAAAGCATGAAGATTTTAAAAATGCAAAACGTCTGTTCTGTTTGAAGTAATCACAATCACTGAACTCCTAAAAGAACAGTGTAATAATATACAGATAAAGAAACAGGCAGTTAGCACCAATTTTTGCCTAATCTGTGCTTAATGCTATGTATTATTACACTGTCGTTGTGTAGATCTCAGTTGGGGCTCAGCTCTCCTTTATATGAGCTTGTTTATGAGTTTTTTTTATAGGCCAAATCTGTGAATCTTGGCTCTGAACAATTGAAATTGATGTTAATTGTCGTTTTATTGATGTAAATTGTGCCATCATAATCCCATAATCTAGCAAGTCATTTTGAAGAAAGTCCATGCAAGCTTTGCTGGCCCAACAGCAAAAGAAAGTTCAGTATTAATAGATTTTAAGTGAAGAAACAAACTAACAGGTAAATTGTGTTCTGTGTGTGTGGCTTTCATAATAAACAAACATGTTTCCATTAATATCCATGAATTATGAAATTCGTTCTTTTAAATTAACTCCAGCTGGTATTTAGCTCCGGGTTATTATTCTCATAAACATTGTTTTTATATTTGAAATTTTTCACTGTGGCCTGCATTTGAATTGCAGATAGAAGTTACTGCTTGGTGAATAAGACATATAAAACAAGTGAGGCTGTAAAAAGTATTTTGTGTTAGTGCTGTTGCCTCTGTTGGTCATGTGGCAGTCATTGCATTTGATCCAGTGCTTCTCAGCTGACTTTGCATTCACATGTAAATTATTACTTGACTTTTGGGAAGTTTTGGCAACATCTCTCTGTATCATTTTCAGCATGAGATGATGACTGTAAATTTTGGGTGAGGACAGCCACCTGGGCAGCGCAATGGCCTTGTTGAGCCGAGCAATGCCTCAGCAGGGAGGATGGGTGCTCCTGTTTGGAAAAAGAAGCTGTGACTCAAAATACTGCCTTTAGCCTAAAGGCGTTAAACACATTAACAGCTCTTAAGCCCAGTGACACGCCAGTTTATGTCTGTAAAAACTTCACAGTGTAGCAGCAGGACTTTTCATTTGAGTCATTCTCTATTCAGCCAACTCACACGGTGCATCAGCTGACTGACATTTCGTGGTAACACGACAGGCAGGTTTGTGTGTGATAACATCTCTGATAATGAGCGTTGAGATGATGAGGCCAGTCCTGTGACCCATGCAGTTGGTTTATGGTCTTCCTCTGGCTATGCTTCAGGTTGAGGTTTAGTTCAGTGGTGGCTAAAGGCAATACGCTGTGGTCATGTGGCTGGGTGCTGGGTAGCAGGAGTTGGAAAGATTTGCCTTTTCAAACTACTAATCTTGTAATTGAAAATGTGTTAAATAAGGGTCCATGAGTAAAATGAGTGTCATGATGTACCCACGTACTTGTAGGGTCCAAATTTGATGGACATGGTTTGTATGATTTTATTCAAAGTTGTCAGTTTTGTTCCATTTTCTGCACTATCCAAACAGTACAAACAATAGAAAAAAGTCATGATGAAACAGCAATAGATAGCAAAGCTTTCTCAATGTGATGCTGGGGGTGAAAGTAGAAAGATAAAAAGTGTGAACTAATAAGATGTCTTTCTGAGAGTGAAAAATCTCAAAATATTGCCACATTTGTGAAATTTTAAATTTTTTAATCCCAAACATGTGGTGTAATATCTAGAATGTACAAGAAAGGCATAGTAACTGATGAAGTAACTGATGATAAAAGTGAAGTACAGGATGGAACATTGCTGAATAAAAATACTCATAGATTGTTAATCCAGTAATGAAATCCAGTTTCGTGGTTCACTGTCTTGCTTCGTGCCTGGTGAGGACGTTGCACTGCCAACTTGCTGCTTTGCTATTTCCTCATTTTAATTATACCGTTTAGCAAGTATACTTATTTGGTAGTCAGATGCGTATCATGTGTTAGCAAGGGAGTTGTAGAAAGTTGTGGGTAAATCGAGGCAATGAGATGCACCTGCACCGATTAAACCTCCCCTAAATATGGCTCTGCCCCCACACTTTGGGGGTGGCAGTGGCTCAGGAGGTGGGCCTGCTGAACAGCAATACAGGGCAAGCTAGCTCAGTTAATAAGTTAGTTTAGCGAGGCTAAGTTCTTAACAGGCGAATTATTGAAATTTTACTTGCATTATAACAGTACAATAAATTAAACACAACTGTAAACACATATGAAACACAACTAGGCAGAGCAACATCATGAGGTACGGAGAGGGGATGAAGTTATTGTCATTATTGACCTTGTAGCAGTTATAATAGTTATAATAGCATTTACATAGTCAGTGACTTCCGCACCACTAATAATTGCAGAAATACTTGGCAGACAATGAGCAGAAAGAGAAGGAAGAAGAAACAAACTTTTAATTTCAAATTAAAATGTCAAAGTAAAGGAATAATTGACTATTTGGTGTTATATTTGGCAGTAAAACAAAGGGATTTTTTCCATGTCTTAACCCATCTGAGCTGGACAGTTTAACAGTGCAGGGGCTTTAATTATGACCTAGCACTGCCGAGTGTGTAGTAATCAGTCAGAGGTTTTCTCCTTACTATACTGAAGAGAGTTGTTGTCCTGTAGGTGATTTCTAACAAATATTGCAATTACTGATGCAAGGGAGGTTTAATATAAAACCTGTGAAAATGCAGTGTTGACGCTCCCTGTCAGCTCAGCAGTGGTTAGTTAGCTGTTCATTTGTGATGTTGTCTTGGTGCTAAAACATGCAGCACATGTAGTTACAGCCTTGCTTGTACGCGTGTGTGGAGGTTGTTTTTTTTCACGTTTGGTTCTTTACTAGGAGCTGAGAAATCAGAATTTACTTGAGCTGCTATTCATCATGGTTATGGCTGGTCATAAAGCAGATGATAAGTACACCTTTAAAGTGTGGCCCATCCATACTATTGATGTAATGGTTGTTTAATGTCTCTGTTCACTCCTAGTTTAGTGTGTCGGTGGCTGCTGATTGCCAAACGCGGGACAGGTTTCCTCCCAATGGACTTGTCTAGAGGCTGGCGTAACACAAGGCCACGACCTGGCTGCTTATACACCATCCTTACTTTCCCTTTCTCCCCTTCTCCTCCCTCCCTGTCTCCCTCCACCCATTGCTTTGTTCTGTCGTTATTTTATGAAGTAGTGTGATGATGGTCGTTTTGGGTGAGAGGTGGCCGGATCAGAAGGGGAGTGGAGTGTGCCGTCCATCAGACGGCTCGGCCCTCGCTGTCTCCAAATGATGATATCACTGGAGCCAGACAGGCAGCATGTATGCACATACGCACGCTCACAGACACATACACACACGCGCACACACACACACACACCTCGTGTCGCCTTGCCTCAGGCTGCTTGTCTACCAGGCTGCACAGGTGACTCACAGTAGCCCTGATGGAGTGTGTCACAGTGGAGTCTGGTGTCTGCAGGAGTCTGGGTGTATGTGGCGTCAGGGTGTGTGTGTGTGTGTGTGTTTATGTGCCTAAGTTCAGCCGAATGCATTGGTGAAATGGAGCGTGATTTACCCAGTGACCCCCTGGAGTGCGCCTCTCTTATGAACTCATCTGTGACTCAACTAATAGCAAAACCTGCCACAGATTTAGCTGTGGCCTCGTCACCCCACCACCTGACTGCCGGTTCATTGAAGCACGACTGTGTCTGCATCTCTCAGCTGGCTTCCAGAGAGGAGCGGGAAGCTGGGTATGCGGTTGTGTGTGCACTCATGAACTCACAGTGTTTTTTGCCTTTGGGAGGCCTCAGTGAAATCATCCAGTGTGAGCATCCTTAAATGGCAGTTAAAGCCAGCAGCCACGAAGGATAGCTAATAGTCTGGAGCCCTGAGCGCAGGACATTACTAATGAGTGATCAGTCTGTTTTACAGCCATGTGGTGACAAGGCATTCAGATGACTGGAGCTGCCTGTGAGTGATATGTTTAAGGGTTTTAAGTGATGGAATGGCTGTGACGTTAGATTTAATTGCGACATGCAGAAGCATATTTTACTTTATTACCTGATATTAACTCACCATGTGTGTGTGTGTGTGTGTGTGTGTGTGAATTCAATGGTCGGTTAGACTTGTGAGGGGTCAAAGGTCTGTCTTATCGTCAAGTGTGGGTGAACCTGCCTGCCTGCTGTTGGATGATGTTTATAGTCCTTATCAGGCTCCACAGCAGCCAAGCGCATACATACACACACACACACGCACACACTCTAAACATACAAGCCTCTGCCCTCTTGATTGCTTTAGTGGCAGAAACTAAGAAACTACACACCCACATACACACTTCACATTCATGCACAAAAGGCTCTGCCCTCTTGATTGCTTTAGTGGCAGCAACTGCACGCAAACCAAACAAACATGTGCAGACACACACACGCACACACACACAGACATAAGCACAGTTTCCCTGGCCTCAGTCTTTTCCCACACTGATAGAGATCAGGGGCATGCCATAAAGCACAGTCTTGGATCACAGGGCACAGTAGAGGCCCTCCTCTTGTCTCTCAGCCCACTTAGATCACTCACAGCTCGCAGGGCTGATAAGATGACCCTGGTGCCTCCCTTACGCCTCTCCAGCACCACCTCCTCCCATCTCTGGTCGCCCCCCCCCCCTCTCCTCAGTGCCGCCTTGCCTTCACCTTTCTTCTGCACCACCCCTCCTAAATTATTTCCACTAGTCTATCACAGATGTCATCTCAGCTTTAACCGCACAATAACTGTTCCAGTGAATACACAGGTAAATCACTCTGCTATAGCTTGACATTATAGTGGTAACTTCAAACCACATAAAACAGTGCATCACCAGCTATAACTCCTATTTCCTTGACCTCATTGTCACATAATCAGCATGATCTCAGCTCAAAAGAAAAAAGTTTCTGCCCATGCAGACCTCACCTGCCTCCCCCAAGTAGATTTCTAAGTTAAAATATCTCAGCTATTTCTATGATGTCATGATTTAATGTTCAATTAATGGATAGCAGTGGAAACTGAGATTGCTTAAACTCTGTTCTGCACATTATTTACTGGTGTTTGAGCATGTCCAGCCCCTTGCCAGCTGTAAATCATCTGCCCTCTCTTGACCCTTGCGGCGCGATAAAGCCGCACTTCCTCTGGCAGGATGGCTAAGTGGGCTTTAATAGAGCCTGCGCTGCAAGTTTTACCTTCTGAAGATGATTATATTTTTCATGTTTGTTTAGTGGGCAGGAGTTTGTCTAAAAAGAGGCATGTAAATATAGACGTTTTATGTAAATCACACATGCACACACTTTGCTTAGTTCATTGGCTGAGTGCTGTCAAAGCACGTGGATGGTGGAAATGATCAACCTACCATACAGAAAGAATGCAAGTTGTTTCTGTTTTTCTGTGATAACGATTGATCTTGTCCATCATATTTCTGAAAAATGCACTGTTTGTAATACTTCTACAGATCTGGACTGGCAGATATGTTGAAATATTTCTGTTGTGTTTAATAGAAACAATGCAATTCCATCGACCTCCTCTAGATGTTTAACCATGTCAGCTGTTCCCAGTTTGCATCCTGAGACAAAACATGACTAAGTAACCGCAACCCACCCCTACTAGTAATCTCTGTTTCTCGATCATTCTGAAACCCACAAACATGTCTCACACTGCGATTTACTAACAGGCATTTTGCTTCATTGCCAGTAAGGCCAGCAGTGGTTGTGAATTGAAGTGGCCTTCTACTCATTCAGTGGTATGTTGGGTGTGTGGCGTCGTATCGCTCTTATCACTCAGTGCATACAGTACAGGAGTGGAAGGAAATGACTGGTGCAATTACTCAATTATTAACCTCTTTCTGCACGCTGCAATAGCAATCATATGGAGGCTCGGCATGACCAAACAGTTGTGAGCTGCAAGGCACGTCCCCATCCCCTCTCTGACTACAACACAGCAAGCACTGAAGAAAAAAACAATTTCACTGCTTTATTTGTAAGTTTTTTTTATTATTATTTTGGTTGATGCTTTGACTTGTGGCTTGCAGCACAGTGGGCCTACTCACTACTCACTTGGGGAAATATCAAATGACTCACCTTGCATTGCTTTTGAGAAAGCCTTTACATTTGCTCCTTTGAATACCTGGTGAAGTTTTTTTCTTCCTGGAAAAGTCTTAGGTGGAGACTGGATGTGTTTTATTTTCTGACAACAGCAACTTCAGTTGTTTGGAGTTAATAAAAGAGGATATGGGTAGTTAACCAGCATGACGATTTAGGATCACCGCAGTCAAACAAAGACACTCAGTCTGCATATTGCGATGTTCATGAAACAACAATATTTCTTGTCCTTCATGCACCAAATTGCAATTATGTTTGGCTCCATCAACAGCTTACACTCCATTACTGCTGTGGACACACCAAGCAAATGACTGTAACTTTGTACAGCTTTACTAAGAACTTGAGATCATCTCCAAAGAGCTAACACAGTATTATGAAAGACCCACAAAGAAATCCCTCACTTTAACCATATACATCACTTACACAACATAGCAACAAATGTACAAATGTAGCTTTAACAAAGAAATAAAAGCAAGAGTAATGGGATGAGACAGCATGCGTGGGAAAAGACTGGAGAGATGGGTGATCACAGTCAGGAATGAGTGGGTGAAGAAAAGGGTCAAATAAAAAGCGAATCACCACCCTGAATTGATTGTGATGGAAGGGTGTGTGTGTGTGTGTGTGTGTGTGTGTGTCTGTGTCTGTATGTGTGTTTGTGATGAGGGGGAATCCCAGCGCCAGCCACAGAGCCAGATATGGGAGTGTGGGAATGAGACGAAGGGCTGGCAGACTAACAAGGTCTAACACAGGAGGGGGAGGCCCAAACCAAAATGGCACAGAGACTGCTTATTCAACCAGCAGAGAGAGCCAGGACTCTCTCTGTGTGTGTGTATGTATATGTGCATGTGTGTGCATTTGTGTGTGTGAAACCCTTGGCCACTTATCCTTCCCTCTGGTTCAGTTAAATTGCACCCATCCTTGGACTTACAGTGGTATAACGTACACACACAGACACCATTCTTCCTCCTGTCTGTGTCTGTCTTTCTCTCCCAGGGATATTTGTATTTTATTTCTGTGGGGGTATTTGGCGAGGTCTGTGCGTTGATGTGGAGAAGGGAGATTTGGACGAATTGTGGATCTGCTCTTGGCGCCTGGCTCACACTCAGGATAGCTGTGTGTGTGTGTGTGTGTGTGTGTGTGAGAGAGGGAGAGAGAGAGAGAGAGAGAGAGAGAGAGAGAGAGCTCATGGTGAAGAAGCTGCCTCCATTAAGAAGCTTGAATATGTTTACCAATATTTAATCCACCTGATTTTGTGTTTGATTTAATATATTCCAGAAACCAGACTTTAGAAAGAAGGCACATCCTTTATAGCTTAACAGAAATACTGTCTTTTTGTGCAAACTTTAATGGCAAAATTGGGAAACAGGCATAAAAATCATGCTATGCCAGCTAAAATCATGCCAGCTATGAAGGAGGATATTACAGCTAGAACGCATTATTTCAAAGTGTATTATTTCATCATAAGCTGGTCTGCTGACTGTTGAGACGATAGAGAGAAGTGTGTGCACTGGGGTCACCTCAGGCGAGTGTGGACACGCAGGGTTGACATGGAGATCTGTGGGAGCTTCTTTTCTTGTGTGTGACACTCTGGATGTCACTTACAGGAAACAGCAGATCTGCTTGTTTTCCTCCAGCTGAAGGACGTATCAGGAGGACTGCTTGTGTCATCAGTGTGTCTGACAGAGGAAAAGCGTGTGGAGTGTGTGTCTCAGCAGACAATTTTAGTGACATGTGGTGAAGCATGGCAGGTGTAGGGAGTGTATTTTTAGGCCCTGTTGCGGAGGAGCACAGGATGAATGACGGACACACTGCTCTGTAAAACCTGCTGACCACAGAGAGGAACATAAACACAGATAATCCCGTAAAAGAAAGCACTGAGGATGAAGCCTTGAATTAGTGTTGTTGTGGGTTTTCACGGAAGACACACAGTGTTCAAATTGCACATACAAAGAACACGATTTCACTCCCTCACCTCATGCACCAAAAACAATAATAACTGAGACAAAACATCTTTTCAAAGAGTATTCAAATAGACTCAAAAACACAACTGTCTTGGAAATTACCCAATTTCCATTAACCATCAGTTATGGTTATTTTAAATTGTGCATAAGACTGATTTCCCTAAATAACCAATTATATCATCTTGAACACATTATTAGCCAAGATATTACTGATCAACACGCATCCCTTGAGGACTAAAAGTGTCTTGCAAGGAAAATAAGACATCAGAAACCAAAAACAGTCGTAGACAGAAGACCACTTTAAGCAGAACATTTTCCTGACCAATATGTAAATGCCAATAAAACATCTTATCTGATCTGAGACAGTAGAAAATGAATAAGTCAAGTCATCACAGGGCAATGAACAAGACCAGCAAAGAGTGTGCACAACACTGAAGTGTTTAGTTCTGCAAATATTGCGTTTGCAAAAGTGAACTTTCTACTAAGAGGAGACCGGCGGATGTGTGTCTTTGATGCTGGGGAGATTTATATTTTTATGCTGGACTATTTGTTATTTGAAGCAGCTATCTGGCTTGTTGGCAAGCATCAGAGAAAAAAAAAAAACTCCAAGTGGAGCTGCAGCTCAAAGCAATGAAAGCAGTATACGCAGAGAGAGGGAAGATGTCTGTTTGTGTTGAAGAGGAAGAGGCATAGAGAGGGAGACGGAATACAGAGATAAATATACAGACAGAGAGGGAAAGAGCAGCCTCCCTCCATCTCGGGGCGTCTTGGCTGTTCCTGACAGGGAGTTGAGGAGGTTGTCTAAGTGTGTGGTGTGTGTGTGTGTGTGTGTGTGTTGTGGAAGGCTTGGTGTTGGCATAGAAACTGTGTGCAGGAAGCGGCAGTTCCAGGCGGAGCTCCACTGGCAGATGCTCTCCGCTCACTTCCTGTGTGCTGTGAGGCAGGCAGGCACACGCACATACGCACTTGCATGCACACACACTCGCACAGAGCGCTCGCCTGGAGAACGGTCCAATGAAATGGGAGAGAGAGAGAGAGCGAGGGAGGGAGGGAGGAGGGAGTTCAGCAGAGAGCAGCACTTTCCCACAGTCTGGGGATTTGACACATGGCTCTCACACATTCCTCAGCCCTGCGGCCGACCGAGCATCGTCACTCAGAGAGAGGGAGAGAGAGAGAGAGAGGGAGGAAGGTTCCACCCTTAGTGCTGGCAAACAGTATGGAGTTAGGGAAGACAGGGAGGTGTGTGTTTGCCTGTGCCCTTTGTGAGTGTGAGTGTGTTTGTGTGTGTGTCTTAACATGTGTCTCCTAACATGTGTTTGCCTTATGTACCAGTGCTTAACTCTCTCTTAGCCACATTTGGCTTGTCAGAAAAAACCAGTCAGTGACACACAAAAGCTGGCAGGTAAAGAGACAAGCCACCAGACACACTTGGAGCTGTTCGCTTCCCGGTGTGTGTTTATGGTGCAGGGACGAGCAGGTAATTATGTAACGAATACTGGGCTTTTGTCAGTTTATTTTCAGTCGTTTCTTAGCACAGGCTGACATCCTGCTGTACTGAAATGGTCCTCATTAAAGAAACTATATGTAATACATTTTTGTCATATTGTATAATTAACATAAAAAAAAATACGAGCACAGCAGTTGGTGTGTGTCTCTAACAAAAGGCGTTGTTACTCCACTTGTAGGATGACACAATTAAGGAATTTGGTTTTTAATTTTCAGACATTTTATTCAGTCTAATGCACCTAATTTGACTCTAATGCAGCATACTGCTCCACTAACTTCTTACTTTCCTCAGTGTAATCAGACCGTCTGAATCTCACAAATGTTTTTGCGGCCACTGCTCTGTGATGGATGGTTCAAATGGGCGTCAGGGTGTTCCTTCTTCATCAGATACACGTCATGTGACAGCGTACTGACACCACGCCATCCCCTTATTCTTCTCTGGGGAAATCCGTTTAGTTTAATTGATTATGAGCAAGAAAGAACATAATATTAACACTGGAAAAGCAAGAGAGGTTACAGACTAAGCTCTGTAAAATGTATAATAACAATCCAGAACGGAAAAAAAATTAGGAATGTGGTCTTGTGGTTTGCCGTCTCTCATTTCCTCATGTCACTTTCTCCCTCCCTTCTGTCTTACTACCTTGTCTGGTTTGGACTTTGATGTTGAGGCCGTCAGCCTGTCCTGTCGCACACCCGTCACTTAACCCCCTCCTCCCCTCCAGCCCCAGTGCTTCCTTAAATAAATGTTCTGCTCGGCGGGATTTTAAAAGGAAGCCAAGGTCGCCCTTCTTGACAATTACAACGCAGCCTGGGAAGAGTTGCTCTGCAAAGCTGCGCTGGCTGGCCCCCGTCAACAGACACACGGACCACCCGTACATGCTGATGATTGAGTGTGCGTGTTCGTGTTTGTGTGTGTGTGCGCAAGTGCTGGAGTTACAGATCTGAGAAGCAGGAAAGTAAGTGGTTGCAAGGGAAACCTGGGGTGGAGGGAGGTGGCGAGAGGAGGAGATGGAAAGATGAAAGTAGGCAGGCCGAATCGTTTCTTACTCGAGTGCCCATCCGCTATGGAGGATCCCGATTTGCCAATTAGGATGCCCCCCCCCCTCCCCCGCACACCCTGCTTCTTCTTCCAGCTTTCAAGCGTGGGGTCAAAATTAGAACATCTAAGTCTCTAAATGGCTGTGTTTCTCATTTACGAGAGAATCCAAAAACAGCGGGGAGGAACACGGCTGCGGTCCAGGCAGTGAATGGCAGGCAGCCGTTTGATGCTGGGAAAGCGACAACAAAGCATTCCCGGAGGGAATCAATAGGGGGACGGACCAGCCCTGTTATTCCGCACTACACGCCTGTGACACCTTGACACCGCCACTTCCTGCTAATTAAGAGCCGGTAGTCTCTTCCCTGTCAGCACATCCTCACCGTGTGTATGTGTGTCTGTGTGTGTGTGTGTGTACAGGGCTAAGAGGTCACCTGGACTGATGAGCCAGGTCAGCTGAGATAGGAAGGGATGGGTGGGAATGAACATTAGAGTTAAGGGGTGTGTGTTTTGTTTTTATGAGAGAAACAAGTTTGTGTGTGACTGTGGCACAAGCTGGTCGAGGTGTGGTTTTTGAGCTGAGAGCCTCTCATCTTTTGCCAGTTTTTTTGTGTGTTTTTTGTCAATGGAGGCACAGCTGCTGAACAGCTTAGCGTGTTAATAAAAGAGAATGAATGACATGATGGAGGCTCAGCTCGTTTCCATCGTTATTCACAGGAGCTGGATGTTGGTTTTAGACATCACCCACGTGTTTGCATGTCAGGGATCAAGCCAGTGATTCATTTTTAATGAGGGCATTATTTTTTTCCTGTGACAGACTCTAGCACATCATAAAGAAAAAAGGGCTACACGTGATGCCTCTGTGTACAACCATCCGTCACTGCATAACCATAAAGGTTAAGATGAAGTGTTTTTTTCCATATAGGTACACACTGTGTATATCTCAGTGAGTGTGTGTACATATTTTAATCCTCTGTTTGGCAGTCGAACATAAGTGTTCGAAAGTGTGCGAGTGTTTTTCAATTGATTTGAGTGTAATTAACTATATGTGCTACAGGGCAATTTCCACAGCAGACATTAAAGATGAAAACAGTAACCTCAACAACAGAAATGCTAATCTCATGTTTCGCTTGTCACAGAACACATTTCTGTAAATCATGTTTTCCTTTTGTGCGTGTGTGTTTGAGTAAAAGTATGCTGATGAGTGAAAATGAGTGTTCATCATGTTTGTATGATGAGACCCCACCCAAACGGCGAGTTGGGGCACCGCTGTGGTACACGAGTGGCAACTGTTTCCCACTGATGTATGACGTTTTTAAAGGTAGCCAACATGCTCTTTTGTTTCCAGATGACTTGATGTCCTGCTTCAGTAGCCAGCATGAGCAGATAGCAAATGCGCAAAGAAAGCGAACAAATAACACATTCACACGTAAGTCTTGATGAGGAGGGCTTTGATGTTTCCTCAAGATGTTTTGTTCGGAGTGGCGGACGCCATGCACCACAAAATCACTCGCTCCCCCCCTTGTGTGTGAAGGCAGGGGATTAGGAGTTCCTGGAGTCCTTCTAATGAAGCCTGTTTGATGTGAGGGCCCAATTACCGTATGGGGGCCTAAAGAAAGGGCGGGGTGCATGTACTTGTCAGACAGCTGAGGGTCCATGCACTGCGACAGCTCAGATAACCTCGCCATCCACCTCTTTAACTCTCCATTACCCCATTCCTCAATTTATTCTCGCTGTCCCTGTGCCCCATATGTTCTTTTATATGCATATGTGTTCATTGTCTTTTACATCTACACTTATTTATATTGTAGATACATTTGTGACTTTTAGAGGAAAAAACAGTGTAAAGTGTTTGTGGGAGAACATAGCTACGTTTTTACTGACCGTTGACTGGAGGCTGTAGTTTGTTGAGTCCCGTACATCACAGGCTGATTCAGGTGCCCAGCCAGGTGTTCAGTGGTCCTCACAACCTCAACGTTTTGAACATGATTCGAAAGTAGAGCACCTACCCCAAATCCAACATGCATACAAAAATTTTCAAAATTGCAGGAAACGGACCCAAGCACAATCAGACGGGATCTGAGCACTCTGGAGGATAATTAGATCTGATCAAAAGTCATCCAAGAGCATCAACACCAGCAGCAACATGAGGTCCATCTGTTGAAAAGAGCAGCAGTTTAATGTCCTAAGAGCACATGTAAAGTCAAAGAAATTAACTCCAAAACTAATGTGTTGATATGCCCCAAACATTGTTTTAGAAAAATAAATGAAAAGTTTTATTTCCACCCTATGCAGGAACAATTACTTAAATTTCATTTCATCAAGATAATCCACTCCGTATCAGTCGTGAACAAGCAGTAGTGCAAATAAATGAAACGGAAAAACATACTCAGCAGCAAACTGTGCAACGTGTAGACGGTTCAACCTGTGCTTTCTCTACAGAAACCCTCTTTGTTCCGTCTCAGTCTCCCCAATAAAAGAAATGAGGAGTCCTGCTTTTTTGACGCAGTGCTAATGATCCTTAACACCACCCCAGCGGGTTGTAGTTCACCAGAGACGGAAGGCTAAAAAGCTGAAGTTTTCTCTCGTCATTCAGGCCCATATCTGAACGAGAGCAAATATTTGGCTTGTGGGTTGGGAAGAGGTTGGATATGTTAGCATGGGGGAGTCTGGCGGATGTGTTGCGTGTGCGTGCTGATTACACAGAGTGAACATGTGGAGCATGTGATGTCTGGCTGTGCGTATAGGGACAACAGTGAAGTTTGTGTAAGTTTGAGTGTGTGGCACTGTGTGAATGGGAGCGTGCAAATATGATTTTGCACACTTTTATGCAAAGCTATGTGTGTGAGGATGTAGTTTTGTTTCCATAAAAAATACCATTTGTTCCACGTGGAGAGAAAACCATTTTGAAAGTAGTCTTTAACAGCTGTGAGTAACACATACGGGACAAGAACCTCTTCACTCGACCATAAAAACAACCACATGCAACCGCAGGCTGTGTAGTTTAATAACAAACATATCTGGACAAACAAAATTGTATTATTGTTGTATCAGGCTGGCACAGACTGTTGATTCTCATGCATGTCAAAGCAGATCCCACAGATTGCAACCGAGGAAATGGTGAACAAGGGACTGTCCCGCCAGTCACAGCTTACTCATCGTCTGCTTAGAAGTCTGGAGACCAGGTTCACCCACTCAGCACCAGTCTGTCCTCTTTTTCATGCCAACGATGGCTGATTTCATCAGCTCCCTCTGATGGATGAGCTGACGTCATGAAAACAAGTCATGCTTTGCAATTCGAATGTTACATCTGTGGATCACTTTGTGTGAATGATTGAGACAAGTGACGAGTGGAACAACATGTTTAGAATTACTACTACTACTACTACTACTACTACTACTACTACTACAACTACAACTATTACTTCTACTGCTACTACTACCACTACTACCACCACTCAGAGGTGGAAAGCCACTGCCAACAGAGAAGTTTCACCTTTAAACTTCTCAGAAGGTTTCAATGTTGAAATAGATCAACTTGTCCAGTATTTTACAAGAATAGAAAGATTAGAGATTTTTTTAATAAACCTGTTAAGCAGCACTGAAGTACCTAAAAGTCTATCAAATTGTTAAAGCTAACTCTTCCTTGACAGCTGCGAAAGTAAAGCACACTGATGCATGAGTAGTAAAATTAATAATCTACTCATTGGGAGAAGTATTCTGAGTCTTGAAAAGTAACAAAATATTGTTGACACATTATGTGTTACATTACCATCACTTCCTCCTAAGCATAGGTGGCTCTGGAGGGGGGCAAATACGGCTGAAAGGGGCAGTCTGTGGGGTGGGTGATTTCGTAAACAAAAGCTGAAAGAGGAAGTACACACACTCTGTGGCACGGCTGTACTGGGTCAGTGGGGGTTAATGCGGTGCAAGAGGATGTTGTGTATGTGTGTGTACCGGTGGTGGAGGTGGCGGCGGGAGGGGTGCTGCTTCATGCTGCGTGCCATCAGGGTCCTGTTTGCATCTCCAGAGAGGCCAAGAGAGGCAAGATCTTATCTGGCGCGTGCCTCGGTCGCTGTTTCCCACAATCTGCATGCTCCACTGCCAGGAGGGGGGTGAGAGGGAAGACTTATTGTGTGTGTGTGTGTGTGTCAGCAGGGGTCCCCTCCTGTCAACTTTACGCTGTTTTGACTGCCATGACATAATGTGCCTCAATACAGTGACCCAGCCCCCCCACCCAACACACACACACACACACACACACACAACACCCTCCTGCTTTTTTTTCTTCTTCAAAGGTTCCGCACATCAACAAGGGCCTCCTTTTCTGTGAATGTCACATATATGCCTTTTCATCAGGGCCCCCATTCCTCTTTTTCTTCTTAAGACGCCCACCCCTCCCTGTCTTTTCCCTCGCTTATGTTTTTCACTTTGATTGAGGCTTTGGTAGGGATTAAGACCCCCCACCCCCCTGTGTCCCACCATTACCACCCTAGCATGCTTTTCTTCCACTGTTTATCATGAATGAGAAGTGGTGAACCATTACAGGACATATTGCCAAAATTAAATGACAACCTTGGCAGCCTCGTTGAATGGAGCATCTCTTCTGACATTAATTTTAGTCGGGAACACACGCTCACCTGCCTGTCTTTTAGACAGGTGCCGTTCACAGTATATACTGAAACATCATGATTTTCATTTGCATCCTGTTGTTTGCATATGACTCAAAATTCCTGTGAATTTCAAGCACTGTTTTCATGCAAATTTCAAATGGTGGCAGAGTCGCTTTTCACAAATGATTGTCCCTTGCAAACTGCAGATAAATTGTGAGTCCTGCAGGGCTCTCACATGCGAGGGGGAAATTATCTAATGTCTTGCAAATTTACTTTTTAGTTGCGCTTGTGACAAAGCATCCATGTAACAAGGTGCTCTCAGGGTGTTGTGTTTACATCATGAAATACTGATACGTTTTCTCTAGATGTGTGTATGTCTAAGTGTGCATCTTGCTAGGCTGAAAAGACAAGTTAAGTATTAACAAAACATTTGACTTGGTGCATATTTAAATTTTCTGGACTTATTATTCACCATGTGAATCAGCAGCTGAGTCTGTCCATGTCTGTCCATGTATTCCTGGCAGTGCATGTGTGCGCTTAAGTGTTTGTGTGGGAGCACACGTGGGTTTTGGACAAGCTTCCAAGGTTAGCTGAAGAAAGCCTGGCAGATTTCAGGGAGTCACACCATGTCGAACCCCGAGCCCTCTTACATCCACCGCCACCGCTTCGAGGTTAGGAATCTGATGTGTGAGAGTGTGTGAGTGTGTGTGTTTGCTAGCCGCCCCCACAGCTGGGAAAAGATCGATGCAGCCTCTACCAGCAGGCTCCTGGCCCCTGGCTGCTACTGTCTGAGAATGAGAGGCGGCTGTGTGCGTGTGTGTGTGTGTGTGTTAGGGAGGGAGGGCAGATAGAAAGAGGGAAGGAATGAGGGAAGCAGAGAGAGGGATGAGGGAACAAAATAAGAGGTGAGGAGGGGACAGAGGGTGGGGAAGAGAAAAAATATGCCCAGGCTGGCTGACTCACTCCCTCCTTACCTCCCTTCCTTCCTCACAAACACACACACACACACACACACACACATACCGCATGCTCTCCCCAGAGTACACACAAGCGTGCTCAGACACACAAACATGAATGCATGAGCACACTCCTCTCCTTTCTCTGCCAAGCGCTCCTGTGCCCCAGCTCATCTGCGTGGGCCCTGCAGGCAGTCTGGGCCCTTACGTGCCCTCTCTTTACACACACACACACACACACACAGAAGAGCTGATGTGTAAGACACGCTCTGATCCTGCATGCTGATGATGAAAGACAGGCAGCCGGGTTCCTGTCTTAATGCCAGAGGGCAAGGCCTGAGAGGAACCCACTGATTCTTGATCCTCCTCCTTCTCCTCCTCCTACTCCGTCTTCATCACCAATGGAATAATTTGAATTTCACCACATATTTGTTTTGCTTGCTGTTTTGCTCTCTCATTTTAAACGGCATCTACCGAGGTTCAACTGCTTTCCATTTAACCGAATTTTGGCAGACTCCAGCGATCAGCAGGCCTCACACTGAGGTCTAAAGTTGACGATTTGAGCAATTTTCATGGAAATGAGCGGGATAAACAGCTGTTTTCTTGTGCAGAAACGTAGCGACATTCTGACATTCCCTGTATATGTGACGCTTTGCATTAATGCCTCGCTCTGTGCAATGGAGTGGAATCCTTCGTGTTTTTACGTGCATAGCCCCCAGCCTCACACCTGGCCTGGCAGGAGCTCTGGTCCCCCCCCCCTTCTGGTTCCTCCATTAAACCCACCACCTCCAGCTCTGCCCCCCCTACACCCGTGAGAGGGAGGGACAGCACAAAGGCCCCTTCTGGGATCTTCAATCACATAAACAGTGCTCTCAGGTCTGAATGAAACCTGTTGCCCACATTCCAGTGCAGTTTAGAGGATGTACCATACGTGTGTGTGTCTTTGTGTGTATGGTGCAGATGTCCTGGGTGATGAAGGCATAAATTAGCCTGTGCAAGGAAGGGAGATCCCCCATTGTTCTGATGGATTGAACGCACGCACACACACACACACACACACACACACACGCATGTATACACATGCACACACGCCCTTTGAGTCTGGCTAAAGCAGGAAGATCACACACTCTCTCTGTCACAGCCTCTCAGATCAGGCTGTCCAGAGCTTCCTGTAATCCCTCCTCTGTAACATTAATTATAAACTGGTGCTTTGTGCCCCGCGGACCAACCGTGACTTTCCCAGGACAATTAAAGTTACTCAGTAGAAGAAGGGGGATTGGGTTGAAAAAGAGGGAAAGGGGATCAGGGAGTGAGTCAGAGGATTTGACTAGAACTGCATCTCAGGGTGCTGAAATAAGGCAATGGGTGAGATGAGTGGGAGTTTGGGGCTGGGCGTACAGGATGTCTAACTTCAGTCGAAGCAGGGATAAGTCATAGGCACTGGAGCTTTTATATTGTTCTGTAAGTGAGGCTTTTAGCATAAGCTTTGGCCCCAGAGTCAAGGGTTGAACAGGGTAAGGTCTGGGTGGGCAAATGCCTGGCCAGGCGGATGTGGATTAGCTGCTATCTCAGGGGAGTAATTGGCCAATGTGTGGGAAACATGACCTTCCAGTACTTCTCCACTCCAGCAATTCATGAAAGTAATAGAAATGTTTGGAATATCAAAACATCTTTTTCTGTTAAAAAAAACTTTTTTATTTTTGGCTCAAGATGGTGCCCTGTGACCTGCAGGCCTTACATCTTGGGCTACCACGCCAAAATTGCTACACAGCACAGCATCGCCCCTGGGGCTTGCAATAATTGCCTGAATATCTGTCCCACTGGTCACTGACCTTTAACAGGCCACTGAATCACTAAATCCTGTTTGACTGGATTTTTACTTTCTTCCAAGCGTGACTCGCTCTGTGGAGAGAACCTGTGCTCTGCTGTGCTGGTTTACAACAACCTGGCAAATAAAAAAAACCCAAACAAACAGAAAATACAGTATGCTGCCGCTTGGACAAAAGGCCTTAACCAAACCGTCTTCCTGCCCTGCCCTCTTTGCATAGCCCCGAGATGACTTCACTTCTGCATCTCACACTGTGCCAAAGGCAAACCCTTTCAAGTTGCTCCTGATCTGTTTGCGACAAGAGGCTTGATTTCTAGATAAGAGGAGGCAGGACAGTTATCAGGCCGGCCAGTGAAGTGGCTCATTTGACAGATGTTGTTATCCCAAATTGATCTGATAGGCTGTTGTTTAATCCTGTTAAGGCACCTTGCTTCAGGACATGAGCCCAGCTTCCTCAGTGACGCCCTCTCTCTGAACCCTTGACCCTTCGCCGTGGCCAGGGAGTTGGACTACTCTAAGCTGCCATGATGTATGAACTTGTCACATCTGTCTGCCTCATGCTCCTTTCGTATATGCAACTATTCTGTATTCGTGATTCACATTCAGTGGCAGCACTCATCTGACTATCTGGGCGAATCCTTATTTCACCAACGCATTTTTGGTGTAGGGTTATTTTACTGCTAGGTTGGCCTCTCTGACTGGTAAAGTACTGACAGTACACTCTAGTGAAGAATACACTGATACTCAAAGAACAAAGAAAGGATAAGCAGATGGATTTGAGCATATAAACCATTGTCTTTAGACATTGGCAGCAGTTTGAAATCTGTCTCAAACATGCTGTTATGGCTGACAATTCTGGAACTTAGATATTTAGAAATAATCTTTGTTTTTTAGTTGCCTAACCTAACCTCAACCATGCAGTAGTTGCTATGAAAAACAAGCATGTGTCCTGGGGACAATCACTGAAATTAGGAAGGCCACCCCAGATCATACTCTCTCTCTGTTTCAGATGTTCTGTCTGTTCAGTCAGCGAGACGTTGAGCTGACCCTAACCTCCCCCATCCTCCTGTGTGGATAAGCAAAATCATGAAATGGAAATGGAAAATGTGAAGCGACCACACGATGAAGTCAAGAGGACAAAGCAGCAGGTTGAAGACCAGGAGTACACACACCTCCTGCAATCCGCGCTAAGTGTGCCGCTGGCAGAATAGCTGCATAACAACGAATGAGAATATCTTCTTACTTGGCTAAAGAGAGCAAGGACAGGTAGCGCCTCGGTCCACGGAAATATTTTAGCATTGTAAACAAGACCTTGGCATAATATTACCGCTTTCTTGCTTGCTTTTGTGTACATACCCCTAGATGCTTTGCAAAAAAGGAGAATACAGTAATTTTATGTTTTTTTTTCTTTGTATCCAGAGAAAGGGCTTGTGGTCATTGTTGTTCTTGAATAGTTTTTTTTCCTTATCTTTTGACCCATTGAGAATAAAGCAGCATCTCTCCAGTAACAGCTGAGTGTTTATGTTTGCCTCCAAGGACTCCGTGCTCTTTTACAAAATAGTTAAAGGAACAGTCTGCCCCCAAAACTAAATGCTGTGGTCTTTTCCTCCACATCACCTGAAATGTTATTGAAGTTGGCAGGGCCATGAAACCCACAAAGACTTAAGCCAAGTCATAGTTGTCCTACAAAGTTTAATTGTGTCTCAGTGGAGTTTCGATGGAGACAATAACGACTGGATTTCATTTCAAGGTAAACTATGCCTTTAAGAAGGGCTCCTACATAATGCTATCAGCCTCTCAAAAAGTTAAGACATGTTGACGCAGTCAGTTTGCTTTAGCCCAATAGGTGGTGCAGAAGGATCGGGTGGCTTAAAAAGATTTTGTTATCCAATATGGATTAAGTTAAATGCGAAAGTGCATGGGGTGAATAGAAGTAGTTAGCACAAGTTTGGCTCCGCTGAATGAACAATGATTATGTACCCTAGATATCATTCTCTTCATTGTTAGGCCATGCTGTGAAGAAAGTAGCGCCTTTAATGGCCCTTGAGATGTGGTGAGCAAACCAGCCCTTTTAAATCACCGAAATTAACACTGCAGCAGCCAACACTTGACTCCAGCCCAGCCACTTACATGTCAATGGCCTTCCCCGCAATCCTTTGCGTAGTGGTGATTGCATGCAGGCTTGAGTGGGTGGAGAAGAGAAACCGGTTGCTGAAACCCGTGTGTGGCTGAGAGTTGTAGCCAGCAGGCCCGAGATCTTACAGCGGCAGCAGTTAGCTCATCTCCTCGTTGAAAACTGAAGCTCTCTCATGGTAAACAATGGAGTCTGAGATGGGTGTGGCAGGAGAAGAGGTGAGGGGGAAGATGGGATGTGACTAAGAGGGAGAGACTTTGACAGTGATGGGATGGGGGTTGGGGAGGTGGCAAGGTGAAACCTGAAATGTGGTTGTGATGAGGTCATACCTGTGTGTGTGTGTGTGTGTGTGTGTGTGTGTGTGTGTGTGTGTGTGTGTGTGTGAGAGAGAGAGAGAGAGAGAGAGAGAGAGAGAGAGAGAGAGACGAGTGTCAGAGAGGATTCGGTTCACACTCCTTGAGGCCCCATCAGTAGTGATGTCATGGGAAACCATTACAAAGCCCATCTTGGCTGTTTGTAAACTCCATTTCCTTGTAGAAATCCGAGGGCCACATGAAAGCCTCCGTTTTGAACTCCTGAATAAAAACACAACATGTCTGAGGGCAATCTATTGTAACTTTACCGGAGCGGAGTAAAAAGTAGTGAGTGAAAAAGTACTCCAACTTGAACAAGATGTGAATCATTTACTTTTCCTTTGATGTTCCTCCCATCCCTTCCTCTCAGTCTCTGTCTCCCCCTCGTCTTTATTACTCATCATTTCTCTTGACCATAAACATTGTGAAATGATCCCGGCTGCTATCCTGCAGGAACACGGGGCCCCCTTTCTGTGTGGCGTGCTGAAAACAGATCAACTTGGAGGAGCTGGAAACTTGAAAGGAAGGAGCTAACTACAGGGGATAAACACATTCCTCTGCAACCAGGCCTGCTACCGTCCCTGACGCTGCTGGCTGGAGGCTGGTGGTGGTGCAGGGGAGCTCGTAGCAGGAAGCATTGTTGCCACAAAACGAGGTGGAGGGGGACGCTGAATATCCCTGAGTTCCCTCAGATCTCACAGGCAGCAAGCAGCACTTGACCTTTCCAGCACTAAAGGAATATGACAGCCGTGAAGCCGAAAGGGAGAATAGGGAGTGAGGCAAAGGGGGGGAAGGGGGGTGAGAGGCAAGAGACAAAAGCCACACAAAGTGCAGGCTGCCACCAAAACAGTTAGTTTGCAATCAACGTCAGTCATCCCTCTTGTCGGGACAGTTTGATTTCCACCTTTCAAATGAGGCGCTTATTTTTGGCCTGATAACAGCGCTGGCTAAATTGAAATTGGCAGCTAGACAATCTACAGATAATAGTCAACTGCGCAGGAGATTATATGAACAGCCCTTTCTTTCACTTTACTTGAGCCCCCCACCCTCTCTCCTGTCGAAGACGAGAAAGGAGGAAATGAGGGAGGGAGCGAAAGAGAGAAAAAGGGCTAATCTTAGTCACAATCAGAGGAGGCTGAGAAGGCAAAAAAGGGGACTAAAAATGAAGGGGAGGAGAGAGAAAAGGGGGCGCGGAGAGGAAAAAATAGAGTAATGTCCTGGTGATCAGGAGGAGGGCTGGAGCAGCGGTGGGGTGGGGTGGGGGTGGGGGTGTACAGAAGAGGTGAGGATAGAGAGAGAAAAGGAGGGAAGGAGGGAATTTCTTTAATGTTTCTGGCAGTGAACCAGCTGAGGTCTCAAGGTTATCCTGGCTTTGCAAACTCCCACGGGAAAGGTGGAGTGCTGAGGGCCGAAGGGGGGGAGATGAGGGCTTGAGGTGGAACAGAGGAGGGAGAGATGCCTGCCCTTTTTCTCCAGGAGGGAGGCTAATGCTCTGGGGTGGGGGGTAATCCTCGGGGCCCTCTTGTCTGATAAGGTTGGCCTTGGCCCAGGTAGGAGGAGAAAAAAGGGCTCTGGGGCCTCCCAGGGCATCCTCAGGAACAACTCTGCCAAGTTAGCAGAGGAACTAAACTTGATAAATTATTTCAAGCCATTAGTTGTAATCACATTTGAGTGATAACAATGTCGTACCTCATTGATCCCAGCGGTGAAACTCTTTTTTAGTATTCTTCCCTCCAGGAAGATCAGAGGTCAGGGGCAGCTATTGTAAAGAACGGTTGGATCCAGTGGGAGATCAGCGTCTTGCTCAAGGACTTTTTAGTAGAGCAGGGCCTTGCATGAACCTGACAAATACCCTTTCTCTTAACAAAAATCCTAATTATATGCCATAGTGTTGAGTTTGAGTTGATTATGTTTTGCAGTAACATCAGGCTTCCCTTCTTCCTTCATATTTAATTTCTTTACATTTCCATACGCCTGTAGATCTTGCCCATGTATATTGACTCCTTCAACTAGTTGCCATCTTCAGTGAGATCAATGTCCAGATTTAAGATGAAATACGGTTGATGCAGCACCTAAACACTGCTAACAGAATTTGAAACAGTTTCATCCTTTAACTATAAATTATTATAAATGGTCACCTCTCGATTTACTGCCAAAGCATTTAAACTCATCACCTTGATGCAAATATTAGTAAACCCTGAAACTGACACAGTTTATCTGGGTTTGTGATGGAGGGGCCAGTGACTGCCTGGGAGAGAACGGCATCGATACTCGATGTATGTTTGTTTACACTAAACTAGGCCTATTAGAGATAATGATTCACAGCATCAGGCTAGCTGTCAGTTTAAGGAGCTCTGTGTGTGTGTGTGTGTGTGTGTGTGTGTTCATGCATGCCTGTCTCTTCAAAGGCTGGACTTCTTATCTACAGTCAACAAACTGGCTCCTTAGAAGGAAATGGGGAGGCTTCATGCACCTGTAATTCAAATGTCCCAGTGCTCATTGAGAGTAAACAAGCGAGATTCTCTCCCCTTCAGTTTGATGTGGACCTGATGGTAAATGGATAGAAAAACAAAGGGACAGACAGATGTTGTATGGCTCAAAAGGAAAATTAATGTTTCAGGTGTGTTTTTGTTTGTGTAAATCTGAAAACTGGCTTGAAGACAAACTAAAAAAATCTTGAGTAGGAACTCAGCATTGTCCCAAGATCAATATGTTTGGCCAGGGATTCGGCTCTTAAACACTAGTAATTAATAAAGACTCAGGTCCACGCCCCAAATATAACGCTGCGCTATCTTTTATCTTTTCTGTAGTTTGACAGTTTGAGTCCTGTATACAAATATGTCTGCAGTCAGAACATTCAGTAAATGGTGGTTACACCGCATTTGCATGAGTGGCCCTCACCCCCCACCCGCACCACTATCAGCAGCAGAAGCAGCTGTATTCCCAGTTTGCTCCAGCCTCAGGCATGCTAACCAGAGACCCAGGCCAACTCGCTGGTCCTCTCCCCAACCGCTTCCTCTCCACCGCTGCTGGCTTTGACTCACCGTGACCCCTGACCTTCGACGCTACACCGCCTCCCCCACACATGCAAATAGCGCTGGTCTTCTCCGAGAGGCATCAGAGAAAAGGAGCGAAAAGGATGGAGGGAACGAAGAGAGAGGAGGAGTGACGTGGATGGTGAAGCTCAGGGGGGTGAGCAAGAGGGAGACGGAGCAAAAGAGGGAGAGAGAGAGAGAGAGAGAGAGAGAGAGAGACCCCTAAAGGAAGTGCGAGCTTCTTGGTCTCTGTAGTGGAGAGAAGTGGAGGGAGGCAGTAGCGGCTGCCTGGGGACGCTCCGGTCTTCAGCCCTGCACTGAGGCCTTAAAACATTTCTCTCTCTCTGTTTCAGCCAGCCAAAACGGACCCCAGCGCCTGTGTCTGCGAGGCTTACAGTGACCCATGCTGATCTTTCTGCGTGTGTGTGTGTGTGTTTGTGCGAGAAAAAGAAAGAAAGAGTACATCCACTGTACTTATTGTTTTCCTTGCTCCCAGGCTGCTCCAGGCACCTCAGTTTGTGTGTGTGTGTGTGTGTGTGTGAGGGGAGGTAAGCGATGTGTGCGGCTGTATCTGGAGAGCCTCCAAACCCCCTCATCTCCTCTCCTCTCTCCTCCTTCTGTTCTCTCTGCTTGGAGGATCTGTCAGTTCTCCTTCTCTCTCTTTGTCCCTGCTTTGATCCTGCTCTCCAAGCCTTGGCTGGCCTCGCTAACAGCAGCTGAGCACAGGTCCTACTCCACTCCCACTAATAACACACATTCATGCCACACTGGGATGATGTGTGCACGCACACACATGCACAAACACTCTCACTCGCCGCTCCACTTACTCCCCCTCTCTGCTCAACACACTCCAAAATCGGTAAGGACTGGCTCTGCTATCATTCGGCACTTGCTGTAAGTTGTCAGAGCTTATCGCTTTCACACAACCCTCTGTTTGCTGTGACCCTGCGCTCACACTGTGAGCAACTTCGGTGATGGGTCACTGTTCTGACTGATTGTGGGTGGTGCTAGAGCCTCTGAACGCAGCCAAATAACGGTTTATTGCAGATACAGTTTTATGGTTTTTCACAAGCAGATGTGTTTTGTCCATCTGATAAATCTTAATCGGAGTGTTGTTTTGAGGACTGAAAGGTTTAATAATTTACGGTAAAGATTTCATGACTCTGTGAAAGGTACCCTATGTGTTTTATAATGCAAACTAGATAGACCAAGATATTCTGAGTATATTTTGAGTATATCAAGCCATAACCTTTAATGCATTTTCTATCTCATAAATCATTTCCAAAACCTGTTGAAAAAAATCTGCATTGTTTGCGGTCCTCGTTTTATCTCCACCAACATCTCTCAGTGCCTCTTACAGTCTGCAGAAATACATATCATGTCACCAGTGCATGCATGACAATAGGGCACAGGGTACACATAATACAAAGACTTGCTCATTAAAACAATGTGCTGGAGCAGTTTAAAACCTCTACACAGTAGTACGAGTTTAGCAAAAAAAAAATGAGCCACAAGGCCCACTCGTTTTTTGCTTCCAGAACTCTCAATCACATCTCATCATCTTCCTCAGCTGATATTGTGGTCAGGTCTCATCTTTCACCACCTGCTTTCATGTGACCAACGGTCCATTTGCTGAGGAAGACTGTTAGATGTGCTTAAATGTTCCAGAAAAAAAAGCTTGTAAGAAGGCCTTCAGGTGAGATAACTTTGTCAAACTGCTGTTTCCAAAGTCAGGATTTGAACTTTCACACTGAACATTGAACACGTGCAGCCTCTCACCAGCATCTTTACTGCTGTAGTCTTTAACAGTTGCAGAGAGCTGGGAGACTTTGACTGTTTGTAATGAGCTTCTCACCTAGCTTGCAGTTTCCAAATGGAGCTTTAAAGTGCACTGGCTGTTGACAAGCGGTGACTGTGCACACAGTGAACTCTCAGCTCTGTGGGAAATGAAAGGATTTCTGGGGACTTGTTGTTGACCATACTAATCACTGTTGGATAAGTCAAGCCAGTCAACCGCTGTGTGACAGCCTCTTGGGAGAGCAGGCTGTGTCAGCACAGTGCCACCCCCAGTTTGGCAGCGGCAGCCACATGACACCTCGAGGCTGGCCTTGATACAGCCTGTCTGACTGCCCGCTTTCTGCTCAGTTTCCTCACCAGCCGGTATTGAAGCTTAAATGCCATGAAGCTTCAATAAATACCCCCCCACCCACACACACACACACACACACACACACACACAACCTTGACACCCTTGGGGCACCAGGAGCGCCCATTGGCAGCACCACTGTTCACCAATGGCTTACACATTAAGGCATGAGCACTGGGTGAGCATGGCAGGCCAAACTCTTTGGTGAGCGCAATATCTAACACTTTCACACACACTTTAGCCCCACAATCTCCCTGTCTAATTGCATTATTGCTGCATTATTGCAGTGTGTGGAGGTCCATGGTCGAGAGGGCTCAATAAAGATATGAGTCCTGGGAAAGACAGGGAGCGGTGGAATGAGGAAAGAGGAAGAGGGAGATAAAAGTGGGAGGGAGGAGGGGTGTGTGTGTGTGTGTGTGTGTGTGAGGAGGGGTGATATAAAAAAGAGAGATAAAAATGAAGAGAGGATAAGATCAACAGGGATGAGGGTCGGTGTGGGGACAGGGAGGGAGGGAGGGAGGGTGACGAAGGTGGGGGGGTGCTCACAGGTAAAAAGAGTGTGAGAATTTGGAGCGTGAAGGCTTGGGGTCCCAAATATATATATATATAAAAGTAAAATAATCACGCTTGTTTGTTTTCCTGTCTCCTGGCTGGACCATTGTTAGCGGCTTTTCATCAGTCGAGGTATCTTTAAACATCATGTGATCAAAAGCTTTTTCACAACAGAGAGCCGTGTTGCCTGTTAGTCAGCCTGTTTCCCACAGATTTCTCGTGATAGAGGAGTTGAGACATAGCAACAGGTAACACTCGGGGGACCGACGGCAGCCAGGTGCGCCCAGCAAGATGTTCAACTCCCAAGGAAAAGGGAGGGACCGAGAGACCCAAAGCCCCGTGACTCAGTTCACCGCCGGAGACTTCTTGCAACATGAGCGTGAGAAAGTCATTCAGGCGGAGCGCGTTTCAAAACCTACACTCTGTCTGCTTCACATCAATACGTTTGTTTTGGAACTCTGTCAGTATCATTGTGCGGGGAAAAAATGACTCAGGTGTGCAGTTCACAACAATGAGACATGTCAGTGATGTGTTTGACAGAGGCTGCATTGTTGCGCTCCAAGGATATTTAGGATTATAACTGCTTTGGGCGCATGTACAGACCAGCCTCCCTCCTGCCAAAAGCAAAGTTTGCAATTACACACAAGACACGTGTGAGGTTTCACTGATGTCTCCACATGCAAGTTGCACAGTATGACACTGTAGCTGGGAGAGAGTAACTCTAGTTATAACCAACCATTTAACAATATTTTATCCGTCTTTTCAGGCTGTAAACAACACTTGGCTGTAAAGCGGCGTGGCCACATGTGATTAAAACGTGTTATTAAAGGCACAAATGAATGCTTTAGCCTTTTGATAACATAATTTATTCCGTCTACGTGCTGCTCGGCGGTGATGTCATATAAAGTTTTTCAGACATGACAATTTACTACTGCGCGCTCCGGCTTGGAGACGACCGAAAAGCATCTCTGCGCCTCTCGTGTTCAGCTGAGGATGTGGAGCCATGTGCAGCTTCGCCTTGCCTATCAAATTCACGATCTTTGCGGCCAGCCGCCGGCGACGCCCCGCAGATCCAGGCGGCAAGCCGGCGAGAGGAGCGCCTTCCCCTGGTCGCCTGCGCGCCACGTGTCGCGGTCTGTGCAGCAGCTGGAGGTGTGTGAGCTCAGCGGAGAGCCGTGCCTCGAGCTCCATGCGCTCAAACAGTAAACTGATGAATGTGCGGGTTAATATGCGTGTATCATAATTCGTACACCTGGACTCACATTGGCATATTTGTCAGTTAAATCCTTCAGAATTGCGTTGTTTTCTGCGGAAACGCAGATGGTGGATGCGCAGGAGAAAGTAAACTTTTTGCAGTTTCTCATAGACAAACAGTGATAACATTAAACGTAAGTAGTTAATGATAGAGTTGGAAAGAGTCGACTTTGGTCGTTTTTTGAAGTGAAGTCATTGTGGAGGGTTTTGTTTGTTTGTTTGTTTGTTTTTTGGTCCTGGAATCGTCGGGCTATAAAGAACACAAGGCTAATGTAGGAAGCAGTGTGATAATCAACTCAAGGACTCTTCCAACTTTAAATACCCACACGACTCCTAGACTCTGAAATGTATCACAAACAAACTTCCCTCTTTGTGACCACAGTGTCGCACTACCTGAACAACATATAGAGCTGCTTTGTGTCAATAAACTTGCAAGAAGCAAATTAGGTTTCTTTTCTCTCTTTACTACTCGGCTTCGGCTGCTCTTACGTCTCTTCAACCGCAATAGAGATAAGATAAGGAAATTAAATTGTGACCTGAAATCTAAAAAAGCCTTGAACGCTGTGGGGCGACCAGAGGCGAAGAGGAGGAGGAGGAGGAGGGGGAAGAGGAGGAGGCATCGGTCTGATCGTGTGAGCTCTCCGGGCTCAGAAATATCTCTGCTCTGGCTCACATTCCGATAAGGGAGCCCGATCCAGCTCTCTCTGTAGGCGTGGTTTTCCCAGGCTTTTAAAACAGCAGCTGCTATTTACCTTCCCCTCTAATGTAAACCACCGCCGCCGCCGCCACATACCCTCCCCTCACTCCTCCAGCCTCCTCCCTGGCCCGGCGGCCCCCCGGCAGCCCGGCGGCCAAACCTCCAACCACCGCACTCATAAAACATCCTGGCACGTGCTCCACATTCACAACACCGGCACATGATTAAATGCCAAAATTTGTCCCACAGAGTTGGGAACTACAGCGGTAAATAACAAGGAAATGGGGTGTGCGCGTTTAATTTTATTTCCTCCTCGGAGGGTAGGCTAAATTATTGTTACTTTAGAACTAAAACTGGTGTGTTTATAAGGCTTGTGTGCAGAGTCCGTCTCCTCGTCGTGTGGTTTGGAGTCATCCAGGCTTGTTTCTTTTACTAATGTCCTTATAGCAGTAACAAGCCTGGTAGAAAAGAATAAAAGTGCTGCCTCCTGTGCCTGATAGCCTGCCACTTTTCACTGGTGGTGTCCAAACTGCACAAAAGTTAAACTTTCTTTTTCTTTTTTTTTTGGCTTTACTTTAAACAGTTACCAATTAATGATAACACTTAAATTGAGCACGACTTGTACTTTACAAGAGTTAGAGGGTAGATTTGTGTAGACAGGCCAAAAAGTTTGATTTGTTTAAACCAGTGAGGTGTATAATAATGTATAATGATATGTATAATAAATACTCTATTCGTATAATTATTTCATTATACTTTCTTCTGTTATCTCTTGTCCGGTGTGGACAAAAAAGTCCTCTGCCCGCTCCTGGTGGCGGTGCCCAGTCAGCGGCTCCACTGTTCATATGTAAACGGTACGATGATTGAAGACTGAAGGCAGTTTCCCTGGCTGTGCCCTGAACCCGGGCCTCGCGCCATTGGCCGCCAGCTCAAGCGGCCAAACAACCAATGGGATGGCGCCGACCACGAGCCGTCCTCCCTCGGGCCGCGTGTCCCTCGCCCTGATTGGTGGAAAGTTACTGTGGGAAAGAAAGTTTGGGAAGTTTCACACGAGCCGTTCGCGTGCAGTGCGAGATATAAATACAAGCCACACGCGGAGAGCCCAACAGAGAGACTCTGCATCCGCTGCTGGTAGCCTCTGCTGCTGCTGCGCATTGCTCTAACGGATTTTAACTTCATACGTATTTCAGGATTTTTTTGAGGGAGAGGGGACTTTTGAATATCGCCAGCTGAAAATATTCCAAGTCCCTTTTTCTACACCAGTGGATCGTAATTTGCTGTGGTTTTGTGGGATATTTCCGATAAAAAAAGATGCCTGCCGATATGATGGAAAAAACCTCCTCCTCTCCGGTCGCTGCAACCCCGGCAAGCATGAACACAACTCCCGATAAACCCAAGACAGCCTCTGAGCACAGAAAGGTTTGTACAGAATTTGTATTGAAAAACATTTCCTCGTCAGTATCAACTAAAAACAGAAATTTGGACACAGTTTTGTACGAGCTTCTCGCCCCAAAAGCGACGTCTTTCACCTTTACGCACGAAACAAGAAAGAGAAATATGATACTAATGTTGTTTTCTCATTATCTTTAGTCATCCAAGCCAATTATGGAAAAGAGAAGAAGAGCCAGAATCAACGAGAGCTTGGGGCAGCTGAAAACTCTCATCCTGGATGCGCTGAAAAAAGATGTAAGTACTCACTTAGAGTCCTGGTTATTATTAGATTTCCAAACTGCCCCTGTCAAACGGTGAGAAAGTGAGCGCGTAATCCTAACCATGTGTGTTTCCCGTCCCCTCAGAGCTCCAGACACTCTAAACTGGAGAAGGCGGACATCCTGGAGATGACTGTGAAACATCTCCGGAACCTCCAGAGGGCTCAAATGACCGGTAAGTCGCATTTCCCGGACTAATATGTCTCATGCCTGTGCGTTTCAGAACAATCCTTTGAAATCTGCGTGCGACTCTCGCACATTTCTACTGATTGTTTAGACAAAACAAGGCGTGCGTATGTGTATCCTGACTTACGTATACCCGTCTGTTTTCTCTGCAGCTGCCTTGAACACCGATCCCACTGTCTTGGGAAAATATCGTGCTGGTTTCAGCGAGTGTATGAATGAAGTCACCCGGTTCCTGTCCACCTGCGAAGGTGTCAACACCGAGGTCAGGACGCGGCTCCTCGGCCACTTGGCCAACTGCATGACCCAGATCAACGCTATGAACTACCCCAGCCAGCATCAGCACCAGCACCAGCTCCCATCCACCGCAGGGCCAACTCACCCTTCCTTCGGTCAGTCCATGGTGCAGATCCCCAGCTCATCCCCGCAGGTCCTGCCCATGAACACTGTGTCCTGTAAAGGAGGCTCATCGCCGGCAAATTTACCCTCAGACGCCACCAAAGTGTACGGTGGTTTCCAGATCGTGCCTGCCACAGACGGACAGTTTGCATTCCTCATACCCAATGCGGCATTTGCGCCAAACGGCCCAGTTATCCCGGTGTACGCCAATAACGTCGGCACGCCCGTTCCTGTACCGGCTGCTGTTTCCCCTGGAGCCCCGTCAGGCAACACGGACTCAGTGTGGCGGCCCTGGTGAAAAGTGGAAGAATACCACAAAGACTTTAAAATGACACTTAATGGTTCTCTCTTCGTTCAATGTTAGAAAGTTGTTTTGAATCTGTTCTTTTTTCTTGTAAAATGGAAAGAGTATGCACTATATTTGTACAGCTAACAAGGGAGTAAAGTTCATATTGAAATGGGAACTGTATTGTGGAAGTCCGTTCACTGCATTTTTATATATTTGAGTTGTCTTTTTTTTTTTTTTTTTTTTTACTGTGTGATGCCAAAGATATGTTCAATGCTCTTATGATGCTCTTCGTTTTGGAAGACAAATAAATTTGTAAAGATATAAAAAGAAACACGAGCTGGTTCCTGCGTTGTTTGTTGGGAAAACTAAGCCTGTTCTTATTAAACCGTAAAGCTGAACTTATTACGAATTTCCGCCTGTTGATGCAGTTTATTTGGTACTTTAAGTATGTTACGGAGACTTGTGTGCGTATAAAAGCAAAGCTGAGTGGAAGCAAACCCTTGGTGAGCCACCAGAAGCTTTTTCATTGCTGTGGCCTTGTTTGTCGGATCAAGCGGATCGGATTGGGCTGTTACACATGAAACCAACAAGTGTTTTAAAACTCATAAATGGACATAAACTGTTTTTCTTTTCCAACAAACAAAATCACACTTTTATTTCAACCAGCAGCATCAGTGTCAGTGCGACTATGTCAAATGATACTGCGAGGCGGGAATGAATGTCCTCTAACTAGTTTTTATGGTTCAATCTCTGCAAAAAAAAGAAAAACAAACAAACATTTTATTAATAGGCCTGCATCCTGTTTTAGAGCAAAACACTGCACATGCTCGCTCACTGTAAGCCACACTGGGCCAGTTTGTCAAGCAAACTCTTGTCTAATTGTAATTCTATTATCTGAATACGTGAATAAGGCAGGAGACGGTGGTTCTGTAATCAATCAGACACCAGCACTGGACTCTCCAGAGCTGCTCCTTTGGCTTTTAGTCCAGCAGTTTCACCTCCTCTGGTGGCAACTTTGGAGCCTTACGGAGGTCACTTACGCCATCTAGCAGCGCAGAAGCGTATTGCAATCTGATTGGTGTTCGTGGGATCAATGAGTGGAGCATGAATGGCTGCTGTGGGTGAGCGTCTTAGAAAATGAGCAGAGCCTCTGTCTAATCTGATATGGTTATGGAAAAATACACTGATTTTTTTTTACACTTTAAGTTTTGTTGGAGAAGCTTTAGGTTGAATTGGCTCGTCAGAGCAGCCTTTGTGGGGTGTGATCAAAACATAAGCCACATGCATTTTTTGTTTACATGTTTTGCATCTGTTTTCCTGTGAAATAGATCTAAATCCTCTCCTCTGCTCATGTGCTGCAGTGGCCTTTTCCTCTCAAAAGTCTGTAATCATTAAACTAACAACCAACCAACAATTTGAAGTGGACAAGCTATAAAAAAAGTGGGAAAAAAGGGTGAAGGAATCATCGTTATGAGGATTTCCACTGTTCAATCAGCTTTATCGTCGCCAGCAGCATTAGTCTCTTGACATTATGGAGCGCAGAAGAGCTACAGACTGTGTCTTCAATCAGAGTGTCTCGATGCCAGGGGGGTTGACAGCAGAAGGACATGTTAAACGCCTCACCACTGAGCCATGTGGTAGTGCTCTGCTCTGCCCAGGTGTGTGTGCCCCCTCCAGCTATCCGAGTGTGGCCCTTCTTTGAAGGGGGTGTGTGTAGGGAGGGGAGGTGCAGGTGTTTGCAATTATCAGTACGCTAAGAGGCACAAAGTGTGGATAAGTGCCATCATTTTGAATTTCCATCACACCTTTTTACGGGGGGCCATGCATCCCTGTTTGATTGAAGCCATGTGTGAGCTCGTGCCTATGCGTGCATACATCTTGTGTGTGCGTTTGTACAGGGTGCTGGGTGAGGACATGCCTGGCCAAAGGGCACAATGGGTGAGGTAGTGGGAGTTAAATGGTGGTGGTGGTGGTGGTTTGTGTGTGGGGTTCAAGGACAGGCCTAACACGCAGGATAACAGTCAGCCTCCTGTGAGACGGAGCCACTCCACACAAACGCACATAGCCACACTCACACACACACAAACACAAAACGTTCCCACAGCATTCCAGCTGTGCTTGGGCCAGTGTCGAGCTTCCTGCCCTGAGCCCCGAGGCCACAGCTGGACGTGGGACGTCTGGGAGGCACGTGGTGTGACCCGGACAACACCCAGCTGCTGAGCCCTCCCACCGCACCTCACCTCCTTTCCCTCTTTCACCCCCCCCCCCCCTCCTCCTACCAAGGACAACCCACCAACCCACCAACATCTTCAGTGGTCTTTTCCCCTCTGGAGAACAGCTTTACGAGCCTCTCCAATTACCCAGTGCAGTGGCCGAGCTGCCGGAGTGACCGCACACATGTCACAACACGACCGGGGGGTTAGCTGCCATGCGTGTCCATTAACTTTTCCCACACTCCGCGTGCATCCAGAGAGCGAAAGGAGGGGAAAAAAGTCCCCTCTGCTTCCTCCTTGGCTCCCTAAGTGCTACCATATGGTCTGCTCTCTCCCTCTCCCTCTCTCATGATTCCTCTCCCTCTCTCCCTCAGCCCGTCACTGGGGCTGTCTTTGATTGCAGCCCAGACAAGCGAGAGCTTTATGATTTAAGCCCAGGGCTTGCTGTACCAAGCCCTGGACTCATTTTGAAGCCAAACTCCTCTCCCTCCCCTCCTCTCCACCCCATTCCCTTGTATCCCCCCCCCCACTGCAGTTGCAGGGGAAGGCTGTTTTCTGGCAGGAAATGAATAGCTCCCAGATGAGCGCAGGAACCTGAGAGGTCGTGAGAAAGAGGCGAACCCCCCTCCGCAGGCCCGGCCTGCTGCCAGCCGCCGGGGGAATGTGGGAGAGCGCCTCTCTGACACACGCATCAACCCCTCTGCCCTCCACCACACCGCCTGACTGACTGACTGCCTGCCTGCCTCGGCGCTGGGCCCTGAGCCTGGAAATAGACTGATAGACAGGGCAACCGCCACCGAGTCATGCAGCAGAGCAGCCAGACAGGGAAAGGGAAAGCTGTGGGAGGGGACAGAGAAGTGTTGGATCTGTGTGGGCGGAAGTGGATCAGTGTGTGTGTGTGTGTGTGTGTACGCAGTCTGAATCCTGACCTTAGCACACAAGACAATGGAAAGTTATATCTGTAATTTAAGTTTGCATCAGAGTCACGCATGACCCTGGCTGGATATTTGTACACAGACAGACACTCACTCCCTCTGTCCCAGAGGCTTACACTCATTCCACAGTATACACTCACTCAGACAGGTGTTCCTTGTCAGGAGCAAAGGGTTTTTCCCTTTGGTTCCCTTTGAGTAGAACATAACATTTATTCCTCATGAGGTTGACACTGTTATGGTTGGATGTAGTCAGAAGTTGAGGCACATTTATTCAGGTGTATTTTTGGATCTTTTGAAATCATTGTTCTGCTTCAGTGTGACATGCTGAGATAGAGTGTTTATGGAGAGAAGGCCAGCCATTTTACTTTCTAAGCAACACAAATGCACAGGATTCTACCTCTGACTCAGGGACTTTGCAATTAATATGGTGCAGTGCTTCCCAAACCTTTTGTGGTCCCCTTGTGGTTGTTCAAAATGAAGCCATATCTGCCTCTGGTCATGGCGTTAGTTTGGAGAGGAGTTGTGAGCGGTAAAACGACAAAGAAATTTGTCTAATTTAGTTTAATTTGAAGGAACTTTACAGACTTGAAAAGGTAAAAGAATCCAGTATAATCACAAAAACAAAATAAGACAGAAAAATGATTTTGTGAAGACATGGAGACTTCTTACATCAACTGTTAATATGTGACATACTGGCATAAAGGGCACATGCTATACCTTACACATGTATACTAATGTAGAGTCCAGCACTGGTATGAGAAACTATAAGGCAGCCAAATTTGATAAAGCAGAATTTCACAGTTCAAATCATCTTTCATATAGAGGATGGATGTGCTTCCTGATGCTAATATAAAGACCTTTTCACATGAAGCTAATGAACAGCGATGTACTACTTGGCTCTTATTTATCACATATACAACAAAGCTACTGTACGGTAGTTCTGAACCGACTCAGATACCTTGAAACGATGTGTACCCGCTTGCAAAAGGGCATCCAAGTTTCATGGACCTGATCTCCTGTCCCCTATTATGAGTGTGCTGCTCATCAGAGTCGTTGTGTCCTCTCTTAACAGCATACCCAGTGACTCAGTACCCATGTAACTCTACATGGTATACCCCTCTTACGCGTCCATCTCCCAGTGTCCCTATCTTTCTCTTTCACACTCTCCCTTTGTCTCTCACACACTCACTTCATGCAGGGGCTCCTATGGTAACCTGTGGGCCCAGTAAACAGGACAAGCTGTCTACACACAAATCTCAACAGTGTGCGTGCCCACTTTCGTTGGCTCACCCCGCATGGCAACAAAAACCCCACCAGAGGCTCTCACCACCAGCCCATTCAAATGTCAGCCACCTCGTTTGAAGTCGCAGACTGCTATGTAAATCCACAGTGTTTCTCACCAGGCCAGCCTCTCACACACTCTCAAAGACAAGAACTCGAGCAAAGGTGGTCCTGTGATGAAGGATGATTGTTTCTTTTATAATCTCCAGGCTTTAGAAGTAGTCTTTTTCATCCCTATACCCTATCCCTCCAATTTTGGTTCGTAAACATGTTGTTGATGGGTTTTGGTGGATGGTTTCAGGGCATGGTGACTTGAAGAGAGCAGGATATGGCAGCCATATGAAGCTGTGAGTTAAAAAGTTGGCACATCCCCCCGACTCTGTGCGGTGACAGTGATGACCCCATCACACTGCGTCTTTGTATGACCTGTCCTCCAGCTACTCCGGATCCCAAGGCCAATTGAGGGTTTTCCCCCCTCAGAGACCATCACAACAAACAAATGGACCAGACAAACAAGTTCCCACCACACTAACATCCAAACAACTGCCAACGGTGACAGTTTGGTTGGTTTTGATATTGCACAAAGAGGTTCTTCATGAAGCACTTCTGTCCCTCTTGCTTTCATCCTTCACAGCCAAATTTCTCAACCTCAGGGTCAGAGCTCCCAGAAAAATAGGAAACTATACTCAAAAGGATTATCAAGATTATATTGAACAACAACAGTAATTTGAAATGTGTAAAATCTAAGAACATATAATACATTATGATAATATGCTTTTCTTGGGAGTTAATTCAGTCTGTGCTCAGTATTGCACATGTGCGTTTTAAGGCAACGGCAACGATTCTAAAGAGCCAATTACTTTGAAATCTGCATATTTAGTTATTGTTGCTGTCCTGTAAAACCATTTATGATTTATTGATTGAGTTTTTTTTTTTATCTATAGTGTCTTGCCTCATGCTGTATGTTTTCAGAAAACCAGTTCTCAATTTTGGGACATTGTTGGGTTTTAAGTGGTTTGTTTAGTTCAAGAGACAAATTTTTGAATGTTTAAATGAGCATATTTTGGCATAAACGTTTTCCAGTTCCGACTGATCCAGCAAGGACTGGATTTTTCGTCTCCACAAGAAGGTCAGCTGTAAGGGTCAGCTACAGCTTACAGTATGGTCATGATGATCTTTTCTTGTGCTTACAGTATATAACTTTATGCAGTCTGAATCTGGTTATGTTCCCATATGTGTGTTCATATGGCAGGACGTTGAGATGATTTATTTCGGCTATATTTTGTGCTGCTGTGTGTGTGTGTAAGAGAGAGAGAGATTACAGTACCTGCTCATCCACAAAATGTAGGGCTTCAGGTGCATGTGAGCCTGCTTGCAGCTTACCAACTACTAATTTCACACTAAATAATTTTTTTGTGTGTGGGGTTTTGTGTCTCTTTGCACATGCAAGTGAGGCTGCGATCAATTATCATGGCCCAGGGAGACCTGTGAAGTGCGGCAGGAGAGCGAAACACACCCCTAACACAGTCAACTTACATGCTGTTCGGCTGTATGATCTATGAGCTCTGCCCTCGCGTGGCTGGTTTTATTTTCCTGCTTTTAACAGCCCCTCTGCACCGGAGGCTTGGGCCCCTCTGAGATGAAGGGAAAGAGAAACCAGATTTTTTTTGACCCTTGAATACATCAAACAGGTCCGGATGTCCAGCTCTTTTTCACTTTGATGGCGCTTGGGATGGAGTCAGTAAGTTTGATGTCAGTAAATCAGCACAGGGGCTGTTGTTGTTGTAAAGTCATGATGACGGCGTTAATGATGTAATGTTAACTTCAAGGCCACACACACAGGAGCATGGGATACAGAAGAGGGAGGTGTGTGCACAGAAACTGATGGATTAAGTCTTGACTGTGCAAACAGCTTTGTTTGTGTTCTTTGATTTAATGGCTCACACTTCAGCATGGGAAATGATGGTAATGTGCTCTGAAAGAAGAAACTCCTCCACAAATGAGGAATCCTGCGGAGGGACTTGCTGTGATGTGTTTGAGTATTGGGTGTGCACAGCCTAGGCTGTTTATAGTATGATCCATTATCTTTCCGTACTATTGCTTACTTACTTTTTTGTAGTCATCATTTTTAATTTTTTTGCAATTTTTTTTTTGCTCCAACACTTAAACTGCTTAAACACTATATGCATTCTGAATACACAGACAGCTTTGCAGCTATAACAGCTTCCACTCTTCTGTGAAGGTTTTCCACAAGATTTGTTCTTCTGGAATTTTTGCCCATTCATCCAGTAGAGCTTTTGTGAGGTCAGGCTCTGATGTTGGACCAAAAGGCCCGGCTCGCAATCTCAGTTCCAGTTCATCCCAAAGGTGTTGGATGAGGTTGAGGTCAGGGCTCTGTGTGGGCCAGTCAAGCTCTTCCACACCAAACTCATCCAACCATGTCTTTATGGAGCTTTGCTTTGTGCATTGGGGCACAGTCATGCTGGAATAGAAAAGGACCTTCCCCGAACTGTTGCTACAAAGTTGGAAGCACAGCATTGTCCCAAACATCTTGGTATGCTGAAGCATTAAGATTTCCTTTAGATTATTGTGTGTGTTTTGCATCTATATGTGCACATTTATGCAGAGCAGCTGCAGTGATGTAGAAATTTCCCACTCGTCACTTTCATCCAAAGATTCCTCCGGTCTTGTTTGCTCCTTTGCTACTCTCTCTTGGTTTTTACGTGAGCTTCAGTCCTTAAGTTCGGTCTCCCTTTGTTCTCCTTGCACTTAAACGTTTTACCACTGAGATACATTGCATCATGTTGGTGCTCAGAGACATGAAATGGCATTATCCCACCACCCGCTGCTCCGTCCACGCAAAATCAGCCCAAACTGTGACGTGGACCTGCACTTAATCCTCATTCCCTTTTTGGAGCCAGTGGCTGGAGCCGCAGAGGAGCTGGCCACAGAGATACGACCACGAGACGCTGGAGAAACAAAGCAAGCTGTGTGTGTGCGTGTGTGCATGTGTGAGAGTGTGTAATTGTCTGAGGGTGTGCACAATATACAGTTTGTCCATGTCACTTGGAGTGTGTGATTGTGAGTTGTGTGTCATGTCTATCTGCTGACAAAGCCCAAGTGTGGGTTTCTACTAGACTGAGTGTGTTTTTGAAAGAGAGAGTGTGTGTGTCCGTGTGTGTTTTCCATGCCTCCCACCTCATCTGTCTCTGTAACTTCACCTTGGTGGAGTGCATTCTCAAACACCTCCACCCTGTCATCTCTGCTCCGGGTTTGCATCATGAATGAGACAAATGCTTGTGTGTGTGCATGTGTCTGTGTGTGTTGGGGTACTGGCAAGCTTGTAATGGACATGTAAACCCCGGCTTCTCTGGGAAATGGGACCAATGTGATTATCTCGAAAGCTGTAAAGTAGCCACCTAGAGTGGGCAGAGGAGCTGAGACGTCAGGAGAATAGCGGCATGTTTCCGACGGTATTGTGTCGTGTGATCGAATACATAAAGCTTTTGGTCGTCTTTGTTTTGCTCAGTTGCAGCAGCTGTAAGGGATGCAGCAGTGTGTCGTCCCTGAAAGCTAAGATAAGTCTTTGAGTGAAAAAGATGACTGACTGAGACAGCGTAGCAACACATTACAGGGGAGCTGGTTTGACAAACTTTGGATCCACTGCCAACACACTTTCAATTTGTGTCCTGTCGCAATCAAACAGTTAATGTTGGTTACGTTTAACTGTAACAACAAGCCTTAACCGTCATTTATTTTTCCATAACAATCCTGTCCTAATTTCCCCAGTTTCCAGACACGGATATACATAGAGAAATAACGATAACATTTTACAATAAAGGTACAAATCATACACTCAGGTTATGCTGTCTAATGCGTGACTGATGATGGCAGAATGCATGTATTAATGCAGGAAGCACCAAAAATTACTGTTGCTCACCGTTAACTTAACAGAATGACTTTAGATTATCAGTTAAAGAATGTTAATTCACAGTTAATTCATACCTTACTAAATAAAGTTGGCTGTGACTGTGTTTAGGGTCACTAAATGAAAATATTTGCATCTAAAAACAGTTTCATTTAAAAAAAAAAACAAACTTAATTTAACTCATAACTTAAAAAAACATATTTCTGTGAAAACTGGTCAGAGAGGCAGATACGTGGCCCTGAAATAAAGTTTTATGTAACTGGAATCCAGCTGATCTGTTTGCATATATATCAATTAAATTATGAAGCAACAGTGAATTAACATTCTTTGACTGATGATCTGTTAAATCCTGTAGTCCTTATCTGCAAGTTTGTTAAGGGGTAAAACTGTCAGAAGTCGCACTTGACCTTGATGTCTGTTTTGTTTCTCATGGGTGACATTTACAGCATTCAACAGCAAAATGTACTGAGAGAATTTAAGCTCTACCCTTGTCCCAAATTAACTGACATAAACTAATTGGCTTCACTTTAATGTAAAAGTGATCGTGACAGTGAAGAAGTTCAACACCCTGTATCTCTGCAAATTTAGGACTTTTGTCCACTTAAGAAGGAAAAAACAAACGTCAAGCTGCATATTCAGTCATAACAAACTTACTTGTCTAAGCAGAATGTTTTGTATTTTGGACACTTCTGAAAGACAGTTGCTCTTCTACCATTTTCCACAGCACTATATTTAGGCTGTGTCGTGAGCTGATGGGTCTCTGCTCTTCTGAAGCCACAGAGCCACTTTATTACTAGCGGGAAGAGATGTTTGACATCAGATCACATCTCTTTTTTTCCAGTTTAATTTGTGTCATGCTTAATTGGTCCCTTATGGGCCCGCTTCTCCTATTTTTTTTTAGAATGGACATATTGTCCATGGACCCAGGCTGAAACCTTTAACCATCATAATCACTCTGTCTCTGTGAACACAGAGTGGTAGAGATGTCATAGTTTTGTGGAATCAGACAATTTACATGATCCACTAATCTAAAGCTGGCGTGTTCACTTCCTCCTTTACTCAGCCCATAGGCATTAGCATGATTACCGTGTGGCATCTTGGGCTGACAGTTTTGTTCTGAACATCGTAAAATCTCTCCCTCTCTCTCTCACACACACGCACGCACACATATTTGTACACCTACTCTGATTTTCCCACATGCTCCACAGATCCAGCCACCAGTTGCTGAGCGCTCTCTCTTACCCCCCGAAGCACTGGCTGCATGCGACCCTCCACAGACGATATCAGGGTAATTGACAGTGACTGGAAATATGCAGCATCATTGAGCCCCGACCCGTGTGACTAACAGGGTTAGGGCCTCCCCCCTTCAAGACCAACCCTTCCTCCAAAGCCATCAGTGACATTCAATTTGTGTTAAAGCTCCCCTTTGAGAGGCCCCCAGGGGCCCGATTTGATTAACATATTTTATGTCGAGCCCTTGGATGTAGCCGGGAGTGCTTCAGGCCCTGTATTAATAATAGTCAGAGCCCATTATGGCTGACTATGTGACGACACTGACAGTGAGGCCTGACGTTGGCCTGTGGACGACTCCTCATTGAGGCAGAGACGTGACTGGTCTTTAATGGAACGGAGATTCCTGATTTTTTGCGAGGCTTCTGTGCGATTCTGCCATTTCACTGACGGCTCAGCCATGCCAGCTTGAGGCTAATCAGAAGTGATTCATGTAAGCGAGTCACAGTGCTGCATTGGATTGAATTTGTTTCATCTACGGTTCTCTCCATCACTTATCAGCGGAATGAACCGCCATGAAATAAATGGAGGGGAGACAATAGCTGCCGTTTGTAAGGGCACTTTTCCCACAGTCCTATCTGTCATGAAAATGGACACACACTGACACAAGTACAATGCGACAGACAGACGCACACTCGAACCCGACTTCCGAGAGTGTCTACAGTAAGGACATTCCTGCGCTCCACACGCCTCGATCATTGTCTGCTGCAGCCGTGCAGCAAACAAAAGAGGCGTCCTCTCGGCCTCAATGCCACGGAGCAGTAAAATGTAACCATGTTACCCCATAAATGAGACTCCTCTCCCCTCAGTTTTTATAGCTGGTTGATGGAATCTGTATGTATGAGGAGCCCTTTTCACTGTCTCCTGTTAAAGCCCCCAAAGTCCTTCAATAAATACTTCCAAGACACAGTTTATTTCAATGGGCTTGGACAAAGGAGAGCCCCCTGTAAATCAGTGCTTTTGTTTAAAAAAAAAAAAAATACTCCGTAATATCATTCAGCAGGTCTTGTGATACTCGTGCTGAAACTGTAAGGCCTATAGAAACCTACAAGATGACCCTTTTCTCTGTGTTTTAATTTCCCTCACACGAAGACAGACACATAAGCAGCCTTTGAAAGGAGACTGTATGGGTTCTCATATATGGGGCAGCAAGGGAGAAATTGGCGAAAGCTTAAGTTTCGCCCTGGGCCTGTAATGATTTGAAAGAATGTAAAGCCCATGACAAAAGCGACTACGAGGAAATACAGGGGAACAGGTGGTCATCGCTGCGTCCCCCGTCCCCCCTGCTCCCAGCCTCGGCACAGAGACATGAAGTCAGTCGAGGGGTTTAGATTTCAGTGATAAAGACCCTGAGGTTTGTTTGCTCTTTATGTCTGCAAAGATGTGTGAAAAGATGCCGGACCTCTAACCCCTCCCCAAGTCTCCCACCAGCCACGAGGATGGGAATAAGAGGTCAAGGATTCCAAGGCACAGGAAATCTTCTGTCACCGCTAGTTTGGGAAGAACAGATTGGATATGTGGTTGGAAAATGCGGCCTCGACTTGACTGTTCTTCTTCATATCTGTGGAGTGGAGAGTGGGAATATCTTAAGGCTGCACTTGGGAGGATATGAATAAGCAATCAAACCTGCTGGTAGTTGAAAAGCAGGCATGCAGTATAAATAAAGATAAGATTTACCGAAACTTTATCTTCCTCATCAGCACGCCAGATTAATTCTGGGTTGAAGTAAAAAGATATCTACTGTGCAAGTACAGACTTTCAATTTCATTGTAGGACCATTTAATATGTTGAGCATAGCACAGTCAGGTAAGTTCTTCTAGTTAGATTTTATGTTCTTATGATGATGATTCTGTTAGAACATGCTGGTAGGATGAGAATCTCAGTGTCCAAATTACTCAAGGTAGCAAGAGAATCAGTGTGTTATAGTTTGTATTACACAATAGACGCTAAGGGAAATTACTCCAGGTAGAAAAGCACAAGTATCACAAACCTGGCTTATGGAGAACATTTCTCTGAATTTGGACAGAAGAACATTCCTGGGAGCTCTGAAAAAAAACGTACGAATACAACATTTCTACCTGCAGAACTTGCCAAAACTTTTCACGTATTCACATCTTTTCCATTGCTGCAGTACTGATACTGATTATATCTGGTGGTGATATTTGATGCTGTATGGTGCATTTACAAGGACCACACATTCAGTATTTTATGTTATGTGTAGTCGCAAAAATGGTCATATGTTATTGTATTGTTGTGTACACTTAATACATGCATAACAAAATAATAAAAAGTATAGTAAAGAGAAGAGAAGAGAAGAAAAGAAAAGAAACGATAAAGAGCAACGGTGAAGTGACTAAAGAACCTGAACTGAGTTAGTGATTACGCACTCATAGCTGCACATACAGGCTGAGACGGGCTGATCTGATGGCCAGGGGGCCGTGCAGTGTTTAACTGTGCATGTGTCTTTGGGTGTGTGTAACCATGTGTGTCTTCACCTTATCTGTTTCCATCTGTGTGTGTGTGTGTGTGTGGTTTAGGGCTGTTGTAACCATAGGAGCATGATGACAGATGAGCGCAGGGGAGGGCAGGCTGGGTAATCAGGCAGCAGGCAGACCTTCAGGTGTGTGATAAAGCTGAAGTGGGGTGGATAGGATGTGGAGGGGTATAAGAGAATTTTATGGTACTGTGCATGTGTGTGTGTGTGTGTGTGTGTGAGAGAGAGAGAGAGAGAGAGAGAGAGAGAGAGAGAGTTCTGCTTGGGTGAGCTTGAAGAATGCCTGTGTGGATCCTGGCAGGTAAAGAAGGAGCTCCTTTCATCATATGTACCTCGGTGCCCCAAACCCCACCCCAGTTCTTTTTTCTCCATCTTGCAGTGGCCCTCCTTCTAACAAACACCCCACCACCGCCGCCGCCGTCTCCACCATTTATTTCCCCTGCGCACTTCCTCCATTATTTTCAGGAAACATTCTTAAAAAGAAAATGAATGCATGCTTTCCAACTCATTCAGAATCCACCTCATCCTCATTTTTTTTTCCTTTTACCCCTCCGATCCTTCCCTCCCTCCCTGCCTGCGTCTGCTCTGTAGCGTGGGAGCTGTCAGTGGCGTTTGCTCTGACACACACACACACACACACAGATCCCCAGCAGCAGGCAAGTCCCCGTGCTTTAAAGGGCAGCGACTAATTAGCCATAATGGCTTCCATTTTGTCCCAGCCTTGCGTCATGCCTTTGATGCCGTGATTGGGGGCACCCAGGGGGGAATACCAGACAATTTTCCATGTCTGATTTGTTTGAAGGAAAAGTGGGTGTGATAACAATGATGTCAGGGCAAAAGAGAAGCCATGTTAGTGTTTTCCCACTGAGTGATATGGACTTTGTCCTCGTATCTTGAGTAGGTAATTACTTCTCGTGCAGTAATGGAAGGTTTGTTGCTCTTTTTGTTTTAAAGGAGTCCGGTGAGACCATTTGAGGCCAGGAAACAAGATGGTGATGTGATGGTACAAGAAAAATGTGGTTTATAGTTGGTAGAAAGTTGCGTTTTATTACAGAAGGTATTTAGCCTCTCTGATCTGATTTAAGGATCATGAATCTTTTCAGTTTAGATTTTAGTTTAGCTATATATATCAGAATATGCTGACTGCCAGGTTAACACATGTCATTTTGAGTTTGCCAACAACACAAAACATGCAAGTGGTCTACCTTAGTTCAAAGAAGTTGACCTTTTTTTTCAAGGGTTTAGTACATTGGTGGGTTGTTTGGGTCATGGAGAAACATGCTCTTTTTGAGGTATGAGAATAAGGTTTTTATCTTTTATATTTTGTAGAAACTGCTGCTACTTCAGAACCTTTGTGATGAAAAAAAAAAGCTTTACTTTTCCTGACTGGAAAGCATCACTCACTCATCTGTGAATGGTGTGAAGCATCTACTTTGAACCTGAGGGGTAACATCTGTACTAAACGGGGGAAGTCGCACTGAAACTGTCCCTGACGGTCACCACCCCGTCCCCTCTGCCTCCATGGATCAGGTTGACTGGTGAACTATAGCGGCGGAATCCTTTGAACCTCCTTAACACATACGCACACATGGAGGGAAAAAGACAAACACACATAAACACAAGAATACACACACCACTGAGGCGGTAATGGTGCTTGAAGCCCAGTGCAGCACAGCTCTCCCTGGGGGAGAGAGAGAGAGAGATGAAGGGAAGGAGAGGCAGGGAGCGTCAGGTTCTCCCACCCCTCAGCATCTCTGAAATAGGTTTATCTCTGCCAGGGAGGTGTCTCTTTGTATCGCCACGCCGGAGACTGAAGAGAGAGGGAGAGAGAGGATGAAGGCAGCCAGGGTAAGAGGGACACGAACAGGCGGAGGGTGGGAGAAAAAGAGAGATAGAAGATGGAAGGGGGAGGTGAGCCCTCACTGGGATGGGACCACCTGCGTCGTCTCCTTTGCTGGGAGATTATGCGGGCACACAAAGCGATGCTGGGAGGAGGGCAGGAGCCCAGTGTCAGGAGAGTGAGCAGCGTGGAAAGTGGAGCTGGCGTGTGTGCCAGGGGTCTGCCACATACTGTACCACCACCACCACCACGCTCCACTCCCCCCCACAACTGCTTCCCATAGTTTCATGTCTCTCAGTGTACCTCCGTTCCCCCTCCTTGTCCTCGCTCCCTCTCTAAAACAGTGTCAGATGTGACTGCAGGTCGCTCATATTTACTATGCTCATCCATGAATATAAAAGGTATAGATTAGAAAGTAGATGCACAAATGTTCCATTATAATTAAGTGTATGGACAATGAGAAAACCTGTTTTGGGATTCATCAGTGAAATTCCTCACTTCCTCAAATTTACATTAAAATGCTGGTTAGAAGCCCCAAACGAACACAACAAACTTACTTAATGTCCGTGTGTGTGATAGAGTGTTATGGCCTTGTTTGTTAGGATTGACAAGTTTCACGTGTAAGTCTTGATTCAAAAACTAAACAAATGAGTACATTTAAAGAGCCGTCAGTTTTGGTGTTTTTTAAGTGGAGCAGTTCAAGTTAAAACTGCATTAGCAGTAAAATTAGAAGACGTTCCTTCTGTGTGTTGCAAACACTGCAGTAGTTATGCTCTCTTTCAGATATGTAAGTGTACTGAAAAAATAACATTCTGCTTTCCTGACATTCACGTGGTTTGGATCCGAATGTGTGAAAGAGTTTTCTGTCTGTGCTGTAGTTAACACGTTATCTCTGCTGGCTTCATATTTCTTGCTTTAGGCTATTTCCATGGGTATTAGATAGCAGCAAATTCCGACACGTATGTTTTTGTAATTATGTGTGAGTGGATAAATCTAGCGCTGAGGGTGTGGAGTTGCTATGTGCAGATTTCCTGCAGGTATCATGCCTCGCCTGTGACATCCTTGTGCTGCCTCTTTTATCCCTTAACTTTTCTGTTTTCTTTTTGAACCTCCCCCGCCAGAGCAGCTCTCGGATACCTGAACCCAAACTTATTTTTCTATAGCGTGCAATTTAGTGTGACTGTACAGTCTAGTGCTTTTGTGCATTTGTTTAAATATGTTTTTTGGGGTCGTCTGAGAGCAGGATCTCATCCAGAGCTCACCTCAAGTGAATGATTACACTGTTATGGTCATGCTTCTTCTCATTATAGCCAAAACCCACAATCTGATGTTTCTTAATTTGTGCTACTGCAGGATTATTGAGAAAAAACACGATGAGGAATATTTTCCCTCCTGATTGATCAATTGCTGATCACAGGAATATTATCTGGTTGCTTGCTGATTTTTACAACTTAATTGTCTTCTGCGATTCATTACACATTGTCATTGTCAAAAAGTGTCTGAGCAGCAGTGAGTCCCAGACTCCTGGTTGTTTGAACTGCTCTTTGAATAAAGATACAACCACACAATAAAAATGCCTTTATTGTCAGGGCATGTTAGACTGTAAAATACACTTCGACATGTTTCAGCATCAAGCTCCATTGCATGTTTTACATAAACAAGGAATTTGCATTGTCAGCGAAAAGTAGAAAAGCAAGCTCTTCCCCACTGGCTTTGTGACATTTGGTTTTCAATCACTTTCCTCATAGAACTGCAATTCATCCATCACGGTACTCAGTGAAGTTGATATATTGTGGTTAAACTACCACAGACCCTCCTCCCCAGTGTCAGGGATGATCCCACAGCTGTGAGTCGAGGTCCCCATCATGGATGTTACTGCCAATGACTGGTCGGTCCCCATTGTTTCAGGCACTGTCATTGGTCAAGAGTAATAGCTGTTTCTGGTTAATTATTCCATGCCTGGGCATTGGTCTGGAGCTGAACCTCAGTTAACCCCCAACTCCTCCATCAATGTACAATGACTTCATTTGGACTTCCCATTCACTCCAGCCAGCCCTTAAATCTAATAAATGCTGAGCTTCTTTTGTCTTTTTGCTGATGCAAGCTATTAGGGTAGCACCAAGGAGCATCTTGGACCAGGTCTGGGCCACGCCAGTTTTGACGAACCTATTCTGTAAAAGTCTCGCCCCCTGGCTTGTCGTCTTTTCTAAGAGGTCTCTGAGGAACCCGCGGACCTCAGCAAATTCTCAGCCCAAGGTGAAAAAGGGAACAGAAGGAGAGGGAGAACAGAGGAGGACCGACCACAGAGGCAACCTGTGCTTCTCAAGGTCTGCCTGAATGGGGTTTTTTAGGTATTCATTGTGGCCATCTCTTTCACCCGCTCTCTATTCTTCAAAGTGCTGGCGGAGCCCCGGCTTGGCGTGGGTCTGAGCTCGCATCGTTCCCAGCAAGAGCTCTGCGGGCCACACTGATGTTCTAATCATAACCCGGTTGCTGTAGCTTTGTATGGAGCGTTGGGAGAACTGAGGACTGGCTTCCTGCCGCTCACAATCCCTTTGTCCCCCTGGAAGGTGCCAGCGCCAGGATTAAAGCTGGCCACAATAGAGGTCACCTCGAAAATTTTTCCCGCTCCCTCTCTCTCTCTCTGGTGGTGTGTCTGTAGGGAGAGCTGGGAGGTAACAGGGTGAGGAGATTGAAGAAACTGTTTTTAGGAATTTAATGTAAGCATTTAACAGATTTTATTATCTAAAGCAACTTACAGGAGGGTGAGTGTTTAAGTGACTGCTTGCTTGCCTAAGACCAATTCAGCATAGGGCTGGTGTGAATCCAGTGTGTGTGGTTCTTTTTGTTTAACAGCAGATTGGTTTGTGTGTGCCAGCGGGAGTTTTTGTTATGTTAATGTATGTGCAGTCGTGTATTTGTGTCACTGACTGTAAAGACATTTTCAGATAAATAATTGCCCATTTTGCAAGATCTCTTTAATGATGTTGCACAACAACTATTCAGTCAGCACAGTCAGCACAGTCATGCAAAGTTTTGCATTTTCTGAGAAGAATCTTGCAGATAACCTCTTTAAAGTGGCATTACATTGCAGTGACTCTGACTAATTTCCGTTTCTGTGCAGAAGCTCCAGACAGTCAAATGACTGCAAAACCTCCGGGGAGCGCTACATTTCTCCACCCACGCTGTCTCTAGTTTCTCCACAGAGCCTCTCAGAGATGTCATAAAAGATATCAGGTGAAACAACCCATGATGACATTATTACAATTCAGTAGTAAAACTGCTCACTAGAGAGACAACAAGAAGACACAGTTCATGGTAGAATATATTGTTGTCAAAAAAAACAGATGGACATACTTTTTTTAGTACATGTCAGAGAGGATGATTCAAATCCATGGTCATTTTTTGAGGCTTTAGTGGCAGATGTTGTTATTATTTTGTCCAGACACTACGCACATAGTCCACACGCTATCATATACATAATTCATGTCAAAAACAGTTCCCAAAAAGAACAAAAAAAGGTAGTCTTTATTACAGGGCTGTTGTATTGTATTGCATTATGTTGCACGGTAGTTGTGGTTATTGTATTAAATCGTCACATTTGCCAGTTTTATCAACACTGATAACCACGGAGGGATGACTTGCATACAATCTGTGCACTGCAAAATACCAACAGTTAATTTGTGAATATAAAACCTTAAATATTTCTAAGCGTCAGTTTTTCAGAAACTAAAAAATGAAATGTTTTGTCATCAAGTTAACCACTTTGCATGTTTGAATTGCTCTAACAGCTGCTCACACGGGATCTTCAAGTGTTTTTCTTAGCTCACAGAGATCTTTGTTATCTTTCTGTTAACAGAACATATAAACCACTAAAATTGGGAGTGTCCTATCAAGTAAAATAAAATTATATCTGTACGCTTAACGAGACATAAGTCAGTTACTTTTATACTTTGTCCAGCTCTGTGTAACACGTGTGCAGTCGGCGTCCCCCCTGACAGTGATGAAGCGTGTGATCATAATGATGACCATGAGGATGAGCCCACAGTTCTCTCCCCAGCACGCTCCCTCACTCTCACATCTCGACCATGCAGACCCCCAACCATCATGTAATAAATGTTCAGCGCCATAATCAATTTGCAATGCTTGGGGAGCATCACTCTTGATTTAGCCTGTAAAAATAAAAGGGAAAGAGAGAAAGAAAAGGATGAGGCAGAACACAGAAGACAAGAAGGGTCCTTGTGAATGTGCAAGAGCGCGAGGTGAAGAAGAGTAACCAGGGGGGTCTATTAGAGAAAAGACTTCCCGTGGCGTAAATAGTATTCATAGATGACAGAGTGGTCGTGGGGGATAGACGAGGGTCTTCTTCTGTGTGGAGCTCGATCCGACTCATTCTCCGCCTGGCTTTTCTTCCTGACGCGGCTCGCCAAGGGGCTCCTTTGTGCCCTAGCAGCAGGTAGCAGTGGAGTGGCAGGTCAACTCTCGGGCCAACACAGCTACCCCCTTTCTCCCACTGACCCCCGCTGAGTGTTTCTTTCTGCAAGAGTGAAAGCGTAATATTGTGCATGTGTGTGCGAGATGTGCAAGAGAAATTTCAAAACAAACCAACAAATTTTAATCTTATTTGAAATAAACTATTACCCTCACATCTTTGGCAAAGGCTCTTAATTTGATCCTCTTTTTTCATTATCTTTCAGTCTGATCTTTCTAGATTTGATGCACCGACTTAATTTTTTATAAAAAGCCCTCCAGTGTAGTTAAGATTTGATTGAAGATTTGAGATAAGATTTTTTTAGATAACAAAAATTCCTAGAAAAGAGGAAAGACATATCTCGATTTTACTTGCTCGCAATGCATATCTTTGACCCAAGGCAGCTGTAGTTTTCATATTGTAGTTTTTCTAACTGATTGAAAGCTTTTTATCCCAGACTGTTTTCTTTCTCTCCCCATGGTAACTTGAGCAGTTTTCCCAGTGGGTGGTTCACTCAGCCACGGGGCTGCAGAATGGAGTTGCCCATATAGCACGCAGCCTAATCGAATAACCACCCCAGCATGGCGCCCAGCGTGAGTGTCGTCCCCAGAGGGAGGCTTGACCGGAGGCTGCAGGTACCTTTCATTGCTGCCTGGCAGGCTGACTCCTTTCTCCAGCATCCTGCTGCTAGAAATTTGTTGGCCCCCTCCGGGTTTCTTTCTGGGAGTGTCAGCTGTGGGGCCCTGATGGGAGATTTGTTGATATGATAACTCGATTAGACTACAGGATGGATGACATGGTGGCAGCGAGCCAGTCAGCAGCACACAGGGAGGTACTGACTCCTCTCCTTAACCTCTCCTCAGGAGCCCAGGGCTCAGCACCTGCCCTCAGCTAATCAGCCTCACAGCACAGGATGGTGGCCGGAGGAAAGGTTGAGGTCAGGGCCTGTTTAGATGTGAAAGATGGCGCACTGTGCAACACTGGTCTGCAAACCCTTCGTTCCATGGCATCCAAACGCCTTAGGTGACTGGAACCTCACATGAGGAAGGCATCTGAAACATCTTTAAGTGTCTCTCATTGTGTCCTCTGTTGAAAACTCCAGAGCAGAAGCAGACAGACATTTGATAAATGTTCTTTTTCAGACATTATGGTTTTAGGGTTGTAATTGTCTGTCATGTGAGGAAGGCCTGAATGAGTTCATTATCTCTGGTATGTAAAGGGATCTACAGTTTCTAGTTGAAACAGTGTAGAAGGAATGTACAGCAATTAGGTGTGAAAATAATTTTAGCATTCTTTTAACACTCTCACTGCACAAGAGTCTTGTGATCTTGCTCAACATGTCATTGCTTTCCAAAGCTGTTATCAACTGCAGTTCAATCCTATTTCACAAATGAAATCAGATGGTGTAAAATTCTCCAGGGTTTCATTAGCTGGGATCGCAGGGCCTTGCCTCACAGGTTTTCATCACTAATGGGACAGCCAAAAACACTTTCTGATGCACAATACCTCCTCTGTATGTTCTCCAGGTTATTTGCTACATGGTGTACTGGGGCCACTCAAGTCAATTAAGTTCACATCTCCACTTTGGCCAAACAAGGGATTGTGGCGATATGAGGAGCGCTAAAGACCAACAGGAGCCTCCCCTTCCCAGCCCAGGCATTGAGGAGCAGCAAAAAGGACACCAAACAAAGGGCGGCCCCTCTGTGTCTCAATGACTCCTCTCTTTGTTGCCTTCTTGGGCCCCATAAAGGAAGAGGGACGCTCTTGTTTGCCCAGGAGGTGGTTTAATGGCCTTGGGTAGAACAATGGCGCCACATTCAAACCATCCAGAGGGGCTCATTATATGGGGCAGTCCCAAAGCGCGGGGTCCCTGGACATTCCCACTGGAGTGCAGGCTGAATGGTGGCGTTGGGCGGGACGGGCAAGGGGGGCATACAGGGGGGAGAATAGAGACCATTGCGGTGACAAGCAGGTTCCATCTGCCCCCAGTGCCTCCTCACCTTGCATCACGACAGCTAGGGGCCTCTTGTTGCACAAAGGGCAAATTTAGTGTGTCGGGGTGGTTTAAAATGCTCACTTTAGAAGAGACCATTGAGGGAAATATCAACACTGTAGACCACGCAATGGCGCATTCAGCCTCTCCTGCCCCCTTCCCATTGACCAAGTTCCTTTTCCTTTCACTCCTTTTCTCTTTTTGGCTCCATTCAAGTCCCACTTCTCTCATCTCACAAACTCTTCAGTCCAGGCCATTTTTCCCATACCTTGCAAAGGGGCGGATGACAAGAATTAAGTTAGTTCTGGCCCGGCCCAAAGGTTTTGTCCTCTCTAAACTATGGCAGGTAACTGTGGCCATGATGAGATGGGTCATCAATCATCAGCCAATCTTCTCTGGTGATGTGACATAGGCACCAAGGACCCCAGATGTTAAAGGATGTTAGTAACACATAATATGTGGTCTCTGGCTAACTTATCAGCTTCCATTGGTTTGAGGGCCCTGACAGAGTGAGTGTGATGGCATGCAAACATCATATACGATACATGATAAAAGAAAGCCCAAACATCTTTTCTGCTCCTTTCTAATCAATGTCACAATTTATAGCTGTTTCAACATATGAGCTGCAGACAGTGAAGACGGTGTTGCCTTTTGACAGGTGTAGCACACTACAGGAGCTCGTTCATATCAAATACGTGCTCACCAACTGGAAATACCCCAGTTTAGATTAATTGTGTCTCTCAGGTTAAGTGTGCAAGAGGAGGAGAGGGGCGATTTATTTGTAAAGATGACTGGTTTTTCGCTGATATGGGCGCTACATGTATTTGAACATATCTACAATACCACAGGCAAGCGGAAAAGAGTACGTAGCAGCTATGCGCTGTTCAGCATCATCAATATGCCCACTGAATTCCCCATACAATGACCTGCTCTATTCACACATAGGCTCGAACAGGCTGATTCTGACATTTGTGTTCACATATACAGCACCTCTGGGTGATGTCTGGAAATTTCAGGGTCGCAGTGCATGTGTGAAAAGGGCTTCTGCTTTCATCATGGAGTTGTTGAGGACTGCTTACATCAAGTGGTTACATAATCTGAACATGATGTTTTACAATCGCTGGCTTCCAGTTGATTTGATTGTACTGCTACAACTCACCGTCATCTTTGAAGTGCTTTATTCAGAATTATTTTCCCGTAGATTTAATGGCTGACTTTAAAACTCTGGCTTGTATTGCAGTTTAGGTTCATTTGTTCAGTTCTCAGATAGATATCCTCATGTTCTGACCACACAAAATACATTGCCTGATACTGAGCTGCAAAATATACAATGAACAGAAATCTCCCATAAGCTAGTATGTAGTTTTACATATTAGAGGAAGTTTTATTAAAGTCATAAAAGTTGCTGCCTGCTTGCTGCAACACTCATTCACATGTGGAAACTGTGAAAAGATCCCAAGGCATTTTGCCAAGGACACCAGGGTGCTAGTTAATGAGGGAGCATATAGCTTGCTTTAGTCACTCATCTTTTCACAGACAGAGATGCAAACTACTGACCTTCTGGTCACACCTAAACAGCTTAAATAGCTTATTTGGAGAAAAAAAAAACACACACACACCAAAAAAACACTACAAAAGCATCTAACTAACTGAATGGTGATTTTAAATATTAAGATCAAAGAGACAGAACATTCCCTCTTTCCAAACTCAGTGTGAAGGCAAGCTAAAACTCATTTGTTGAATAAATTGCTACTAGTTGCAGATATTTGTAGTTTTCTTTCTTTGTGTATTAAAAGCAAATGAAATGATCCTCTTACTTGCTGCCCATATTTACTCGCAGTTTGAAGTTTTAAAAACTTTCAGTGACATCACAATTTCATTGTTTGTAAACATTGTAGTGTTAAAAAAAGTTCAAATTAAGTAGATCCTTGCATTTCATAGTTTTGTGAATGCTTCTCTCGCTGTGAACTGAAGCACATTATCTAAACTCTCATCGGAGATGACACATGTGTCCAGCTCTCAGACACATGTGAAGTCTATTCAGTATTGATTTTTTACATGGGCCTTTAACGTTGAAAACGATGATTAAGCGCTCTGAAATAATTTCTCAGGACCCTTCAGGTTAAGGCCATGGGAACAGCAAATGCAAAGGATTTGACACAATCGTCCATGTCTAAGAGCATATGCCCGGACCTGAGAAACGTTCTGTCTCTGCGGCCTGTCTGAGGGACAAGGCCTCCATGGTCACCAAGCTACTCGTAGCCTTATAGTCTCCAGGGCCGCATCTCCCAGACACCCCACTGTGCAGCTAGCAGCTATCACTGGAGCTCCCACTGGGCAAACTCAGCAGGGGCCATGGGCGGCGGGCAGGCTCCCCGGGGTCCAGATCGCACCCATTTTGCGCCAGGCTTTTGTGCATGGGCCCGCACATGTGTGTCTGTGCTCTAAAATGTACATACTTAAGAATCTGTGTGTGTGCGTTTGGGAATATGTGTGTTTCCCTGTTTGGCCCCATGAATCTGAATTGGGGGAAGAAGTTTTCCACCAGATGCCTTTGCTCCCAGAAGTCTTAGCAGGGTGCCAGCGAAGTCCCGCTGGGTCCCCACAGTAGGAACATATATCTCGCTGCAGGGGAAGGCCATCAGCCCTAATGATGAGGCACATCAGTCTTCCTCTCAGCCTGGCCTGACATGCCCAAGTGTCTTGTTCATGGTGGCATATCCATGGCGAAAGAATGCATATGGTAGGGGTGCTTTATGAAGCCCTGTGGGAACCTGTGTTCACTCTCAGCGGTGGAGAGCATTTAGAGATTGTTCAGCGCTGTTGGCGCAGTTTACTCGCTTGGCAGGAGGTTGTGATCTTCTTCCCCTGTGCACAATTTCCCTCCTGTGCTTGCAGATGTATAATTAAGTATTTGTTTTATTTACTTCTCAATTATTTTACTATAATGCAATGATTTTGAATGCTGAATGTGATTTGCTTGCAAACTACAAATCACTTGTCATACCTCTAGTGGTTTGAGCAGTTTTGAGGGTTTTGTAACTTCACCAAAAATACAACTACTAAGGTAAGGAGAGATAAAACAGCCTGAAGTATCGGTGCTGAGATTTAGTTTCAGAGAGCCTCATGAGGAAAACGGGCAAAACAGGGTAGCAGGGTAACTTTGAAATCGCCTACGAAGGCAATGCAGTTTTCAAGCCCAGAACACGGCTGTTTTTGGTATTTCAGCGATGATCGCAGCAAGACTGTGTTTCCTTCCAAAAGGAGAGTAGGACATCAGAGGTCACACTGTTCTGCCTCGCTAGCACACATCTCCCCCATTTTGCTTTCAACATCTCCATCACTGGGAGCTATGCGCTGCTGCAGATTATATAATGACAAGCATTTTACTTCTGGACCAAAACCACATCAGAAAATGAAGCAAACAGAGGAGAGAGATGGAGGAGCAGAGGGAAGAGCACAGAATAAAAAGACATGGGCCCATGCGTGGCCATGAATGACTCCAGAGGTTGTTTTTGCATGAAAGAGACCGCTTTTCAATCCCTCTCTCTCTTACTTTGTCTCTATCGCCCTCTCCTTCTCTTTCTTGCTTGCTGTGTGGAGAGCGAGTGGTGCTTCGCTTGCCTCCAGCCAGGAGGTAAAACTGAACTGCAGAGCCAGGCTGCCAAATGATGAAAGACTCTGGCATCCAGGGATGCTATGAGCCTCGACCAAGAGCTCAGAGCGAGAGAAAATGCTCGCTTTTCAACTTAACACTTTTTTCCGACTGCATTTCTTCTCTCTTGCTTTTTTTGGTGCCGTTTTTTTTCCATCATCAGGGTGAGCAGTATTTTTTTTCTTTTTTTTATGAGCACTTGCACCGCAGCCTTGGAGCAAGAGCTCCTCGTGGGAGACGGGTGGATGGATGGAAGTAGTGAGGAGGAGGAGGGCAAAAGGATGGGCAGAGAACTGAATGTTTATGTGGGTGTTTGTGTGTATGTGTGAACTGTTGGGATGCAGGGATGCAGTCTGAACGTGGGTGTGCAGTTTTTCTTATTGCCATCAGTGCTACCGTGACTACATTGACCCCCCCACCCCTAAAAAAAAGGCCACGTTGGAACATTGTGATTTAAATCTGTTTTCAGGACTGAAATTAAAAAGTCTTCAGTTTTTCCCCCAAATTTCATTGACACATCATCTCCATTCACAATGACAGCTCATGAATATAATTTTCCAAAAATACACAATATCACGGTTAAATAACATTTCTTCTTTTTCTTTGATTCTCCAAGAGGCTTGTTTACAGGATCCCGCTAAATGATTTATCATTAAGATTTCATTTAAAAGCCAGTTAGCAGCATTGGCAATCCCAACACATGAAATATATCTGTCATATCTACGCTGAGCTATTGTTGTTTCTCATCTGCACCCATCAAGAGATGATTTAATTTCTGGGGAGCTATTCCAGTTCCCTCAGGCTGCTTTTAAACCTCACACAAGGAGGTGTGAGGTCTTCAAGGCAAATGCTTCTTGCTGAGATTCAACCTAATATGACCCATTGTCACAATACAAGTTTTGACTTGCATTTTTAAACGTGATCTACTACCTTATTATCTTCTTCTTTGTTTTCACCAATGTTTTGATATTTTATTTTCAGTTTTTGTTCTGTGGGAAGGGGAGAATGTTTAGACTTTTGCTCCAAGAACTCCAAAAAGATCAGCAACATCATGAACTTTCAGATGACCTGCTGAAGCCAGTGCAGAATTTGCATAAAAACGACACCCTGGGGTCTATTGAGTACAAGGAAACTTCAACCAACTCAAAAATTGATAATGGACAAAAAATAATAGACACTTTAGTTTTGAGTTGAAAGCCTCTTTCACACATAATTGCCAGTTAATTAATTTAGTTTTCAATTCAATTCAGTTCAGTTTATTTATTCCATTTTATATAGCACCAGTTCACAGCAAAAGTAATCTCATAATACTTTCCAATTAGAGCAGGTCTAGACCAAACTCTTTAATTAAATATTGTAATACAGAGAACCCAACATTCCCCATGAGAAAGCACTTGGCGACAGTGGCGAGGAAAAACTACCTTTTAGAAGGCACAAACCTAGGAGCAGACCCAGGCTGTAGGTGGGCGGCCATCTGCCTTGATCGGTTGGCTGACTGGTTACCCGGGTAACCCTTTGATCACCACTCATGTTTTGGTCTTGGGCCTTTTTGTGCATGCCATGGCAATGCCACGGATGGTGGAAGTAATGTGAGGCTTATGGAAACCATCCGTCATAGAACGCAACAGTAAATGATGGAGCCAGGCTGCATGTACATGCATGAAGGGAACACTATTATTTTCAGGAACACAGCAGATGAGGAGCTGTTTTTGTCCGGTGCCCTTGTAATGTAGTTAATATTCAACAAAGTTGCAAGAATAATAATTTGTTTTTCATGGCCATAAATCACGAATAAGTCTCCGATTCAAATACATGCTTACATGCTTGCCCCTGCAATGTTATTGCTTTCTTTCGCAACACAGCCGTACCTGCATTTTCCTGGAAATGTGACTAGGTCTTGAGGTAGGAAATTGGCAGTACATGTATTCCTGAATATCAACCCCTATACTGAGTTGCACACGACCCTATGCAGGAAATGTTCCTGGGCGTTTCAGTGACAGACTGCATGTGCGAATGGGGCTTTAAAATTCAAACTGTATGACGCATTCTTCCTGCTCTCCTCTATATGATATGAGACACTGAGTGGCCCAACAGATAGACTAGTGTGTGTTTGCTTGAGAGACTGTGTGTGCACACCGTGGCTGAATTCAACCACAAACACAGAGGAATCCTCTGATTCTCAGGTCAGGCTGCAAACACCCTGCCAAGTCCCTGGTTGCCTACCATAATCCTCTCTCAAACAGAGGGGAAATGTGATGCAAGGTGTCGGCAACACCATCTAGATTGTATTTTTCTGTCTTTACAGTAAAGCTACTCCCTTCAAAATTCCAGGGGTGTAATCCTCCATCTTACACCATTCCCTCTATTCATCACACTTCATTTTTCATCCCTGTGTGAAGAAGGGAAGGTGAGGAAACTGGAGGAAAGACTTGACTGTGTTTGTGTGTGCAACAAAGAGGATGTCGCCAGCAACACAATCTGAGAAGGGACTCAGAGAGAGAGGTAGAGCAGCTACGACAGTGTGTGTGTGCACGTGTGTGTGTGTGTGTGAGAGAGAGAGAGAGAGAGAGAGAGAGAGGCTGTGTCTGTCTACATCTGCCAAAGCAGATGTCTGTACAGTCTGGAAGTAAGCCTGTCTGCAGCTCCATCACAACACTGGACCTTTCCTCAATCTGATTTAGTCTGCCGCCCTCGTTCATGCATGTGCTGCACTAAATATAAGTGTGTGTTTGTGTGCGCTTACGTGTGTAACTCTGGTGCACGCATGAAAAAGAATAAAAAACACCCAGTGGTGGCCAGAGTCCAGATCCAAAACAAAATCAGTCTCATATGTGGAGGTTGTGTGTGTGTGTGTGTGTGTGTGTGTGGAGAGGGGGGTAAAACCCAGGCCTGTTTATGTACCACACTATGTCGGTGGGGAGACCTTAAATTGGAGCCATGCTGCATGGGATTAGGAATGCACTGCAAAAAATATCCACTTAAATATCCATTTACAAGACTTGTAGTCTTGTAACCCGTCTGGAGAACTAATTTTATTTTAAACAAGTTTGTCAGTAGGAGTGAGAGCAATGTAGCTTCTGATGTAGATTAAGTAGTTTTCAGCAATAACTGCAAGAAAACCCAAATTTAAATTCAATTTTTTTTTTTTAAGATTAACATCACAATTAACTTATTAAAAAATAACTCCTAAACAAAGCATGTTGGCACATTACATTATAAATGAGCACGTCAAAATATTGGCAGATGTCAGAAGTATTGATATACTGAAACGCAAAGGTTTTTAGTGCAAATTCACCTGGAAAGAAAAGTAAGGTCAAGATTACCATGTCTTTCTAATCCATCTCTGCAGCTAACCTTAAAAGATCCTTAGAGATTGATGTATTCGTTTTTCAGTAGGTGAGGTCTTGAAGTTGGATTGGGCCTCAGACTCAAGTAGTGGTGGGTCAAATAATGTGTTCATGGGATCGGAAAACAGTTCCAGTCACCCAGCCAGCAAGTGGAGGCCAAGAAGGATCAGTGCAGTCCTCCATGTGTGGCGGATGTTTTCCACAAGCCGAACAGCCAGCTTGGCCGCAGCTGTCCAAACCGCAGGCCCTGGGAGAAGATGAGGAGGAGGAGGAGGGAAGGGGAAGGAGGAAGGAGGCTCAGGGGGGCAGTGGGGAGGGTGGCGGGCTTGGCAAAGGTCAGACAGGCTGAGGCGGCCGGGAGTGTGGGAACTGTCCGGGAAGGCATGTGCGAAATACTCCGAGACGAGGTATCATCTTACAGCCAGACCGCCTGAAGGAGAGAAGTGCTGTGTGCCTGCATGTTTAAGTGTGAGTGCGTGTGCATGTGTGTGTTTTTAAGCCTTCTGCATGCCTCTGTGTGTGTGTGTGTATGTGTGTGTGTGTATACAGTCGGGAGGCTACTATGTCTCTTGGGAAAAGAGGATGAGGATTTTGATAGTGAGATAGGAAGTGAAGGGAGGAAAATGGACTGAAATATGGAGAGAGGAGAATACAACTCTCTCTCTCTCTCTCTCTCTCTCTCACACACACACACACACACACACACACACACACACACACACACAGACACACATACACAGACGCTCACACAGCTGTGAACATTCCTGCTGCTGAATAGGGTTGTCTTTGAGTGCAAGTCATGTCAGCACTAAAGACTTGTGTGTAGAGGTATGTAGCACATATGTGTAACATGATTTCATGTCAGGGAAGCACTGACAATCTTAACTGCCCCATCAGCAAGAAATTAGCCTGCTGCACCATTAATATTGTTGTGGTTTGGAGCAATGTATGGCGTGTGCCGCTGCGTGTGCATGTTATAAATTGCCATGGCTAGTCCCAGCGAGCTCCTCAAAGTTTCGGCAGTCAGATTCCCTCACGTTTTGAGGGAAACTAGCTTCATAATGATTCGTGTTTGTCTGCAGCTGAGATACACTTGTGGTTTTAATGAAACGCAGACATCCTGAGTTGAACTTTATTTGCACTCGAAGATGGGATGAGAAGTTTCCACACACGACTGCATGTGTACACACACCCTGGCAATTTTAGTGTGGCTTGGCTTGGGTGAGCGTCAGACTCACACACCAAGCAGGTGAGGTGAAGTCTGATCTTGCTGTGTGGATGCCTCAACATGCAATCCTCACGCTACCCCCATCTCATCCCATCGAACCCTCACGCACGCACACACACACACACACACACACACACACACATCCAACCATCTCCTTCCTCATGTGCCTGATCCTCCGTCTTAGAAAAACTCAAAAACAGCCAAACAAACCCACACCTCAGCTGGATGGAGTTTCATACGCCATCTCAACTTTCTGTGCATGTGTGTGTGTGTACGTGTGTGTGCCTTCCTGTCATAACAGTAAGTAAGTGTGTGTGTACCACTAACTCCCACCTTTGTCTGCTCCTCCTGCTCCCATCTTTCACAGGGCCAGGCCTTTGAAGAAGCCTAATCCGGGTTATTTGCTTTCCCATGCTTGTGTCAGGTCCCGCTCTGAATTGACTGTGGAAAATACACTCTAGTCTGTCGACCACTCCCTCTGTCCCTGATTTATCCAAATAGGATGTGGCCAATGGGCGTATATAAAGTAGGCTGAATGGTGGGTAAATATGATCTCACCACCACTCTTTTTATCCACAAGGCAACACTCTCACTGTTGCTCAAAAACCTTTATGTATCCTGACATCCATTCAGGGCTTGTTGCATTCAGCCTGGCTCAATGAGAGGTCCCCAAAGAGTGCCATGCTCACAATGGGGCCTAGTTCATTACAGTAAATAACAGTGGCAGCCGTCGCATTGTTTCTGCAATGCAAGTTGATTTAGCACACTTAAATGGGTAATTGTTTTAGGCCCGGTGGAGCTTCCTCTTTGGGTAGGAAACTAAAAACTGACCCCAGAGCACCCACTCACCCCCACCCCCACACACACACCCTGAGGGAGGAGTAGGGAAGGAAGGAGGGAGGGAGGGAATAAGCACATAGCTGGAGAAGAAGGATTTTTTTTTTTTTTTTACAGGGATAAAGGTGAGGCCTGATGTGGGCTGCTGTTAGTGAAAAAAAAGAGAAAGTTGTGTTGGTTAACAAGTGTGTATGTGACCTGTTTGAGATGAGAAAGTCTGGGTGTGTGTGAATTATTTGTGTGTGCTCTCTCGCTCTCTCTCTCTCTCTCTCTCTCTCTATATATATATATATATATATATATGCGTGCATATATATACAAATACAGTCATTATGCAGGTACAACATGTGGCGTCTAGAACATCTATGTCTACATGTTTGAGTGACGTTCAACACACCCCTTTCATGTATGTGTGTGTGTTTCTCACGCAGCCAATCTCGCACAGCGTAGTTCCCCGGCGTTAGGCACTAGTCATCCCTCTCCCACAGTCACGCGATGGCCGTCTGTGGGTGCCTGCCAAGGCCTCTGCGGCCTCCACAAAGCAGTGCAGCCTGTTCCGTTCCCAGGGGCCCTTGGAGTTCCAGCCTGGCCTCAGCACACCGTGTTTATGTCCTGTGTAATTGCAGACCTCAGCCTGAGCAGGAGGCCAGCGTCTGTCAAAATAGGCATGTGTTCTGTTCAAGCAAGGCCTAAATCACTTCAACTCCCGAAGTCAGACCACGTTTCCCACAACCCCCTGCCTGACTAGGCTAGAGGCCTCCAGGCCCACTGAATGGATAAAGAGGAAATGGACATGGAAATTGTACTATGAGCCATGCTCTCATACACACAGACTACGGCAACAGCAGCCTAATAAGTCACAAGTTTTACACACACACACACGAACATGTTGCAATTACAAAACTCCAAACACATTATTTGTCTTTCACAGCCCCCAACCAGCCATGGGGCCCGTCCTTGGTCCCACACCTTGAGTAGGCAGCCATGAAATGAGGCCCTGTCTGGGAACTGTTGGCAGACCTGATGGAAACAGCGAAAGCGTGGTCCTTGTTAGCTGTGATGACGCTAGCTAGCTTGTCGTCTCTGGGGAGCGTGCTTGGCTGCTGCTGCTGCTACTGCCAAGAGGCTGACAAAGGAAAGGTGAAACATAACCAGCTCTGGGGCCAAGGACTGAAGCTGAGGCAGTTTACTCGACTGATAACAGCTGTAAGCCAATTACATTTTCAAAAACAAATTATTTAATGGTTAGTTAATAAGTTGATCTGACCCCCAGACAGCACCTCATTGTCCTGTTACAGTATGCAGCAGCTATGACAACATCCACTAACCCACGAGGTCACCCAAGCCACTGACCTACTCTGACCAGGGAGGCCTGACCACATATTTATGTTGACCTCCTGCACGTCTCTCTCCTCCCACCCTCTTTCTCATCCACTGTTGGGAACCAGAGGCAGATCAAGGGGTGGGTGGGGTGATGGGTGGGATGGTGACAGGAGAGAATAAGGAGAGGGGAAAATTCCTGAGTGCTTAAATCCCTTCACATCCACCCTAGAATCAGAGAATCAGAGAATTCACAGCCTGCCCACACAAATCCAGCCCCTGTGACACTCCTGGAATGCTGAAGCTTTTTTTTTTTCTTCTTCTTCACCAATTTAGGTAATTACCACAGCGGTCACGGTGCTCAGAACAGAGACCGTGACCCTGGGCGGTGCACAGTGACAGCCCGTGTAGCCGAGGCGGCGCTCTGCTTTGTGTAGCCGAAACCAAACCTGCCGACAAATTCATCACTGACTTCTCAGCAAAAGCCCAAATTTGGTGGCTATAATGCCTGCCAACTGGTGTATTGTGTCGCATCAGGCATACCCAGCATTCCCATGGACTGGACTGGTATGTTGGTTTGTGTGCATCGTATAATGATGCCGCACCATTGATTTGTGTCTTATGTTAAATATTTAAGCAGGCCCTTTATTCGTCGCTGTTTCTTTTCTGCTTCAGTTAAAGCCAGGCACATATTATGGGAAGATCAAATCAATTTTTTGCCATTCTGAAAGAATCCTTATGGGTGTTGTTATGGGTGTTGCGCCTAATATCCAATAATGTAACTTGTTCACAGATAAATTATGGATCCTCTAAAGCTGCTTCCAGACTGCTGTAGAGATTTCTGTCAGATATTTGCTGGAATCTGGACAGTTAGCAGACCCACAGTAGTCAGTGATTTCAACGAAGCTGCTGCTTCCAGAACAGCTGAGGCTGAGCTGTCATCAACTAAAAATGAAGTTCATTTGGGGAAAAATTAAAAACTCAATCTTCACAAGGTCACAAGAAAAAAAAATAGCAAAACTGTAAACAGGTGTTTGTAGATGTTGTATAATCCACGAACAGTGGTAAACTCTCTGTTGTTGGAAATATTCTGTTGTTTCTTTTGCCTCCAGGTGTGAACCACCATAGCAGTTACAGCTATCGCTCTCATCTTTGCAGTGTCATCAAGTCCCAAATAAGCAAGGCTGTATTTTGTTTGTTTTTGCAGACAGCTGATGTCTTGTTTTTCTATCCAGCGAGACCTGTTCCTATTTTGTATCAAGTACATCAAACTTAACAATTTACCATTTACAGCAGACAGTCTGTGAATTTAGTGCAGAAAAGGGGACGAGGGTGTTCCCGAATCAAAGACACAATACACTGAGATTTTATCATTTACAGAGCAGAAAGTGGTTAAACAAAATGAACTATGTCTATACATGTAGGTCACCACAACCGTTTTGACAGGATCCTGGTATGCTGTCTGTAGTCAGTCCAGATGGCGTAGCTCTGATACTGTAGAGTTACAGAGAAAAGCAGGTTGGATGGAAACCCATATCGTCTATATTCACAGGCCAAGGGTTCATAGCAGGGTTGTGTGCTGTGTCAGAGATTTCCATGCACTCTGATATCATCCGTACACCCAGTGGCACTGACGTAAACCTTATACCAACCTTGACAACAGCCACCTATAATAATCTTCAAAGGCACCGGTGGTGGAATGTCTGGAGTCTAACTCTCGCTCATGCCCTCCAACCCTGTGGCAGGTCCCACAACTTTCCATCTGTGTGGGGTTCAGGTTGCACCGTGTCCAGTAAAGATCTCGTTTCACTGCAGGTGTTTCATCAAAGTTCTGGCTGGAGCACTCCTGGACTCAGACCCAGGCTCTGTGAAATGCCTGACTGGCTACAAAAAGCCAGCCAGTGATTAGACTGCACGCGTGTGGTGGGGCCATGATGGGGCCTCCGCTGTAAGCACATCTGAGCATTGTGGCCAGGGGTGTCATCCAGGGGATTCACTCAGACTCCTTAAGGGTCCCCCTCCATCCACCTTCCTCTACTCCTCCTCTTCCCTATTGTTCCCCAGTGCTTTTAATTGAAAATGTATTTCTTGCAGGGCCAGAGGCTGGACTGGGGAGAGGGAGGAGGTGCAGCTTATGAAGATGTGGCTGAGGTAAGGGCCGCAGGGTTTGGCTCTTCTTCAGCACCACCAACTCACCCACGCAGTCAATTTTTTTTCCTCTCTCTTTCTGTTTTTTTGGCAGCTCTCTTTGTTTACTGCTCCCTCACGTATTTCTCCCTTCTAAACTCTTCTCTGTTTGCTTGTCTTTTCTTTTAGAGTCTTGCCTTTCATTTTTTGCCCTCCTGCCTCTTTTATTCTTTGTCTCTCTTTATCGTTCTTGATTGGGCGTGTATAAGGTCCATTTCAAATGCAAATGGTGCCGCTTGGATTGATAGAAGTTATGTGCTGCCAATAGCAATTTGTTCAAAGGAAAGTTTCATCCATTTTAAATCCAGTTGTTGTTTTTTCCAACCTTCTTGAAGCTTTTCCATAAAGACAGACATGAACTCCACTAAAAAGCACACCTTGTTATTCCCAGGAAATTGGAAAAAAATATGTATTTTATGTTTTGGCCCTTACACGATCAACCCTAAAATTTGTTGTGAGACAAAATAAATTTCTGTGCATTTTATTTAACTGGATGATTTCAGGTTTTTGAAATTAGTTTCATATAAAGTGTCCTCTGTGTTGTGCATTTTAATGGTAAATGTCAGAATAACCAGTGGCATAACTTTTTATAAACCTTATTAGTATTGAAAAAATATTGTTGGAAGTGGCTTTGGATCGATCAAAAGTATTTGTGGAAAACCTTTTAGGCAGATTGATAACGAGGCTGACAGAAATGGAAATATTTCATTTGTTCATGGGGAATACTTGGTCCCTGGTGTCCCCTCTGTAACTAGACTGTGATCTCTGGTAGCCTGAGCCCTCCCGTGTTCTCCTGCTCCCCATTAGACTGGAGAAAGACTGCAAAACAAAAATGGTCTTTCTCTCAGCAGACCTCTTGAGGGGCCCTCATAAAGCGTGATTATCTTTTATGAGTTCCTCTCTCATTCCCAGGTCTGGCTCATTGAGGAAAGCAGTGCAGTCAGTGGGCCTCCCTGCTTCTTCAGACCAGCGGACAGGGAGGAAGGCGGGGATCCAGAGGTGAGGAGAGGTGAATGAGGTGCTGGGAATTTTCTCCCCCAAATCCTTTTTGTATTTGTGGAGGCACTACAGGTATAAAGATGTAATGTGAAACGTGTGTCTTATGGGTTTTTGGCTCAGTATGCATCTTGTGGATTATGCACACAGCTGCTTTCTTTCTTAATTAGATTTTTGCCAGGATGGTAAAATCTCTCAAACAGCATTTGAAACTCGCAGCTCCTTTGAGCAGAGTGGCCATTTCCTCCTATTCAGTGGTAGGATACATTCATGGATTTTAATTTTGAGGAAAATATTCAAAACAGAAAGTATGTGTTTTATTGTTATTGTAGTGAGTGCATGTGGTCAAACTGACATAAAAGCAATTGCAGTTAAAGGTGTCCTCTAAACTTGCTAATGCGCCTTTTTTCTAGTGTCTTCTGCAGTAAAGTTATTGATATCTTTTCAAAATTTTTACAAAGAAGATGCAAAAAGATATCCTCTAGGATATGCACTCGTGTGGTCGACACTAGGAAAGACCATAGGGCACATTTAGCATGCCCTATTACCTCTCCTCCCTACATCTGTCTCTGCTTTGGCCCAGTCTATTTCTAAACCAGTGAAAATCATCAGCAGGTTTGCTTAAGGCGACATCAGAATGTGATTTTTCTTCCCTGTTGCTTTAACAAAAGTGTAGACAGATCTGAGGGGAAGGTTGCAAAATGTCTCCCTTTTGTGGAGAGGCTCTAGGAGGGCGAATGTACGGGATGGCGTGAGCGTACCTTGAAATCACTCACAAAGGGATTCAAGGCACAGCAGTAGCCTTTGGCTGGGGATGGTTATCACTTACATCCGCTGCCACTGCCTCCAAGACACGCTGGCTGAAACACAAGCACTCCTTGAATCTGTCAAACTGTCAGCTGCAACAGGAAAATAAATAGGGAGGGAGAGGTGGATTAATAGTAAAGAACCTTGAAAGCACAATGCCTAGATGAAAGAAAATCACCCCTGCAAATGGCTGATTGGTAGCTGACCTAGGGTACGCATTTTGGCAGGCCGCAGCATGACAATGGCGTTTCTGAAATAAGATAGAGAGCCCGCACTACGATGAAATGGCTGCTGCTAGCATTGTCTTCTCCTGCGATTCTTTGACTTCCCTATGACAAATCCCAGTAACACAGACAATTGGCAGACCAAAGTGGGACGCTTTTCGCTATGGAGGGCCCCTGCACATGAGAAGCCAAAGAGAACCCTTAAAAACGAAGCAAGATGTAATGCAGCTTTTTTATGCTCATTCTGGGCCTGTGATAGCTGCAGTGGCATGGATTTGTATCCCAGCTACACTGAAAGGGCCGCTGAATTGGATGGAGCTTTAAAGTGAAGCAAGAAAGCTCTGGAAAATCGGCCCTCAAAGGCACATTTCAACTGGAAAGCGTTTCTTTTAAGCTGTCACTCCTTGGTAGTTGACAATCCTATTATGGCACCAACTTATTGTAATTAAGAGGGAGAAGAGATATATGGGCAAAAACTCATTCATCAGACCACCGAAGATACAAAGAACTTTGTTGTTGCTGTGTGTTTAGGGGCAAACGAAGTGCCGTGCAGTCCGATCACCTTATTTGCATTGACATGTGAGTGATGTCAACGGCATCCAGAAGCCAATTTTTCTTTCTGTCTCTGTCCCTCCATCTCCTCTCTCTCTCTCTCTCTCGCGGGCACCACTTTAAAGAGACGCGATGGAAAATAGGTTTTATGTCTTTTCTCTTCTGCCATTTTTAGAGGTCAGAAAAATAGAGCCTTCAAAAGAAAATCCTAAGGAGCTAACTATCCCTCACCTCATCAACTCCTCTGCAGAAGCCTAAATACATTTTGCACTGAAATTGTGCCCAAAGCTCAATATAAACAGCTGGGAAAGGATTGTGAGCGGCAAGTCCATACTCTGCTATATATTTGCCTGATAGTAAGAGGATTGTGTCTCTTTCTTCTTCACTCTCTCCACAATAGAGAGCTTTTGAAGTAGGAACAGATCACAGAGTGGCATCGGCTAGTATTGTAGTAACTGGGAGATGTCCTAAAGTTTAGGGCCGATGACAGTAATACAAAGCCCTCTGTGCATTGTGGGCAAACTGCTGTCCTCCCTGGGGGCAGCGAAGCCTGACCTTAGAGCTCTTTTTTCCTGGCAACGATTGTGACCATGACTTTTAAATAAACCAAGCTTTTTTTTTCAATCAAACCTTTCAGCTGAGAAACATAATAATCCAATAGTCTGTGTTTTGCTTTGCGTATGATAAATATAAGCCTAGTAAGGTCGTAGTCTTGGCTGTTCATGTTTTTAGTGTATGTATATTTGCATCTGATAGTCCTCTTTACCTCTTTGATCTCGTGCCTCTGCTCCTTCTCCACCTGTCTTGTGTTACAAATGAAGGTGCTGAGAGGGTCAAAATATCAAGGGCCACACTGTTGACATATACAAATACACAGAGATGCTCCTTCAGCGCTTCCCCACACGTCCGGCAGCTGTGTTTTAGGGCCGTCACTCATCCTCTGAGAACTTGTCTGCAGAGACTCTGCAGCTGTGTCACAAATCCCCTCAACATCACGATTGTTCAGTGGAGAATTGGCCGTATTACCCTCATTTCAGGGCTTTCACATGTGTATAAATCAGTTCTTGTTTTGCAATGACAAACGTGATTGATGACTGTAGTGATTATTCACCTTTTGAATGCATGAAGTAATATATGTAGACAAAAACACAGTGACAATTTCAATATGTGATTGAATTTGTAAATTACATCTATGGACCATATGTTGCCTTTTCCTTTCTTGTCTCCTAGGATTTATGTAATACAGTTATTTGGATTATGTTCAGTGGCAGTGCAGCCAATATGGGAGACATTGCATCACAAGAGAATACTGACTGATGCGTCCAGTGTAACCTGTCAATGGAAATAAATTGGATGTGGTTGGTGTGGTTAGTGCAGTGATATTTGAAGGAAGAGAGTCGTCTGAAAAAGATTACCAGCAAATTAGCCAGTATGCAAGTCAAATGTATTTTTGCTAACTGCACTAATAAGCAGAGCACAAAGTTTCAAAGTAATGCATCATTTCTGCAATGATTAGTTATGCAGAGAAAGAGGAGGGTGATAAACTTTTTTGTCTTTTAGAGATTCGATTTGCAACTGGGAGTTACTATTGAGAAAATTAAAGATCATCCTGTAAGACTGCCTGCAGTAACAGAATATGTTGAGAGTCTTGAAAACAGCCCCAACAGAGTTTGCAAGAAAGCCAATTATTTATTTGAAACTGACATTAATAGCTGATGAGATCAGAAATGTTATGAGGTGTAGCATGTGGTAACTCAGGATAAAGTCTGTGGTTTGATAGACATTATACAACATTATGCATTTATTCTCCTGATCCGCCTCAGCTGATGTGGTGACGAATGGCGCCCACTCAGTTCCTCGGCAGTAAATCTACCTTTTGACATATTGTCACACCACACCTCGAACTTTGATCTTAACACTAACTGAAAACAGCACAAAACTGTCACTCACACACACAAGGGGTGGACATGTGTTAACGTTCTGAGTTTTGCATGCAGCGTCTCCGCTTGTTTAACATGTGCAGAGATTTTGCTGGACTTCTGCAGCCGCAGATTTCCTGTGGGCCTGGATGCCAAAACCCGCATTGTGTTGCACCAAAAGTTGAACCTTATTCAACTTTTTTGCCAGACGACCCTGTGATGTTGCCGATATCCACTGCGATAGCACCACAACGACACAGATGGACTGGCTCCATTCAAATGAACAAAAGTGCCGCATTTCCTTCATGCAACACAGCTCTAACCAAGTACAAACCAGCTGTGTGGATCCCCTCATCTCCAGTTTTAGATCATTAGTAGCAGTTTGTTAAGCCATACTGCTCTCTGTACAGCACATGTGCTAAACTCTTTCCAAACCCCAATCATGTCTGGTCACACACCTACACATCGCCATTTTTAGTCTTATACCCACACCACAGTTTTTCAACCCATGACACTCAAATTTTGCAAGTGTGCTGCTGTCCAAAGACTCCAAATTTCTCTCTCATACTTATAAAAAAAAAAAAAGCAGAAACATGCAGGTAGTATTTCTCACCAGGAGGCTCGCTGGCTCAGCTCCCCCTCTGTGCCTGTGAGTTGGGCCTGAGTGATTTACATTGTGCGTTGAAGAGGGCTGCTGGCCGCGTCTTAATGCCGAACACCACGAGGGAGGGAGAAGTAGCCTGTAATGAATTGGTGTTAATGAGCTGTTAACTCTGTTCCAGTCCAAAGCAGCACGGTAACCCTTGCAGCCTTGGCTTCCATAAAAATACAAATATATACAGTATATCACACACACACACACACACCTATGCACACAGTGAAATGCATATATTTGCTTAGAATGAAAATTTTCCTGCACAAACTGCATTTGTTCAACTGCACATACAGACGTCACGTCACCCGCAGACACGCTGACTCTCTCACTCACTTGTTCATTATCACCCGTGTACATGGACGTGCACATACGTGTCCAACGAGCATGACGCTCACACACACACACACACACACTCTATCCCAACACATACTCAGTCAATCAGCCTCTCACTCGCAGGCTAAATGGGCCCCTGGCTCAGAGGCAGTAAATCTTCCTCATGTTGACATATACTTGTGGATGGCGCACACCCAGAAGAGCTGCTGAGCCGATCAGAGTCAAATAACATTTGCAAATAATTCTCCGTGTTTGTTTTACCCTAATGGAGAGCCAGGTGGAAGAGGTTTACTACATTTCACTTGAGGTCAACTGTCAGACACCCAACAAAAACTACTCTGACCATATTTATGTCACTTCCTGTTTTCCCCCTAAGCTTTGCAGTACTCATATTGTGCTGTCATGAAAACCCATGTGTACCACCTAAATATACTTTATATATATATAATATATTTGCAAATCATACAGAATTTTCATGGTTGTGACATTCATGTAGGATGTGTTTTCAGGATTATACAATTTAATGTAGCTTCACAGTAGAACAGACGGTGCTGATCATTTATAAATATTTTTCCTAAATGACTGTCACTGATGTCCAGCTGCTTAGTGGACTCGGTGTGAGTGTTGCTTGCCACATATTTATTGATTTCAATTTTTAAGGTCCAGTTACATTGTTACTTTTGTTGTAAACTGTCAACCGCACGCACAGCATGAAACACGGTCTTTGTAGCGTACATAAAGTGTTTGACCTTTCGTGCTAATCTATGAAAAAAAAAAAAGTTGAACTGTTCTCATTTTTTGACAGCCTGCTGCTCTGTCTCCAAAAACAATCCATGCTCAGTGGTTGTGTAGTTTCCACTGTTCATCTGCCTTTCATCAGCTTTCATGTAAAAATGTTGTGGTCGTGGCAGTCTGAAAAAAGTATAGTGGTGTGAATGGCTTCTCTTTCTTAGTCAATGTTTGTTGACTTTGACAAGTGATTATGAAACGCTCCTAAAAATATTTTATGATGACATCCAATCTTGCCATCACTCTATCAAAACCTGAGACACTTTGGTGGCACACTCCTTGAGACATTTTCCACGTTTTCCACGAAGAGGAAACATAAATCAGCCAGCGTTTCCCATTCGTCATTTGTTGAGCCAGTCCTCTGTGCATTTACTCCACCATTAGTTGTTGCTAGTCTGTTAGCTGTTAGTCTTCCTCCACACAAACAAGATCAAGATAAATTTCTCAACATTTGATTTGACTTTACTTCTGCTTGACTGTGAGCCAGTGGCTGTTGAGGCAGGATCCCAGCCTGCCCTCTGCCAGGAGGACAAAAGCAGTCTCTTTGTACCCGCACAACGCTGACTATGGGCAAATCATCACAGTGCTGATGTTGAGCCAGATAAGCTGGCTCTACGCTGTCTCTCTCTCTCTCTCTCTCTCTCACACACACACACATACACACACACACACCTCTGATGGGAGAAACCAAATACGGAAAAAAAGGAGATCTATGTTTGCAGTGTTTGACTCACCTGAGGGTTTGTGTGTGTTTGTGGTTTAATGTGTGAGGAGCATTCTGCGGTTCTGAGTGTGTGCATGTGTACGTACAAATGTGCTCCCCCACTTGAAGCCTGTCGGAGGTAAGGGGCCAATTAATGGAGGATGCTGTTAAGTCATTTTAGAGGCATCGCTGGAGATTTAAGGGAAGGAAGAAAGATGGCCGCCCGCAAGGTGCTTTGATAGTCCCTGACAGCGCCAGTGCTTTATAGCTAGCAGCTGGTCCAGGTGTTAGCCACACATGCACATACATACTCTACGCCTGCCTCATTAAGGTCGGCCCTAACAGGAGGGCTCAGTGTGGTTTAGAACTGAGTCTGACACAGTGTGTATTTTCAGCCTGCGTGAACACACGTTAAACTGCTAGCTGCTTGCCTGGGAGGGGAGAAAGAGGGGAACGGAAGGAGAGATTGGACTGGTTGTCATGCTCAGGCATTCAAATTGACATTTGTTGTGGCATATAAAATACCCCTCAGAAACAACTGCAGCGTTTATAGTTTCTCTTCCCAACGGTAGACAGAGTTTTACAGTCCGATGTTTACAGTCATCACGACCACTAAATTTGTGTTGTTGTGTAAGTGACCTTTTACTGGGCAGTCTTTTTTTTTTCCCCTCTTTTCTTCCCAAACCTGGGTGTTTTTCATTAGCATGAGCACGGACCATGTTTTTACTATGTGGTATTTAACGCATGCTGTGGTATGAAGAAGTCCACACCCAGGAGTCCCTGGATATTTTAAGAAGGAGGGGTTTGTTGCTGTGTCATGCAAAAAAGAGAGGATCCATTCATTCCTCTTTTTTGTAATCTCTCAATTCTCTGAACAAGACAACAATGAAAAAAATCCAGAGTCACTTTAATGAAACACCGTTGATGCAGTTCAATAAAACGCTAATTAGGTGTGTATTTGGCGCACCTCATCAGCAAACCCTCTCAAGCAGAACCATTATGATGGTAGGAAGTGTGTGTGTGTGTGGGTGTGTGCACGCACACACTGGGGAGAGACCTCCGCATGCAATAATTGTAATTTGGCAATAAGTAGCTTAACCAACAATGAGCAGGAAAGCAGGGAGGGTGGTGGAAATGAGGGGCACGGCGGGGGTATGAAATACAAGAGATTATCAGTTTGGAGGGAGCTGCTTCTCCTCCACTCCTCACCCCCCACTATGGCACTCTTCATTTGCTCACCGAGACCAACATTCATTTCAGGTCAGCCATATCTAATGTTACTGGACCTCTCCTGGCACAGGGTTACAGAACAAAGGTGTACCCTCCATTCATGTCCCCCACTCTCCGCTCTCCACTTCCCAGGTCTGCTAATGAACATTACATACTGGTTCACTGAGAAGCTAAAGATGCTCGCAGCTGGCATTCACTCCGCCTCTCCTCCCCCGGGGTTTCCCAGGAGGACGATGATCCTCAAAGAGAGTGTTTTCTCTTCTTTTTAGAGTGTCCATCCTCTTATCGCCCGTGTAACAGGAAATGGGATGTCCTGCCTTAATTGTGTTCATTGTGTTTTATGTGTGTGTGAGAACGTGTTAGGCTGCACTCGCACTGAAACACACATTTCTTTTTTGTCCTCCCATGTGGCACATTTCTTCAGTCTTGATTAGTGCTTGTTGCCAAATCAGATACTGTGTCTTGTACTGCAACTTCATTCATTCACCTGAGACTGACGTTAGCGTTTGACATCCACTGCATGCATGCCGTCTGTCTGCAAATCACATTTTCCTCTGTGTGAACATGCCAATTAGAAGAGACGACAAGGAAATAGCATACACAAGTGTGAGGATTCCAGTTAAATGGACAAATTGGTAGTACACAATACAAAACCAGTGCCAAAATTTAGTGTCAGTACAGAAAGTAGCAAAGCATTACATAATAGAACTGTGTTCATTTAGTACCAATACCAAGTGCTTCAAAGTGGGTAGAATGAGCGAGCAGATGTAGTATAATGACATTAAAGCATGAGGGATGTTTCAAACTGTGCTCTCATAAATTTTGAGAAGCATGTGTCTGAACTGAACATGGACACGGTTTATTATCTGTGAAGAACACAAACTTAATGCTAAAGATAACAGGTATGAAGAGCTGAGTTAACAAGGAGGAGGCCTACTGAATGCAGCTACCTGCCTCTGTTTGGAGTCAGCATGCAACAAATCCCTCTGTTCAGCAGGATGATCTTAGCCACGGCTTTCACACACGATTCCTAACTTAATATCCAGTATGACAACAGTACTGACCGAGAGGCAAACATTTATGAAAACTGTAACATGTGATTGTCACAGTCTGGAGTTTCAGAATAGTCACTTCCTGTTTTAATTTGCAGTTTTCTCCCTCCTCCTCCTCCTCCTCCTCCTCCTGCATTTTGGGTCCACTATTTTTGAACTGACTCTGACAGTGGTGCTTTTTTTTAAAGATAATTTTGGCTGCGAAAAGTCATCCAGTATATCTGATAGTAAAGATGCTGAGTGTACAAACCAAACATAGGGCCTCTGTCTGCTCACACACCCACAGAACTTGTGCTTTCATCTCAGCATGAATGTGTCTATTTGTGTCACTTCTAAAACTTCTAACAGGAAGTCCAACCAGGGTTACACATTTGTTGAGGCAGTGAGTTTTCGGGATGTGGTTTTTCTGCAGGATTTAGATCTGAGATGATACAGTTAGCCACAGACAGTCTTTGTTTGTCATTAGTCCTTTTTCTTTGATGGTTTTCAAATGCTATGTGTTTCTGAATTCAGACATGAAACAATATACTTACTCTGGCAAAGTTGAAAGCAGTTAATGATATCACAACATTATGATAATCTGACCCAAAAACATGTCGCTGGAGAGACAGCAGAAGTATGAGTCTGGTGGCTCGGCATGCTGTGACATCTTAGCCTAAGTAGTCCTGATATTTTTCACTTCACGTGGCAATGTGCATTTTGGCATGACACCAGACGCTCTGCAGAAGCGTCACCACAGACGAGTCTCCCTATAGGAAACTGCATGTGCGGGCGTGTGCGTCTGGCTGCAGTATGTCGAAGGGAAGCATGGCTCGGCGAAGCCCTTGCAGGCATGCAGGAACATGACACATAGTTCCTCCTGCGTATCCTCACAAACCACAATGAAGCAGCATTAATGATAAGCACCTGGATTCCCACAAGCTCCCAGTTAGGCCCAATTTGGCGGTAACTGATAAATTGGGATGAGTGGGAGTTAGACTGCAGGGCCCAGTGAATGAACCCTTTTCACATCAGGATGCAAAAGAGAGAGATGAAGAGATCCTTTATACTGGCAGTGTGTTCACATGAGAGGAGACCACACGCTTGAGAGAGAGAGAACGAGATAGAAAAAGAGAGAGGGACAGTGTCTTTTCCAGACAGCCCATGAGAATCCAATACACTCCCACGCGTCTGGGCTTGTGTGTGGCCGCCGCACACACACACACACATACACACTACACGCCACATGTATCCATGTTCATCCCCTCCTCGTAACATCAGCCCTTCGCTCTCTCAATCCGGGCCACACTCCCCACCGACTTTGATGCGTTTTTTACTCGATGTGTACGACAATAATCTTTTTCACCCCACCAAAGGAACGGGCCATGGGAAGAAAGGCCCTGCTCTCGAGGCTTTGCTTCATCTTTTGCCCCGGCTCTCCAGCGAGACAAAATCGTTTCACCAGCACCACAGTGCGGTTCAACTGCAGCTGAAAGGAGACGGGGACCAAATCCCTCTCATATACAACAAAACAACACTGTAGCCTTTTCAGTGTGACTGCCCACAAGGAAAAGGCCCTTTCTGTCCGTGGCGGACACAGTGTCTATCTATCTATCCACTCCCCACAGATGTTGACACTGTTTGTTGCGGGTTAAGATGCCCTCTAAAGACCATTGTTCCCCTTGTATCTTCTCTGTTATTGAGTTTTTCCTCTCTTTCTGGGCGAAGGCCGGAGGTAGACAGGGTAGAAAGTGGTGAAAGACCCCCGAATGGCAGTCAGCGCTCCAGGGGGCCTTTCTGCCCAGGGAGACCCCGGCAAAGGGCTCCATTGTGGGTAGCAGCAGGCAGCCGCAGAGGGCTGTATGCTGGAAGTATTGTGTTGCTGGATAGACCCGAGTCCCTCTCCAGAACAGGGTCAAAGGTTAGCCCCCCTGTGAGTTGCTCCATACCTGCCCTGCCCTGTCTCCCCCTTCCACTCTCGCAGGCCAGCGGAGACATAGCTACATACAAAAGAAACCAGTCAACACACCACTAAGGAGACTCTTAAGATTGAGAGGTAGCAGAGCGGAGAGACCAATTCAGTTCACTCTCCACTTTTCGATGAATAGCTAATTCGATTAATGGGCTCGTGAGAGGGAATAACGAGCCAGACATGGCAGAGGCTGCTCTCGGCTTTTTGCAAGGCCACATCTCAGCACTTCAGCAGGATAAAAATCTTATTCCAGACTCAAAACAAAAACCTTTTGATGACATCTCAGTTATCAGCTCTGTTGATGCGGGAGTGAGTCATAAGGTGGTGTACATGTGCGTGCGTACAGGTGACTGTGGCTGTGCTTGTGTGGATATGCAAGTAAGTGAGTATGGGTGTGCTTGGAGACAACGGGATGGTGAAAGAGCATGTCAAACATTTGCATCTATGCTGAGCCAGATCCCACCCCTATCGCCTTATCTTGACACCCCCGTGCATCCAGGGAATGCTTGCTCTCATGCCTCCATGCACCATCAGCACTTCAAACACAAACATAGAGCCCTGCTCGGTGGTATGGTACATAAAATTGAATAGTTCACGTCATTAATGTTCAAATCAATTGATACTAAACTCTGGGAAACTGGTATTCATAAAAATAGAGCAAAACCCTCTCTTCTGCAACAAGTTACATTCTTGTGAGACTCCTTTAGCTATAGCACAAATATACGGTTCGTGACGGAGGACTGACGCCAGCAGCCATTACTGATTGGTTGCCATGCAGTGGTGATGTATGAGTGCGAAGGGGCATCTCTGACCTCAGATTAACAGTACATTAACCCTCTTCCAAGGCGAGGCCAGCGTGCCTCTTAAACCCTGACCCCCTGTCCCCTCACGCCACCACAGGGAGTCTCCCCTCCAAACTCTGCAAGATACCGCATTGTGTTCTCCTTAGACTATTGTGTGCAGTGTTAAATAATGTGCTTTTTACATCCCCCAGTTCACATCCTTGCTTCCAGGGAATGTACAGGGCTGGAGTTGTGCAGTCCAGTTTGAGTGTCATCCCACAGGGGAGCTTGACCACAAGCTGCAGGTAGCTTTCGTGGCTGCCTGGCAGGCCGGCTCCTTCTCCCAATGTCCTGCTGCTAGAAATTTGTCGTCCCACTCTGGGTGTCTTTTTCAGAGTGTCAACCCTGGGGCCCCTGGTGGGAGATTTGTTGATATGATAACTCGATTAGGCTCCAGGATGGATGACATTCTGGCAAAGGGCCAGTCAGCAGCACCCAGGGAGGCACTGACTCGTCTCCTTAACCTCTCCTCGGGAGGTAGCAATTAGTAGTAGTAATTGGTGAATTAGCAATGTTGCTACTACTTCCTACTAATTTGCTTTGGGATGTGAGGTGGACTAGAAACCAAGCAGCTGAGGACTTGTGCAGTCTGCACCTTCTTCAGTCAATAGTTCAGCCTCCAGTACATTAATTTTTTTGTGTTTCATGGCATCATTTCTTCCACCAAGCACCTCTGAAAACACAATGTGCCTGTCCAAATATTTTGGCCGTGAAAGGAAGGTTGGCCATGGTTGCTGCCTTTTCTTATTTCTCACTGATGTCACTCTTTATGTGGCTCCATGCCTGCAGTACGAAAGCGATAATTCAATTAATGGCACCAAGGCCTGCATTTCAAAATCCTCGTCTTTTTTGTCTGAGACATTTGCATCATAAAACTTGCGTGTCACACAGCTGAAGGTCCTCTAACATTTTATGCTTTGTTAAGATGGCAAAAAGAAATATACGTTCATTTTCAAACAAGGCCACTGCCTCCACAACAAGATGTCCTCATTGTCTTGTCATGGAAATGTTTCATAACTGCATAATTTCAGTTCATTACAAAATACAAAGGCAGAGTGTGTTGGGAAGTTTTGTTCCCTGGAATCACAGGGAATGATGACAGGAGATGACTTTAACTCCAAAGGTCTGGTGGAAACATCGAGAGTGTTTCTGAGTTATACAGCTCATGAAATTTCTCATTTGGTAAATGAAATGTTGCCAAATTGCAACATGAAAGTCACTTTGGCCAGAGTTTTTATGTTCCATTTCCCAGATGCAGTCAGAGATAAATAACAGAGACATTTTGTTTAAATGTTTGTTAAAGAAAACCTCACTGCATTTTACTCAAGTCAGGAAATCTTATCTTGATGATTGCTCAACATTAACTGTTGTAGATATGAAACTCTGTAGTTTGGAATGAGTCCTGGCATATAATTTCATTTCTCATTTTTTCATTAATTTTGAAAGATGGTGCTTTTAAAATAATTTCAGCAAGCATCAGATATCACTGATGTAATTGATTAAAAAGAATTTGCGATGGAGGAGGATGTAGAGAAGTTCTAAATCCTCAGGCAAAAGTACAGACACAAGTCTACTCGATTAAACGCAACTCAAATCTATAAAATCTGTACTGTGCAGTTAGATACTAAGATTTGTGATACGTTGTTTCCTCCTTCCTGATGAATTCTGTAAGAGTTCTTTGCAGTTCTGAAGCGAACATTCGGGTCTGAGGAGCTTGTTGACTCTGCTGACCTCTGACCTGTCGTGCACTGTGGGTTTAGCCTGACGTATTCAAGGTGTTGCCATCTGTGCTGTACCCCACCCACCCCTCCTGTCTCTCTGTGGACAAGTCCTCTGTGTCCAGGCCCACTGGGCTGGAAAAGTTGCTTACAGTGCACTGTTTGTTTGGCTTTGTAAATGTCTCAGCCCTGGAGAAAGGATGGACAGAAGAGTAGCAGGACTCCTGGAGGACACTTGTGCTGTGTTTTCTCTCTTTTTTTTCTCATTTTGGTTAACAGGACTCCAGAGGGAGTCCGCTGCCGCTACGAGTTAACTTGTAACCCAGTGACCTCTGACTCTGCGTGTATCTAAACAGAACAATAGCTGTTTCCAAACTTAACGCGTGTGTCGGTGCGTGCTGCTATGTGAACTGCCTCAAGCAACCAGTATTTATTTGGTAACAGAGTAACGGTTTGAAGCTGATTCAAAAACATGTTTTTATTATAACAAATAAATCTATATGATGAAAACATAAGGATTTAAAAACACATTGTTCTGCTTTAGTCATATTTTGGACGACGTAGGAAAAACTTATCATTAGTGCAGATTGATTTATCCAATCTCTAATTTTGAAAAATCTATTTAATACAAGTCTTTGTAAGTAGTTAATATACCATTATTTCAGAAGCATATCTTTTAGCAAGTTTACACTTTGATCAGTGATGAAAAACCATGAAATGAAGTGTAATATTAAATACATAAAATAAGGAAAGAAAATCATATAGATGATGATGAGATGAAAAGGAAACTTCCTCTATAAATCTTTAAGATGAATGATGATGCCAATGTTGCAGTTAAACATTGTATTAAAGCCATGAAGAAATATCTCCTTGTTTTCAGCTTTACAACTATGCATTTTGGAAGTAATCTGAGGGGTTTGAAATATGGTTTACAAACCGACATGCAGCAGAACAAACAGAAGAGCCTGGAATCCTCTGATTGACATTTTTACATTTCTTTTTAAGATAAGTTAAGAATGAGGTACTTGAGGATGCAACACTGGCAACTCACAATGATGAGGGTAACTCTCTGCACAATGAATGTTTAGCTTTGTTTAAGTCAAGTCAAGTCAATTCATGAGTTCATTCATGAGTATGCGAGTGCAGCCCCTACTTTAAGTCAGTCTTCAAGTTAGAGACTAATGGAGGCTGATTTTGCAAACAAAGGAAACATTATAGTCCTTGCTGACACACTTTGTTTGTTTGTTTGTTTGTTTGGTCAGTAATGTACTTATGGCTCTGGGGTACATGGCGTGCAGACACTTTGTATCCTGTTGTCTCCAAAATGTTGTCAGAAGGCTCAAAAACTTACACTGATTTTACCAATCAGTTTATTTTCAAATGACAAAGTACATGTTTGAGTTAAACACATCATCTTACCCCAATTCACAGTAAAAAACTATAGACCTTGCTTCTCCTGAATCAATTAATCCTAAACTTCTAAAGTACTGTACTGTGGTTGCCCACAGCACCATGCACTGATCGCCACAGAAATGGCTCCAAAACAACTGGCCCTTAATTGTTTTTTTTTTCTGTACAAGAAGAACTAAGAATCACTTTATTGGCAGTATATATATTTTTACATACACACACTGAATTTGTCCTCTGCATTGAACCCATCCTTAGCTGAACACACACATGTAACACCCAGCAAATTACATACAGTGGAACACACACAGGAGCAGTGGGCTGCATCAAGCGCCCGGGGAGCAAATTGGGGGTTAAGTCCCTTGCTCAAGGGCACATCAGCCAGCTAATGGAGGGGGGCATTTTTCACATTAATCACTCCACCACACCCACATTTTTCCTGCCTGTCTGGTGGGGGGAATCAAACCAGCAACCATCTGATCACAAGCTGCTTCTCCAACCTCTAGGCCACGGCTGCCCCCACAAGACATGACAGTTACAGTCATCTACACAAATGGAGCCATAAGAAAAATCCTTCTCAAGATGTATTTTTTGTCTATTTTTGGCCACCTTTTCCAGAATAAATCTAAAACATATTGCGCCAGTTGCCATTTTCTTCTTGCATACTGATCCCTTTGATCAAACAAGCCTGGAGGAAAATATTAGTTTCCTTTTCAGTGTGAGGTGATGGTTTGGTGCCAGAGGTCATTAGAATCCCCTTGAACTTCAGTATTGGATCTGTGAGATGACACTGCTCCAAAAATCATCCTAAATTCTGCAAATTCCTCTTAAAATCTTCACTGAAAATCCTTGCTTCCTCGTCCACTTGGACTTGGTCTAACATGTATTTCACATCAGCCATAAATACAGTGGACTGACAGTGATTAACTCTTGGTCCTGAAGACGTTGATCATTCAAGTAGGTTCCTTTGAACTCAGCTCCATAATCAGAAACAACCTGCAACAATCTGCATGGGTGTCAAACTTCACGATGTAGAATGTAAAAACACGCTGTCTTCACTACAACACAGTTTGCCTATTTCAGCCAAACCACTGTCGATGACATCCTCAAGAAATGTTTTGTGCTCTTGGTGGAGTTTCCTTCCACTTCCTCTTCTTTCCTTTTCCAATGAGATGCTGTTGAGCAACTCCTTGGCTGTTAAAACAACTCACCATGCTTCCAGAAACTTTGAAGCAACAAGCAACTCCACCTCACCATGGATTTCAGAGATGTTAATATAATCAGGGAAGGACCACTTAGTGAGTTGTTTCCTTTTGAGGTGTGCCCTGCATCGTTTTTTTGGGTGTAGACGTTTGGAAGACTCTACAACCTTGTTCGATTAAGGCTGGACATTTCAAGTCCATCTACAATGTAAGCTGACACACAATGTCTGTGGGCTCATTGTTACCAAACACATTCTTGATCTTTTCCCAGTCAGGTTTAGCTTTCACATCAGAGCTTTTCTTGCTTTCACCTGAGCTGGAACAATTGTATTCCATTGCTACTGGCCCTTGTTTGGTCTCCAAAGACTTCAGTTGTCACAAATGTGTTGTTTACAGTTGGTTCAGGTTCACTGGAATGTGTGACATTCATGTTTACTGACTTTTCCACTTTTTTCCTTTACGTGAATATGCAAAGTGAATTGAATATGTTAAGACACGCAAAGCTTTTCGATTTTCAATCGTTTTCTGATGTTTGCTATTGCCGATTGTTGACATTCATCCAGAGTGACAAGTGATGTTGCTTGTTGTCACTCTGGTTTCTTTTGTCTCCCTGTGTTGTAGTTTGTTAATAGCACAGACATTTGTAGTGAAGTTGTTGTGTTTCAGTTTTGCTTTCACTGTATACACATCCCTTTTGATATGCATTCTCCTTCCTGTTGTTTGCAAATCCCCAAGAACTGGATCAGACAAGACCTTGAGAACTTGATGTTCCACATGTTTACAACATCATTGGAGTTTGGTCTGTGCTTTTGGTTTACACAAATATCACATGTGATACTTATGAATCATTTCTCTCATTTTGAAAGGAAGTTTTTAAATGACAAATTTGACATTAACGGCCATGTCAAGTTCTCACATGTCCGACAAATCAGACACAGCATTCATATTTCGTCCACATAGGAATAAGGCGTAACCTTGGAGCAAGGAAAAGTTTTCACTTTTAACAACGGGACACTTGAAAACTTTTCCCATATTGCTGCAGTGAATGTTGTTTTATTGTCAAAATGTTCTTGAAGGAGCACTTTCACTTTTTTGATGCATTTGAAACTGATAGACTGTACAGGGTTTGACATTGACTGTACTCACAGCAGTTGAGCAACAGCCTCAGAGTGGTGGGGGGGGTGAAATCTTAAGGAGTAGACTTTAGGGTATTTTGTGAGATCAATTTTAATTTAAGGAAACCTTAACTTGTAATTTATGGAAAATGTTCACTTAAATGTCTTTCACACAACAGAACCCTGAGGTTTCCCCAAGGAGCCACAGCATTCACTGGGTCAGCCTGCTGACGTTTGACTGGCACTCAAGAAATACTGTTAAAGTGAGAAACATCTTTTGAAGAGAATTTCAGTGACTTCGGTGTGGTTTGAACTATTTCTGACAATCAACGTATAAACCAGCAGCTTAACCAGCCAAACCCTCTCCCAAAGCCTTAACAGATGGCCCTGTGGTGTTCACACACACCCAGGATGTTCTCTGAGTGATGTGTTATCCTGTAGTAATGAAACCACAGACATGATGAGTTAGCCCAGACACTCATATTCATCATTTCTTCTCCCAGTGGGAGCTTGTTGTGTTTTGACATGCTGATAGCGAGTGAATATTTTGTTCCTCTGTTATTCATTAAGTCACACAATGCACTGTAACATTGTTGATGTATTTAATAACACACAGTGCATGCTGCTTCTTGGGTGGCAGTACCAGGCACTGACAAAGTTTGACTCTGAGGAGACAGTAAAAAACTTCACTCTCTGTAGAGACACTGCCATCTAGTGGGCAAAAGTGGGCAGCTTTTCCCACTAAAAAAATAACTAGTGTGCTGTTATTACTATGCAATCCTGCCATCTAAAGGTTATTATTTAACTGTTCATGACATTTGATGAAATTGAAGGAGAAAATACTGTTTGGCTGGAAAATATTTGTTTAACTGATTTTACATTCTTATCTACTTGAAACAATTTGGTTAATTTTTTTAGTAAAAACTGTGTATTAGTAATAGTATAGTCAACCCTATATTTATGGAAAAAATGCACAGTGCAACAGTTAACCCACATGAAATGTTGCATTAGCTAGACAGCTAACATAGTGGCTAACTTGGTTAGCGGGAAGCTGAACACAAAAAAATGCTAAATTCCAACAATGAACAAATCAGCAATTACAAAGCAGCTGTAATAAAGTACCACACACAGAAAATTCTCCAACAAAGGCAAGCAGGGAGTAGAGAAAATATTAACCTGATCACAGGTTTGACAAAATGGTGGCTGTAAGGATGTCATTAAAGCAGCAACTGCAGAAGTGTGTAAAATGCTACTTGCAACAGAACAATTAATCACACATGTATAAACATACATACATCAAGTTTTTTGCAAATAGTTTTGCAAACAGGTCTAGTTGATCAATTTATTTAGTTATTTCACAATTTATAAAGCAAAACTTACTGTATCTAATGTACAATATCAGTGCATGGTTTAACCGCAGTGTTTTATTTCATGTCACTAATAAAAAATAGGCTTTAACCTGCTGGGATACTGAAGTCCCTCTTCAGGCTGATGTTAATGACCAGCATCAGTTGTATGCCGCTGAGTTTACATTACATTACATTACACTTCATTTAGCAGACGCTTTAATCCAAAGCGACTTACAGATTGAGTAATAACAAGTTTCGGTACAATAGAAGACGTTTAGCAGAAGTTTAATCTGTGTATCTCGTAAATGAATTGCGCTGTGCACTTTTATTGCACAATAAAAAAGATATAACTGTATATTGCTGTATTTATTTTGTGACATATCACTGCTAACTGCTAACACATGATATAAAGTCTAATAATAGTCTATCACTTATATAAGGCTATCACAAAGTTTCTCTCCAGAATTATGTTTGTGTAGATTCTCAGTCATCCAGCTCATCTTGCATAGATGAGCTTACCAACAGCTGGTGGGACTCCCCACCAGTTAATCAGAGCTGAAGAAGCCTTTTGAATGATAGGTGAAATGTCTTCGCTTTAAACTGAAGATTAGTTGCCCCAATTTAAGCTCATCCCCAAAATTATACTTTTACTGAAGTGCCCTCTTGTGGAAAAACACAGTAATTGTATATTTGTACAAGAACACCCATACAATCAGCATGGAAAGTGTAGTTGGGCAGTGCAGTTTATCTATGGCTGTAATCACTAAAGTCATTTTTGAACAGTACATCCAATACTTAAATTTTCCATATGTTGCCTGCTGACAATCACTGTATTCCTACAAATGTTTGAAAGCCAGTAAAGCAGAGAGATTGGTTAGATCCTGTTTATGTAAAGTCCATATGAGGTGACACTTCATCAGAGCACTAACTTCGTCTTGATTTTCCGATATTCCATCCATACAGATTCATAAAACATGTACATAACTTGATCAACAGTATAAAAACAGATATCTTTCCATTTTCAATCCCTTCCACTACCATCATGTTCAATCAATATCAGTGAAGTTCACATCTGACAGCCACTCCCCCACAGATACTTTTCTCACAGTCTTTGTGAAGAGATGAATCCTGGCTGAAATATGATGCCCGTTATTCCAGGTCTTGTCTATTGTGTACTGGGGCTTTATCATGTTTCTTCCCAGAAACACCTTCTCCGGTGCTGCATTTGTCTTCTTTCTCACGATGACAAAGAGGACAGCTTGTTTTGGGGCTCTGCAGTCAGAAAAGTGGTCCATATTTGGTTTTTGTCATTTGTTTTTCTTACTGCTTCTTGGAACTGTATTTGTTGGTAAGAAATTTACACTTTAAAAGTAAAGAATATGTGTAAGAAAATCAATTTTAAAAAGTATAAGCTTTTGTTTTGTGGTTTAATGGTGCTGTATGTTGCACATTTTAATGTTATAACACCAATACAGTATTGTTTTTTTCTCAATACCTGGTCTGTTAAATAGATCTGATTTGCATTGTTGTTCAAAGAGTTGCTCAAAGTTCCACAATGAGCGTTTAGTGTTAGAAATAAAATCCATGCAAAACTAGATCTACCGAACAGGCATATACATACATATATATATATATATATATGTGTGTGTGTATGGGTCAAACAAGACAAGCTGTGACAATACATCACAGTTACTGCCAGCTGTTCAGCTATCTGGCTAAACACCACTTGACTGATATATGAAACAAGCTCTTTTCCGTAAGAGAGTTGTTCTTGTGAATGAAATAGAAGAGATTAGGATATAGAAAAGAGAAAGTTAAAGAACAAAAGTACATACTGCATTTTATGATGCTAAGCTTCCAGTGGACAATACATAATGATGTCCAACAGTGTATGTATTATAGGACAAGCTTTGTTCTTCAATAAAATTGGTTCCTGTAGAGCTCATATCAAGTATCTTCACTGCTATATTCTTCTTATTCTTAACATTTCAAACCTCAAAGGTTTCAAGCATGCCATTGCCAGTTTACCAATAACAATGAGCCATACAATTATGTGATTAGAGATGCTGCTTTCCAGTGATAAACTCCATCAAACAAAATGTCGCAGGTTCTCAGGATGAGTCTGGGCAGAGGACAGGAACCGCCTCCAGCTCACTGGAGGATCAACCACTCCTGCAGCGTTCCTTCACCACAGGTTATCAGTGCACTTCTCTAAGTTAATGTTGAATTTTACATTTATATAAAACTACTGGGTTGAAAATGACCCAAATTGGGCGGTTGCTTACCCAGGTGCTGAGTCACTATTGGACAGCAAACACGCTGGGTTACAATGACCCAGCAAGATGGGTTAATAATTTAACCCAAAATGTTGGTAGCTTAATCCACCCAGATATTGGGTTATTCTGACAGGGATGTTGGGTTACAGTAACCCAGAAAATGGTTGTGACCTTTTGACCCAATAATGGTTTACATTAACCTTTTTAGTTGGGTTTATTTGACCCATCAATTATGTTGAATTATGTTATGCTCATTTTTTTTGTATTGCGGGTTATACACATATAAGTTATTTAAAGAAGCAAACAAGTTTAAAGAATATAATACTGACAATTTTGAACAAATTACTCACTTAGTACTTCATCATCATCATCACTCATGTAGTACATCTATCACTACTATTTATTTTTACGTGTTTTTCAGGAGCCAAAACATTAGAGATGTACGCTCCACTAATGACATGTAATGAAGAAATAGAATTTAAATTAATTTATTTAAAATGGGAAAAATGTACAAAAAGTTGAAAAAACAGTAAAAAGTAATTATGTACAAGAACAAATGTAATTATTATGTAATTATATACAAGAACGATAATTATGTACAAGAACAAATAGTTCAAAATACATAACAGAATGAACAATTCAACTATACCATAAACCTGGGGACCCAGTTCAGTTTCCACCTGCTCCCCACATCCCTCAAATATTCAACCATGTTGATGCCAACCTGCAATACAAGAGCAATCAAAATGACAAAAAACAATGTGTGTTCAATGTTAAAACAAAGCAACAAAATATGACATTATTTTCTAAAGTTTCTAAATATCACTTGCAGGTTGAAGGTCAATAAAGGCCTTCAAGGCTTCAGAGACGGTGGGCTGCATCATTTTTTTGCCCATTTTGAAGGCTTGTGGGGGCAAAAGGCTGGGTAGCAGCCGCAATGCCTTGTATCCCTTGACATCTAGAAGAAGGAAAAGGGGGTTTTAAACAGAAGACAAAGGGCTGATTATTTAAAATATGCAGTAAAAATGTTCATGGTCAGGGTTAGCTGTGGTAATATACATACAATAAGTAGATGTAGACATGGAAGTGCTGGAAGTGGTGTATTGCTGTGTATAAGTAACTACAAAAAGGACAGCAGCCAACTCCAAATCACAGCTGCTTTCTAGTTCATTGTATTGTGTGTGAGTAACCAGTCTTCTTTGTCTCTTGACTACCTAATTCTAAATTCAAGATTTAAGAATTCCTTATTATGTCTCATTATGAGAGTAAATTATTATTAGTAGCATTATTGTAGTTTGGTTCCCCATGCAATTCAAAAGTGCATGTGCTTATGTGTGTGTGCTTGTGATAGAGGTGAGGAAAGCATAGTGTGAGAGCATACAACTCAATACATATTTCTTTATTTGTAGGAAATTGGGAGTAATCTATTTACTTACATTACAATTACATTTACAGTAAAAATAATTATACCTTGTGGCAGTGAGTCTGTGGCACATTGTAATTTCCCCTCTCGTCTTGCTAGGCGAAGGACTTTCTCAGCAATGGTGACGTTCCGTGTGTCACAGAGCTTCGGCGAAGCCTCTGCATAGAGAGTCTGGAAGTCCTGAGCAATCTAAGAAAAATAAATCAGAGTGATTGCTCTTATACTACATACTAAACATTACACTCACACAAAATGCATAAGGAGTACCTACCATTCCAGGACAAGGGAGGCTGGGGCACCCATGAAGGACCTCCTGCATAGTTTTCGAGCTACAGCGCATCTGCATCAATCTATATATACAGTTACAATACCATTACGGCATACTAGACTGGGGGGAGCATAAGTGGTCACTGTAGTCTGCCCATCTACAGTCATTGCTTGCGACAGGCTTGGTTGCCTGGGAAAGCATACCATTTGAGGGGTCCGCCCATATGGAAGTCAATAAAAGTTCCCAATGTGACATACTGAGAGGTTATTTCCCATCTTTGCTCCAGGGGTGTCTCTGCTGCTGTGCATAGCTAATTTGCTAGTGTTAGTTGTGTTTGCATTAAGCTGACTAAACACATCATGAACCGTTCTGTGATCTGTTGTAAGGCTTTCGTGTATGTTTGACATAACTTCTAAAATCATAACATAATCATATAATATATAATTTTCAAAACACAAATCTCAGTCTTTAGGAAGGTAGTCTGTCCTGTGTGATCATGCCAGGGAAAAGACCGGTCATGGCCAGTTGTAACCAGTTAAACTGATTCTGATTCCTCTACCTGAATTTTCCGGTTGCACTGTGCCTAGAGCCCATTTCAACAATGTTTTGTCAGCAGCCAGTGCTTTGTGGGCATTTATGAAAAGTTCACTAACAGAATATAAATTATTAAATATTACCACTTACAGAACTCTTTAACTCAGTATTTGCTAGGTTGTTGAAAGTGTCTTTTTATCAGCAACATTTACCAAATGAAAGCTAGACAAAGCCAAAACGATTTCTTTAAATACTGTGTACAACCAGTACACAGACACAGGAGTTGCACATGTGCTAATTTTTTAGACTGGTATTTCACTCTCAAAGAATTTGTTCAGTTCACAATTTTCAGTATACAAAAGACATTTTTATTTTATTTTTGAAATGCTTCTTGAGTTGATGACCTTAAAATGCTCAGTGAGTTAACCCAGTGTTTAGGCTACCAGTAGTAAAGTGACCCAGACAGTGGGTAGAATACCATGTATCTGTTGGAGAGTCCAAACCACCAACCATGCGGCTGGGTTATAAAAAATAACCCAGCATGGGCTAATATAAGCCAATAAATGGTCAAACTGTCACAACCCAGTAATTGGGTGTAGAAATAACCCAGCATTTTTTAGAGAGTAATTATTATATTGTGTTATTAATAATAACCATGACTGAAAGTCCTGTGCTTTTGGTAACATATCTATCTACAGTATTTCCAGGTTCACTGCAGAATCCACATGACACCAACATGACAGAAAACAGCATCAGAAGAAGAAAAAGAATCTCATCTGCTGCTGAAACTGAAGACTCTGGTTTGCCTCCGAAGATTCTGACTGACTCTCATCTTTCTTCTCTCAGAGATCTGCTATCAGACAAGAAAATCACAGGTTGTGCAATTTTACTCTCTCTCAGCTCAAAACAGCATGAAGGAATAAAAAAATGACATCTCTCACTTGCTGCCAAAAACGTAATTCCCATTTACTATTTATCTGCTTCCTTTAGTTTATTTAAAACCTTTAGCCAGAGGAGGAAGGCAGTACCTGAGTTGTATCGGCTCCAGCAGTGACTTAACAACGCCACAGCCAAACTTTCCAACCAAACAGCCTCAGTTTTCAGAGCCTCATTAATCATAAAAACTATCTTTCCTCAATAAAATAAGGTATTGAGCAACAGCTTTATGTAGAATCACAGGAGTTTTGTTTTCAACCACAAGATGGCAGCAAACGACAGCTTGTGTGCTGCTTCTTAACTCTGATTACCTTTTATTGTTCAAGCTACTGAAAGTATTCACTTCTGAATAGCATTTAGACTGTGTCACATTAATAGATCCAACGTCACACTGTGTTTGCAGTGTGTCGACTCAGGGGGAAGAAAAAAAGCTGATGTTATTTTTAAACTTGGAATGAGGTGGTGAGGATGAATAAATGTTGTTAAGCAGGTACAGATGGTTAAATAGCAACTGTGTTCGTGGGGCAAAGAGAAGACAGTGAATAGTCAGCTGTCAGGAGGTTTTCCACAGCGACATTGACAGTGTGTGTGTGTGTGTGTGTGTGTGTGTGTGTGTGTGTGTGTGTGTGTGTGTGTGTGTGTGTGTGTGTGTGTGTGTGGTCCTTTTTGATTGCCTTTTAATGATTTATTCTTAAAAGAAACAACATCGTGTGCTGTGTGCCTGAAATGGTGTCAGTTGATGGGGTCATTTCTTGCCAACAGTGGCATGTGAACATTTAGAAACCATCTCAGTTGGTGTTATTGATCAGAGATTTTTTTTTTTTAATTATTTTTGCAGTTCGTTTAGGTCTCCATCTCTCTCTCGCTGGTCCAAGTGAGCTTCTTGACCCTCAGCTCCTCCTTTCCCTGTACAAAGAGGTCAGTAGGTAAACCAACGCACCTGATTAACCTGATGCGTACTACATATTTCAACCTAAGCATGTAACAATGGTAATAGAAAGGTCGGTAGGTTAACCAACACATTTAAGTGCTGTGAGCTCAGTGACAGCTGCTACAGTCGTCTCTACGATCTGGTAGTTGGGAGAGATTATAGATGTGATTAACTACAAAACTAAAATCATTATTGGTGAAAGGTTATCTTTGTCAGTCTATACAGGATTATGCAAGTACATGAAGAAAAGCTGACAGCAAACACACCCAAGGTGATCAGTGCTCAGCCAGTATAAAGGTCAGAAACCGAAACTTCTGTATTGGCGTTTAAGGTTTATCATTTATCGCTGGCAAACAATGAGGCAAGCCCGCACCAACTTGGCAGCTGAAGGTATTTTAGTTCATATTTCAATTCATGAACTCAGTGGCATTTCAGACTGACAGCACCTTTTAATTAAAGAACAGGCATGTGTGGATTAAAGGATTAGAGAGTGAAAAACTCAGCAGACAGGCTGATGTAGTTTGGAGGGAGGGGGGTACCTTGAAAGGCATTTTTGATCTAACAAAGAAGTCAAGTGCCGTTGAAGCAATTTTAACAACAGTGTAGGAAAAGTAGGTTAGACAAGTGAAGCTCTTGTGCTGAAGTTGGAGCTTATGACTGTGCTCTCTTTGTTTCTTTCTTTTCTTTGAGAAGTCAGTAATCTACAACGCTGGAGGGAAGCACGGACTCTTTTCAATGAGAATAGTGGGAATAAAGAAAGTGACCCCCCCACCCTGATTTCATCAAGCACAGCCCAGCCCAGGATCTCGTGGATTATTCATAATAAATCATGAGGGAATAACGTCACTGTTGTTATTTGATTTTATTTATATCAATGTTTTGTGTGAATTTGTCCATTAAAGATTAACTTCATTATGTTGTAACAAGCTCGTGACGAGTTCGGTCGCTGACAGCTGTCCCCGCCCCCTAAACTGGCCAGCCAATAGAAATAGACGTTGAGTCTTAACGCTCACCCTGAGTACTGGTGTGCCTGATGACTGAGAGGAAGTTTTCCTGCACTCCGGTCAGGAAGGAGGTGGTGGTGAATGGCTTGACGGGTCACTTTAAATAGCAGCCGTAATTGCGCAAGGATGGCGGGCTTGGCGCCCTCGGAATACACGCTGCCCGAGGAGGAGAGAGAATTTCAGAAGGTTCTAGCTTTGATCGGAGGTAAAGAGAGGATTTATTTGGTGAGTGATCAGTGTAAACATAAAGAGGTGGACGGGGATGACGCCGGAGTGTTGCAGGAGTTCGTCCTCGAAATGTTTCCTGGGAGCCTGGCGAACAGCCGCAGACAGCCACTCTTCTCTCTGTCCAGCAGCAGTCACGGTGATAGTGCAACTGCAAACCAAATGACAGAAAGTGATAAAGGCAATGAAATACCTCTCACAGCGAGGCTCAAGGATTTGGATTTGAAAGACTGTGGTCATGGAGAGGACGGGGACAACCAACCAACGCGCAATGGCAACGCTCAGAGAACAGCAACGAGGACTGCAAACATTTACAGCCTAAAGCGAACCATAAACTCTCCTGTCGTCATATTCATCTTCCGGCAGACATTTCTCAGCAAAAATTCTAATCAACTGTGCTTACAGGAGATCCTGAAGGACGTAAAGGCACGCACGAAACGTGCCAGAGTAGCCCGACCAGCTTTGATAGGATTAGTACGCACCAGACAGGAGAACGCCGAGACGCATCGATGTGCGCAACTCCTGGAGCGTCTGCTCCGCTCAGTGTTTCACAAACATTCACCAGAGACCATGTGGGTCGGCTGTTTCATCCCGAAGACAGAAGCCACAGTGCTCAACATCAAGAAAAACGCCTGCAAAGTTATAAACTCGTCGCAAACAGCAGGTGTAATAACGTCCATAATCAGTGATTTATTAGTGGTTGTACACACATCAGTCTGGAACAAACATTATTGGCTTCCTCTAAATTAATAATTTTTTCAGTTTGCTGAAACACACGTCAGCATAGCAGATGCTTATCAGCATGAGGTAAACTTTGGAAATGAAACAACTTATATAAAACTATATAACACAAACTATCAATTATAAATGCAGAGAAGCATAGGAACCATACAATATAGAAATATAGTGGGTATTGTAATGATGATCTACTGCATTTAGATGGTCACTAATGAACACTTTCACAACGCGAGTTCCTGCAGTAACACTTGGCAAACTCTGGTTTGTGTTAGAGCAGTCCAGAATATAGGTCAAATCGTGTCATTCACAAGACCACGCATTTCTGCCCACATTTTTCTTCTCAGGCATGACTGCAAAGGCCTGCGGGGACAAAAGGAGCATTCATGAAACAATCAAGCTCTTGGATAAGCTGCCAAATTGTTAAATGCTTATTATTGCCTTTCAGATAATACCGGGGATAGAGGGAACCCGCTTTTCTGGCCATTCCAATGTTTGTTCTGGCCTCAGAGAAGAGGAGCAAGAGGCCAGAGCAACAGCTCTTCAACCAGTGGGAAAAGAGGTACCAGCATCTGCAAGTACTGATTAAGATATACTAAGATTTTCATTCCCACAGTGCGTTTTCTTTCAGCTTTTCGCTTTTTTCCCCCTTTGTTCGTCCATCATTCTGTACACCAACTTAGTGCTGCTCAGGGGTCTCGGGGGAAGACTGAAGCCGAACCCAGAATGCTCTATATTAGCAAAAGATTGTCAGTCTGTTGCAGGTCGAACAAACGGACCAAGACATTCACACATTGTCTCTCTCAATCGCTTTTCTTTGGCTCAGATCTCATGCAGTGATGATCAACAGTCACATCACATACACACCCACACACATAAAAACAATATCCATTGTGGCCACAAAGACTGAACTTTTTGGTAAAACAGTGACTTACTTTTTTTAGAAATGTAAGAAATCTTTTGCTCTAACTATCAGTCTGTACATCTTCAAGTGGTAATGTACAATGAAAAAATATATATATATATATATATATATATATATATCCAAAAAGTCAGCTCATGCCATATTATCAAAGAAATAACTTTAATTCAACTGCAGCCAAATTGACTCATGAAATCATATTGATTTCATTAAACTCATTTGCACAGCAAGTGACGATTTATTCAGTGTTTTTATTTATTTATTTTTTCTCCTTCAGGTGAGCCTGTACGTACAGAGGAAAGAATCCCCCTGAAAACGAGTTCCTTGTCTGCTGGACCTCCTGTGGAAGAATTAGCTGAAGGAGACAGCTGATGACATGACACATGACCTATACGGCTGGAGACATATCACTGTGGACAATCCCGGTTTTACTGTGAAGTTGGCCTCATGGTGCTTCAGGGCCTTACTGCGGGTTAGAGTGTTATTTCACGGTGCTCAGTATTTCCACTGTGAAGCCACCATGATTTATGTCCTGAAGTAACACGTCCCTAAATAGTAGAAACTGTTGTTATCTCGCTCGTTTACACATTGTCTTTGTCTTTGATGAGCAAAAGTTAGCCACAAAGGGTTTTACTGTGTGTGTCAAGGGGTGATTCCAGTTGATCAGTTAGTCATATAAACTATATCACATCATTTGATACTAATTATTTCGTCTTCCTTTTTGTCTTTCTTGTGTGTCTTTTTTTCGGACAGACAGAGACTCATCTGTTATTTTAGTAGGATACATTTTGAAAACTGTGTAGTTAGAAAGCTCACAGCAAAGGTACTCATTTAACATGAAACACTGCTGGATTAACAAATGGGCCCAACTCTGGTGGCCTCAAAGCCCTAGATTTATTGTATGTCAAGTTGTTTGTACTAATTTGACAATTTATTTGATAATATACATCACCAAATCAACTGACATACCGGTTAGTGCCTTAGATGGGGTGCTTCTTCATTAGAAAGGGCCCAGCAGCTATTTTCCCCCCTCAGGATCTTGCTCATAATCCGGCTATCGTCTATTAATGTCAGTCTTTTCTTTTTTTCACTGTATTAGAATTGTGTGCCTTACATAATTGCTATTGACAATAGCAGTATCAGTGATAAAAATGGATGAAACCATTTTCACTTGTTATGTATTTATGTAATATGTAAATAAACAAATAAATAAATAAACTCCTATGTCTGCACCTTCATTGAAAATGACGTTCGCTTTCTTTCAACAGACAAAAAGTAGAATATCAGGAAATTTGCTTGACAACTGGCTAGAAACTATCAATCGATCAATAGGCTATTGTATGATCATAGATAATATTTACTTTTACACATACTTACATATTTACCACATTGTACCATTTCCATAAACTTCACTTATTACACGAACTTCATGTACACAGAAAGCCAAAAGAACTGATTCATGACAGACAACCTTCAGAAAAGCCTGTCCATAAATGAGATACTTTGAATCACTATATTTCCATAGTTTCTTTCAAATACAATAAGGATATGCAAGATAATACTATAATCACTATAAATCCGACTCACGAAGGTACAATGAATAAAGTTTTTCGATGTATTTCCTTTTATTGTATTTTTAATCAGGCTTAAGAAAGGACAGCCAGACTAGAGGTCCTTTAGAAGGGGACTTGCGGTTGGACAAAAAGAACTTAGCTGCGGGTGCGCTTGGTTCCTCTCTTGTGCATTTCCAGATATTAGAAACCTTGTATTTTACTCATTTGTATAAAAAAAATCACACGGAATTCCACAAGTGAACCAGGATCGTGGGGCCGAGGAGGGAATAAGTCGCCAATCATGATAACATCTGCCGGTAAGTTGTAGAAGGTGTTTTTTATTTTGCTAGCCGTAGCTTCAGCAATCTGCCATTGATTTAGCTGAGTCACACAGCTAATGTAGCAGTTGTCAGTCAGCCGTTAACCGGTGATAGATAATAAATCCACGAAAATATTTTTCAGGAAGGAAGAACCTTTTGCTATGTGTTTGGCATAACCAGGCGATGATTGTATTCGCTACACGACTGTTAAACTATAGGAATTCGTAATATGTTCATGTAACGGTAATGCTAACGAGAAGCTGGCTATTCATCAAGGTGTTCAAGTTCATGTTTATATACACACAGTAGTGGTCTTTCATCTTGGAAATAAAGAAACATAACTTGAAATTATTACATCGTTTATTTTGTTCTTAAATATTTTGTTCCTGTCATTTTTTTAGGCAAATAGGTTCAGATTTGACCGTAGAGCTGCGCTGTTTTTAACATCTGAATTTCTTACAGTTTTATCGGTAGTTTATTATAAACTTCAAATTTGAATAATCTCACTTTATTTTATTTGTTTTTTTAAAAAAATTTTTTGAATGGATAAACTTTAAATCGAATGCACCTGGCATCTAATGTCTTCTAGTGGAGAAATTAATACTGACAAATATTGTATATGAACATGTAAGAGAAGTAGCTATGTAGAAGTAGCTCTGTATTGTGTGTAACATGTTCTCCTACACTACCCTACACTGTATTGAAATATATTATATGGCATGTGTTTTGTAAAATAATAATAATAATAATTAGAATACAATAATTACTTAATTGGAAAGAGGTTAGGCAAACTACATGAATCAAGCAATTGCTCACTAAATGTTATTGTTTTATTTTTAAGCTGGAATTATTTCACTCCTTGATGAGGAGGAACCACAGCTCAAGGTAAGAATTGGTTGCAGAAGGGTGGACTAGGTGCCCAAAGTTTGGCATTTCATGTAAAATGATATCCAGAAATGCTGAGATTGGATACGAGTGTGTTTTCACTAACTTATAAAAGCACACAGACACCTTTTTAAATACAAATTTAATTTCTTTTTGAGCTTCAAGTGCTACCATCAAACACATTTGTTAGTGTACTGTATGTCAGACTGAAGAGTGGCTTCTGTAGCCCATTTGCATTCATTGGTTTGATTTCCAATGCATTATGGCCACAAAAACAGCACGTATAGTTGATTATAGTCAGCTTTGTTAAGTGTTAGCTATCGACAGTCTTACAATGTAAGACTTGAGGAACGTTGACTCAAAAGTTGAAGCTCAATACCGAACACCACTCCTTTCATGGGCCTAGATTATTCGAGATATTGGAAAAATTGCAGTGTGACAAAAGTTATAGAATTATTATACAAATTACATGCAGAAATATTTCTGTTTCCTTTGCAGGAATTTGCTCTTCACAAGCTAAATTCTATCGTGAATGACTTCTGGGCTGAGATTTCAGGATCAGTAGATAAAATGTAAGTACTCTTGATGACTGGCAAGAGAATATTACATTAGAAAGCAGCAAATCGAGTTGATCATTTCATTATTTATGTGTTTCCAGTAGGGAGAAAGAGTCACTTTATCTGAAAGTTTACTAAGTAGTGTTGACACACAAGTTGCAGATGAAACACATCAGTGCAGTGCAGTGTGTCTCACAGTTAGTGAGTGAAATACTGAATGTTCCTCCATTGTTTTCTGACAGAAACTGCTCTGTAGGGCACGAAAAAAAGAATATTTAGATTTGATGTTTTACATTCAAGAGTGATGCAAAAAAATGTTGATCGTCCAAATTTTTTTGTCTTATTATGTAACCCATCTCTTGTCCACTCACAGCGAGGTCCTGTATGAAGATGAGACGTTTCGGAGCAGAGCATTTGCCGCTCTAGTGGCTTCTAAGGTTTTCTACCACCTTGGAGCCTTTGAGGAATCTCTGAACTATGCTCTCGGTGCTGGAGAGCTGTTCAATGTCACAGATGACTCAGAATATGTTGAGACCATCATTGGTGAGTGATCAAGCAAAAAAACAACCTCCAGTTTACAAACCTACTGGGGCTTTCTGGTGAAGAAAGCCAGTGATTATTAAACATATTAAATAAGATGTTGACTTGAATTATGTAATTGAATTCAGAAGTGAAACGCCCCTCTTTCATCCTTTTTTTTGTATGTATGTTTGCTTCTAGCCAAATGCATCGACCACTACACCAAGCTGCGGGTGGAAAATGCCGAACTGCCAGAGGACGAGGAGAAGAAAAGCATCGACCCCCGCCTTGAGGGAATTGTCAACAAGATGTTCCTGCGTTGCCTAGACGATCACAAGTACAAGCAGGCCATTGGCATCGCCCTGGAGACCAGGCGACTTGATATGTTTGAGAAGACCATCTTAGAATCGGTCAGCCGCCATTGTCATTCACAGCTGACTGAGTTTGTGATGTCTGCAGCTAATTTTTGTACCAGCAGAAAGTCTTGTATGCGAATTGAACATCATTTTCAGCATAATACCTCCAAACTTTGACTAGGCTTACGAGAATGACTTGACAATGATTCATTTCACAGTACTCAACTTGCGCAGGTGTAAGAGTCCAGGTTTTGATTGCTGTTGATTGTACCAAATTATTTCCTCCTTATCATGAAACATTTTTCAGTTTTTCTTTCCTTCTTTCCCTCCTCTTCTCTCTGCAGAATGATGTGAGTGGACTCCTTGCCTACAGCCTGAAGGTGTGTATGTCCCTGATGCAGAATAAGAAGTTCCGTAATGAGGTGCTGCGGGTGCTGGTCAAGCTCTACATGAACTTGGAGAAGCCTGATTTCATCAATGTCTGCCAGGTGACAATCAGATCCTCAAAAACTCTTAATGCATTCTTTCCCTGACTAACCTGACAGATGTCATAAATGTATGTCTGTTTTTTAGACAAGACTAGTCCTGTTCAGTCACTGTTTAGTGTAAGTTTTTGATTGACTGAATGAAAGTTTTCTTTAAACCAAAACTTGATTTGTCAGGATACTTTAGGAAATTGTTCCCTTTTAGAAGTTGCAGAATTTTCCCCTGAAAAGTCGATGGGCTTCGTGGCAAGAATCCTTTGACTAGAGCTTGCAGCCTGACGTCGGGACCTTTTTCTTTTTTGTTGGAGGCCTGATCTGGGCTTAACCAACAGATGTCGCTAGTGAGCTTTCCAATCACTATGAGCTGCCCCGTCGTAACTGTAGTTTTTATGTCTTAAAAATTTGCCTGGAGGGCGGTAAACTTGTCACCTAATTCAACAGTATCACAGCATTTGGATGCCAGTTGGAATCAGAATCGATTATTTATTGTCGGTACTACTACTTTTGCCCCAGAACACTGTCTGACAAACCTTTCACTAGTGTCCACTAAAATACAGTATGAAACATAATTGGTTGATAAAATAAATGATCCAGAATGGTGGGAGCTTTTACCTTTTTTTGAAGATGAATTAATAATTACAAGACTGCAGGCGCTGCACTGTGCAAACCTAAGAGTTCCACATAACCACAATGTTAACTAACATTTAGAAAATCAGTTTTCCTGAAATTACTGATGCTTAGGTCTGGTAGACCATCAGACTTCCAAATACACTGGCTGAAACCCTGTGTTGTAATTATCAATCTTTTGATATTTGGTGCTTTCTGGACCAGTCATTCACCCTCAATTTGTTGTCGAGAGAACATAACATATTTTTAACATGTTTATTGTTTGCAGTGTTTAATGTAGATTTAAGTATTTATACTCATAATGCTTAATATAACAAAGACTCATTTCCCATTTGTAGCTGTTGATGTGCTTTGTGTACTTTGCAATGGCTGGAAGTAATGCTACACACTGATAATATGTGCTTCTCTTGTTTCACATAATTTGATTTCTGAAAAAGTGTCAGAACCTAAAATCCCTCTTCAGCAATTTCTTCTCCTTCCCTCCCTAGTGCCTGATATTCCTGGATGACCCGCAGGCTGTCAGTGACATCCTGGAGAAGCTAGTGAAGGAGGACAACCTGCTGATGGCCTATCAGATCTGCTTTGACCTGTATGAGAGCGCCAGCCAACAGTTCCTCTCCTCTGTCATCCAGAACTTGCGGACCGTTGGCACACCTATCCCTGCAGTTCCTGGCTCCACGAATACAGGCACTGTTCCCACACCAGACAAAGACAGGTGGGTAGGGCCAGGGAATAAGGACATACTCAGAAGTGGCCTGAAGCATGTGTGTTCGTTCGCAAAGTTCACAAATTAAGCTTTAGAGAAAGAGTTACCTGGAAACTAAACAAGAACTGAAAACTTTCCATTCATGACAGAAAACAGGTTTATCTACGTCTGTACGTCCTCAGACTCAGTGCAGAATGTTGAACATACCAGTAGCAGGGCTCCGTATACAAATTCAGACAATTCAGCATGAAAATATTTAGGATTGAGCCCTACAAACTTCTAATTTATATCTCTGTTCATAAACATGTATGTTTATATCTCTGTTTATACCTTCTGAAAATGCATCAAATAAGTTAAGTTTGATATGATATACACCTTAAGAACCATAAGAGGCCAAATACAGTGAATTTATGTGAGATCCTGGGCTGCTAATCGAAATTATAAATAGACTTCTTTCAGTCAGAGATTTGGAGTTATGTATTTGTGATTAAATACCTTGGCAGCGATCAAAATTGTGCTTTTTTGTTGTTTGTTGTGTTACAGTGATGCAATGGAGACAGATGACAAGGCTGGCAGCTCCCCAGCTGGAAAGCCAGCAGAAACGGTAAGCTCTCTTTTGTTCTGTTTTGTACTCTTTTGTGATACCAGATGTTCATCATTTTTCTGTTTATAAATAGAGCAACCTTCATTTAATTGACATGTTATTATTATTGTTATATTGTGTTTCTGTAGAAAGATGAGCCTAAAGACCAGAACGCCAAGATGATCAAAATCCTTAGCGGGGAGATGGCTATAGAGCTGCACTTGCAGTTCTTAATTCGAAATAACAACACAGACCTTATGATCCTCAAAAACACAAAGGTAACCTTGAGTGGCAAAAAGATGAATGCTTTATAGAAAATAATTGAATAAACCATTGTTCAGATAAACTGTAGCTTGTGCAAGGCCACTGTATTTGCTGTGCGATCGTTTCCTCCTCAGCTTTCATACGTATATATTTTTTCTCCATCGCTCCAGGATGCAGTCCGAAATTCGGTGTGCCACACAGCCACAGTAATCGCCAACTCTTTCATGCACACAGGAACCACGAGCGACCAGTTCCTCAGGTACATAATGTTAACTATATTACTTAGCTTGAACAGACAGGTCAAGCTGGAAATGTCTTTACTTTAAGTACATTTAGACCGAAGTTTTTGTTTTACCTTGTAGAGAAAACTTGGAATGGCTTGCAAGAGCCACCAACTGGGCAAAGTTCACAGCCACAGCAAGTCTGGGTGTCATCCACAAGGTAGATTCATGTCATTATGAAAATAATATAATCAACTTAAAAATAAAAAACATCATACATTTTATCCCAGATTCAGTTTTGAATATAATATGCTGTTTTTCCAGGGTCATGAGAAAGAGGCTCTCCAGTTAATGGCCACCTACTTGCCTAAAGACACCTCTCCTGGCTCAGCCTACCAGGAGGGAGGAGGCTTGTATGCCCTGGGACTCATCCACGCCAACCATGGCGGGGACATCATTGACTACCTGCTCAGTCAGCTTAAGAATGCCAGCAATGATGTGAGGTTTTTTTTTTTTTTTCTTTCATGTTTACTTTGCAGGCTGTTTCATTGTCACATATATACTTGGCTTGTGAAATAATTTCTGCAAGAAAGGAATCATCTGTTTTCAACAAAGTAATAAAATAAGGCAATTTACATGAAGTCTACATGATTTTAGAGTGAAAAGCTTCACCTAGAAGAGACCAGCATCTAGTTAAGGTCATTTTGTCAGTTAGTTAATTCATTTATCAGTGTTTTGTCTCTCATGGTTTGCGTTCTTCTTCTGCTTCACAGATTGTGCGTCATGGTGGAGCCCTTGGACTTGGTTTGGCTGCACTGGGCACAGCTAGACAGGATGTTTATGACCTCCTGAAGTCCAACCTGTACCAGGATGATGCTGTTACTGGTGTGTAGACCTTGGACAAAATCTTAAAGGTTTTCTGAATTGCAGAGTAGCTAATTAAAAATATTTATTGATGATGATGATGTGGTCTTCATTAGTCAGCTTATTAAAAACAATGTTTTTATCAAAAACCTTTCATTATTGTTTTTACTTCTTGCACGTCCAGAGCTGATAACGTTTTGATTCTCGTCATGTCCTGCTGACAATATCATGTTAACTGTCAGGTGAAGCTGCAGGCCTGGCTCTTGGTCTGGTCATGCTGGGCTCCAAGTCGGCCCAGGCCATCGAGGACATGGTAGGCTATGCTCAGGAGACACAGCACGAGAAGATCTTGCGTGGTCTGGCAGTGGGAATTGCCCTGGTCATGTATGGACGCATGGAGGAGGCTGATGCCCTCATTGAAAGTCTCTGCAGAGACAAGGTACGAGAAAGACCATCATGTACAAAATGAGACCTGCAATGATGTTTGCAGTACTTTGTTTCCATGGCATATGGTGCAGCTTATACATATGGAATTGATTAATCCTTAAAGAAAAAAGAAGTTAAAGATTAAAAAAAAACAAAAAAAACCCCAATATTTCTCTCCATAAGCCTTGCAAGTGCGTTGTGTATTTTTAACATTTGATGTATTGAGGTTGTGTGTGTATTTCACACGTGAGGTATTTCCTCTGTACTCTGTGCCAGAAATATGGGACATGACTCAAAATATGTTGATCATAGTTGTATGTCCAGACACAAAGTCTCAAAGCTCTGTTTTCTCTCACTGTCTATGTTAGGACCCCATCCTGAGACGCTCTGGTATGTACACGGTGGGCATGGCCTACTGCGGCTCCGGGAATAACAAGGCCATCCGACGCCTGCTACATGTCGCTGTAAGTGTTTCCTGTTTGGCCCTCATTGCAACGCAGTATTTCACTGAGGTGAAGACAGGTCTGCCAGTGTCCTGGGCTGTACAACTGAAGCTGGCATCATAATTCATGCAGTTAAATACTGTGCTCTCGATTGCTTAAAAATGTTCTTGCTAATATCTGGAAGTGAAATATTTGTTAACACTTAAATTGTGAGACTCACATTTAGCTTCAACACATCGCAGTGTTCTCTTATTTGTCCCAGAAGCTAAACCAAAGCTTCTGAGCCTGTCTGAGTCATGACAAAATATTGGAACCACCTGAATTGCAACATCTCAGGTGTACTAACGTTGTTGGATATGATATAGGAGCATATTGCTTATTTTGAGTCCTAAGCTACATCATTAGGGCCATTTGTAGGATTTTATGATTCTCAGTGTTAGTTTTTGTTACTTGACTGCTGTGCTTATCTTAATTTAGGTGAGTGACGTGAATGATGATGTCAGAAGGGCTGCTGTCGAGTCCATTGGATTCATCCTGTTCAGGTAAGGACTAGGCTTAATTACTTCAGCGCTGAGAGCTCTGTTTAGTTTGTTGATCTCCACTGGAGGCATTTCTTCCTATAGCCTCACACACACTGATTTCTGTTAAGAAGTAATTAAACACTTCATTTCTGTAGTTCATTTTGTAGATAACTTACTAGACCGTTACTTTTGAAATTGACCCAGTTGTGCAATAGTAAAAGTAATCTCTTTTATTACTACGGTAATCTCTCATACATCACTGTTTTTTTTTGTGAACCATTTGTTGTTTTAAAAACAAAGCATTTGTGTGTGTTTTGCCCTGGATTCCCCTAGTTTTTAGTTTTGCACTGCTGCTTTAGTTGGACATTAACTGTTTCTCTGTGGCGTGATGGGAGAATCTCACTGTTGTCTAGAATTTTAAATTGACTTCCTGGCCCTCATGGAAAGTATTCCTATGTCAGAGGAAGCTAGACGTACTTGTCATTGTCATTCACGTTTTCTTCCTTGCCTATTTATAGGGATTCATCACTCTTGTGCCAAGATGGATTTACCAGTCAGACTTAAGAGCAGTGTTAAACAGACTGCCTAGCCAGTGCACAAATATCAGGGTGTAGATTTAAGTCCAAAAAAGGCTATGTGATATTCTGCATGATCAATTGGCCGCTAGATAAACTTTGTGTAAATCTTCACTGTGTTTAGAAAGACTTCTGAACCAGAACAATTCACTTGGCCTCCAGCATCCCACACTAATGGCTGAAGGATAACTCCCTCCACAATATGCGCACAAGGAGGACAGCTTTGATTTCAGATGTCTTAAGCTGCTTCTATTTTTAAAAAATCATGTTTACGATTGGGAACAATGAGTTAGGGTCGGTCTAGTTGGTAATAAAATGGTGGCACATTCCAAAGCCGGATTCCAGGCTCATGGAGCTAGGTTTAGTCACTAAAACTAGGATTAATTTTGGCTGTTTAACTATTACAGTTTGGATGTTTGCGGTATTCTTGTTTACAAAAAGGCTACAAACTGCACTTGTTATGCATGGAGGGACTTTAGATAATAATGCATTTCTGCAGTTCCCTTACTTGTCCTTATCCCAGCATTTGCTATTTGCTGCCTTTTTGAAGCCAAGTTACACAGTTTATTTGGTGTTTTGTTTTCAGTGTTGGTTCATGAAAAAATCAGTTTCAGTTGTTGTTTAAATGAGAGTAGCTGTGTAACATCAACAGAAAGAGAACACAGAAATGGTGCAGTTTTCTTTCACTTCAGCAACACTGAAAATACTTTATTGAACACATTGAGGTTTCCACTTAGTCTGGGTTTTGTTCTTTCTTACATACATTTTTTTTATTTGGAAACCTTTAACATATCAAAACATCAGGCAGCAATACATATACAAGAGTGCTTTCTAAAGGTCCAGCAAATACAATAAGGATGATTTCAAGAGTGCAAGGCATTATAATTGTATGTTAAGAAGAGATTTAAAAGGTAGGGTTCTAGTTGTCTTATTAAAATATAAGCATATGGTCTGAGATGGTTTACTGCATATTCAAATAGCCCAAGTTGAGAGTGTCAAGATAGGAATATATTGTGAGAGCTTGCAGAGTATCATTAAGTGTTCATTCATCACATTTTTGCCTAGTGGCCTGAACTTCGTCAACACCAGCTTTTGACCTTTTCATATTGGATATATTTTGTTGTTGTTGTTGTTTTAAGTTTTAAGCAGGCCATCTTAAAATTACAGTTTTATAACATTTGAAAACTCAACCTCTCTACTGGTATGCTATGAACTGTCTTTGTAGAATTCACATTGTTCACATGACCTGTCCTGAACCTCCACTGAGTAATATTTTGACCTTATAAATTCACATATATAACAGGAGTTTGATTATGGTTGAAAATAAGCGTTTTTCTGAAATGATCATAATTGATCATGAATGTTACCCTGGCTTGCTTTTGACAGACAACAACAGGGTAAATTTTATTGTTGTGTAGTGTACACGCAGTACTGACATCAAATGATTGGTCAGTCAAATTGACAGTAACAGCAGATTCCAATCATGCATTCTGAGCATTTGATGCACCTTGAATCTAATCCACTTCAAGTGCTCTCTTTTTAATTGTTCATTTCATTTGTCAGGTGTGTCTATACACAGCTAACATGTTCCCTTTGCTTGCCACCTTCGTTTTCAGTCAGAAGCATTGTGTCTAACACAAGCCCACTGGATGACTGAACAGATGCATGCCGGCACCTCAGTGGACTTTGGTAGTTCACAGGTCCAATGCCATTCCTCATTCCCCGTTTCATGAACAGTTTAGAGTTTTCCGCCATGGAAGATCTGAATGAAATCCGTGTAAGGTTCCGATCTGTATTTAATGCCCTCGAGTGCCTTCCTGGCTTGAGACTGGCACAGTTTCTGTAATTACAAGTGATGTAACGTGTGAACGCTTGCCTGTAAGTTTTGTTGAATAGGGTGTAGACCAGTGGGTTGATACCTGAGGACACATAACCCACCCAAACAAAGATCTCCATGAGGCATTTGATAACATCTTTATCACAGCTGGTGCATAGTGCAGAGGTGATATTGGTAATGAAGAAAGGGCACCACATGACTACGAACAGGAGGAAGACTATGCCTAGCACTTTTGAGGCACGCTGTTCATTGCTCAGAGTCTGCATTGACTTCTTGCCCATAGTTGACATTCTCCGAAAAGACATTTCTTCTCCTGTAGGAGAGTTTGTTGTGCCTGTGTTTGGTTTCTCTTGTATCCTGGGAAGTTTGCTGTCCAGCATGTTCACTTGCTCAGCTTGAGGTGGAGTCACACCCTGTTCCCTTTGAAAAACTGTGGAGACTGCTGGGTAGCTATAGCGCTGAGTCACCTTTGACCTAAGCAAATAAACTTTTTTGCGCAGCACCTTGACAGTCAGTAGGTAGATGACCATCATGATAGTCAGAGGGATAAAGAATGCCACCAAGGACCCAACGATGATGAACTCCTGGAAAGTGTCTGTTCTCAGCAGGCATGTGTGGTTACTGTTAAAGGTTATGTTGTTGGAAATATGGTAGCTCTCAAGCCCTTTAATCGGGATCGGGATAGCAATACCTGAAAGACAACAAAAACTAGTTAGCATTGCCAAACATAGGCAGTTTTCTGTTTTATGTAAACTCCTGACGTTTTGTTTGTTTGTTTGTTTGTTTTTTCCAATTAAGTAAACAAATCACCAATACACACATCTGCCCAGTGACTGTGCTTTTAGTGGTCTGAGTACTGTTCACTAAGCACTCATCAGTAATGCCTCATTAAATTTTGGCCACATTTTTACACTCTAGTAGTAAACACAATGGCTTAACTACATTGAAACCATGTTTTATTTTTTTTCTGTAAAGCTTGCGTGCTTATTGGATTTTGAATGGTGAACCTTAAGACTTGTACAAAGCCTTCCAGAGACGGCTCAGCCCCTCTGTGAATATTTTCTGTTCCTGAAACTAATATTATGTAAACAATAATGCAGCTTTTTCAATATGGGACCCATTTATTGTCTGTGCAAGCTTGTGGCCTTCAAATTTTCTATCCATCTTCTATCGCCATCATTTTCCCAAATACATCGTAGCTAACAGGTTGCTGGTTATATGGTAACTGTTTTTCTTCGGTCTGTCATTGATCTAATGTCAAGTATTCAGACTGTGAAAAATTCTTTTTTATATATATAAAAATCATGACTAAAAGTTAAGGAAATCTGTATTGACAATACTTACAAATGGATATGAGCCACACCAGTGCAATCTTCACCATCGCTTTGGCTCTGGATTTGTACTGGCTGTGTTGGATTGGCCTCTTGATGGCAATGTAGCGATCCAGTGAAATGGCACATAGATGCATGATGGATGCAGTAGAAAACAGCACGTCAAGGAACAGCCAAATGGGGCAGAGGTAATCTGGAAGAGGCCAGAGAGAGTCTAAAGAGAAAATGAGAAGGAAATTAGTCAGGTAAAATGATATATTTCCGTACAGTGAGTCACTGCCTATAATGCACTCATGTGAGAACCCATTTTCATTCCAAAAGGAATTTGGTTTTGCACACTACCAGAGATGTACAACAGTGGCAAGGGATTAGAAGTAGCAGCACTTGTACAAAAGACTGGTGTTTGTTTATCTCTGTGAGGAATGACTTTACTGGAAAAAGACAGGTTCACTGACTGTTTATGGAGTTAAAAGCTTTTTATGTAGATGTGCAGGAGACTACACTCAACAGTAGTGTTTATTTTCACTTCCAGGCATATAATTGTCAAGTAATTGTTCTGACTTTTGTCCCGTTAACACTCATTAACATTGCAAAAGACACAAATATTCCTTTACGTAATTTTCTTCTGTTGTGCCAACAAACCAGCTTTATTGTTGTCTTTTTTTATGGTTTGCTTTTGAAAGTTTAATTGTTCTTCCAGCATATATGAATAGTTTCAGGGAGGGTAATTTCTGGTTACTCAAAACTGTGGTCACTGACTTAACAGGAAATACATGTAGTGCATTATTTTTGTTACATTTGTTAATGTTGTTTCAGAATTATGGAAGTCATCTGTATGATTATTTACATTTTCAATTTTCACAAGCTTAAGTGGATACAAGCCAGAGTGATTGTATTCTAGTTAGTGCAAGGCCTTTCAAAGCAAAGTGCTCAAGTTCAGAAAATATGTACATTTGCCATTTGTTATCCCAGAGATGTCTTTCTGCAACGTTCTTATTCTTTTCATGGTATTTCTGTCATATTTCCTTTTTCCTTATTTTATTTTTTGTGACTTGTGTTTAATCAACCAAAAAAGCACAGGACAAAAAAGAAAATCTCCAACACACAGCTTTTTAAAGAAAAGGGAATAGAGTGGTAGTGAAAATGTATATTTAATATGTCTAGCAGAGAGGTGAGCCTTGTAAGCGACAGTGTAATGTGTTGAGAGAAAATGCCTTGCAGGGGCAACCCTTTAGGAAGAAATGCAACATTTTATGTTTACAGCAGTATGTGTTCACACATCTTAGGTTTTGAACAAGCTGATCCCTTAAAATTTTCAAGTTGTTCCCTGCATGCTTGAAATTCATCTGCCCAGCAGATGTTGGTCATGACTGGCAGCCTTTACAGGTGTAACTATAATCCACACACTGCTGTCATGCGCATTCAGGTTAAATTGAAGTTTATGAGCTCTGTATGCCCCCTCACAAATACTGAATTTTCCTTGGCCTTGCAGTTAGTTTGGTATTTAATCTAAACCTATAATTCTGCCGGTTTTGTAGATTTTGTTGTATCTGGCATTAGTTTGCTGCATATTGATTTTCTTACAGCAACAATACTTACAATATAACCTGTCTTCTGTGTATTAATTTGTCACATGCTTGCCGGTTATAGCATGTTGCATGTTGTGTATAGAGATTTTTTGTTTTTCTAAACATTATGTCTTTTCTTCAATATACCTTTCCAACAAATCTGGGACATGTTATTCACTCCCCTGACCAGTTGGTGTCAGTTTGGTGCGCCTACAGAGCAGCCGCCCAACACTGAACTTTTCATCATCATTGATTTGAAAATGTAAAATTTTCACACAATCAGAGAAAACTATTATAAAATTCTAGTGCACCTTGGAGCTGACGGCACTGTCAGCTGAACAGTCCGTCACACTGGACGGCAGTTGAGGAGGTCGTACCAACGACAAAAGTAGATTAAGCAGACTTCATTAAAATTCAATCTCACGGGTGAGCGTTTTAGTGCAGCAAGCAAGCATGTGTAGCATTTCACTGTCCTCTGTTTCATTTACTTTGCTTCCATCACAGTAAGTTTTGTGGTGAGTTCACTTTAAGCCGAGAGTTTCTAATGCTTTTAGTTTGCCTTCCTCTGTTTACACTGGCACAGATTAAAACAAAGTGCATTGATTTGACTGATGAAATATGTGCCATAAAGAGAATACAGTGACTTTGTTACCTTTCAACTGATTAACAAACTGTAACGTCCCACTCTACCAACCCCAAAAATGAAAACGGTGTGTTTTAAACTGAACTATTTCTCAGTCACAGAGTTATGCACATGTGCATGTATGAATGCTGTCACACCTTAATGCATTGGTCCTCAACCCATCAGGACTTTTCAGCAAGTCATGAGAAGTTTAGTTGTAATACCAGATTAATGGCATGGGCCATACTTATGTAGCCTCTGATTCAATATAACACCAGTTGGACTTGTGCAGACCTGTCAGTGTAACACATCTATTTTCACATTTGAGAGAGATGAGCCTACAGATAGTCCTGTTTCACATTATACTCCAATTGTGTGTGTGTGAGAGAGAGAGAGACGGACAGGCAGACAGGCAGACATGTAATTATGATCTGGCTCATTATTCTCCATGTGAGCTATTAGGTCCTAATAGTCCCTAATCATTGGTCCCTAGTAATTAGGGAATAACACCGCGGCCATAGTTCCGTATCTGACAGTTTAAATCATTAACATTAAAACCGAGGAGTCTAAATCATTTCCTTAGAAGCTGTATTTACACACCACTGTCACCGGAATTAAAATAAAACCTTTCTTCCTTGGCATTTATTCCTATAGGTAGTAATCCAGCTCAACCAGCAGTTCAATCCAAGCTGTCCAAGTGTTACCATAGCACTGCCAGAGGAAGCAGGATGTTTATTGCCACCATCTCTCATTATATTTCATCTGGAGTAATTTGTTTATAGATAGTTGTGATTGTATCTAGTGTTGCTCACAAAATATTTTTATCCTCCTGTTCTCCCCATAAGCATGCTTGCCTGTTCTCTTTGGATGTGATTCGGGCTAATAATAGTTGGATATAATTTTTCATCAAAATGGGGGGTGTTTCTTGTAAAATCTGTATGTGGCTATGAACCCACCCTCACAGACACACACTCATTATAAAATATTGATGTTTTGAACATTTGTTATTAATGGCTTAGTTGGTTTTAATAGGTCTTTTGCCCAAGGCTTTTTTTAAAACTGCTTCTTGATCAGAGGGACTGCTTTTCAAACACCATGCCTCATGTTTAACTTACTGTATAGAATAGTAGCAAGGGCAATGGGCATCACTAGGAGTCCAACCAGCAGATCAGCCACGGCCAGCGACATCAGAAAGTAGTTGGTGGCGTTCTGCAGCTTTCTTTCGAGTGACACAGCTAAAATGACCAGGATGTTTCCTCCAATAGTCGGTATGATGACGATGACAGTAAGCAGGGCTGCCCATTTCAGCCGAACCTCAGGCGCTTCTCCTGATAGTGAGCTGTTGGTCTCGAGTGGAGCCGCGACTGCTTGAGACATGGTGCTGCAGTGGAGACAGCAGGCCTTAGCACGGGTCGGGTCTCTGATCTTTGTCGTGTTGGACACTCGGTCAGCATGGTCACTGGGTCCCACAGGCAAGGACACAGGTTAGGGCAGGTCAGTGCACAGGATGCTTCATCCCTTGTGCAGTGTACAAACCAAAAGTAAAAGTCTGCTAGATCCACTGCCTATTAGAGGAAAAAGAAGCAGGTCCAACACTACGAACTCCCAATGCTGGCAATAATCCAAATACAATTAGTACTTCCACAGTGAGATGTCAGCAGGGGTCCTCAATTTCCCAGGCAGCTGATACTCTTGTCGTTTTCTGCGTCCACTTAAAAGAACAAACAGTTCTGTTAAAGGAACAGCGATACCTTCTTACCCATTAATCTGTCTGAATGATGAAATAACACCAAGAGATGATTATTGTGGCCAGTGAAGGTTTTTCCTGTGTGATGACCATTATTATTCCCACATTGTAGCAAAACAATTTATCAAGGGGCAAACTATAGCATACTCAAGCATTGTTTTTGATCAAAACTAGTGCATTAATGTGTGACAAGTTATGATTGAGAAATTAAAAAAGAATTTAAATTTTGACAAATTTTCTGTTGTACAAAGTATTCAGGCAGAATTTAAAAACCTCCTAGATGAAAGATAAGTCTAAGGTCTAACTAACTTGATCAGTTTAAAAAAAATAAATAAATAGAAAAATAAAATCAAGCAATAAGCATATTCAATATCGTTGTTGTATCAACATGGTGTCAATAAGCATTATTGTAATTTTTTAAGTGTCTTACCTGCTCCTGAGACTAAGGTCAGTTTTACATTTACGTTCCCCGTTGACGTTTCAACTCTTGAAGTATTTTTCCAAGGCGCTACGTCTTAGCTTTCATAAACACCAAAAGAATATTTTGCGCTGGGAGACCCATGCAGCTTAAACATCCAGTGCATTTCAGTCGTTGCTCACCTCTTAGTTTGATATCTTCAAAAAAAATTCCTCTATCTCATCTTTATATTTCCACCCTCCCCAAATAAGAGCATGACGGAGAATGCCTTCCCTCAACGGCAAAACCTAAATCTGTCTCTGTCTTAAGCAGTCCATAAAGTGGAATTTGTTTTGCTTCCACATGTTGGAGGAACCCCCAGTCTTGCTTCGCATCACCTACCGCGATCACAGGTTTAAAACTTTCAGATGTTGTGGCTCCTCTGCCTCTCTCCCATTCCCACTCGCTGCCTTTTGTTCGCAGCCTGCGATCAGCTCACACTCTCTCCCGTCTGTTCGGTCTCTCGCTCTTTCCCCTCCCTCCCCTCTGTCTTGCCCATGAGTCAGACCCTGTTAAAAAAAAAAAAAAAAAAAAAAAAGAAAAACAGATGAATGTCTTCACGCTGGCAACATGCCAGCGGTTCTGGGAGGTAATTTCCCTCAACACAGCCGTCCCACTGTTTATATTTGTCACTTTCTGTTCTCTCTTCCATTCGAAGAAGCAGGCAGGGGTGGTGGGTGTAGTAGTGGTGCATGTGGTGAAGCCTTCTCTCAGCTGAGGTGCTCGAAAATTGTTCTTGCACCCCGTAGCTTTTCCAATTCATTCACATCTTCAATCTGGGAAAATAATTTACATGCATGTTTTCTTCTGGGCGAATAAGTTTTGAAATTTAGACCATGGTTTTGTTTTTTTTGTTTTTGCATTCAGTTTCTCCACTGTAAGTTAAAATATGTTTTCTCTCAGTGTGAATTAATTGTTTCACTTTTAAAAGCCGATGCAAGGCATTAAAAGAAGCAGAAATAAACAATCCCTGGAGTGATTCTTGTTTTCACAAGAAAATGTGAGAAATACAACCAGTAACCCCCGACTTGGATATCATTTTCTGCGTCCACTTAAAAGAACAAACAGTTCTGTTAAAGGAACAGCGATACCTTCTTACCCATTAATCTGTCTGAATGATGAAATAACACCAAGAGATGATTATTGTGGCCAATGAAGGTTTTTCCTGTGTGATGACCATTATTATTCACACATTGTAGCAAAACAGTTTATCAAGGGGCAATAAACAATCCCTGGAGTTTACAGTAGCCAGATGATGACAACGAGTGATCCTTGTTTTCACAAGAAAATGTGAGAAATACAGCCAGTAACCCCCGACTTGGATCTGTGTTTCCTAAAGCCTTCCAGTAGAGAACAATTCCCAGACAAAACTGAACATGTTCCCTAATTCTCTCATGTACCAATACCCCCATAAGGTCCTCTGTTTTATATGGGTTTATTTTGGCCAGTCTTTTCAAACAGGCAGTTCAGTCACAAGAGTTTTTATTTTAGTTTCTCTAATATATTTTTGCTGAATGTGTTCGCGAGCCTTTTGTAAGCGTGACATGCAATTAACTTTTTATTTTATTTTCTGCTCTGTTTGATTTTCAAAAGTATATTCAGTTCATCTTGTGGGTTTCACATCCATCACACATTAATGGGACATTTAAGTTCGGCTTGAAATGCAGCCATCATTGCTTCGCTGCCTCTTCTGTCCAAGGAAATACTCCACATTGATTTTTTTCAATCTGAGTTCTTCCACTTTGTCAACTCTTCAAAATAATTGGCTTATCTTTTTCTTTGAAAACGCTTTGGATTAAACTATTTCAAAAAGCTACAGGAAATAGACTCAAGGTCTCAAATCATGCCTTAAGGTACTGTAGTCCCCTATCAATTTCAAACCTTACTATGAATTAGGTCTCAGTGTCTTGCTATTTCAACAGAACCTTTTAACTTTTGATTGCCATGCTTATATTTTCCGGTAATGGATAGACAACATGCACTGCTTTAATTCCTGCAAAGGAAGGTAACTCACCAGCCTACACATTGATCAGGTCAAGCCAGTTTTATTTATGTCACCCAAAATCACAAATTTGTCTCTGTGGGCTTTGCGATCTGGTTCACATTTCAGTATAGATTGAAGGGCGTCATCAGACTACCAGAATGTACTTAAGTTTATCCCCTCTGTGAAAAATGAAAGTTGATGTAAATCTCACAGTGATTGCCATCTATGATCTTGATAATCCTCATGTAGTGTCTGAGCTGAGCTTTTTATTGGAGACAGAGGAGTACAGATAATATCTTCTCATATCTTAACACACAGGAATATACACAAAATTAAGGTAAGCTTATACTTATTTAGGCGTCATTTTCAGGACTTTATTGAGGCTATTTATTGGTTCAAATCAAATGGCAGCTTAACCCACATCCTTGTATTTTCTGTTTTGTCTCCCTGTTGCTTTGTACACGATACATTGAGAACATTTACTGTAATCGGTATTATTAATGTTATCAATGAAGACAGTGACTCAGACATCTTGGTAAACCTGTATACTGTCTTGCACCTTTGGGAGGTTGATATAATGTAGTTGTAGCTCGCACAATAATGCTTTTTTTACTGTTTCCTTACTTTGCTGTGTTTTAATTGTTATTTAGCCTCTGTTGCCTGGTTCAGTTGAATGAAATCTGAGCGAATAAAGGCAGTTTCCTTTGCTGAAGCTGTTGCACTGGAGTGTTGCTGAGGCTGTTGGTTGCATTCAAAACAAGCCACAAGACTTAAAAGAGACTTTGTTTTTTGGTTTGGTTTGTTTTTTTGGTTTGTCTAACCCCTCTCCCAGTGGCATTTTGGCACAGACCAGATCTTTCTGTGAAATTCAAAGGTACTGAGTAATCTCAACAATCAGCTCATCTGTCAGGTCCAGGCAGCACACAAGCAATGTGTCATAACCAGCACATGTCCCTGGTTATGAAACAAATAACTTCAACCCCATAATTTTAATCTTTTTTAAATAAATAATTTCGCCTCTGGGATAAATAAAGGAATTCAGATTCTTTTTCTTTTTTCACTTAACTGTTGAACCTCAGAATACCAACACCTGTGTTTGGAGTTTTCACCATTGTGACCTAAACTTAAAGGCAACAAGACTCTACATTACTATTAGTCATCATGGACTGATTGAAGAGCATTTCATTGTGCTTAAATGTGAAGTGTTTGCCCCTGACTTGAGCTCTCTCATTTTGACTCTATCAAGTTCACTGGATGTGCCATGTTATTGTGTGTGTGGTCTTTATCTAAGCAGCCCTTTGATTCTTAATAGCTTCTTCATTTAGTCAAGAGCACATTAAGTGGTCTGTGACTCATCTGTATGTTGGTTTAAGTGCTTTTTTTTTTCTTACTGCCACTATTATCTTGACTTTTCAACCGAACGAGCAAGCAATGAATAATTGAAAAAGATAAATGTAGACCCCTTCTTTGCACATTTTAATTAGCGTTACATGGTGTTCACTTCATTGGACAAAGACCGGTTTGCAGAGTACAAGAGGTGGGAAAGAAATCACGCAGAGCTACGTTGCATTTGTACCTTGAGCCAAAGATTTGGCTTAAATGCTTTGGTTCAGTAATTTTTGTTCTTCACAACAGCACCACTAGCTGGAAAAGCTTAAAGACTTGGAGAGTTTTCAAAGACATAAATCAAAGACCCTCATTGCAAGTCCATGCTCTTTCTCTGTTCTGTCTTCTCTCTACATTTTGTCTAGCCTTGTCTCAGAAACCTATAGCTTTCTCACCGTCCTCATACGGTTTCTTAGATCTATAGATGTGATGGTGTGTGCACCCGTGGCATCAAAATTAATGTCTTTGTGATATTTAAGAATGGTGGGTCTTGGCCATTTATGACATATTGTAGATTATTGTGATGGTTTTTTTGGGGTTCTTTTTGCTTGAGGGCTCAAAGCTCTGAACATTGTATAGAGCGAATCATCTCATCCCTCTCTGGATCTTTTTGCTTTAATATTCTTGTGGGCACGGGCTGTAAAACTCTCTTGCTTTTATTGTGTCGCAGTCAAACTGTAGTTGTGTTTTATTAAAAGTTGATTTTAACACCTAAGCTAGTTGGTGACGGAGATGATGATAATGGTAACTGTGTGTAAGATGAAGTCCATACCCTTGTGCTTTCTTGTCCTTAACTTTTTAATCCTCTAACTTCTAGCGCCTATTCTTGGCTCACTCTTAATTTCTCCTTCTCTGTTTCTCTCTGTGTCTCTTCAGGACGCCTGAGCAGTGTCCCAGTGTGGTGTCTCTCTTGTCAGAAAGCTACAACCCTCATGTGCGTTGCGGGGCTGCCATGGCTCTGGGCATCTGCTGTGCTGGGACAGGCAACAAGGTGAGTGCCCCTAAGTCCTCTTCTTTTCAATGCAAAACCTTGTGTTCACCTGCCGTTAATGAAACTCATCACAGTGTTTCAACATAAACATTTGTTGTCTGAACTGAGTTGATGGCTTTTAATTTTGAAAGAGTTGTAGCGGTGACATTTATTAGCTAACACAGATAATTTCCCCTATTATTTAAAGGTGGAAAAAAGCTACAATAAAGGGACAAAAATAAAGAGCAATTTTATAATCATTTTTAAATTAATATTAAAAATTATTAGAAACATTTGGATGGCCACATTGAATTTTATGGTTGGCCAGTTTTGGTCGTAAACAGTATGGACCAAACCTCAAATAACCACACAAATAGGCTCAGATCTCTATTTTTTTTTTTGCTAGTTAACACAGTTCCAAAATTTCAGTAATGAGTTCTTATTTAATGAGATGTTTGCCCAAGAGCAAACTCCAGCTGGAAATGGTGCTCATAACTGGCATTAATATTCTTTATAAGACTGTGTACAAGAAAAGCTTGCATAGCATTTTTTCCCCAACCACTAAGGCAGCATGTCCTCATTTATCTCGTGTGTTTTCTTTGTGTCTTGACATACCATGTGCGTCACTGATATAAAGACTGAGCAAGACTGCTGCGCAGAGGGTTTTCCTTGAAACAATTGATGATTCCTTTCTTAGGCTTATCTTCGATGAGCAAGTACGGACTTCTGTGGCCTCTACAGAAGTGGCAGTGAAAAGATTTAATGATGCTGCCAGAAAAAAAATGTTGCTTTGCCAGACTTATGACTTTTTTTAATGAACAAAAGACGAGCTCTTATTATACTAAAACAATCTTACAAGATGCCTTTTGAACGAAACCTCAAATCTTGCCACAGTTTGTGTTAAGTGCTTCAGCTCTTATCTTCCTTATACAGTGATTAAAACATAATCAGCTGTTTTACTTATAATCTATTCACATTCACTTTATTTTTCATGGAGGATCAACACTAAGCACTGAAAAGGTGAGCGAAGAAGACAGAACTTGGGCTTGCTGCCAGATCCTGGGTTGTCTAACTATGTGGGCTGATCAGTCTCAAGTGGCACAGCTCAAGGAGAGTCATGGCTCATTGCGTCCTGAGCCTGGAAGCACCAAAGTGAATGTTTTGGAACAGATCAGGCCTAGGCATGCTACAGAGCTGATCAGCTCCAAAGCTCCTCTGCCTGGTTTTTCCAGAATAAAATCTCGAGCACAGTAGGTCCATAGAGAGAAAGAGAAATGATGTTGTAGCAAGAGAAGTGGGTCACCTATTTAGATGGAACACATTGCTTCGCCATCATTTGTACACCTTGGGCTTTGTATATTTTTACTGGACTGGTGTTCCTGATTTATGTTATAGCTAACAGTAAATCTTTCTGTAGTTGGCTTGTTTGATGATGATTATTTTGCTCTACAATAAAAATCTTACATATAGTTAAGACTGTTGAGTTAATTGGACGGACACGTTGTTCTCCAAGACATATAAAAGCATGCAAATTAAATGTTAAAGACCAACCAGCCTGTCAAAATACTGTCATATGATACAGTTATAAAAATATGAATTATGTTGTGGTAAAATGTGTTCTGCACGATTTATGTGCTCAAGCTTCTTGCCAGTTCTTAGCTGTGCTGAATTGAGCCTAATTTAAAGTTCATCTCACGCTGAGGCACAAGCCTGAAGAAAACACTCCGCTGCTGTACATGGATTATGAGTATCTGAAGCAACCGTGTTATGTATGGACCTGTTCTGCTGATTGGGCCTGACAGTAAATACCCTCAATTAAACCCCCAGACAACCTATCAGGAACAGGATGTGGTCGACTGGTGTTGGCTTTACACTCTTGACTTATCATCCTGGTACACGACTGTCTCAGCCAGCTGAGCCGAGAGCACTGATGAAACATGGTTTATTTTACCTCCGCTGTCATCCTCCTAGTTTGTTTCTCTTTGCTTGGTGGAGCTGACACCTCCCTCTTGGTCTGCTGGTGTGAGTTACAGGCATTACTGCTCAGCTGAGAACAGAGGAGAGTGTTAAATAAAAGAAGGAAGTAGGTGGTCGCCCCTCATTTTTTTTCACTCACAGTGATCATGGGAGGAAGATAGAGATGCTGGGGCTTGTTGTAACTGTTGTCCCGGGCAACTAGATATGGATGACACTAATGTCATTAATTTGTGTGGTCTGGTTGGCTCTGTTGATAATCCATGTTCCTGTATTCAACCAAACAAAAGTCCTCCTGTTGCACTGATAAGAAGGAAAAAAAAAAGTCCTTTTTACGTCTTAAAACAAATATTTGTCAGATTGCTTTACCACCATGGCAATATTGGGATTACAGAAAATGCATTTAACTCCTCAATTAAAATTAAAATTAGAAACCAAATGATTCTTGCTCTTCAACCCAACAACCAGTACTAAAACTTGGGATTGGATTGGCCTGTGAACGGACTGCTTCGCCTTCAGAGACTCGAGGTTATAGAGGACAGCTCTGGATGCACTTCTGCGCTGTCTTAATCTGACAATAGTCACAGGATAATCATCATTCAGAAACATTTTTCATTTTTTGTGTTATTTACCACTTTGTGTTTGACTAATCTGTGTCTGTTTGCCCTTTGGTTTTTAGATTAATTGTAAGCTTGAGGTAATAGCAATGAACTTTCTGCCTTTTTCATCAAAGAGTGGCTTTTTCCACTTTTTTAAATATTAAATATTATTTAAACTTTTGCTTTATTTTTAATTTACTTGCTCTGCAAGGGTTGTGCGAATTCTAAATACGCATTTTCTCAAAATACGCTTGATCACTTTATTTCAAAGCAACATTGCTAACTTTTTTGTTATACGTTTCTCTCCACAGGAGGCCATAAATCTGCTGGAGCCCATGACCAACGACCCAGTAAATTACGTGAGACAGGGCGCCCTCATTGCCTCTGCCCTCATCATGATCCAGCAGACTGAAGTCACCTGTCCTAAGGTACGTGCAAACTGTTTTGGGCAATCTTATCAAGTGGCTTCTCAGTTATCATAACTGTCTTTGGTTTATAGCCATCTTACGTCAAGGTGTTTGTCTAGATACCTCTAGTCATCCAGGCCATCAAAACAGCCGAAAAACTTTCTTTTCAATCTGGATCATTTTGTAAATATGTATGTAATGAGCACAAAGAAATACCTCTGTTTTTTGTCTGGGTGGCCTGTTGGTTATCAGTGAAATAGCAGCATGCCTCAGTGACTCTTAAAATCATGCCTAATTCCACTGAGACCAGAGCTTTTTGCTGAGTAAAGAGTGAGGTGAAGGAAACAGGGAAAGGGGGAAGACTTGACCAAAAGCAGAAAACTTCAGAACTGTTAAGACACAGGGGAAGAAAACTGTGCCATGGAAGACTGGAGAGGGACTAATCCAGGCATAACTGCACGCACTCACCCTCAGAGGACCTCATACTTTGTCATAGACGGTTAAGATTTGCCAGACACGTTTTCAAAGTCTCCCCATGTGCAAATGAACAGTCCATAAAGCTCAAGGTGGTGTGCAGGATTGTGCAAGAGGCAGTTTTTTTCTTTTTGTGGAATGTTAGGAGGTATTACATCTTTGATTGTTTATTTGAAAGTCCCAGTCTTTGTAATTTCCAGCTCTGATTCACAGTTGTAGACCGAGGTCTTAGGCTTCTGGTTTTAGGGTCTTAGAGTGGACCCAGTTGGCTGATAACCACCCAGTATGTTGTTTACTCAAAATTTCACTCTAATGAGCGATATGTTGAGACTCCCACCAGAGGTACTACACAACTATCATGGGTGTGGCAATTCTCATGCGACTTTGTTTTAAATTTTGTGCTGACAAGGTGCAAGTTGGACAGATTGCTTTACAGCCCGTGACAGCCATATTTAAACATACACCTCCACCTTAATTTAGAGAGCAAGGAGGCACAGACTTGATGAAATAAAACACAATCATACACTCTCCCTGGAGTATTTTAAAATATTTTTAGTCCTTAACTGCATTCAAAAACTTAGAATTAATGTTATGAAAGAAATTCCAGACCCTCGTATACTTAAATTCAACCAAAGGGACCTGTCATGGATCCATCAGCGATCGAAAGTTTCACACAAACACATAAAACATTGTATTTGTATGTATGTGTTGTACATTAACACATTTTCCTCCCCTTGCTATTTTAGGTGAACCAGTTCAGACAGCTTTATGCAAAGGTGATCAACGACAAACATGACGACGTTATGGCCAAGTTCGGTGCCATCCTGGCCCAGGGAATCCTCGATGCAGGTTAGTGTTCAAAAGACAACATTGTCCGTTTATGATGGCTGTTGAAATGTACTGAATCAACTGGAAGGGTAGCAGCTCCATCTAATCAGTAGGCAGTGGGTTTAACCATCTGTCACTGAGCAAGAGATCAAACCAGCATGCTTGCTCTCAGTTCAGTGTAACTCTTAATTACACTGGAAAACAAGCAAAGTGCTCTAACTGTAATGTGGGTTTGTGGTTCTCTGTGTGTTTGTGCCTTGATTTGAGTTCCTTTATGCTCAAGCAAACACAGAGTAACCCTCTTGGGCTGACCACCCGTGCACAGTGTCTCTGGAATAGATCATGCTAAGGTGCTTTAACGCCTAGCTTTTTTACCTCAGCGCTGCGCTGCTCTCAGCCATATGGCCCGTTGGTCTGCTCGTGGTGATTGCTGTTTGTCTGATAGTCTCAGTGTTTGTGTGTCTGTGCGGGTGTTTGTGGACACAAGCATGCAGTGTGTTTGTGTGTGTGCCTATGTGTGTGAGGTCTTAGAGAGCTGCACATCATCACATGGGGAGCTACACACTGACACATACAGGCAGAGCACACCCATATTCACATGTATACACAAACCGTTGATGCATGCGGGAGCAGAAACTCATTTTCTTGCGCTAACACGACCCTTTGTGCTAAGCCAGAAAGAAGCCAGCTCTATTTACGCTCTGCTGTCCAAATACCCTATCAGGTGTTGCAGCTTACTCGAGTGAAGCCTATCCCAAGTATTTTCTCCATTATTTCAAAGAGTAAATGCTGCATTTGTGTTTTTGAGATGTTGCCACTTGGGAATGTTTTTCGTTAGCCATTTTGCCAATTGTTTCTTGATTAACTCCACCAACCCCCCATGCAGCACTATTTGATCATTTTATTTTGTTCTGAGCAGATTAGCCATCTTGATAACAGGCAGAACCTCATTCACCTATCAAATGTGGCACATTAACAGTAATAAAATCAATCAAACATGCCAAGATGACCCTGCGTGAGACCATCCAGACAAAAACTGACCACCAGTCCACCGGTGTCATTTTTAATGCAGCCAACACCCCCCACCCCCGCCACACACACACATATACACATATGCTTCATGGCAAACTCCAGCTCTTAGTACTCAACCCATGTTTTCAGTACAGTTCAGTGTGTAGCTTACAGTTTAAACACATTAGGGCAACATTAGGGAAACATTACCATATCAGCTTGAATGTCAGACATGGTCAAGCTTGTGCAGTGTGAATGTTGTAGTATCTTGGTTCTTCTAGAGGGTGTTTTTGAGGTGCACAGGTAATTGTATTTAATTTGACAGGAGGAAGCGATTAGAGCTCAGTTTCGCGATCACTGGTGCTCATTATGCAGGAAATGTCTGTCTGTTTTGCTCGTTCTCTCTCTCGCCCCTACATACTCAGCTCCCATTTAAAGACTTTACCTCGCTAATTGATAACGGCCCATTTATTAGTGGTTTCTCTCTCATGCATGTTAAGAAACACACCCTCATCTATTGTATTCTGTTGTTTAATCTTTCAAAAGCGGTGCAACAAGCAGGTTGATTGTTGACGTCATATAACAAATCACTCCTATCCCTCACCAACTCCTTGGAATGAAAATTGGTCTACCAAGCTAAAAGCTGGCAAAAACAGCAGCACTAGTCAAGTGCTCTCGACCTCTTCTCAAGTTTTCTCTCAACCTCTTCTTAAGTTTTCAAGAGACTCTTAAGCACCCAGTTGCAGTGCATTGAGTAGACCTTGTGACTCGTTTTGGCCAGCGTTCAATCTGTGGGACTGGACTAGTTTCAACACGGGTTCAAATCACAGTGACCTCCTCAGGGAAAAAAGTAATAAAGTGGATGCAAAGAAAAACAGCAGCAAATGATTCACCTGGTATTGTGTGGGCAGTTGGAAAGGCTACTCCCTTAACCTGCCCATTTTAAAGGGAAACATTTTCTTTCATCCCTGCAGAAATGACAGATTGATCTTGGTTGCCTCCTATCTTTTCTTCCTCCCCCTCCTTCCTCCTCTCCTTCCGCAGTCCCTTCATATTGTTTGTCCCAGTAAGACCAAGGGAGGTCTGTTACTCTCTGGTACTGCTCCAAGGAGAACCCTTGACCGCTGCTCATTACTTTCTATTTTGTCAGCTCCACAAACAAACTAAAATGTCTGTTTGCTGGAGCACACACTTTCAAAGTGAAAGGCCATTGTAAGGCTCAACCCCAGTGATGCATGTGGAGTAAAAAAACTCACAAATACTTCTTTTTCAGAAGAAAATAGATGAAAATCATTTCTGTTCTTTGCCTGCTTCAGTATTGTGGTTTAGTGTAGTTTGAAGGTTCCTCTTTTTTCTGGAATGACATTTGGAGTTAAAGTATAGAAGTAGTTTTTTTTTTATAAAAATGAATATACAAAGATTTTGTAGTTTATTAGGTACACATAGCTAAGGCTAACTTAGTCTCATTCATATTAATGTGGAAGGGAAAACACTGGAAACACCTCTAAGTACAATACAATACAATATTATAAAAGTGCATCCTGACAATGAACACAAAGTTGGCTTGGCGCCTCCTAAATACACTCACAGCAGAAACAACAGACTAATATAACTTCTATGAAGGTTGGATTTATTGCAAGGATGTTTTTATATGAACAAATTAATTTTACTTAGTTGTTCCAACCAAAAGATGGTCGTGTTTACTGTGATGATGGTGACTGAAGTCCAGATAAAAATGAATTACCGGTAAGTACGGGGTTTTGGGATGGCTGACCTCTTGTGAAGTAAATGAGTGATTACTCTCAATGTAGCTCAAGTCTAATGATAATAAATGAAGCTCATTTTTTAAATTTAAATACAGGATGCTGTAGACAATGCATTCCTGGGATTAATTGGCTCACTAGTATGTCCCTGTGATATTAATCTTTCCCTGGGATCAACAGATCAGGTGGGTTGCAGCCAAAAAGACAACCCTCTCAGGGTGGTGACCATCCTGGTCTGTGCCCTCATTAACCTCCCACTCCTTCATCTTGTGATTTTTTTTTTTTTTTTTGTTTTGTGCTAAGTTGGAATTGATTTGTTTCCAAATCAGTGATCACTGTGACTTAAAAAAGAACCCTGAACAATAAAAAGGGATGTAATCATTAAAACAAAAGGTGCTTGGCCTTTGTTATTTGCGTTTGCTCGGGGTTGCTGTTTTGCTGAGCATCCAAGTGTTTTCATCCCCATCCTGATTCACATTTCATGCAAAACTTGGCTATTTCAACAGTTTTATTTCATCTGGTTATCAACAAATTGTATCATTGGTTTTTACATTTATTTCTTTCCTATCTTAGTTATGTACTGAATCCACGATGAGAGAAAAGCTCCAGTACTGCTGAAGAAGCACAAGGGCTGTTAGTGTTTGGCAAGTCTGCCGATTGGCTGCTGGCGGATATCGCATATCAAGTCAGAAATGTTAGTGGACACAAACGGATACTGACGAGGCTGTTTGAACTTAGGTGATGACGTGCCCGCACAAACAGCTGTCACAAGCTGTAGGACTCTAAAAGTACAAGTTCACGCAGACAAAAGAAAAAATATCCTGGAGGAAAATTTGTGCCAGTGAAGCAGCTATTTGCTTTATGTTCACTCACTGTACGATGACTGGTGGGAGCTGCAGCTGTGAATTAAGTATTTTGTTTTTGATCTGTGTTTTCAAAGAGTTATTTTGCAGTATATTTTTTGTGTGTCCTCTGTGAATGGCCAGTATTATATCTGAACCCCCACGTCTACCTCCTCTTCCCTCTGTTGTCCAGGTGGACGTAATGTGACCATCTCTCTGCAGTCCAGGACGGGTCACACCCACATGCCGTCGGTAGTCGGCCTACTGGTCTTCACCCAGTTCTGGTTCTGGTTCCCCCTCTCCCACTTCCTGTCACTGGCCTTCACTCCAACCGCTATCATCGGCCTCAACAAGGACCTCAAGGTGAAGTGGCCAGACTCGCTGTGATTGGTCTTTCAGAAGGAGTGTGTGTGTGTGTGTGTGTGTGTGTGTGTGTCTGCGTAAGTAAACGCAGAACATGAAATTTTTCCAATACGGATTTTAAAATAACAGATTAAAAAACAAAAGTCAAAACATCAAGCAGTATGGTTGCAAACAGCCCCCTGTTTTGTGAAAGAGGATATTCCATGACAAGCACTCATTAGCACAAGTGTTGCTACATGATACATTTTAATAATAATAATAAGCTTATTTATTTTTGCCAAACTTTGTCATATTAATGTTCATATATAACTGGCCTGTGAGGCAAAAATATGGCTGCTGAATTTGTTCTTTCCTTGGTAACAAAATGCCACCAGCAGCCCATCCATAACAAGGTCCTCCTGGCTGTGGGCCTTTGCTGGCCCACTGCCACTCATGCACCGACACCAAGAGTTCACTGTGACGGGTTGGGGTTTTAAACAGACGTTTGATTGGCATTATCGCTTCACGGCTGCCCGAATGGACAGCACCTGACACCGGGGGACGCCCGCACACTTTGTGTGTCCCCAGCTGTACAAGACACTTGAGATGACAACTTGGTGTTAAGCCACTGAATAATACACAAGAGACTGAGTGTAGTGTGAAGGTGGGGAAATCAAGGTTTAACAGACTTTGTGTTACACTCTGCCAGGGCTTGTTGGCACCTGTTTAGCCACAGAGCACAAGACAAAGGACATCCTTATTTACCAGTTGTTGTTTTTTTTTTTTTTTGTTAGCAACTAAGTTGTAGGTCAGCTTTAAATAGAAAAAAGAGAAGCCGCTTGAATACCTCACTGTTTCTCTGTCTGCCTCCATACTGCAGCAGAGCAACTGAATTACGGGGTGATTAAGATATAAGAAGCCCCTGTGGTTACATCTTGTGCTGCAGTGCTGCTCTGTTGCACCACAGAGGCTGTTTGGTAATTTGGTTTCAGAACACTGTTGTAATTGATAACTCACATTAAACAGAAGGCACCCAGTGCTGCTCTGGCTGGAGATCATCTTTTATATTTGTCTTGGTAAAGTTGACAGAGCACTTACTCATTTTTACATGAAGTTAAGCCTGCAGCCAGTGGGTGACAAAGAGAGTTGTAATAAGTGCTTCCTCTTTCACTGGTCACTGTCTCGGTTTTGTGGAGACATTTCAATGAAAACTGAAAATGTCAGGCTAATAGTGGCGTTCAAGTTCCTCCAAGAACCTTAAATAAAATATCTCTATTGACACAAATATGTGTTCAAAGTTTTAGAACAACCCAACCAACAACAAAGTGAACACCTGATTTTTGTTTAACTTGACCCTTTGAAGGGATGTTGGAGATCTTTGTGAATGCGATGAGTACATCATGGCCAGCTTCTGTAAAGTTTGTGAACATCTCCTCTTCCTCCGTCTTCCTCCTCAGATGCCCAAGGTGCAGTACCGTTCCAACTGCAAGCCCTCGACCTTTGCCTACCCACCAGCTCTGGAGGTCCCCAAAGAGAAAGAGAAGGAGAAGGTGAGAAGTGAGGCGCCACAGCACATCAGCATGTTTTGCTTTCCTTTTTGTGAAATTCTTAGTTGAGGAAAGCTGACCTCGCTTCATATTGATTTGTGAATAATTTTGAACCCTCCCTCTCAGACGCCTCATTTTCTTTCCCGTTACATTTATTGTTTTACCATCTCTGGCCTATTTTTCTCATTTGCTTCATTTCACAATCCTAGATGCTCCTGGCGAATGGAATGAAAAAAGACTAAGCGGCGTTTATTTTGTGGTTGACTAGTTTTGTACATTTTACGCCATGTTTGCAGAAGGTCTGAGTGTCTGTGGTATTGTCTTACACTGTGGAAACATCTCTGCTCTCTGTCTCTCTCTCTCTCTCTGCATGGCAGGTATCCACCGCTGTTCTCTCCATCACAGCCAAAGCCAAGAAGAAGGAGAAGGAAAAGAAAGAAAAAGAGGAGGAGAAGATGGAAGTGGTGAGTGGGAGTGCTCAGGATTCAAACAAAAAGAAAACTCTCTCTCTCTTATTATTACTAATGATTATTTTATTTCCTCATTTGTTTTAAGTCCTAACATTTACAATGATTCTGGACCCATAACTTGGGAACACACACACAAACACACACACACCTCCCTTTATTTATTCTCTCAAACTCTGTCTTAACATTTTCATTCACCCACAGTCAGTGTTCGCGGTGTAACTCACTCTGATTTTCTTTGGGCGTCAGCAGCGTGTTTGATCCACTCTGCCACGCTGCATCTCAGCTCTGGTGCCGAGAAACGAGCTTGGAAACATCCGACCTGCTCACATCTCGGTCTTTTGACTTTTTTATTTGGCTTGACTTAATGAGAAGGCGGTTGAAAGGGGAGGTTTTACATTCACAGTGGGGGATCAAACGGTTCAGAATTCACTAGTCGTCATTTTTCTGAACAGGTTTACAAAGCTGCCTTTGTTTTCGCCGCTCCGTTTTGGCTTAAAAGCTTCACTTTGCTGTCCTTTTTCTTTATCAAATAAATCAGCACTGAAACGTGTCGCAAGATTGAAGTAAACGTGGGATTGTTAAACACGGTACATGATACTTTTAGACTATTACTGAGTGTGAAATACTGTGTTTTTATTTGCATGAAGACAACAAAAAAATGAGTTTATACATAACATTAAATACTTACATGCCTGAAAATAGGAGTATACAAATAAAGTCAGAGCAAAAAACCGACTGGGTTTGATGATAATAAAAGGCTAAGCAGGCCTGTTGGAACAGATTTTATCAGAACGTTTTATCTACATTTTGCGTGTTAAGCCTTACAAACTGAGTCAAAGGAGGAATGTAGTTTAATCTTGAAATACAACACTTGTTTTGTTTTTTTTTTTTGTTTTTATTTTATTGCCAGCTCCCCTGGCGCCTTCTGTGCTTCACTGTCTTTTCTTTTATTAATGGCTATCCAGTATCCACCTGATAGCCCAACAGATCACTGGCCATCAAGGACAGCAGAGCAGAAAAGGCCTGAATCACAACAGAAAGAAGGAAAACCAGGATTTATCACTAATATCTTCTCCCAACTGTCAAATAATGTCAGATTTATACACAAAAAAGGCACTAATCATGATGTGCTTATTATATGTTTAAATTTATCAAAATTGTCTTACACATGCAAAAGACAAATAGTAAAACAAGAAAAACCTGAACATAAACTGTGAAGAAGATGGTGAATTCAACAAGAATAAGAACAGTGCAGATTAACACACAATAAAGCACATTAAGAAAAGAAATCACAGTGTTGGTGATGCATTATGTTTTACAGGAAGTCCAGGAGGGTGAAAAGGAGAAGAAAGATGAAGAGAAGGAGAAGGAGAAAAAGAAAGAAGTTGAACCAAACTTCCAGCTGCTGGAGAACCCGGCCAGAGTGATGCCAGCTCAGCTCAAAGTCCTCATCATGCCTGAGACCTGCCGCTACCAGCCCTTCAAACCGGTAACAACGCTCTCAGTTCAGCTTACAAATCACAAACCCGACCGGAGATCCACCTTTTCAGTCGGTCTGAGTCAGCTTGAACGCCAGCTTAAACAAACTGAACCAAACAGACCAGAATACTTCAGAGTAGGTTAATGCTATTGTTAACATCAGGGTCCACTTTGTTGGTATATAATTTTAAGATGGCGTTTTCAGCTACAGCTCCAAGATGTTTGTCAGCTGTCCTAAACATCAAAAGAGCAAATATAAGTAACAATGACATTTGACAATCCTCACAGAAGCCAGTAGCCAGAATAAACCAAACGTGATGAAACAAAAACAGTTTCAGGGCCCCACGAGAGTGTGACTCTGCTGCAGCGATGACACTTAGCAAGCAAGGTGTTAAATGTACTTTCCTTTTTATCATCCAAAGCATCTACAAATTGTTGGAAAACACCTGAATTAAAACATTTACACACGCAATAACATTTGGAATGTGCCGGTCAGTTTAATGGCATTAACGATGTAAAGGTAACTTAGAGAAAAGTTTTTCCTTTAAACTAAATCATTTAAAATTACGGCTGAGCCTGCTGGTTGATTTTGGCCTCAGTTGAACATCTCCAAGTCCAGAAACTGCCCTCCCTTCAGGCCTATAAACCAGATGACTGCAGTCCAGCCGTAAATGTTGACAGTTTTCTGCAGTAAATGGCAGGACTGCATGCAATCACCCAATGAGCACCCACCTAAGTCCTGTAAAGAGGAAGGACTGTTTGATTTTGTGTCTAGCACGCTCAGCGTAGAGCATTTCTCTGTGCGATCTCTTGTATCAAGTGCCAAAATGGTGTCTTTGCTTGTCTCAAGTTTTGTAACGCTGCTTTCCTTTTAAGGGTTTGTTTTTACATTCAGAGACAGGTTTAGGAAGTGAAGAGGTTTTACAGACTTATCTCGAAATCTGGTCAGTGTCGGGTGGTTTATTGAAGCCTATTTTGTGGATTAACTAGCATCAATATTAAGTTTCCTGTCTTGTATTTTTCACTGAAGCTGAATGATTTCACACGTTGATTGTTTAAACTATTTTTTTTTGTTCTGAGTAAATTAACCTCCCAAATCGTTTTTTCCCCTCTGAACTTCTTTAAGCCACTTTTGCTTACTTGAATTATGTTTGAACCATTAGATCAGATTTAATTATTGTATGTAGGGTGTTTTGTTCCATTGCTTGTAACAGAGGTAAACCTTAACAAAGCGGGGCATTGAACTGGACCAACAGACATTCACAGGGGCCCTTAAGTCTGCAGTGCAGCTTGTCTTTATGTTGATTTTGAAATTTTCCCTGTCTGTCACCAGCTCCACACAGGCGGGATCATCATCATGAAGGACACCAGCGAGGAGGAGGAGGAGCTGGTGGAGCCCGTCTCGGCTCACGGCCCCAAAATCGAGGAGGAAGAGCAGGAACCAGAGCCCCCCGAGCCCTTCGAGTACATCGACGAGTAGAATTATCTCACAGCAAAAGGTGATCTCTCAGAAGTCTTTCCTGAGCCTTGACTCCTCATATTTAGTTTATTTTCAATTCAGCTCCCAGACACAAAAGGGCACAACAGCCTTAGTTTCACAGCAAATCAGCATTGCTGCTCGCAGTGTGACTGTGTGACTGATCTCAGGACACCCCTTGGCCTTTAACACACTCTCACACAGCTGCCAGGCCGTGTTTGTAGGAAGTAGCGTTACCTGATAACACTCAATGCAGGTCTGTGCTTTTGTTTCCAAGCCGAACCCAGATTCACCCGCCACTGACACTGAGGAATGTAAACATCGCTGCCAGCTCAGAGGGCAAACCTTCTCATTGCACCGGCCAATAAAGCGGGATGCTTAACGATTCCTTGGCTGCTTGTTGTGTTTGTGTTGGATTGGTTGCAGCCAGCCTCCCATGTGGGAGCTCGCTGTTGCATGCGATGAGACCGATGAGGTGTCAATGACCAAATTAGGGCCTCTGTGCGTACTATGTCATCCCTTTATGAGGTTCGAGTGCAGTGCGACAGGTTAAACACTGCAGCGATCGTTGTCGGGCTGACTTCACGGCCGAGGTTTGTACGCCAGCAGTCAGCACGGCGGCCAAGTGGTTAGAGTGACGGAGGCGATATCAGTGTGGCAAATTCAGACGCAAAACAGTCGTTTACATGTCAGTGGCCAGCAGATGTTCACATTTCAGTTAAGTCAAGTCATCAACGGTCACAAGTTTGATCCCCAGAAAAGAAAAGCGTTTATCAGTCACGTCTGTTTTACTGACTGTATGTTTTCTCATTGTGAAACCCCACCCACACAGGTGTTTCCATTGAACCTATCTGAAAAGTGCTCTTGTCAGGACTGCTTTTAGTGCCTTGAGAATGTGCTTGGCTCTTCTGTTAGCTCAAAGCAAACAGGAAATGCAGTGTGTGAATTCTGTTGGTCGGGGAAGAAATAGTGTTTTAATTCAGTTACAGTTTGCATTTTTTAAATACTCACTGGACTATAATACAATTAATATAAACTGCAGATGTGTCATTGCAGGATACGCACAAGTGTGATTAATAACGTTAATAATAGTGAATATTAATTGGATGCCATCCTGGTTCTGGGAGCCATCTTTTGTATTCTTGGTTCCACCTGGACTTTTCATCGTCTGGTCTTGTCAGTGCACACTGGGCCTCACACCTGTGAACTTTGGCTCATCATGAACATGGAAATCTTTTCAATCTCTACTATCCTTTATGACATGAATGTTTTTTAAATCATCCTTGATAATCAGATTTGAACTTATTTCCTGATATTTTCTGTATTTCTATTTCGGCGGGGTAAATCACCTGTAACAGTGTTTTGGTGTCTCTCTCTGTCTCTCCAGGCATTTTAAGAAGTGAGGTCTCAGCATGTTTGTCCAGCGCCTCCACCTCTCTGTGCATCCACTCGTCCAAACACCTACCCGCGTCACTTCCTCTTTTACATGTTTATTTCCTGTTCTGGCTCTTCATTTGTCAGAGGGGGAATGTTTTACATTCTCGAATTGTATAATTTTCTGTCCGTACAATAAAAAAATGAGGTATATTGGAGACTGGAGAGTGTGTGCGCGTTTATTTGAGTGGGTATTTCACCAGGCGTGCATTGGAAGGGCATTTCTCTAATCCGTTACATTTAGACTGGTTTACGTTTGCAGCACTCAGCGGCAGCTGCTACACTTGGCCCAGCGGTCCGTCTCTTTACGGCGAGCCCAGTCTGCTGTATGCACTCTGAACAGCTCTGGGTGGCAGTGGGGAAGGAGCCTTCAGGGAAATAACTTACTGGGAAATAACTTGAAGATCAAGTGTGAGGGGGAAAACTACAAAAAAAAAATAATAATCTGCCCATAAGTGATACTCAAATGTGTATAAGCTGTTTGGACGGGACAGAAGGGAGAACGTCAACTCAGTTTCCTTGTTTGATCCTCCTTTACTTACTTGTTTACTTCTACTTCACATTGATTCAGTGACAGTTTTGTTATCTGAGACATTAAAATAAACATTTATTTATCAGCTCTGATTCTAAGAATACAGACTTAATCATGTGGGTTTGTATTGTAAGCACAAACCGTGAACACTGAAAATGTAAGTCATAATTATGCAGTGGAAGCTTTCCATCTTTCTTAAAACAAACCCTTAATGCAGAGGAAGAGGATGCCTGGCACAGTTGGACGACAGCCATGCAGCAGCTGTAGTCGCAGATACAGAGTGAGTGAACCACAGCCTCCAGATGATTTATCAAACCGTGGTGGGCAGTAACGAGCTGCGTTTACTTGAGTAGATTATACTTTTTTAGAGTAGTTTCAACACATCATGATTGAGTAGATTTTTTTTGAGGAAAAAAAGACATTGGTATATCTTAATCCTCCTTTCTGTTGAAATGGAAATAAACTGAGTCACACGGTTTCGTTTAGCCTGATGAAGAGAGAAAAAAAAGACCTACTAGTCTGCTTTTTCTGCTTTTTTTTCTTTTCACAAATCACAATTTCTACAGCATACACCTTCTGTGCCGAGACGCTCTGTTCAGAAAAGGAAAAACAAATTAAATCAGCCAAAAATCACAATATAAGCTGATCAAATACTGCTGTACAATTTTGATTCCCAAAAAGCTGTGAGACAGTGTGAAACCTACATACAACCTACATATACATACATGTGATCACTTACTAATTCTTTGTCACACAGTGACTTGAAAGGAGTACAAATATAGAGTATAATTAATATTTTATGCCATCGATGTCATTGATTTTTTTTTAATTTGAATTGAATTGAATTTGATACCAGCGACACATTTCAAACAAGGTAGGACAGGAGCAACAAAAGACAAACAAAAAGGGAAAAACACCTGTCATGCAGGTAAACAGGTTCATTTGTTTTAATGTTAAAGCTGTTGTTGGTCACTGATGTTAAAGTTCCTCCTTTCAGGTGAAGCTCACATGAAGATTCAGCAGTTCGTATTAATCAGATCGGGTATTTTCTAAAGTTACAGTCATTTTGGTGTGGAATTTCTTCTTTCACTGCCGTGTGTTCCTGATGTCCTTTTTATTTTGCTTTATGAAGCAATCAGTCAGTTTGATTACACTACGACCAAAAAATCCAACAATCCACCTTTTAGATACACTCAAGACAGCAGATCAATTTTTTTCTTGTGTTTCTTTCTTATTTCTCTAATCTTCAACCTAAGATTACGTTTATCATCTTCGAGTAGCCAGTTTTTACCGTAAGTGTGATTATATTTAGTAAATGAAGCCTCGTGTGGAAAAGTGGTTTTGGAAGCACTGAGGAAATGATAACACAGGCAGTTGTTTTCTGCATGACATGCTGGACGGTCAACCGTTTGATTTTTAATGCGTAAGACTGGTGGAAAAAAAAAAGGTCTTTGAGGCAAGTGGTCGTCAGAGAAGATTTGGTGCACGTCCGCTCCCATCAGTGAACCGGGACCCAGCTTATGTACATTTTGGCCAGACATAGTTTAATCAACTCCTCCCCAAACATTCCCAGATACTTGGTCATGGAGGAATGTTTAACAAGTTTATCGACTCGGCAGTCTTTCCGAATCTCTCCTCATCTCCAGGAACGGAACGGCGAGGCAAGAACACACACCAAGAGGAACACACTCCTCTGAGCTCCGTCTGACTTTGCCCATAACGACCAAATCCATCATCATTATCACTCAGCATGTGATCCGGTGAGGTGAAAGAAGCACCATCTGCTCTTTTGCAGGTCCTCGTCCCTAAATATAGAGGCCGTTGAGTCCACAGCTGAGGGTTGAACTTTCTATTACGGGATAACATTCCTGGAGATGCGGTAACACCATGTAGTCCCCACAGGAGGGAATGTTTAGTCACCCTGTAACCTCCGCCCTCCTCTCGGTCTCTCTCTGCTCCACACCTCCTTGTTTCCATGCTTTTTTCCAGCTGAGATGAGATGAGGTCTGCAGCAGCCGTCTCTTACCGTACGTCCCGGTAAAGCGTGGCTGGATGGGTGGGATGAGGTGTGGCCACGTCTCGTACCTCAGACAGCTCAAGTGTTTTTCTGTGATGGGGTAGACCTCCTCTTGTTTCACCTGCCTGACAAACTAACATGCGATATTTATCAAATGAGCCTTGAAAAGCTCTTGTCCGTACTGTACTTCTATATTTACCTTGATGCCCTGGATACTTTGGTGGTCTTTGTGAACTGCTTTGACCCCCTGTGCGACTCCTGGCGCAGTTTCAACAATGTCGGTCGGTCGCTCAGGTGTCCACTTTGATACCTACTGAAATATGTCATTGGGTGGATAAACGGGTTACTCTGACATTTAGCACATATGGTCCCGTGTGCCAAGAGGATGATTACTAATGACTTTGGTGACACCACTGTCCACTATGATCTGTCCACTACACTTTGACTCGAGCTCCTCATTGACATCAGGATAGCAGATACTCTACACCAGGTGTCCTCAACCTCCAGGCCGCGGCTCGGTACCGGTCCGCGGCTCGGTACGTCATTTGGTACCGGGTCGCACAGAAAGAATAAGTAACTTACATTATTTCCGTTTTATTGATTATCTGAGGCTGAACGATCTTTTATTTTGAAAAATGACCGGCTTCTCTCCGTTACATCCGTCTATGATTCACTCTTGACGCATGTCAAGAGGCTTGTCTCGGTCACGTGATACGTGACCGCTAAAAATAAACGCACAAGCTAGCACAATTAGTAAAAAAAAAAAAACCAAAACAACCGTCTCTGGAAAGGGGAAAGGCCCTAGATGGCACCGTCTCGTTTCAAAGGAACAGGCTCAGGACTGCCACTGATTCAGCGTTATGGTGAGTTGTATTTTTCGTGAACTTTTTTATTTTGTTTTGTGTGTATCTTATTTTGAAGGCATGATTAAACGTTACCATAGCGACCAGAAAGCGTTGAGATCAGAGAGGATGTTAATAATATTATGTTGTCGGCGCGATGTTACGAGGACGCTGCTAATAAAGTTGCGAGTACACATTGGATTCACGTTTATTGTTATATTTAAAACAAAACAGTTTTTATGCCGGTCTTATCATTTTATTTTGTTGTATTTATCCGCCACACCGTAAAGGCCGGTCCGTGAAAATACGGTCGCCATAGAAATTACCTGTTCAGATGGCAAGTTGGTCTGTAAATAAAAAATCAAAATAACTTTTTTTCCCTCTTTCTCTTGTTGTTCTACATGTAGCACTTGAGGCAAGCCAACATTGCTGAAGTTTGATGAAGTCCTTCATGAGTGTTTCTTGGGCTGTTTTTGCATCCTAATGCATTTAATGTAAGTCACTGTGGAAAGGCAAGAGTTAATTGAAGATAACGCGGGCCTAAAATCCTGACTCTTTTGACGAGCCCTTAACTTTATGCCATCATGTCAAAATTTCCTTTGTCAAATACTCAAATAAGTTCAAAAACTAACCGCCTCAGCCTCAGCATGTTAGCATGCTAATGCAGTAAGAACATGGTAAACCTTAAACCTGCTTATGGCTTCACCACGTCAACAGTCCTTGTAGGAATATTAGCATTCTGACATTAGCATTTCTAGCATGGCTGTAGACTCACGCTTAGCTAATAGTTCTTTTGGTGGATCTTCATGACATGCATATCATGTTGACAGCTCCTGTTTGCACTGTGATGGTGGATGTGCAGAGAAAAATCACTCCATTACTTTGCTACTGTCTAAACGTGACCTTTAGCCATAATGATTTTTAAAAATGATTTCCAAGTGTAATAGGGGATGGTCATTTGGCACATAAACCACATCAATTAATTGAAACAATGAAAGTTTTCCTGCAGGTATTTAAGCCTGAAGCATTCAGTCGATGATTCAGACTGATTTTGTGGTTTTGTTTGCAGTTGGTCTAAGTAGTGATTGAACTGGTGACCTTTTGATTTCAAATCCATGACTCCAACCTTTGAGCTTGTGCTTTTTAGGAAGCGTGAAGGAAGGCTCCAAAGTTCCTAATGAATGCAACTGTGAAGCACCATACAAGGCAAAAGGATCCTTGGTTGCATCCAGGCCAACCAAACATCAAGAAAGGAGGATGACGAGGAGAAGGCCGATGGTTTGTGTGAGCAGACGGAGCATGTAGTCACCGTCTGTGGATGCGGCGATGGTGGTGAGTGTGTTGATGAAAGGATGGAGGGTCAGCAGCCTTATTAAAGTAAACAAGCAGACCCACCGGGGAGCTTGTCAGCGAGTATGTGGCCTGCCGACAGGTTTGAGGTCTCAAAGAGTCTTTGGCTTGACTCTGGGACCAGCGAGTGATGTGCCTGTGGTCCATGATAGAGCTATGGACAGGCTGTTCTGTCTCCTCTGGATGGAGGTTCACACCAAACAAACTTGTTGTGGATTTTGGCCTCAGCGAGCCTCCGGCTTTAAATTTTCCCTCTATCTGTGATGGTGATAAGATAGAGAGAGTGCAGCGTGAGGGCACGTTTATATAAACAGTTTCTGTGAATTATACTTACTTTTGTGCACACATGTTTTTGTATTGTGTTATCTTATTCCTTTTTAAGTTTTCATGCATGTTCCAAAGCATGGAAATCATCATTGAGATTTTGGATTTAATGATTAGCCTCCATCCAGCCCAGTAACAACAGCTTCTGCACAGGACACTGCATGAACTGTAAAGCTCCTTGATTTTGTGACTTTTGGCTATGTACTGTTGACTTCATCATTTCAAGTCTTGTATGAATGTCAAACATTCGCTAGCTCCAGCTTCTAAATTGTGAAGACTAGGGATCGACCAGAACTAGATTTTTGAGACCCATAGCAGTAAAGGTAGTCTGATAACAATATGTCAGCAAAAATTACATTTTCACCACAAGGGAAGAAGAAACATTTCACAGTTGGACCTAACTAAGAGTCTCCAACCTCCAAGCAGACCTTTAAGCTAAATACCATCATGCCAATGTTTAACAGGTGTAATTTTTAGCAGGATTTTATGTAGAACAACCAAATGAACACCCCCCCTCATCTCACCCTGAGCCATCCTGAGCCAACGTGTGGTTTGTGCATACTTTGTGCAATGTGGCAGATAGAAAGATAGAAAGAAGTATTACAACGTTACAAGTGTATTTTTTGGTGAAAATGAAATTTGTCGTTGTTTGTTGTTGAGATGTGTAGATTCTTACTAACAGACTGTGGCACATCAGTGGCTTTTACTGACCGATAGGAGGGATGATGATGCACAACATGCTCTACAATCTCTCTACCACATGTGCTGCCTGTTTACCCAAATGCTTGGCCCCCTCTGAACCCAGATAGGGCGACTGATGTCAAAACAGTCTGGAGAGTTACACAATGCTGCCTGGCGTCGCTTGCATCCGTCAACAGCGGCTGGGCAGAGCAGTTGGCAAGTTTAAGCAGTGCTTTTTTAATCCCTGAACATCACTTTATCGATTAATTAACTTTTTGAACTCCACAGCTGACATGAGGTGTGTGAAACCTGCGCTGGCTGCTGATCTGCAGGGCCATGTGGGAGAAGCTCGCATACCAGTGAAACCAACTGGTCTTTAAGAGTTGTTTTGATATCAAAATGAGACTTCATCTGTGATCATAATGCTGTGTTGCAAACCCATCGTCTCTGACTTATTAGAAAAGGCGTCAAAACTGCTGACTTTTTGTTTTAGCGTCGGGATCAGTCAGTCAGTAAACAAAATTGCGACAGTTTTGATAACTGAGTCCTCATTTTACATTTTACTAAGTAAAAATGTAAAAAAGAGCTGCAGCTTCTCGAGTGTGAACATCTGCAGATGTTCCTGGCCTTCTCTGATAGAAGACCTGATATCTTTGTCCTTTGTACAAAATAGACAATCTGATCTGTCAACTCAGATTTTTAAGTGATTAATTGTTCCTGAGTGCAGCCGCAGTCTTGTTGAGTCTTAAGTGTCTTACTCTAAGATGCCACATTGATTGTTTGTGGAAGACATAAAATTTAAAAACATAGAATCAATATTTTGTGTCACTCCATCATTTGAGGGGTAAACTATTCATTTGTTGGGGACTATTTACAGTGGTGGATTAACACACATTTGATGCTCATGTGCAGTTATCCATTAGTCCATACAGCGTCTGTTGAAATTCAAGTTTGAATTGTCAATATTCCCAAATGTTTTGACACACGTGGTAAAATACCGAGCTGACCAAGGAATACCATTTACCTAGAATGTAATGATGTTACCTTTTTATTATTTTTATTTTTGTAATTCGTAGTCATCTTGACTGCGCTTGTTTCCAAATACCCTCCTCCACTCAACAAATTCATTTCTCTTATTGTTCCTTGACTGTGCAGGCTGCAGTGGTTGTTTTCTCTGATTCGTGTGCTGGAGTGGAAAGCTTCTCTGTCCTCACCTTAAGCATCTGCATCTTACACAAGAGTGAAGTGGAAACTTAAAGCTTCCAGGGCACATCTTGTGTCCACCATATTTACATATTCATTGATTCTGGATTTTTGAATGGGGGGACTGTGTTGTGGAAAAACAGTATCGGATGGAAAATGTCTCTAAATGTCTTTAAAAATGCCTGGAAAGAATCGTTTCAGCCCTAAGCTGTCTTCGCTCGCTTGATGGGTTTTTAATAGTTTTTGGACAACAAAGGAGGCCTGTGGCACAGACGAGTAAACTATATTAGGCTTCGGACACAGAGACGACACTTGCAGGATCGATTCAGGCTTTTGTTTTTTTAACAGGAGTTGCTGACATTGCAGTATCACCAGAACCATCTTTCAAATGCCTCAGATATCTCATAACAGTATTTTATTCAGAGGGAGTGCTTTAAAAAAGAAAAAATCTTCATTTGTCGTTTATCTGACCTTTAGGCTCCCACTGTATGAATACTCTTTGGATAAGAGGAGCTGTGTGCTCCCTCAGCTCCCTGCAGTTGGCTGAAAGGAGGTTTCCATCTTCTGGGAACAGATGGACACCAGACCTCCACAGCTGGGGAGACCTGTTGGAAAGGCTCACGGCTGACAGCTCGCTGTGGCGCTGAGCGCTGCTCTCTGGGGAGGCCTCACACACAGAGAGGGAGGGAGGGGAAAAAATATCTCCACAAAATGGAAGAAAAAATTTTTTGGAGGCAGTCAGGTCTGCCCATTCTGGGAAAGCAGGCTGGAGACAAACTAAACAAGCATCAGTTCTGGAGAAGGAAGCGTTGATCTGCGGCCTGGTGAAGGTGGTGCTTGGTACGCCACGTTACTGCACGTTGTCCAACACCTCAGGCGCCACCTTTTCCCCCCTTCTCCTCGTCAGCATGAGGGTGGTGGAGGACGCTGCGGTATGAAAGCGTGCTCGTAACACTGGGCCTATTCACTCTGTCCGTGCACCATCAGCATTTAAAGAAGACAGGCAGAACTGTTTGGGATTCCCAGCACACGGCCGCTCCAAAGTATGAAACCTGAACACTTCTGTTCAGTGTGAGCACAGGTGGAGTAAATATTACTGCTCATGACTGACAACATGGAGGCCAAAGCTGTGCTATGTAGCACGAATGCTTCAAAGGATCAGAATTCTTGTCTGGGTGAAGGTTTTTCTTTAACAGACTGGAGTTTGAGAAACACAGACGCTCTTAGAAGCAGCAGCTGGTTTTTACTACTTTGTACTACATTTCACTGGCAAATGTCACACTTTTGTCTCCACTACATTTATTTGTGTATAATATGTGAATAACACTTGTGTATTGTGTATATTTAAGACAAACTATCAACTAAAATCTATCTAACAAAAGGTGAGAGAGCTTTGTGTGTGAGTTCAGCACAAGGATCAGTTGTTTTCTATTTTCCATGTGGTCTGTTAATAGCATGCGTGCACACACACACACACACACACACTCCTCTGTTTTCTTTAAATGGCTTGTGACCTTTTCGGCTGACGGCTGGTTTTGTCTGCGCCCTGATTAAAAAAAAAAAAAAAGGATCCATGTTGAACTTAAAGTAGTGAAATAAAGGTCAGCAAGACATCATCCTGTTTGTTTATTTCCCCTACATTAAATCACATTCATTCAACTTAACCTCCACTCCACGTTTTCCCTCCGGTCATTCACCCCCTCCGAGAGGCACCCGACCCGCAGTTTGACCACTGAACTGACCTGTCAGCACACTGAAGTGAAGCAAGTCAAAAGTCGTTGCTTGATTCAAGAAAATCCAGGGAGCTCAATGATCTCACCCGACTGGTGATTTTCATTTGTTGGAAGACAGTGAGACTCGGTGACTTGTTAACATGAATGTGTTCTGTAGTTTGGTCCCTGGCAGTCTGAGCGCCATTAATGGGGCTTGGCCCTCTCATGGGTTTGTTCACATGGTGTTTTTTATGGAGGGGAAACATCTCCAGCGGCGGCCCTTCGTTTCTCCGCAGGCGGGCAGACCGCAGACTTCCTGGAAACGGCCTCGTGGCCCATTCACAGAGCGAAGCCCACGAGGCGGGCACACATCACATGACCTTTAAACTCAGATCACATATGACCTGGCATGTATAGATGGTTTCAGTACCGGAGCCTCTGCAGCAAAAAAAAAATCATTAGTATTTAATTTTGTTTAACAACTAGTTTCAAACATAATCAGAGGAGTTTTGCTTTTTTATGTTTCTATGTTTCTGCACATACTAATTTATCTGACACTTTGCACTCGGAACAGTACAATGAATGGACTGTGTGCTTTAGCAGACCAAAGGAGGTTTTAATATCTTCCTGTTTTTCGTGCACACTGAAACTGCTGAGACATCTTCTGAGGGTCAAATGCAGGTTTCAAAATGGCCGACGTGAGAATAAAGTCAAAGTCTATTGTCAGTGAACTGAACTGCACGTGTCCAGATGCCTTCGTCTTCATTTCGCGTCGCCCTGCTTCACCGTCACCCTCCTTCGTCGCATCGCAGTCCACGCGCACATTTTGAAGTGTGACGTGAGGAAAACGTAAAACACGGTGACGTCTCACGGCTCCTCGCAGCTTCAGAGGATGTCCCGCACGTTCAGCGAGTCCAGGGCTCTCGAGGTGAATTTATGATCCTGCTATCGTTGTTGAAAAAGCAATGCGTTTTCAGGAACATCAGTTTGAGGCAGACTAAACACACACGTTGGCCTGCTGTACACACACACACACACACACACACACACACACACACACACACAGACTGTAAGTCATTTGGACCTGTGGGCACTGCTGGCCCGCATGCCTCTCATTTAAACAGCTGCAGGAATAAACATGCTGTAATTATTAAAGGTGGAATGGGGCTGGATAGTGTACGCACAGACGTGTTTCAAGACGGGCACGGGGAGAAATTCATAACTTCACCAGCGTGCATTAAAGGAAGAGCTTTGTACTTTTGCTTTATTTGTCACAGATTGAGTGATTAAGAAGATGAAGGGCTATAAACTGCGAACAAATCTTTGATGGCAAAAAGTCTGTGTGGTTTGAATGAGGTGTGAAAACACACAAAGTGAATGAACCCCCCCTGAATAAACTCTCGTCAGGGTCGCGGCTGCTTCATCACTCTAAAAAAACAGGGCTTGTGCACTTTATATTATATATTTTTTTCAGTTTACTTAAAATACATGTATTTGTTAAGTTAAAATGTCTTTTTCTAATAAATTCAATGTGATTTTGTCTATCGTTTTCTTTAAAAAAAAATATTAACGTGTCATTTCGACATGAAATATTTACGTCAAGTGAATTAGGACTGAGATACTTCTTCCATCCAGAAGGTGGCGGTAAATAGCAAAGAGAGACTGCGCATGCTTAAGGCCATTTGAACTCCAGGTGCTCGTGCAATTTTGGCGGAGACGTTAGTGTCTCTTTCGAGTTTTAAAAAAAAGGTAAGCGGATATTTCTTTTCACCAATACCTATTTTGCATATTTTCAGGTTAAGCATGATTGTATTGGGGTTTGTGAAACAAGATGTGTTCTTTATTTTTGGCGTGCTAATGAGAAAGCAGCTAGCTGCTTTTATCCCACCTAGCCCCACCAATCCTCAGGCACATTTCATATTTTCTAGGTGAGTGAATTTCAAACAACGGCAGGTAGAACGTGTTAATATTGTAGCGTGTGTGTTTTCGACTTGTTTACGCCAGTCAAACAGTTTAATTCCTAGGTTAGCTAATTTGCTAAAGCTAGTTTACGAGTTAGCGACGTAGCCCATTTAGCGTAGGAACAGACTTGCAAACGACGCGGGCCCGCCGCCTTCGTTCCCCCGTACGTGCACACACACTACATTGTCTTCATCCTTGCTATACTGTGACTTTGCTGTCCCATTCATACTTGTTAGTATATTTTGAGGAACTGGGTGTTTGCAGTGGAATTGCTGTGTACCATAAGATAATAAGAGTTGTCTTTTATTCGGCCAATACATTGATTTTAGTGCTTATGAACTTTAAATAACCGCCGTTAGCCTGAAGTTGTGTAAGCTAGATGCTAACATAAATATGCTGCCTCATACTTCAATTAAATGCTGCAAATTATGAAAGCTAAGCCTGTCTCATACTCTGAAACCCGTTCACTTATTTGTGGTGAATTTGAAAGTCGATACATTTATTCAGATGGTGAAATATCTGGGATGTCCCTAACGCATTCACTATTTTTTTTTTTAATGAAATATTATTTTAATTGTAGTAAATTTGTGAAAGGTATGGCAAGGAATGATCTAAAACCAGGAATTAAATCATTACTCATTACTTAACATTTTTATAAATGTCATCATGTTGCAATTTCCTGAAGGATTGCTCTGTGATTTGTGCTCCCTCCTCGGTTAGGGCACTGTACTCATAGAAGGTATAGGTATCTATAGTTCTCCTAGGACCATGTAAAGAGGTCAGTTTTTGTTCTCCTTATCCCGCTGGAGAAACCCAAGACAGCCGTGAAGTTGAAAGATTAGCATTGTTATCTGAGGTCAAGAAGAAGCATAACGATAAAGTTGTCAGAGAGAAGATGGCACAAATGTGATTGGCTGAGCAGCGTCACGTGGGACTCGCATGTAATTGGTCTGTAAGGTAAACAAATGCCGCAAAGACTAGAAAAGCTAGCGTCCCGTCATAATGTAGAATCCTTCAGTAATTTATTGATTATAGGTCTGTTAATGCATTGGATTGCATTAGGTTAAACATGGTCCTAACAAAGGTCTTGGTGAGTGTATGTAAAATTCAAGTTTGTTTGAAGTTTTCTTTCAAGTTTCATAGAATCATCCAGCACTACTTCATCTTTTTGTTTATAGAACTGTTTGAAGTCTTGTGCTATTTTAATTAAATTGTTTATAAAAGTAATCCGAAATATGAAAGTTCACTCTTTGGAATTCAGAAAAATCTTTTTTATTTCATAGTTCACAGTGTTTTTGTCTTTTCTGACTCTCCTATGTGAAGGACTCTGATGGTGCAGCTGTTCAGAGGGAGCTCGAGCAACTTACCTTTGGCATCTACAGCATCAATGTTGAGGGAGGTGACGCCACTACTCCTCCAGCTGATGTTGGCACAGTGATCGAGGGTGTTGAGGTTCTGCATGACTTGGGAGACATAGCCTCTGCATATGCTCTGAACCTCAGTTATCCCAAGGAACTGAAAGCCTTCTTTGAAGTACTTCAGAAGCTCTTCCTCCAACTTGATGCATGCAGACTCTCATCCAAGGTACAGATGCTCAAGAACAAACTGTGTGAATGATCCAACTGTTGTTTGGATGCTGAAAATTGTTTGGGCTTTGGTGAGCGAACCGACATGTATGTTTAAATCTGAATCTGCAAAAAAAGTGCCATACATATTTTCATTTAATTCATTTAATTTTTTTTTTTTTACGTGGGTTTCAGATATATTTTATGTTTTATTATATTAATTCATTTATATGGCTGAAATATTATTTTCTGGCAGATGCAGTATGTGGAGTATACTTTGCATAATTCATACAAAAAAATAAGGAGATTCGACCATTTGTAACAACTTGCCATGCCCACTTTCAAGTTTAGTTAAACTAGTTCTAGGTTGTTCACGCCCACCTATTACATCAACATATTTTACAATTAGAAGAAAAATAGGCAGAATATTTTCAGCAAGGTGTTTGTTATTTGGTTAGACCATTATGCTGTCATGAAAATTTGAAAGCTGCAAACATTGATTTGTCATTGCATTGGTAGTTTACAGCTGCTAGTAATGGAGCAAGCTATACCAATGTTTCTGCCTGAAAGTATGGTTAACAGTTCATTATGTTTATTGTTTTGTTTTTTCTTGAACCAACTGCACCAGAATTTTAACTGCCATGTTAAGATTGATAATAAACGAAATATGAAAAATATATTGGGTGTACCAAATTCATTTGTGTAGAACCTGTTGACAAACTAGAATTATGTCCAACTAATTAGTAAAACATGAACTGAATGAAAATCTAATGTTTTAATTACTTGAACTTAAATATATCATTTTACTATTACAAATAAGATACATGTTGATACAACTACAAATATGTAGCCTGTACACATATTCTTTAAGTCCATACAACATAAATATATCTTGTTGATTAGAAGTTAGTTTTTTTTAAGTTGGCTCAATTCACAATCATTGTGTTAATCTAAAACAAGTTTATTATGTAAGATGGCCTTAACAATTTTCCTCTTAACTAACCTAATTCAATTGCATGGAACCTGTTGACAAAATAAATTTAATTAAAGTCAATGTTTCATTTTTTTGAGTGTTTTACCAGCCAGCAGTTTGCCCTGCAGATATAAAAGGCTGGGAGCTTCTCTCCCCCTGCTGGGCAGACGGGTTACTATGCTGTTCACTACTTCATCATGCAACCCAACCCTCAAATCACTTTAAGCCTGTGAGACACCTGCAGTTTTCAACAGGTTCCTCCTTCTTTACGTAGGACATTTTCTAAGACAATTCATTAAACCATATTTGAAAAATCAGGATCCAAATTCTGGGCGTTTGTGTCTCACTTTAAAGTTTAGTCTCATTCATCACGATGTGGAAAATGAGATGAAACGACACAATATGAGCAACAAACACCAAGAGGAGGGTATCTTAAATCAGAGCTTGGATCTTGTTTATAAAAAGCGAAACATAAAAGGAGAATTCTGTCATTTTGTTAATAAACTGAGAGCACGATGACTCATGAATTACTGCTTTCCACTGAAACTCATCCGTGATTAAGAGGAAATGCTCTGCAAGATGTTTTACCGCCTTTACCAAAGAGGGAGAAGCTTGTCTTTTTTGCCTTAAATTCTTTTGTGCAGCTGTGTTTATTAACACTTTTGTGTTTATTAACACATAAGTATTGAAGGTCTTACATATTACAGGGAGAATATACAGTACATGTATGCTGGTATAAAGACAGGTAATATAAAATGGGCTAATTACTGAAGGATACAAAGAACAGCATATACAAAAGCTTATTTAATGATTCAAGTACCACTAACTTCATACTTCACTTCTCTGGTGAATTCAAAAGCATCTGTACAAAATGTACATGAAGTGTATCCCATGTTTTGTTGCTTAAAGGTTTCCTCTGTGCTTCATATCATATCTTACTATATGCTAATTATTATCAAAGAGAAGTGAAAATTAAAAAAATTAAGGCAAAAATCACAGCTCCTACAGTACAGTACATGACCTTTATCGTGAAACTCATTTCAGTAAAGTCACCCCAATCAAACAGAATCAACAAAACACAAACTGACAACTGATATTATAAACCTTCACAGGGTTTCCAGTTTTCTAATATTTCCAAACATATCTGACATTTTGCAGACTGTATTTCCAAAATTCCAAAATCTAACGTTCTGTTAATTTCCTGGAAAGTTTCCTTGGTATTTGCTTCTACTCAGTGTTCAGTTGTACACTTCTAATTAATTCATTTGAATTATCTGTCTGCATAACACAGAGCCTTTTAATAAGTGCATTTAAGGCCAGCTGGACGTAAAATGTGACAAAAAAGGAAAAAAAAAAAAGACAAGCACACACAATTCAACAAATATGGAGAAGTCGTAATGCTGAATGAAATCAAATTCAATTTTTGATTATACTTTTCAGTAACAGTCATTCAACGTGTTTGCATTCTGCAGTTGTCTCATAGCAGTTTTCACTCTCAGTGGCGGGAGTCCGCCATTAACGCACAAGCAATTCACAGGAAATGACGGATACATGCAATCCAGCTCTTGTTTTCTGTCAGCTGACAGTCAGTTTAGTTTTAAATGTGTCAGGGAGTAATAATACAAAGTGGCCACAGGTGTCATTTCATCTTTAAGCTGGCAATATTTAAAAAAAAACAACATTACCTGGGTTTAATAGAGCAGATCTTTCACGTTTCCAGGAAACTTCCCATGATATTGTTGTTAACCTGTGAAATGTGGCGTTACTAGAATCAACAAGAGTAGCCCCCGTTCAGGACAACAACATTGTAGAGCTCATTAACTCATTTTAATCTCGTATCAGCGGGAGACTGAGTCTACAAATTAACGATCAGCTCAGCACGACTGAAGTCATTTTAATTCCACAAAAATCACGACGCTGAGCGGCTGAGGGCCTCGCTGACACGTACTGCGGGTACTGATGTGGTGACAACGTGGAAAGTTTAAATCTTTCAGAGCAACAAGTTCAAAAACAACTAGCATTTAAAAATCACAAAAACTACTATCTATTTGACATTACAGATGCACCAATGACATGTTTGCCCATGCTTACTACCAAATCACTGTACACGGTTTAACAAGTCTTACCATCACAACTGGTAAACATCAGTGGCGATTTAAAACAAAAACATTTGTGCAAATAAGTAAAAGCATATTGCCATGTATACGCTGCTGAGGGGGTCACTAAAGCAAAACTTTGATACAAAAAAAACAACATCCTGCAGCATTTGCTTATGCTCATAAAGAGAAACCTATAGAAAAAAGGAAGCATTTAAAAAACTGCAAGCGGTATTTAACAGTCTGTCATGCACTTACCTCTTCACAACTCTGATGCAGCACACTTCTTTAAGATACGCCGCTTTTAAAACAAGAAACTGTGAATTTCTTCAGTCAGGAAAGTCTGACGTGAAGGATTAAGCTTGGTCAAAATAACTGACAGACCTGAAGGCAGCTCTACATTCAGACTGAGTTCAAATATCATTTGGGTTTTTTTTTTTGTTGTTTTTGTTTTATATAAAGGCTTTAACTCTGTACCATTTATTTATTGTGGTAGGTCCTACTGGAGAGCACAGTTTCTGTTTTTCTTTTTTCTTCTTTTCATTTAAAAAAGAGGTTTGCTGTTCATGGAAGTTCCCCTTCACTTGAGTGAAACGCATGTGTTTTTCACAGCTGCAAGTCAAATAAGCAGAATTTGATAGGGAGCTTCGGCCACATTAAATATGGAGACACGAGTCCAGCTTTGATGCTAGCTGATGAAGGAGACAAAGTGGACAATGTCTCTCCACAAATCGTTTTTGTATCTCACGGGTAGTGAGCAGACAACGTCTCTGCGTGCCAGTGGACAGCACTGCTGGGTCAGGGTCTTTGCGGATCGTACTGCTGGTAGCGGTTCAGCTTGTCCGGGTCGTTGGATGCCATGTGGGTGAAATCCTGGAAAATGTCCTGGTAGGTTTCATCTCCTGCAAGACGAACAAGAACACCAGACATCAACAACGACTACAAGGGCTAAATAAATAAATAAATAAAAGTCAGACGAGGCAATGGTTCCCAATAGGGGTGGGTGATCTGACGATTTTGGATCAGTCTTTAAGATGTCCACAATCTGTGTTTCATTAATTACTTAATGCCTTCTCACTTCTGTTTCCAAACTATGTTTACCATACAGGTATATTAGCAGTCGCCCAAGTACGTTTGGTAACTCCATCTGAGGGAACAACGCCATCTGCAACTGACTGACTATTGGACCTCACTAACCTCCCCACCACAGAGAGAGGAAGACGACGTCCACTACTACGTCCCTCCTGCAAATGACTGTGGTGCATCCTCTGTTGTTTAATGTAGGCCAACTCATGCTGTTGTCTTTTTTTAAAAGCCATCAAGTGCGCCAGATTGATGCGGACTTCATTCGGTGCCGCTCTGGCTCCGATCGTTTCGTTAGGCTACGTCACGGAAAAACAAGCCTCCGCTACACCTCCAAAGTGGCCACTTGCCACTTGTGGGTGACTTCGGAAAACATCCTGCTGACGAAGAAAGTCAACAGAGCAGACGCGGCGAGAGCAGAACAGGAAGAGATGATGGTGCGTGCGAGAAGGGAAAAGCAAAGAGAGCAGATTTAAACAGTTTGAGGGTAAACAACATAATGAGGTGGAGATTACATAGAATTTAAAGAGTAAAATAACCCACTAGCCAAATGAGGTAATGTATTCACGGTCACACCGTGACATTGTATTTCAAAACTGTGAAAAAAGACTGCCACTTAGATCATAGATTGTGATTGTGATCTTAGTTTTTACTTTGGCCAGATTACCCACCCCTAAGTCTCAACATTTCTTACACACGACTAAATTTTTCCTTTTTGTTTTGTGACTCAGTGAACTGTTTTACTCTTCAGACCTTTAAAAATCTAAACAATCACGAAAGGCAACAGTGCTGCATTAACAACAACAACACTCCAAATTAACAACAATTAACTCTGATGAGCTGTATGATGTTGTGATATTAATACACTTTGTAGTTATGAAAAGGTGAGATGCTGGTAAAATATTAATGTTTAAGGAACCTGATTACACCCCCCTCAACAGTACCTAAAGATTTGGTGTTGCTCATCAACAATCTGCTACTAACTGGTTAAATAAAATATTGTTAAATAAAATATCAAGTGTCAGAAAAGACCAAAATGGCTCAAACATAATACTATGTACAAATGGTTAATGCCTCATCATGCAGGTGTAGAGCAGGATAAAATATCTGCAGAGCGGAGGGCTCATGCAGAGTCACAGCATCATCAGAACAAGAATGAAAAGGGAAAAGTCGGCCATACCTGTCACGAGCGTCAGCGAGGCTCGAAATAGGAAACAGAACAACGCAGAGGTAGAAAAGACAGCAAAGAACACAGGAAGCAAAAAAAGGAAAAGGTTTGAGGAAAAAAGCAGCCAGAGAGCCTTCTGTTAGCAACAGGAGGTCGATTCAGAAAGAAAAGACAAGCCCACAGACATTCATTTTTGTTAACAACTGTATTGTGTTTAAAGTGCAGGAGTTTATGTACAAAAATACAGTTGTGTTGGCCTCAGCACCCCAAAGAAAAGAAAAAGAGAACAGAAGAAAGGCACAAACTCTGAGGAGGAGCGTGAGAAAATAAAAGGAAAATACAGACCAGAGAGAGCGAATTTACACTTGGAGAAGGAGGGTGAGAACAACAAAGAAAAGTGCGTCGCAGAAGACGGCGAGAGCCTCTTGACCAGAGCGGCGGTTCTCAATCTGTTTGAATCGCAAATGTAAATGTTTTCCCTTTTCAGGATTTTTTTTTTCAAGTCAATTTTTTAGAAGAATACAAGAGACAAATATTGGTTAAAAAAGATATTTCTGAAAAAAATAAAAAAAATGGAATTGGAATTATCTCCTCGATTTAAAAAACGTACACACTTCCCTGCAAATCAACGTTTAAATGCCCACAAAAATCAGAGAGCAACACGCAGGCTGAGAACCACCACTCTGCGCTTCCTCAACACACTCAATCAGGCAGAAACACTCGAGTCGAGGGAGCTGTAATTTTAATGAAAAGGTGGGGCTGATGAGGTTAGCTCTCCCTCACATTGATTACCCCTGAATATCCCTCATCAGTCACATCATTCATCATCTGATTGGAGGCGCTGATGAAGAGGCCGCCGGGTATCGAAGAAACCGGTGCTAACTGGTACTTCAGTCTCTACTCTACGCTCCTGCTGCCAAAGACGAACCTCCTCCTGCTCCGGTCACGATCGTTACTCGTGTGCCCTGCTGTGGACCTTTAAGGTAGCGACAGCCATCGAAAGCTTATGCACCATACCCTATCAACAACCACTGCACACGCTGAAGAAAATGACTAGCAAAAGAAAGAATTGTGTCATTCTTTCTCATTCAGGTCCAAAACATTTCTGACTTATTTTTTAAAAAAGTGAAAAAATCACCACAAAGGATATTCCACTTTTTTTCTTTTTTTTTTTTTTTTTTTAAAAAAGCAGCAATTAGGCTAGAAACAGTCTGACTACCTAAAAGTGGCACATCTAACCCTCCACAGAGGAGGCTTTTATCCTTCTAAATCACATGGACGAAATGTCTGAGCGCAGTCCTCCCACGAGTCCCTTTTCTCTAACGATGTACCAACTCTCAAGAAACGTCTACCCTAACGGACAAGAGAACTTCATTTACCTGTGAACACAATCACAACACAATCGGTAATCGCTATCCTAACTGCTGCACACAGCCATTCAATGCCAGCACCAGCAGGGTAGAACAGCAAGAGCAGCAGAAATGACCCTTTAAATCAAAGTGCTTTGGTGCCCTCCGAGGATGTGGGGCAGCATGGAGCGGAGAAATGAGATGAAACTGGGGTACGTTTCAGTTATTCATTCACTATCCACAAAGTGAGCTCTGCAACGACCTCGAGTCTCACTCCTATCGATTATCTACTTTACTTTTTTTTTTTTGGGAAAGCTCCCGTATGTTTAAGATAAATATAAGCTAGGACTAGCAGGTGTTAAAAATCTATACATGGTTACATGTGGGTATTTTTCTAGACTATTGCACTTGTTGCTTGACGATGTACCATCCTCAGACGGTTTGTATACATTGTACAGATTCAATACAATCAATGCAGCGGCGCTAAAGGCCTTCAGAATTTTACAATTCAGGATTCCCCGCGATTACAGGCCATGAGCAAGAACACTTCACTGTCTAATAACCAAGACACAATACTGTCACAACAGGAAGTAAACACCAAACAATCAAGAAAAAGAAAAATGCAAGGATGTGAACACAGAGCCCCCTGATGGCACTCATCCCTGTGCAACCAGAGTCACAATCAACTTATTCTGTCACATGTACGTATGCACATCATTTACAACATTTACAGTAAGTATACCTTATTACACAGTTCCTAGAATTATCTTTAGAAAAGGAAAACTGACCTAAAATAGACTTTTGTTTTCCGACCAGGCATGTCACAACAGCAAGATGCATTACGTTTGGACGACAAACAGTTCAAATAAATAAACAGGCCTCCAAAATGGTTAAGACTTCGAATGGGAGCCATACAATAATAGGAGAGCAAAAAAGAAAATGGTACAGTAGTTGCATAAGCATAAACAGGAATGTGCATAAATTACGTCTGAAAAGTCAATTAAAAATGGAACTTGGCGATTGGTAGACACACGCTCTGCCTCTCCAGACTTATCAGATGATATAAAATGTCATTCAAAAGTCACAATTATTGCCAGATAGTGAAAAGTGCTGTCACTTTGAGGTCTGGTTGTCACTGGAGACTGGTGGCAGGTACAGGGCAGATAGTTTTTTTGCAAAGATACCGTGACTGAGAGCGGAGAGACAATACTAGCTAAAAAAACAGAAGGTATATTATTTTAGCCCAAATATTAATTTCTCGTTAGCTGATATAAACCACTCGCCACCTCTAAAACTGAGGGGATCAGCAAAAGTGGTAGAATTTAAACTTAAAGGGAGGAAGACTGTCAGGTAAAAAGTGACACTGTTTCTTTTACTTTTGTGCTATCGATAATTTTACACTAACAGTCACTTAATTGAAAATGCGAATGTTCCACTTTGGAACAAAACTCTTCTGTAACGTCCAGAGTCGATGGCTTTGACCCTGTCACATTGATACAGTCCAGCACCTGATGTTACACCACGCAGAGGAGCGGCTGGCCCAGCGCCTGGCAGCAGCTGGGAGGTTACGATGGTCGTTACACTCACAGCACAGCAGGACGAAGGAGCACAACTGACAGAGTTGGGCTCAATTCACTCCCAAAAGTAGCCACTGAGAATCACCTGAGTGGCGCTGTTTTGTTTTTGCTTTTTTTTTCTTTAGTCAATTGACCCCAACTCTGAAACCTGGGCTTTACATTTCCTCTGATAATGCTGGTTTTACAGTATGTCGCCCCTGTGTTTTGCCGAGAGCAGACAGTCGTTAAGTTTCGTCCAGCTGCAGGCTAATAAACTCCTGCATGCACTTCCTGTACTGCATCTCAGTGGGGCTATTGGTGTTATATTGACCTGACTGGCTGTAAGGCCCCTCCGCCTCTCGCATCTCCTCGTTCATCTTGGCCAGTCGCAACCTGGGGGGTAAGGTAAAGAAACAAAAAGTGAAACTTAGCCAAATTTAAGAGATTTAATCAGTAATCAAACTCTTAAAAGTCAAACACAATAAGTTCACTGCCCTGTTAAGAACTGTTCTCACAGTGTTCTCACCTGATTTAGTAGCGACACCTTGTGGGAAAGGTGTCGCTACTTGGTTAATGCAGACTGTTCAGCTGGGTCGTGCTTTCATGTAGGCTTCTAAGTAGGGCTGCCACTTTCTGATATTTTTCTTTATTGATTAATCTGCCCATTACTTTCACAATGAATTGATTAATTGTTTGGTTTATAAAATGTCAAAAAAAAATGAGAAAAAACTTCAGATTGCTTCTTTCGTTCGACCAACAGTCCAAAACCCAAACCCAAACTCAAAACCTTTGTTTCCTATCATGACAGACAAAGAAAAGCAGGAGTTGCTTACATTTAGGAGGCTGGAACCAGAAAATGTTTGACATTTTGCTTTAAAATGACTAAAAGCGGAACATGATCGCCTCCAGTAAAATAAGAAATTAGTTCATGCCTTTTATAAGCAGTTGTGTAATAAACCATTAGTCACTTAGTTCCATCTAATTAGTTAGATGTTGTAAACCGTGATTGCTGGTTCTTTTTTCCCATCCCATCAGGGTTTATTCAGTGACAGTGACTGACTAACGGTTATAATATTTCTATTTTAGCAATTACTTCAGTGACTTCCTGCAGTATTGGTGCTGAAGGTACCACGTAAACTAGTTTCTCTTGAGCTTGTTTGAGCGGAAAACCACAAAACTATCGGCAAAGTAAGATTAAAAACAACACCAACAGCGATGACAATAAGCAGAGCACTCACAGCGTGACGATGTCTGCGTTGGCCGCCTCCACTGCTATTGTCAGGGGTGTTTTCTCGTCAATGTCTGCAGCATTTTGATTTGCTCCTCTTTTTAAGAACAAACACACTTGCCTGAAACAGAGGAGAATCACAGCATCACACACACTGTCAGAGTTAAAGCCTGGTGAAGTGATGACGATGAGATGTGGAAGACAAACCCTGTGTGTCCCAGCATGGTGGCGTGGTGTAGGGGTCCCCTGCCCTGAGCATCCTGCTGGTTCACATTAGCTGCATTTTGAAGCAGAAACTCGCAGGTGACCAGAGAACCCTGAAATTAACCATTGATGCAGCATATCATATTAGTGACAAAATGCACAAGCGTTGTTCTGCTCAACTGGCAATTATTTCAGTGCTGATTTTTTTTATTTTTTATTATTCTGAATTCATGAAAGCTTTCCATCACTGACTAGCTTTACATCATAGATATGCATCACTTAAGTGACTTACTGGAAATTTAAACTTTTATTACACTAGTGCAAATGTTTTCCTTACTGGTCTTTCAAAGTGTCCTGCCAATAGTACCGAGCTGGATGGACTACATATAACGATGATGCTCACCCCCTGCACCGCCATGATAAGCGGCGTCCTCTTGTCGTCCTCTGTGTTGACCCAGTTGACTTCTGCTCCATGGGCCAGTGCTTCGGCCATGTCCGGCAGGCTACGTGCACCTGATGCCCAATAGAGCTGCAGACCTGGGCTGTATTCCTTGGGCTCGTAGAAAACCACCTCCTTGCAGGGTGATGGAGGAGGCAGTGTGGCAGGCATGGCCATGGGCGGAGACTCAGCAGCCTCTGAAGGACGAGAGGGAAGTTAAAACTGACCACTAACCACTTGTCACTCATCATTTACACCCAGGACGTTTTCTTTTACCAACCAGGATTACAACAATAAGTGGAAGAAAAGCTAATTCATCTGCATACTGTAGTCAGTTTTCCCATCAATAGATATCCAACTGTTCTCATAAATTCCAAAACTTATGCACATTTGGAAAATTATGTTCATGGTTTTCTAAACGGGTGTGAAAACAGAGCTTTCCCTCAGATCTTGCTGTTTTACAAAAAGATGTCTCAGTGAATTACTGTTTGCTGTGATATTCCTCTTTCTGCAGGGACATACGCTGTATAAACACAAGTACTGGGCCCCCTGACCATTACACCAACATGGACACAGACAGCTTTGCTGCCATAACAGCTTCCACTCTTCTGGGAAGGTTTTCCACAACATTTTGGAGTGTTTCTGTGGGAATTTATGGCCATTCATGCAGTAGAGCATTTGTGAGGTCAGACACTGATGTCCAAAATGTCTTGGCATGCTGAAACATTGAGATTTCCCTTCACTGGAAGTAAGGAAGCCCCATAAAGAGGTGTGTCTGGATATTTTTGTCTATATAGCGTATCTGTGTTTTACAACTGTTGGGGGTATGTACTGTCTCATGAGCAGTTAGACAGCTCTCAGCTACACTCTTGTATAAAGACACTGAGACATTCTTCCCTCATAATCTTGGCAATAACACAGAAGGAGGTCATCACTTATCATGCCTATGTGTTTTGGGGGTTTGTGAGTAAGACAAACTACAATGAGCACATGTCGTTCTTCAACTTTTCTTCTGTCTCGATCACTCTTGTCCCTGTCATGTTTGTGTATGATGTTGTTTGTTTAACCTTTGGCTAATACAGCGGAGGCTTGAGGTGTAAACAGGCAGGGATGTCTATGTAATGACCGCAGTGTGCGAGTGTAAGGTTTGTGTCTCACCTGCGTCTGCTAGGCTGTTATTGGAGGGGACGTTGGCCAGCATCTCCCTGCTCCCATCGGCGCTGTTCTGGATGCCACTGTCTGCACTTTTTACTGTAAAACAAGTCTGAATCAATACTGAAGGAACAACGCACAGGTGTCATCCACGGAGTGTATAAAATAGAAGGAACACCTTTCTGCTGATTTTTTATTTATTTTTTTTTTTTGTGGTGGAATGCAAAAATAGTTTTGGCACATCATCACACAGCTTCCTCAAGTAGCCCCTCAGAGAGCTTTTGATGCGGCTTTAAAAGTAATATAAAAAGTTACTTTTCTGTAACTAAACTCTTCTCGAACTAATCAGTACGATGACCAGAAACAGCAGGTGGTCCCAATATTTTCCACAGTGAACACACAAGTCGCTGGCCGAGATCAACAGAAAGAGAACAGGACGACGGATCCCCACCATCACCTTAAGTTTCAGGTCCCTAAATAGCAAATATATGATGAAACGGATGCAAACACTGACCAAAACCATGTGTGAGAGAAACACTCCCCAGTCCCGTGTAAAACAAAACATGGCACGCTCTGAAATGCTTTTAACATGACAAGATGGTCCACTGGGTAGGTCTGGAAAAGGGAGGAACAGTGTGTGAGTGGATGAAGGGTTGTTAGTCCACAGCCCAAAAGCAGTGAATACAAATGGACAGAGGGAATGGAGAAGCAAGCGAAACACTAAGCATTTAGTACTTACTGCTCCTGAGCTTGGAGGAGTTGTCAAAGTAGGAGAAGAGGGAGTCAAGCTCATCAGGACAGAAGAGAGAGTCACGGCGGACCTCCGAGCCGCTGGCAACAGCTACGTTAGGGATAACGGGAGTTTGGAGGGCAAGGGGTGTAAATCGAGTGGCAGGGTAGGGAGTTTAGGGGAGGCGGTGAGAGCAGGGGTTAGTCCAGAAGCACAGAACAGCCAGAGGAGTAAGAAAGAGAGTGTGAACAAGAGATTGAGGAAGAGGAGGGAGGGAGAGAGAGAGAGAGAGAGAGAGAGAGAGAGAGAGAGGAGAGCAGGATGAAAGCACAGATAGTTAAGACTACCAGCTCCGTTGGCACTGGAGGAGACAGACTACGAGAAGCAATGGGAGGCAAAGAGGGCTTGGACATATGCTGTTCACAGAGAACACACAGTATGCCGATGGGTGGACACATCTCCACGGCAGTGCAAAAATCATAAAGAGCATAGACTAGAAAAAGTAGCAACAATCACAAATGAGAGCGGTTTTGTCTTCTGAATGCACTCAAAGTTCTGTTTCTGAGCTGGTAGAACAGAATCATCTAAATTAGAAATCCTGTTGTATTTGTTTAGTTGTTTAGGGGCTCATTTAAAATTTAGAAGGAGAATGAAAAAGAAATTAGTAACAAAGCCACCATCAAGTGAATTAATAGCTCAGTTCTCAAAACGCACTGCGTTTTATCCCAACTAACAGTAATGCTGATTTTTGACTGAATGATTTCTTTCTTTTTATTTACGTTACACGTAAATGCTACATTCAGTCTCAACTGCTTGTTGGACCAAGTCACATTAAATTCATTCTGTTCGTACACCTTGTACTTTGTTTGTGTTATTGCCAGCCGCTACATCCAGACACGGATCAATATCTCAATATACGAAAGAGTTTTGTCGTCAAGTTCAGAGATGAGGAATAGATTACAAAAAACACAAACTTCTGGGTGGAGGATGTGTTTCTTAATTTGTCCACTGACCTGACTGTCCGGAGAGGTTCGATCCGGGTCTGAGTTTCGGTGTGGGCGGTGGAGCTCTCGGGGGCAGATGCTCAGAGCTGCTGCTCAGCCTTTTCTCCTGTTTGCTCAGAGAAACCACTTTGTCGCGCAGCTCTTCGTCTGACGGCCGGCGTACAAACCGACGGTCCACATACTTGGCTTTGATGTAGGACTCTACCTCGTGTCTGTCAGAAACAAAAAGCACAGGATTCGGAGATAAATTAATCACACGAAAAGAAAAACATTTATTTATTTTGCAGAATTTAAAGCTACTCTGGTCTGAAAACAGCAATATGTTTTCCTCCAGTTGTGTACCTTGGATCTCCCGGATGCGGTTTCCTGGCTCCAAGCTCCTCTCGCCGAGCCTCATAGATTTGGTTGATCACTCCATTTCCCAGTTCACACATCAACTGTTAAAAGTGTGCAATAAAGTAAGTAATGAAAAACACACTTGGATCATCAACCGGGCAGTGAAATGCGCCACTCGGCTTCAGCTAAACCTTCTATAGTGATTGCCAAGCGTAGAGGGATACACAAGAAAACAGATAAAGAGAAAATAAAAGTAATTGATTAAAAGTGTTTGGACATTCATGTCATCAGATCTTCCTCTCTCACCTTTAGTAGTTCTGGCTCCCATGTATCCAAAGTCAAAGAGCGAACCTTCGAGAAATGCACTCCCAGACTCCTTCAGATAAAAAAAAAATAAGAAAAAGAAAAAAAGAATTTTACAAGTTCAAGGACATAACTCATTATGCTTTCATTGTAAAAAGCACAAAAGGCTAAGAGCTGGATAGTCTTGAAGATCATTACACTTTTCAATACACGTGAGTGTAGTTTAGGTTTTACCCACAAGGTGGAAATCAGGGTCTGCATATTCATGGGCTTCATGTAGAGAATGTAGCTTCAGGTAAACAGTCTCTAGAGAGCTCTATGCAATTCTATAACTAGAGGGAAAGTGCCAGAGATTTACAGAAGTGGCGGAGTCTAATCTATGAAACTAAATGCATTTAAATTTCTGGACCCTCTCTGTTTAGGCAATCACACTGAAGATCTGTTACTTTTTTAGGCAAGGAAGATAACTTGAAACCCAGGAGATTATTGTTTTCTAAGAATGACATGGCGATTAACCAGAACACAAATAAGAATTGGAACCGAACGCTAATTTAATATTTTAACCCAGTAAGAAACTAAACGTCGTCACATCGCCCCCTCAAAGGCTGGTAGTTCATAACAGTTAGTTTACATTCCATAAATGTGGACCAACCCTTCCCACCAAACATTCACACAACACTCACAGCCTCTGATGGAAGAGATTTCCATTCCTCAGCCAGCATGCAATGACTACCTTCAATCTTTTCCAGTTTTCACTGAGCCAAAATGAACTGTGTTTCAGCAATATATTAATCAAATGTACTACGCCCTCAGTTTCCCAGTTTCCTCAGTTTCAGTTCATCCTAAATTTTCATAGCACGTTAAGGTATAACTTAGACTCCTTATTTTCCTTTGTGATCCCCCATCCTTATTTTTAGCTTGATATTTTATTTATCCTGCCAAGGCTCTTTATTATGGCAGGTCCTGTTATGATGACTCGCTTATGAAAAACCATAGTGCTTTACCTGTGGATTCCAGAGCACTGTATACAGAGGGTGATGCCTAGATTGATGCTGGCCCAGCGGGGGTCCGGTTGGCCACAGTCGCAGCAGCTGGTGTTGCCTGGGATGACCAGAACCTTCTGCAGGGCGCTCTCTCCTTTCAATGTTCTCTCCTTTGGCTCTCCACCAGAGTCGAGGCTTCCTGTCGATGTGGACGACTTCCTGTCCAGCTTCTGACATGAGAGAGACGGAAGAATTCACAGACATCCCGAAGGATGGTAACGATTTATTAAGACAGGATGGGATGGAAAGAAATTAAATTGAAATTAGAAAAAATGAAAACTGAGTAGCTGAATGTAAACAGAGTATAGAAAACTGGTGTTGTACAAATAAACACAGATTAATTAAAGTTTCAACTCATTATTTATTTATTTACTTGTTTATCTAAAGTATACGTGAATCCCTTCAGCTATCCGCTCAGTGTCTGGGTGTTTGTGTGTTTTACCTCGCCGTCATCTCCCTTGTCGCGGAAGGCGGAGGCGATGCTGTTCTGGACGGCTTTGATCCAGGCCTGCCGCAGCTTCTCTGAGTCTGCCTGCATCATACAGCTCCTGTTGGGACACAGGAGCATCACATAACTGCTGCCTGCTGAATGTGTGTGTGTGTGTGGTAGTCGGTGGGTACACTGCTACTCCGCCCTTCCATCTTTAGCAACATATTGCAGTGCTCATTAGGCTGACAGGGAGAGATGTTTGACTGATGACTAAAACTTACTTGGTGGGTGACACCACTTCGAAACAGAAGCGACGCTCTATGTCCTCACAGTGTTTGACTGTACATAGTCTCAGGTCCTCCACAACCACTGTGGGGTTGTCCTGAGGGGACACAACAGCAGATTTGGTTATAACATGGCAAAAGCTGTTGCTCACTTCCCTCTCAAAAGCAGTTATATATCTAGCAAAATATTTGGCTTAAAATAAATGAAGCTCAATATTTTTTTAGTGTTATACAATCTAAATAAATTTATATGTCTTTACACGGGCGAAAATGTAAATTATAAAGTTTAGAAATCGGGCATGAAGTGATTTCTCCTGTATTTATTAAGCTGTATGAGGCTACATCTGCTACAATTACACACAGAAACACATCTGCGGTTTGTCCTGTGCTGAATGTGTGTTTTTAATTGCCTACCACAGCTCTTAAATGAAGCTACGGCATCCTGTTAAAAATACATGGGGAGCTATTTGTGCTGGAAGTCAAACACATGCATATTTGATGGTGGTCAGGGTGCAGGGAGTAACCTGACGTACCTTGAATTTCTTCTGGTAAACTAGCTGATTGTTCTGGATGGAGAACCAACGCCTGTAAGGAGATCACGAGAAAAACAAAGTCACATGCAGGTGCCAGTGACGCTCTTAAAATCACACGCTTTGACATAATTTTAGTTTGGATGAGAGCAGTGGCAATGCCTCGAGACAGAGCTGATGTGTAGACATTTTTATCCTGAAGGTCAGTGGCTCGGTTTGTGTTCAAACAGAGCACATTTATTCTCCATTTTTGGGGGAAAAAAAAAACAAAAAACAATTTGCAGAATTCAAAGTCAGTCCGCAAGTCACACTTGCTTCTTAACAGTGTTTTAATTCATGAAATCTTTAAAAGCTACATTATGAAGACTTGCTGAGGTAAATTAAATTGTAAAGTGCCTTTAATGTCTTTATTCTACATCCTGTTGGCAGTGCTTGACCTCCTAAATCTACAATCAGCCCACAAGAGCTAATTTTGCACGTACTCCTAAAGATGCTAACTGAACTGCGTCTGTCGTACCTATTCCACGTCTTGAAGGCATTGCTGGCCCTCTTAAAGAGATAACCCTCCATAGCGATGCCATTGTCTGCATCCACATTGCACTCCAGCTTGGTGTCGTCATTCGAGAAGTCCTGAACAAAAGACACAAGAGAAAAAGACGGAAAGGAAGTGAGAGTGTCAGAGTAAAGGAGGGAAGAACAAAGAGAAAAGACAGAGAATGAATACAAAAGATGGCAACATTAAAATAAAATATTCATTGTTTTCATTGGGGATTTTTTCCCCTGGTGTAGACTGACTCTGCTCTTTTCCCAGAGGAACAAAATGAGTCTCACTTGAGCTAAGTGACCTTGTATAAAGCGGCACGGCACAGCTGCAGCTCACACCAGCCTGAACGCTGTGTCACACCAAGAACCACACGAGACAGAGACACCAGCTGTAGCTTATGCTTACAGAGTAATAATCCATTAAAATGTATTGCCTCACAGAGAAGGTTACATATACTGTAGATCTGACAAAAAACTGGAAGACCTCCACTGTGGAGCTGCAGCCCTACTGTTTTACTTTGTGTCTTCTGCTTCATCCACATCTCCCACATCTGTCTCTTGTTTGAAAGGGCGAAACATAGCAGACAAAGTAAATGGTTAAACTCAGCATAAACATTCTTCCTTATTAATGCTATACCCACACACAAATTAAAGCAATGAATTAAGGTGGCTGTAAAACTTTGAGAAATAAAGAAATCTGCACTGACGAATGGCACTGTAAGGTTTGCATATATCTGTTTATTTAGTTACGTGATGGTGATTAGTGAACGAGTTATTGTCTCACACTGGGCTGTGGCCAGTCTAGCTTTAACTACCTGAGCTACTGCCACACTTTGCTAACATCCTCCCAGCTTTCTCAGCTTCGAGTGACATTGAACACTGTGTGTCTGTCTGTGTGTGTGTCCTTGTGGAGTCAATTTACTTTGAGTGTCACCATCTCCACAACCAATTACAGCTTGATGTCTGTTAGCTGTGGAATCATCTTCTCTGTCGTCCTTCTAGAAACATCCAGAGACTTTTTTGGAGAGAGACCAGTCTGATTCACCTCGTCCACCCCCATTATGAAACGGAGTAGAATTGGTGCTCTGATCGAAACAACTGTATGATCTCATAAAAATCGACTGAGGTCTAGTTTTGAGAACAGTATTTACTATACGCAGAGAGAGGTCAACTTGGTGGAGTGAAAAAGCCTCGTTCAAGTATAGAACTAAAAGTCATTTTTTCTTTTCCATCTTATCAGTTGTCAGACTTAGTTTAGCACAAACCTTTAAATGTTTAAGGTAAAATCAACCTCGCACAGTCACCACTGCTTAAAAAGCACAAACTGCTGGCATGTGACCAAACATTCGCTACAGAATGAACAAAAAATTACCAGACAAACCAAAGTAGAGTGAAGTGAGTGGAAAAGATCTCAGTCATTCAGCAGGTGGTGACAATGATGACCACTTCCTGTTTATTTCCTGAAAAGCCCTCATGCTAAACATGCACACAAGAGATGACAAAACAAATCCACAAAAATTCCACAAATTCTTATTCTTCAGTTGAGGAAACTAGAAAGAGGTTGAGAGATTTTCCATCTTCACAATATTGTTCTGTCTTTATTTACTTTATGATGGGATATTTGAAGTACTTTATTTTAAACCCATCCTACTGATCTGATTTTTCTCTTAGCACTCTCCAAAACGTAGACATTTACACATACGTGTATGCTTTAGTAACTTAGTTAGTAGTAACTTAGTTAAGTTCTCTTAACTTTACTAACTAGTCTGGCACGTGTGCTTGAGTACAGATCAGATCCATCAACAACAACAACTTAAAATCTATACGTTGCAGATGTCCAAAATGAAGACGTCCCCCATATACTGACACGCTGACAGTCTGGTTTGGTGTGGACACATCATCACTTCTCTCAGTTTTCATTTACTTCTCATGTGGGACTGTAAACTGTGTGTGGACGTGGCCTCTCATTGCCTGGGTCTGTAAATGTAACCTGAGCAAAAGCTTCAGCTAAACCCCTCTACCCCGTGATACCGCAGCGTATCGGACGGATACACACACCCACACATACACAGAGGCAAAAACTATTTTCCAGCATGACAAACACTGGGACAACTGAGGTTATTTTGGGTGCACAAGTGGAACAAACTGTGACTGTATTAAGCTTCTGAACAGAAAGACAATGGAAAGTGCTTGTCCAAGCATTCAACAAACCGCCTTTTCCTACAGGTGGAACCAAATTAAACTGATACAACTACAGAATAACATACTCATTTAGGCTAACAATGGATAAGTGAATTATTCACACAAATGTAAATGCATAAAATGCAGAAGACCACCCATAATTCAGCTTAGTCCGGGGGAAAACATGACACCAACACTGATCTATTTGATGCATGCACTCTCACACACAAGCATAAATATCCACATAACCATAAACAATCCCTACTTAAGATCAAGGCCAAAGAATGAGACACATACAGTGCACAGCTGCCGTCACGTGAAAGCCTTCCAGGTTCTCCTGTTTCAACTATGGGTTGAGAAATTTCTCTGACCGCTTGGGACTGGGAAACAATTTTCAATCCTGCTACATACACTAAAAACAAGAATTAGTCAAACTTTAAGTAATGCGGCCCATCCTGAAATATTTTCTGTTTGGTTTATATCTAATGAGCAAACTAGTGAATATCAACAGCAAAGCAACAAACCACTCACTTCAAACCAGCAACCACAGTTCACTTAGGGAGGCGTCGGCACCAACAAAATACACATGATGCACAATGTTTCAAGACACATCAGCACAGATGCATGTGTAACACTCAAATGAGGAAACGGACGAAGGTGCAAACATCTACACAAACACTGCAATCCAGTCTCTTTGCGTGTGCGGGAAAGCAGAAGAGATGGAACACAGGGGGCAGGTGGGGTTACAAAACGGAAGTCGATGCGGTGTTTCTACGTACAGAGGTCGACCTCCAAGCGCAAAAGATGCGGTAGTCTGGTAAAGAGTGGAGCTCAGTCACCTCCTAAATATCACACACAGCAAGAGAACGGCACACAGAGAGAAGAAATATGTATTTCCTTACACTAAAGAACAAACTAAAGAAGCACAAACAGAAGCACACACAATTACTATAAATAGTTACAGGGTCACTGTCACGTGCACAGACACACACTCTAACTCAACCTCCTTCCATTAGGTGCACTCACCAGATACCAAACGTAATGAAAACGGCTGAAAATCTTCATTTTTCACCAGTTTTATGGAGTGTGTGTGTGTGCGTGTTAGTGTTTCGCTTCGAGGCTGATGAGTCGTCACTATCTCAAAGCCTCCCTCTGTAGCATCTCAATGCTCCTGCGTCTCTGGGCAGCCCGGCCTGTGTTTTCAACAAACTCTCACCTCCTCCGCTCCTGTGGCTGTGCAAGTCTATCAAAACTCTCGTCACCGCCTCTGCTGCTCCTCCCTCGTGTGCAAAGTGAAGGTCACCTGCCTGGATGTGTGTGTGTGTGTGTGTGTGTGTGTGTGTGTGTGCGTGCGTGTGTGACTATTGAGTTTGAATACTCAAGTGGGCCATGCAGAAGAGCTCGGGCATCAAACATTTATACTGACTTCACCCTAACAGACGTGCATTCAGCTTTTCCCCTCGCTTGTGAGTGTGTAAAGTAAGTAACCAGTCCTTTAAGCAAACTAAATGTCAGATATGTTGAGCCTTTAAAATTGTAACACCACGACCGGTTCAAAAGCAATGGCATATATTTTGTTTCTTTTAGGGCTGCAACTAAAAACTACAGATTATTTTCATTATGCATTAAACTACCGATTATTTCCACAATTATTCAATTAATAGTTTAGTGTGTAAAATCCAGAGCCCAAAGTGAAGTCATCATCGTCATCATCATCATTGTTTCTCTAGTAGTTCAACCATTTATGATCATAAATGACAAACTGACAAACATAAATGAACTGACTAATCTTTGCAGCTCTTGTTTCTTCATGAGTTAAGGCAGGAAAATCTTCAAGTCAGCCACCTGTCTGTCTCTGCCGCAGGAATACGGCGACAAAGTCAGGCTCTGTGGTCACAGTGCTGCTGCTGAGTAATGCACACAGTCACACAGGAGGCACACTAACAACAACCTCATCCCCTTCAACTCTCAGGAGGATGGACCGTTTCATCAGCACAGTGATGATGGAAAAGGTTTATGAGCAAGCGAAAACAATGCGGACAGAAATGAAAAGGCACACAAAACACATCATCAGTCATAAAGAGGGCAATAAGTAAAGGCTACAGTGTCAAATGGCGAACAATTCACCAGTTACTTTACAAGACTTCTGGCTTTCAAAACTCACTTCCTGGCTCAGGTATAAGTGAAACATTCAGAGTTTAACAACACCAACGGCATGCCCAACCTTCACAGTTTTTCAATTACTATATGATATGGACGGCACCACAAGTAAACAAACTGCATCACCAAAGCTACTACAATGGAAAGAAGGGGGCGTAAGTAACCTGCAACCTAGTGAAATACATCTATCTATCTATCTATATATACATATGTATCTATATATACATACCAGAGTGTAGCCTCTGTAAGGTGATCTCGGATCATCTTAACAGTGAATCTTGCTTTTGCATTTCCTTTTCACTGCACTTACAGAAGGTCACACTCCTACTGAACACTACAAGCAGGCTTCACTTCATTCAACCGTGACACCTTTGAGAAATAACTGAAAAGAAATGTGATTAAGAGCGCCCTTCCTGACTAAATTAAACCAATACCAAACACCCTTTGCGGAAACTCACGCGCAATAAGGAACAATTGTATCAAAATAGTATGTATTAGTTGGATTAACGAATTGAGGGTGACCACATACGTAACAGCAAAAGACACAAGGACACTGAAATCTATTAAATGGCTATCACACTGTGCATGTTGCCAGTTTAACTTCACGAGGAGCAAGCTCACTCGTCTCTCCAATGACGTGAGCTGCAGAGGTGGAGTCCAGACAGTTACAGCAAAGTGTACAGTATCTATCCAAGCATGCAGGCATGACACAGAAATGGCAGCGAGGTGGGGGGGAGAAAAAAAAAAGAAGAGCAACACGGCTTACCTGCAGAGCAGCCTGAAGTGAGTAGAAGAAGACGAGATGGGGGAGGGAAAAAGAGCAGTAGTAGAAGAAAAGAGGAGACAGCTGGTTAGGAGCATCTGTGTATAAACAACCAGACGAGAGAGAGCAGTGGGATGGAGGCAATATAAAAATAGCATCCAGATAAATTGAGGGAGGGGAGATGGAGGACTGGTGCTCAAGGTCAGCCGGAAGTTGGCAAATGTACTGTAACTGACTGAGCAAGAGGGAACAGAGAGAGGACAAGAGGAAAGCAGAAAAACGCAAGAGGGAGAAGGCAGACACACACACACACACACACACAAAATTACCATGCAACAGAGGGGACGAAAAAAGAAAGACATCTCAGAAGAAGAACACGTTACGTCACAGACAGTCAGACAAATTAACTGAGACCCAGCAAGAAACAGCTGGGTAAAAGAAAAATAACAGATGCTGTCTGGAGTTAACAATGATGTGTGATGTACAATTAAAGCAAAGGGCAATTAATCACAACCACATATTGTAACATAACCTGTGTGCTGATCTGCTGAGGGTTATTTTGTTTAGCGCTTTAGCTTTTCTTTCTTCATTTCTGCTATTGTGTCTTTACATTTTAATTTGTGTCAAAACCTCAGCTAGGCAATACATCAGAAGCCATGACTCACTCGAGATACTAGAGAGAATACCGAAACCCAACCTTGTTTGTTTGAAAATGGGTTCCTGTCGACTGTCAATAATGCATGGATGTGTGGCTGAGATCATCGGTAGGAATCACCTTACACCTGAGGGCGGAGCACTACCTCTACTCACTCAAATGACAAACGTAAAACATAGCAAACGGCTGAAATCAACTGCTTTACTACATATATGCTTGCATGGGCAATTTATTTTATGTGCAAAATTTCCTTCACTTGCAAATTATTTGTGATTTGAATTTTATTTAACCAAACAAAGTTAGGCTGCTGTGATGAGGTAAGAGCACATGATGCAGAAGATTAGCCCTGTAAGATCCCAGCTCAGTGCTCTGGGTTTACTTTTATTGGGAGGAGGCCTGAATGCAATAAAAAAGTGGTAAAGGGAACAGGATCTAAGAGCTATAAAGTTACCACACACACACACACACTAAGAGAGCGTGTGTTTAATTTTTGTTTTTTCAGGTTGTTGGACAGATGAAAGGAGGATACATTTGTGATGACTGTAACTAACAGTGTGAATGCTCTTTTAGCTTGTATGTGTTTTGTACGTTTGTGTTTAAATGTAAGCGAAGATGGGCCCTTATTATGCGAGTTTACCTTTTGCTGGATGGTGGAGTGTTTCTGCTCCATGTCCCTTTTCTCTTTGGCAGCATCCACCACCAGCTGGTCCAACTGCAAGAGACAGAACAACCGATTAGCCAAGCTTACCAAACCACCTGGTCACACAAACTTAATTCTAAACAGCAGACACAAATATTTAGGACACATTTTCTGTGTTTTTCTTTTAAGTAATGTTGTTTCCTGCCATTTCAAATGACTTCAACCCAACGTCACACATGAAACATAGTTAAAATCATATTCATTCTCATTCAAGGCAAAACTCATCACAACTTTTCTTTTCTTTTATTTATCTTACAAAACGATAACAGAAAAAGCAGGTAAAAATCTAATCATGTGTGCGCCAACGCTTCTCTACTTCCCTTTCCAATCTTGAGAGCATAAATGATTCCAGCACATACACATATTTTCTACAGGCCACACTGAGACAACACAGGCCTTTTCCTTAAAACAAAATGGGCAGTGCTGCGGAGGCTTCATCATGTGTGAAATTGGATGGGGGATGATTGATTCTCCTCATCCCTGCAAGTAACTATCACATGTAGAGAGGAAACAAAGGTCCATTTGAGCATAGAAGAAAGCAACAAATCAAAGAGGGCTTCACTGAAGTGCTGGAGGGTCAGACGGGTGATGCCAAAAATGTGCCAGTTTGCCTTACGGCAGTGAAATTCGACTCCGGATTCGACTTCTCAATAGCCTTCTGCCACACTGTGACCTCAATCAGTATGTCTTCAGCTTCTAACACAGAAATATCCGTATCTGACTATAGTCCAGGATAATACATGACAATACAAGTTTACTGTAAGTGCATGACTTTGGAGGATGTAACAGATTTATCTGCCAGGCAGAGACGGCCTCAAGTCACACTTGATCAACTTGTTTCTCATCTTTACTTTTGCTTTTTATTTTTAAAGAAGGAAAGTAACCGTGACAATATGTTTGTCAAGAAACTATTAATAGTTGTCATAGAGCCAACCCAGTTTCCTTAACTGTGCTACTGAAATCAACAACATGAAACTTGTCACCAAACAAAAAAAACAAAACAAAACTGTTTCAGACTGGTTTAACAGTTTCCGTGACCACATTAATGCATTACACGCATGAATTTCTTTGGGAGAGATAAAGGAGACAGCTGTTTGGTCATATATATTTAATGTGTGCTAAACTGAGACAATCACAAAAGATAAGATCAGAAAAAAGCAAAAGAGGAAAAAAAAATTTGACAAGCGTTATGTTCACTGCAGATTAGCTGCGTTCATCGTCTGCCTTTTCAAACCTGTGGTGGCTTTACAGGCACCAGTTACTTTACTGTAATTCATACCAATGCGTTCCAGAGAAGCCAGAGTCCTGAATGTGAGGGAAGAGGGCGGAACCAACATTTTACTTCCTTCTGATGCCGCAAAATTGTCGTTTCTTTTTAAAGTAGCTTTAAAAAGCTACAACTGACAAAATAACAATATTCTACTTATTCTCTGCTTAACTGGCTGTGTCTTTCTTCAGAAAATATATTAGTTTTTTTCTAGAAAATCTGGAAATAAAAAGAGAGAAGACAGCATGAGGGAGCCTGTTCTTTTGTTTTGTTTAGAGAGGAAAAGGCCGGACGGCAGAGCGGCAGGCTGATAACATCGGATGGGAAATGTGTTCCCCTGGTGTTTGTGTGTGCAGACCTCGACATTTTCTGTGACAGTGACTCACCCTAACTTCAGCATCTTATCTATCTTTCTATGCAGCCCCCACTGACGATTATCAACAGAGACAGTGCGCCTTCAAATGTTTCATTTGCCTTTGGTCGAACCAGTCTGAGGCATTTTGGTCCCTCTGCTTCCCGCTCACATCTGTCTTGACATGTAACTACGACGACAAGCTGCATGACTCATGGAAAAGACACAAACCACCCTTTTGAATGAACATATTCACAACAAGTCCTTAACCATGAGGCTTTGTGACACGGAAAGATGCAATCAGTTGAATATCTTATATATTTAGAAGCTGCTTAAGGGTGGAAAAATGTACCACGTTAGGCATGAATCACAAAGCGGTCATTCAAACAAATTCAAAGTAGAACTTCAGTGATTTTATATGGCTAATATATAGTCAGTAGCTCAGTCACAAACAACCATGGGAACTGTAACTGTTCTACAATTACCATGTGTAACCCAACTTCATATTTGTTTTTTTTTTAAACACAATTTTTTCTATTTATTTATTCATTATTTTGATTCCTAGAAGCTGGAATTTTCTGTTCCCAGGCAAAAACAATACTGTCTGCTTCCATCATTTCCTCTCACCAAACTTTGATCATTAACTAGGTAAAGACCAAAATGTATTTGCATCAATTTGCCGAAACGTGATCCCTTTCTCACTGGTTTTAAGCACTAAATCATATTATCAGACCTGTTGACAGCTCCTCCACACCTCCCTGCACAGCCTCTCCACCTTCTTCAGCTTCATGATGGACAGGAGAAAAGAAATAATCCACAGTCCTCTTGTCACTGCTCGGCGTCTGATCTTCTTCTCCTTTCAGTTTCGCACTGTTCCAAATTCAGCGCGAAAGGCTTACAGTCAACACAGCACTGTTATACTTCATTTGTTCATCAGCTTGAAAACAACCCTCTATCTCTTCTTCTCTCTCTCTCCACAATCCGGTTTCTAAAAAAGTCTTTTCCGCTTCCCTTTTTTCTTCACACAATCCTTGCAGTCTTTTAACAGTTGATGACTTACAGTCCATGCTTTTCCATTCTACTTCAATCACTTTTTGAGAACACTACATTCTGTCTCTTATCCCTTCCTAAAATCTGCTTTTCAAAGCAGGGCCTGCCTTCCCCTTTTTCTTTTCCCGTCACTCTTTAGTCCTTTCTGTCAATTTCTTGATAGTACCAACGTCAGATGGTTCCAACTTGAGAACATGAGGATTAGAAACCACACTCTTCCCTCCAGTCCAATTTAAAGGACCACCATCTCTTCAGATCTGGCTTCCAAAATGGTCTTGTTTTCTGTTTGATTCCTTTTCTGTCATTTTTTTTGGTTGAATCAAACATCAGAAAAACATGTTTACGAACTACTCTTGTCCTTAGAAATGCCCTCTTCTCCTCTGCTCCTCGCCATCTCCCCACTCCATGGCTGGACCCCTTCCTTCCTTGGTACTGCACCCAACGTTATGAAATGTTGTCCTTTAATTCAGCTTTTCTAATACGCTGGCCTTGAAGTTTATATTCCACAAATCTCCAGTTTCTTTGCTGTGTTCGCTCAGCTGACTCTCAACTATATGACTCTAACTATGGGAAAGCCCTTTTACAGCCCTGTGGCTGCTTTCTTCCTCATTCCTGTTCACTGAAAAAGCAGCTTCACTGTGATTATCATCTTAAAGTCCCATTTGGGCTGTCCTCTGGCTCAGAGGGAAGGCTCTGTTTATCAGAGGATGCACACAGACACACACAGAGCTCAGCTGTGACAAAAAGATAGCAGTGAAAACACACACAAAGAGAGGAGGGAGGTCATCTAGAGGTGAACGCAAAAGGTCAAAGTGTAGCTGTACTGCGCCCTAATGATGCCAACATAACGCAAAACTTTCATCCTGAGACATCACCTGAAACACGCCCCCCAAACTCTAAATGTACCGCTGAACAGGAACACCGTTTAGCTCGTCAAACAATAACCTCCTCAATAGTGTGATGCTGCACTGGTATGTAAACTTAGCTATAATTTATTCCGCTCTCTGCCAAAAATAGGTTACTGTTTGCTTATGTTACAGGAGTTTATACTGTGGGTTCTAATAATACTGCAAGTGCTGTCCAGGATGGGCTAAGTGTTTGTTTTTGAGTATTAAATTAAAATTAAAGGAAAGAAGTCAAACATAAATTGCGAGTCATCTAAATTAAATTCTTCGCTGACAAAGTTAAAGCAGAGTTCAGCTCCCGCCAAAAACAAATGAATATTAAAGTGGATACGACATAAATTTTCAAAATTATAAGAAAAAACCTGCATAGTTAAAAAACGTAATAAAACCTCTAACATATTTCTGGGTAATGTAATAAAATGGCATTAATATATCAACATATGTGATGTAACTAAAACGACTAATGGGCAATACTGAATAACAAAAGTTTAAAAATGACACAACCCCTATGATGTAATTTTGACGGCTTTTTGCAATGAGTTGAGAGACGAATCATCTGTTAAGGAAGGAGACTTTAAATTTTGCTGGTTATTTTTGTCAATTTCTGTATGTCAGTTTGTTCACCAGGTTACCTGCTAGCTTTGTCAGATTTTAAGTTTTGCATTCAAAGACTTAACGCCAAGTCTTAAATTGCATAAATCCAGTCTATTCATAAGTCTATTGCCACTGAGAAAACGGAGCACTCTTTAACAGCTGTTGAAGCTTTGTGCTGAGGTCACTGGAGAATGTCTTGATGCACACAGATACTGCTTTGTGTGTGTACAATACTGTCTGTACCTGTCCTCCAAGCAGTTTCATTAGAGGCTGTAGTTCACTGAAGAGGTCATATCCTTGGTGGAAAAACGTCAGGTGGGCGTACATGAAGGACAACATCTGTGGAAAAGACAGTGAACATTCAGAGAGCCAGTAGGGCTGCTGGAGAGATCACTTCACGTGAGACAAGCAGGCTATACTTACTGATTTCAGGATTTCCGATCTTCTCTTGGACTGTAGCACATTGATCTGCAATGAAAGAAACAGCTTTTTGTCACTGATGATTTTCAGTAATACTAAAATAAGGAACGTGATAAGGAAAACTCAAACACAAGAGGCAAGCAGCAAACACTAAACTATAAAACAAAACAAAATCTATAGAGATAATATAATATGTAAGAAAATAAAATGCACAGAGAGACATAAAGTGGCGGGGGGGTATAAAAAAAGAGTAAAAAGATAGAAAGAGTAAAAAGGCAGAAGGGGAAATGAGGTAGGATACTGGAGATGAAAGAAAAAGAACTACTTAAGAAAAAGGCAAATGAAAGAAAGCAGACAAGCGTGAAATTGGCTGAACTGAAGTCTAAAAATCACACCATTGCCCAAAGCACTGCTGGGTGCAGTACCCTGTAGTGACACCGGGGGGAGCTCCATGTCTCATGTTTAACCTAGGCCGGGATGCGGTTGTGGCCTGTCTCACCCATCATTCACATTACTCTGCTGCATCTGTGTGTGTGTGTGTGTGGCACACTCTTCCTCATCTTCAGCTAATTACTGTGTTGCTCATCTGGCCTGGGAGGTTATCTCAGGTTAATGTTGCAGAGAGGATGTAAGTTATAGCAGGCTGTAAATACTGAGGGAGATGATTAGCTGGATTCATTGTGACTGACAGGAACTAAAGGTCTGTTGTGTGACAGCAGAGACGACGACTGAGTGAAGTGAATGTTTTTGGCCACTATAGAAAGCGAGGCAGCGTCTAAATGAATTTTGACACTCTGGCTCATGCTTATGGATAATCTCGGCCCCAGTGGTTTTCCCTTTTTTGTGGTCATGAAAGCAGAGACACCACTGAGCACATTCAAATCTTCCTAGTGGCCAGCAATATTGTTTGGCTGTAGGTTGTAAGGCCATTTTCCTTGGCAACAGTAAAGACGCTTGCTGTGTTTATACACAGGCGTAACTCCCACCAAGGGAAGGAGCTCATTTTTCCATCTGCAAGCCACAGAGACTGGTGCATCACAACTTTTACAAGTCCCCTACTTCTTTCAATTATAGTCAGTTAGTAGTTTTGACAGGAGTAGCACCTCTGCCACAAGCAAAATTTATGAGCATTTGGTTGGTAATTGGTTGGTAAGCTGTGGTAATTCCACACTTGCAGGCCTGTAAAACACAAAGTTACTAGACTACTCAGGCGTGGGAAATTTCAGGTTTGTTAAGTTTTGAAGACATACAGTTCCTGTTTATAACCATGAAGTGTTAACTGTACTTCACTGGTTTGTATGACAGGTGTGATAATATGTGTTTTATATTTCCATCTCATTACATTTACATGCTGTTCTTTCAGTATTTAATGATCCAGCTCTACGTGGCACAGCAGGGTAAGAGAGACATGCTCCATTCTTAAACTGTCATGAATGTACGTCTGGTTTGCAATCTCCGTCATATATTTTCCTCTCCCTCTCCCATCTTGCATGTCACTGTGAACTGTGCACTGTATAATTAAGCAAAAATGCCACAAAAACAATCTAAAATCTGCCTCAAATGTTTCCTGCAAGCGCAGCTGCAGAAGTTAGCAGCGCTTTAAAAGTGCTGACAGAACTTCCCAAATGTGAAACTTTCAAGGAGGCCCATTTAAATCAGCTGTGCTGGCTGTTGGGCTTATAGATTTCCTATAAGCAGAGTAACAGGCAAGATAAAAACGCAACTAATTTCTCAGAGCGAGCCTTCGTTTTATGAGAGCGTTATTATGCAGTGGGCCACTGGAGCAGACTGCCAAACCTATTTTCAAACATGCTTTTTGGGTTTCTCATCTAATTTGGGAGCAAACTGTGCCCATACAGCATTGTCTGTTCCTTTGGAGTGAGATTCAATAACAGGGCTGGCAGCTGCACTATCAGAAAGCATGAAGCATTCATCTACGCTACAGCGGCCAAAAAAGAGACCAGCTGATGTATTCAATAACACATGAGCAGTTTTTACTGCGAAAGGTCAGTGTACAAGACATCTGCGCAGCTTTTAAAAAAGATCATCTATTTCCTCATGTACTTCCTCCTACTGCTTTCTTCCTCTTCTGCTAGTTCTCACAATACCTAAAAATATGAAGCATTTCTCCAGTACAGTGCTTCAAAAAACATGATGGCTCACTGGTCACAAGAACATTCTGCGATCATTTCATCAGTGGGTAAAACTCTCTATCCATCCGCTTTCTATCTATCTGTGTAGCATCTTATCCATTTAATCATTAATGTATCTGACAGGTTATTAATCTATCTATGCAAGTGTGTATAGATGTAGTATGCCAGTATGTACTGTCAAGTCACTGTTCACTCCAAGAAAAAGTCAAAAGCCACAGCGTACTTCATTTTATCTTCTTCTTCTTCAGCTAGACACTGTTGACGTTGCTACGACTAATTCAACTGCTTCCGTCTGTGTCCTGACGATGCATCTGTTCTCCTCCCTTCCCTCCCTCTGAGCCAAATCCGCCCTGATGTGGTGGACGGGAACATGACAAGTGGATGAGCTTCGCTTTGGATGTAACAGAATTAAACACAGCTGTTGCTCATTCTTCTCTGTGCCACGTCAGCATTTTCGTTAACCTGACTCAGCGTACTAAGTTTCATATCCAAATGAATGTTGGCTAGGGGCACAGAGAAACATGCTACAAGACGGTGTGCAGCTGAGCTTGTTTTTAAGCTTGTCTTTTCAAAGGTGCATGTCAGCAATCTACTGTATAGTTCTGTTGTAAACTGTGCGACTTTAGAGAAACAAATCTATTGTATCACATGCTGCAAAATGTGCAATGTGGACTAAAATGAGCCTTAACAGAGATTTTCTCTCATTTCTCTTTCATTTTAAATGCAAGTTTACAGAAATACACAGTCATGTCACTGCTACTTGAAATGTGTTGCTAGTCCACCACTTCTGGGCTTCTAACACAGCTCCCTTGAAGTACAGCCTGACTTCTTTTTTTTGTTCATTATCTGTCACTTGGGGAGCACTACACACGAAAGCCACGAGTGAGTTGATGTACCTGTAAGACATAGTCGAGGACGATGTGTCGGAAGCACTTGCGTGTGGCAGTGAGGATGTTGGTGGCCTCCTCCACCTCGTGCTGTTTGTTGCGGGGAGCCTGGGCATTCTTGATGAGCGCCGCCTCCTTTTCCTCGCTCACTTTGTCAAATTGCTTCTTGGCTTCTTTGAACTTGCGTAGGTCACTGACAAAGGAAAGGAGGGGACAGAGGTTTACAAATACAGACACATTCATTTCTATGCTTACCGTACAAATGTTTATTAGCATTTGGAAGTGGGAAATGGGAAATCAAGTTGAGGAAAAGCCTGCTACTGCATTCATTAGGATGAGAGAATAAAGGTTTTACAAATTAGTTTTTGCTGTTGAACAAAAATCTTGAGCAATAAAGATACATCTTGTTATGTAAGCTGGGTGAAAATACCCTTAGTTGGTGCAAGAAATACAGAAAGTAGTACAACGGTTTTATTTCACAATTTAGGGATGGATTTGACAAACTCGATGTCCAAGGTCAAAAAAGACATGCCCCTTGTTGTCAACACGCTTATGAGGGGAAAGGTTAAATGTTAACAAAAGCAAAGTTATCTTTGGATATGAAACAACACAGCCCTGGAAAGGCAACAGGAAGGTCAAAGGTGATTTCATAAATCTTGGTCTGCTGGAAATCCAAGAAGGTTTAAACAAAGAATTATATGCTAACACTATATGACTGTCATCTTGAGCTGTGCTTGTGTAAGCAACTGGGCAGTGCCACTTATCTTGATGAGGATCAAAACGTACTCAGTTTCTGTACCCACATATTTGTACTTTGGTGTGCTTTGTCAATGTGAGATTAATATTCGAGTGCTGCAAGCTAGCAAGTAATTATTATGGAACACGTTTCTGAGCTTTCTCTGAGAAGTATGGGTGCTGCTGATGTGAGTGTTTAGCCTTGGTATGCCTGGGGCAAAAACTGCTAATCCTTATAAAAAAAAAAAAACAGAGGGCCCCAATGTTTCCTGCACTTGTGCTTTCTGCACTTAAAAAAGCAGCCTACAATTCAGTGCTGTAACAGGAGGTCATAAAAGGGGAGATATAAGGTCTTGATTTGATTAGAAATGTAATATATACTAATGTAATGTCCTTGCATGCCCTGTCTGGAGCCTGATCCTATATAATACATGATATATGTGTATCCCTCCAGCTTCTGCTTTAAATTCAGAATTTCAAGAGTCGGCTTTCGGAGTTCAAAATCCATTACACTGTTCCACCAGCGTGGAACATTGATCTGGATATAAACGTGAGCAAAATGTACATATGCTGCGTCTTATCCACAAAGAGAGATGAAACAGATAGCAGATTTAGGCCATTATTCAAGCGCTCAAATCGCTCAGAGACACAACCAGTTTTATCAGTCTTTATTCAATTAATACTCACTCTTTGACAAATGTTTGAAGCTGGGTCTTGATTGATCTCTGGGCCTGATCGAATAATATCTGTGAAGAAACAAAGAAAGAGTAAAGGCTCCTTTCTGTTCGGCAAAATCTCTCTAGTTAGTTGAACAATTCCAGTATTAAATATCTTTAGGCGCTTTTACATAAAAGCAACAAAAAGTTGATAAATGCAGTCGTTTTCTAGGCCACAGAATGTTTTGCTAGTTCAGCATTCGGCACCTCTGTTTAGGAGGATTTTTGTTAACATCACAGGGTGCAATTAAGCAGCTAAATTTAAACAAACAAGCTGACTTTGTAAACTCCCCTCATAAAGGCATAAACACGAGAAATGACGTGATTTGCTTGTTCCTGGTAATGAGTCATACCCCCATTAACCTGCATGCATGCTTAAAGTGATCCAAGGCCTGACAAAATGCTTGTCTCTAAAGCGAGCTTCACTGCAGCTTCATGGCTGGATGAGACAATACGAGCAGTGTGGCTGGGAGAGGCTACCAGTGACAAACAGATTGAGCTCTGTGCTTGAGTGGATCATGTGCTGAAAGATCGCTGAGTGGCAAAAACATATCTGACAGTCAGCTGACCTGACCACAGTTTCCACTGTTGAGTCACAGTCGCAGGCCTGCCATGTGGCTCCTGAAGGCTTTAGGGGTCTAGTGAAGGAAGCTAATAGAATGAAACAGACTCTGCTGTTGAGTCATTGTGGACTGTCCAACCTGCAGCTTTGTGGGACACACTAGGTAAGAAGACATACACGGTATTTCATTCAACGTGGGGAAGTTATAGTCTGGCTTCAAGTGGGAAGCAAGACCGATTAAAAGCACATTCTACCAAACCTGAACAAAACGGGGAAAACTGTTTCAAAACATGAGGTTCATGACAAAAACATTAGCAAGATTACATTAGAATAAGATTAATCTGCCCGTGTTATGATTACTGAACTCAAAAATGGTATTGGTGCTTGCAGCAACAGTATCCATTAAGGGGGCACAGAATAAGTCTTTTAAACATGCCATCGATGATAAAGGGCAGGTGTAATTAATAACAATAGTGTCTGCAACCCAATTTCAACACGCCAGGGACAGATATGTTGTCATGCATTCTGGGACACTTAACAGCACAATTCATTAACATTTAAGCTTTTAAAGTTCATGGTCTAAACAAATCATTTCAGAGATGCACAGGTAGCACAGTTCCTCGAAGATCGCACCGGTTCAATTCCCAGTAGCAGCACCCCCGGCAAAGTTGTTCTATCATGTCTCAGACAGTGTTACGCTGGCCGGGAACTCACTTTGAACATGTCATGCAGTGCTAATGGAAATAAGACATGACAAGGGAGATCAAGAAAGTAACTTTTACTGTAAAGCAAAAGCCTCTAGCTCACCCTGTGCGATTTTTAATGAGAGGATGAACAGAAATGTGTGTCTCCGTCTCTAAATGTCAGCGTTGTGCCTATCAGAGACTGACAACCGAGGAGGCGAACAAGGGAACTCTGGGAGCAAACATAATAAGACATGTCCTACAGGAGAGGACAGCCTGGGACAAGACAGGAGAAAGCAACTGATAGGTGTCATGTTTAATTATTGTGTGCAGGATCTAGTGGTATACATAGAGACGGGTGCATTAGATGCTGTAAAAAAAAAAAAATTTAATAAAAAAATTCACCATGTGTACCTGAATAACACATGATTAATTCCAAAAAATAAAAACTCCACAACATGGGACAAAGAGGAACAGAATTTATGAGACAGGGAAATCCTCCCTCTATACCATAGTTAAGTAAAAAGCTATGGGAAGAAGTGACTTGGGTTTTATTCCTCCATAAAATTCCAACGCTATGTTGACATTTGAGTAACGTTTCAATATTTTTTCTTTTTTTTTGCATCTGACCCAAAAGGTTTCCTTTTACCCACTTTTTATAGAGGGGAGTTTAGTGAGCAGACAGGCACATTTTCAGCAACAGCCTGCTTCATGTTTATACAGTGATATTAAATCCCACCCTATTATACCCTCTTTCCACTCCTAAATAGCCCCTGGAGCGCAGCTGAAGTACAAATGTCTTGCTCCAAGGCACCCTGATATGATTGCTAAATATGTTTCTTGAACGCTTTCCTCTTCCTTTTGTCCAAACAGTGGCCCTCCTCCTTTAGACCCATTTCCTCTCTCTTGTAGTCTGGTGCAATGATTCCCAGCAGTGAAAAAAAAAACCAAAAAAAAAAACCCCTGACAGTTAAAGAGCTGTTCCAGACCATGAGCCCAGCTGAGTTTTGTCATCACCCAACTGTAAAGGGAGCAGAAAAAGAGAAAAGCAAGACAATGCATCCGGTTTCACATGACAGTGACAGTGTACCGTGTGATAGTTGATCATCTCCTGCAGGCTCTCAGCAAACTTTGTGAGACTGGACTGTGAAGAGAAAAGAAGACAGACAAACAGAGAGAGAGAGAGAAAAAAACCATCAGCATACATTCTTTTAACAATAACACACAAATATTCACACAGAACAAACAAAGTTCCACAAGTTCCACAAATATGGGATAAAATGGGATGAAATGCAAATTTCTTCTGCACACTACATCACAGACACAAACTCTTCAATCACACAGGTAGGGCGAGACTGACCATCGTTTTGGAGACACAATAACATTTTGGGAAAGAATTCTTTTGGCTAGAGTTACTCCCTCCAAATACATGCATTGGCTGAACTTCAAACCCAAGGGAGAGGCAATGAGTGAGATACACAAAGGCAGACAGGAAGTGCTTGCCTCGCCATGCAAAATTCATAAGAGAAAACAAAACAAAACAAAAAAAAAACATCTGACCTCGGCAAGACCCAGTGGACAGTGTAGCATTTCAGTTTTAGACATTACAGTTAGATTTAATCTGGTAATGCCATCAAGGATGAAAAGACTCAAAAGAGTCAAGATGATAGTGTGTGTGCAAACAGAGAAGAAGTACAGACCTCTTTATGACCTCTTTAAAGGTCTGTGATTGTTTTACACTGTTCTTCGTTTCATTTCACTATAATCTAATAACCTGACGTTTCTAACCACTTAATAATTTTAATAAATGTCAAAAGAGATCTGCTCCCACACACAAAAAACACAAACTGTAATAGCACTGGTGACTTTCTACGAGTCAGATCAAGTCAGGTTGTATTTTTTGCTTACCTCAATGACTTCATCTTTGGTGGACTGCTGGGCTAGCTCCCGAATCCCGTTAACAAACTGCTTGTTGGCTGCATTGTAGGCTTTTCCAGCATCAATCATCCCAATACACAACTTCACCAGCTACAGAAAGAAAGGGACAAATGTTTAGAGGGGAAAAAGAGAAATTCAGAAACACAGTAATTACCTGCAGAGATGCAGGTAATTACATATTCTTTATTATTTTTAAAAACACTTGAAGTTTGAATAGATTAAATCGAGTCAGAGATGGTAGATTTGGTGGAAGTTGGTGCTGCAGAGGATGAGACAACTGCTGAAAAGCAGGATGCACAGTCAGTTTCTTGGTAATTAACAACAGGCACTTCTTTCCCTTCTGACTCATTGGGGGCAAAGATAATTCCAGGTTATGTAAACTCACAAGAAACACTGGCTGTACTCCATCCACTCCCACACAAGAGATGACACACAGTCTGAATGTACCGCTGCAGCCAAAGCTGCTAAATACCCCCACTAACAGTGCTAATTTTAAGCATTTTCCTTAGCAAATAATTAAGTAATGAACAGTCAAATAATAAATAAAAGTGGATAAAATACAAAATACTTGTTTCACAATCAGGAAAGCCTTATTCAGTCAATTTACATTGGGTATTATACAGCAAAGCTCTAGTACATTAGACACTTGAGTCAGAAATAAAATTAAATAAATAAGAAATAAATTATTTGAGTCATGTAATGTCTTGACTTAGCAGAGGTCAGAAGGTAGTGGCAGTCGTGGATCAGCGGTTAGGGTGTCGGACCCGTAACCGGTGGATCGCTGGTTCGATTCCCCGTCCCGGTGTCCATGGCTGAGGTACCCTTGAGCAAGGTACCTAACCCCCACTGCTCCCCGGGCGCTGCACGCGGTCGCCCACTGCCCCGGGTTTGCTGTGTGTGTGTGCACGTCACTTGGGTGGGTTAAATGCAGAGAACAAATTTCGTTGGAGTGAGTTCCCTCCAATGACAAAATATGTCACTTGTAACTTGTAACTTGTAAACAGCAATAACTAAAACTGATCCATGAGGTTACACCTTGCTGGAACTGAGTGTATTTATTATTTGGTATATAGAAAGAAATGTGAACATTGTGCAGAATGAATTTTAATGTCAAAATAATTGAACCACAGGTCAGTCAAATCTGACCTCAATTTAATCTATTATCTCTGAAACCTCCTGAAGCTATAAACATGAGCTAGCCACAGCTATAGCCTAAAGCCTCTAATGAAAAATAGCCCTCTTAATAGCAGAATAAATTCTGTCACAGTTAAAAGTGTGGTAACTTTTGACAACCTGGCTGTGCGTACATGTCTGGCAGGTAAGAAACTCTGAGGAAAATCTGAACTCTAGACTTTTTAGCCCTTTCCATGCATCAACACGTACACACTCAGACACACACATTATCACAGCCATACTCTTGCACAAAAAACACACCCACTCTCCAGCAGATCCTTCCTCTCCACAGCAAGAGGGGAAGTAAGGCCGGGGCTGAGTCACAGAGGTGGGGTAAGAAGGAGGGTGGTATTCTGTAAGACTGTAAGTCCAGGAACAATGAAATGGGATCTTTCAAGCTCGAGGTCTCGCCCTCAGCTTGTGAAAATGCTCTCAGCTCTGTGGTGATCTGCTGAGAGGAGGGACTAGTTTGCCATCAGGACAGGACAAAGCTACTGATCGACACTAGTTTTGTTCAGCTGGGTTATTAGTCTAGCTCATTTGAGCAGAGTGAGTGAGCTGAGCATGTAATCTGAATTCGCTACAAGAAAAAAAATACCAAAAGGTAAAAATTTATTGATATGAAAAAGACTTAAACTTAGCTGGAAAGTCAAGCATCACCAAAATAAGCCAAAACACAATCAGGACTAGTGTTCATATTCAGCAAATCACACTATAGATGACAAGCTATAGGATAGAAGAGAGCACAGAAGATCATCATCATTATGTTCTAAAGACTGCTTTCAACCTAATTCTATATTCTTGTTTTTCCATCATAGTTTGAATCAAATTAATTAATTAAAATGTTTCCATGCCCTAACCATTACCAAAACACATTCCAATATTCATTCTTATGATTTTCCTAAACAATGTGATTGATTGTTAGGACAAAAATGATTACAGATTACAGCTACAGGGCAAAAAAAGCTCAGAGAGTTAATCAGCAACAGGTAAACCACCATTTGGCTTACAGCTGGTGTCAATTTCCCACTGTGTTGGTAATGAAGAGAGGTGTGATCTGCTTCAACTTGAGTGAGTCACGATTTGCAATGGGTGTAATGGGTGTCTAATTCTTTTGAAACACACACACATGCACATATTTCATCAAAGTGCAAGCCAGGTGAGCGGTGTCTATATTACACTCCTGCTCATAGGCAATCTGCCAGGAGATATACTGGAGACAAGCCCAGGGACAAACCTGCAACCTTCCACTTACAGGATGGCCCCTGAAACGACCAGTTCACACAGCAGAACAAATGAACAATTAAGCAATGTTTTCCATGGGTGGTACTCACTTTGTCGAGCTTGGATTCCAGCTCACACACATCCCCCTCCACTTCCTCTATGGTGGCTCTATGGGGGAAAAAATAAAAAAGCATTTGAAATCGAGTGTAACTATGACTCAATACTATCTACTTCACAGACACAGAAAGGCATTGAAGATGACTGAGATGGTGAAAAGAAAATAAACAACACGCTGCAGGGAAATCTTCAAAGAACATGAACTGTGTGTTCATTTGCCAGATTAATAAAGTAAAAATTCTCTAAGAAACAACACAAAACGTCAGCTTACACTTCCTAAACAAGGGAAGACATTTAATGTGCCACATGACAATTATTTTGACCTTAAATAGAAGCAACAAACAGTGCGTGACATTACCTCTAAACTACCTCACCTGACACTTCTGATCCTGCTCCAAAATTATGGGGCCGATGTTTGTTTGACTGCCACACCTTATTACAAAAGCTTGACCATTTTTAAATAAAGGAGCAACTCAAGGTTAATATCACCATAAAGCCCATATTATACAAATGCCTCTAAAAACTACAGTTGTATTACATGAGATTATACACTCCTACAGTACTGACGGGAACACATGCAGAAACCTACACCATTAGGGGCAGCCAAACTGAGAGCTGCCATTTTGAGTAATGCCACAAGGGCTAGAGTCAGGTCTGGCATTCTGCCCTTTAAAACGTGACAAAGCACAGCTTGGTTCTCCACAGGATCAACAGCCTACGAGCATGTGAGTGCCAAGACAAGGGAAGGGGAAAATGAAAGACCTCTTCCCAACATTGCCTTGGTTAATTAAGCTCTGTTTATTTTCTGATAATAATCTGTGCAATTTAACATGTTACTGCGATGTTACATGTGATGAAGACACATGTAACATCACATCCTTGGGGAGTTTGTGTTCATCTGTGTTCATCATTCACTATAGAAAAAAGTTCTATCTTTTATTTATGTTGGCAAGTTCATCCAAATTAAGGTATGTTTGTGCTAATTTTACAACTTAAAAAAAACCCATTGGGTCACATTCATAAAGTTCAACATAATATCGCAGTGATCATCGATCATGGTCTAAAAAAACAAAACCGTAAAAGACACCTCTGCAAGATCAAAATGTTAACTAAACATATGACACTGTACTATTTTTCTAAGGTGTCTGCTCATATTTTAGGCTAGTTCACACTCCACACAATGGAAATTGTTGACATCAATCAGTGCAGTTGAAGCACTATATCCCTTTCTATTAATTTCTTACAAAATACATCTAGATTTGAGGCTAATTATGCTGTTGCTCTCAGAGTAAATCGCCAAGGACAAGGACGTTGATTTAAAACTCGCAAGATATTGTGCAGCACTGTGAGCGCTAGAGAGTGTGTGCGTGCGTCCCGTGTCAGTTTAAGCAAAAGGATTAAGAGTGACACCGCACAGTAGCAGCGTGTGGCATTCCCCAAACCCTGTCCAGCTGTTTGTTCTACTGTATGATGACACACTGACAGCTGCCAACATCTGGTCACTGTCAGGGGAAAAACAAGAGGGTGAATGATCTAGCTAAAGGTTTTTGACAAGAGGTGGTGAGATCAAGAATTCCTACATATACGTCCAGAATTGTTTTCACTGCATATAGGAATTGTATTGGCATCCATATGAGAGTCCTGGGTAACAAAGTATTGATTGTATAAGTGATCACTCTGTTTACCGTAAATCAACCTGAACAATTGTCTATTTCAACACACAGCTTCACAGCTTAACAGAGCTCGGAGGTTAATATCTTTTACATGAAGTAGTTTTTAATGTGAATTACTGCTTTGTCCACTTGGATACACCCCAACTGCAGATTACCGATCTATCCGAGCACAAATTAAAGATCTCCAACATTAATATCTATACCAAGAAAAAAGGAGACAGGAGGCTGAATGGTAAAAAAACAGGTTCTGGCTGCATGACAGTCTGGCCTTAATGTTGCCAAAAATCTGCCCTTCTTAAGTTCATGACCACAAGACTAAGCCCCACTACCTTCAGGAGTGGTGCTCCGCTGCTGAACCTGAGCTCAAACTTGGCTGACTGGTTAATTCTATTCACAGCTGAAGCGCATCTATGATGTTCAGTTGCTTGCTACGCCACCAGGAGAAGGAAATAACTTGGTGCTACAGCTATATAAATAAATAATAAATGAGAAAAGCATGGGCAGGCTGAAACGGGATGCCAAAACAAATCATTAACTGACAAGAGCCCAGTTCAGCCCCATATGGTCAGTGCCACACACCGCATAAAGGATTTTACTGCATGGCAAAAGAAACTTTACTCTTCTCATATACTTTGAACAGTACATCAAACAGAGTCTTCAACTGGCATCAATTTAATCAATTAGTTATATCTTCTGTACAATCAAACCTCATCTAAGGGAAAGGACTTGCAACACAGGAATAGTGTCACTGCTGTATCACTGTAATGTTCATTTTTATGAGACTTTGTTAACAAACCAAACGAAGTGGAATGAATTTAGGACTTAGGGGGGCAAAACAGGGTCAAAAGCAATAAAGAGCTTCCCCCTCTCACGGACACATTAATCCTCGTCAAAAGCCAAAGAGCATGTTACCGACCCTGTTTGCCTTTGTCAGTTGCTACAGGCAAAGTCCATTTCTTTGATGAATCACCAAGACTCATGACTGTTCTGCAGAAAAGACTGCTGTCTGACTTAAAGAGGATTTGGCCTCTTCTTATATTTTTCTATATTTATACACTGGGCATTTTGCTGGCACAAAGTGGTGAATACAATCTTTGGACTCACCAACACTACTAACAACCAGAGGGAAGGACCAAAGCATTCACAGAGTAGCATGTCCCAGATTAGTCTTCCCTTAAAGATTTGGGCATCTTAAAGAAAAACGATGAGGGGATTGTGTGGTTATTGTCCCCTTACAAAAACCTCCACAATAATACCTTCAGTAATTGAATAATTGGACCATGGGACTGGCATACATACATGATGTAAGCTCCCTCATTTAGAAATGCTCTTCAGTCCCTCAACAATGCCTGTCACTTTGTCAAAGCACTTGACCTCATTTGCTCAGGTGTACCTGCTCAGGGGCGTACAGCAGAACACATGCTCAATCGAAGGCAGGATGGCCTGTAAAAAAAAGGTCAGGCAAACTCAGTCATCTTTCCCTGAAAAAGTAGTGGTTTTGAAGAAACTCAGTCCCGTCAGCCAGTCGTTTTCTGGCAATCTATGTAACCGCAAGAACACGACTATTTCCTTCTAATCTTGTAACTTGAGCCTGCGCAGTGAACTTGTGAAACTGTTGACAGAGGAGAAGAAAAGGAGGGGCTCTGGCAAAATGAAAATCTGGGCCATTGCCTCACAGCTCTGACCTTGGAGTATGTCCAGCCTGAGTCTGGATAATGAGCAGAAGAAGAAGCTTTGAGAGAACGCGAGACAGACTTTTAATTTTAATACAGACACACAAACACTTCTTTTCCAGTGTGAAATATGAGAAGACACAGACGCTGTAAAAACACTGCCAAATATCCATTTAAAGAAAACCACAGCACAAATCACCTACACGCAAGAGGAAAAGAGCACAAAGCGAGAGAATTCAGAGAAACAATTCGACTGATACTAATATAACGACTACCGACTAACACTCTTCAGTAGCTGCCCTGCACCCTGCTGAGTAGTTGGTTTTTGTGAATGGTTTCCAACTGTCATCCAAGGATCCTGGTAGTGTTGTTATCGGTGAGCAAAATTCATAATATGACAAGTACTCCCATTTAGGGTCATAATTATTAAGATTTCTTTCCATATGTCCAGAAAAATAGACATTTAAGTGAGTGGCGTTGGATCACGAAGCACTTGAGATTTCAAAGAATAAGGTTGGTACTGCAGGGCCTCCGTGCACCGCTTAAACAATCAGAATCAGAATACTTTATTTATCCCTGGGGGAAACTGGGTTCAAAGAGCAAATATAACATCAGTAGGGCCATTTTCTTTACAGCTGGAGTGGGTGAAGAGTTTATTATACCCATAGTACTTCCCATGCTTTGAGGTATGCAGAAGTTAAGAGGATTGACGCAAGAACACCAGAATAGACAGATGACACCTCTTCCACCGAGCCTTGAAGCATGAACTAGCCAAGAGCCCTGTGATTTGCTCGGGTTTATAAACTAGTAATTATTTGAAACAAAGAAAATTAGAGGACGTAACATTTTGCGAATGCTGTTATCCAAAGATATCTGTAAGCATATACATACACTGCTGATGGCCATGATAGATCATCTTCATGCTCCTGATCAGTCAGAGATCATCTTTGCACTTTCAAACTTTTGAAAGCCTTAGAAAATAAACATGTATTTCATATATTTCATATGTTTCCCAGCTTTTGAGAAAACAAATCAATTATAACTCTACTAAACAAAGCATGACAAGACTGAACGGGGGGAAACACAAGTTTGCAGTAATATTTCCCTGGCATCAATATGCCTGCATTTCTCAGCAGTACACACAGAGCGATAAAGTAGTCTGGGGTGATAAGCACACCTCCAGGATGATGCAGGTGTCTGCTCTCAGCGCAACGAGATTCTGGCCACACATCTGATATCGTAGGCAGCAGGGGCAGACAAGTAAGGAGGGCTTTATGTGGTGAGGATGTTATCAGTAGACAATCTCATCTCACTGAAGTGAATTCCAATAAAGCAACCGCAGACATAATATCTGGCCATTTGGAGCCTCATTTCATTTCAAGGGACAGCAGCATCATTAGTGCATCTTGTAGGGAGTGTGAACTGACCAATACAATTTGTTTTTTCAGGGGCCAATATCACTATTGATAATAAGTAATCAAGGAGAGCAACAGTTGATGTTTGGAACCGATATACTGTACATCTGCTAGTAGGCTACTGCGTTTGAATACAATTTTTAGGTACTTGCATATTTCAATTTTCTTCTGCTTTATACTTTCACTCCACTACATTTTGGACACAAATATCATACATACTTTTTTTAATGTACAGTTTTAATCTGCCTATTACAAGTATCTTATTGACTGATTGATACATTTTTCTATAGTGACCATGACATTTTCTCACAGCCCAAACTGATGCCTTTAAATTGCTTGTTTTGCCCAACTTTAAGGAGACTGTTGATGAAATACTTCTAAATTGTGTAGTCACGTTTTCATGTCAGTGAGCAACGAGAGTTCACGTAGGCAGCTTCAAGTAGATTTGCTGTGACTACACAGTGTCTGGTTTTACTCATTCAGCGCCACAGAGAAATCATATCCACCACACTTGTTGACCTTTAAAGCTCAGAGAGGACTATTGCTCCGTGACGAAGCTGGGGTGGCAGAAGTAAATACTGGTAGAAAAGTAAAAAGAAACAGCAACATATGATTACTAGCCTTTTCACCAAATGGAACAATATAAATTAAGGAACTAAGACATCCTGGTTTAAGTGCTGTTTGGGTGTGAGGGTGAAGCTGGGGCTAAATAAAGAGAGACGTGTGGTATGAAGGAGACTACAGCCCATGAAGAGAGGGGAAAAAAAAGCCCGCCTTGTAAACCACATCAGTAAAAAAGAGGCCAATTCAGCATCACTGAGGAAATGTTTGGGTCCAATTTCCCTTTAAGTCGACCGAGATCACGCAAAGAGACACTGATCTACATATGCCAGACAGAGGTCCACAATACTGTACGTCTAGAAGAGGAGCCACCTGCTCGCATTGTATCAATTATTGTGATATCTAAGATTTGAATTCTGTTACTTCTGATCTGTGCACTGTAATCAGCAGATGGTATTTTGATGAGTGAAAATATAACATTAATACTAGAACTCTGAAGCTGTCATTATGCCTTATTTGCATTACTATATATAATTTGGGAGAGAGAGAGAGAGCAGCAGTGAATCAGTGAAATAAAACATTATTTTTTCATTGTTTCACAGCAGTTGCGTTCTAAAACACAAATAAACACACCCAAACCTCTGCACAACCCTCTGGATGTTGCAGACAGACCTGCAGCTCTTTGTTACAGACAGAGTTAGTAAGTGAGGAGGCTTTGTGTTTTGGACTGCTGGCTGGACAAAAGAAGACGTCACTTAAGGATCTGGGAAATTGTGATGAACATTTTCCACATTTCTTTGCCATTTTAAGGACAAAACGATATATCATGAAAATAAAAATACTTAAATACTATTAAATACTTTCATAGCACAGCATGATCTATGCATACTGCAGATCAGTGCATAATGCTACCTTAAACTGTGACGAGTAAACATGGCACCAACACTGACTGGGTTGCCCAGGAATCCACTAAAATCTGTGTACTTATTATAGCTACTTCGAGTAAACATCTACATAAAATGGTGTTATTTTGACAGCAAATGACTAAAGGTCGGCCAACAACCAACCATAATAAACAACAACAGAAACAGACAAAGTTTGAAATCCTTCCTATGCTACCTGTTAGTCAGAGCTATGACTACATACTGTAGCATCTCCTGTAAAAATGGAGACACCTCATTCTTTTGCAGTGATTCAGTGACCATGATCCAAAACAAAAGAGCGAAGCCTCTCCAGCTCTCTGAGGCTGTTGGCAGCAAGCCAGCAGGCTGTATGCACTCTGCACACAGGAGTGAGGTTGTTGAACAGGTCCATGCTGCCAAAATAATAGAGTCTTGCGTGGCACAGACCGCTGCACTTCAAAAAACTTAAGCCAACACTCAAAGGCTATTTGCTCTTCACATATTTTCACTTCCCTCCTCAATGGAAGATACTGCATTTCCTAATACAGATGTTGGAGATTGGCAGGCTTTACAGGAAGTCTGAACAGCTGAAACAGTTAGGTGAGCAAATGATTACTTAACCAGACAGAAAATACATGTGTAAAAAAACCTAAAAAAAAGAGTATAAAGTATTAAGTACACTAAATATCTTTGGGTTTTATTATAATATGAAGATGTCACTTTGGGCTTAAGGATTAAGGATATTCACAAGTATCTGACAACTTATAAAACAAACATTGATTCATCAGAATAATGATGGGCAGATAAATGGATAATGATTGTGGATAATTGTTAGTTGCAGCCTTAACATGATAATAAAAATTGTCCCTGGTCCCAAACTGAGTAATTTTAAAGTATCTGCCAACACAGTCTTATATTTATGTGTTCCTACATAATACAACTGCAACTTCACAGTTAGCCCAAAGCAGGCTTACTTCAAAATGACTATAACTAATCCAATTCAGATATGTCTGACAGCTTAAAAGCTCTGCATTACAACTTACTTTGATGTTTTCTAATTATATTTTGTATAGAGTCTGGTAGCATTTTGTCATCTTGTCTTTTCCCTGGTGCTTCTACAATCAACAGTGTTTTTGTGTACAAAGATCACACAAGGCTTTTGCCTTTTCTGTGTTTCATTTACATTTTTACGTCTGCCATGAAAGTCGACCAGTGAAAATGAGTAAAGTTTATTCCACTGGAGAAAAATGACAGTGGTAGTGGTGGAAAACAAGTCAACATTTTAAAACTGTCACTGTGGATGGAAATGCGAAGAATGGGGTGAACTTCAATGCTGTGACGTAGATCCTGTAATTGTTAGAGAGTGGAGGAGTGGTGATTTGAGGGGGGGGGGGTCCCACTGTGGTAAAACCCACCATTAGACGCACGAGCTTGGACATCATCAACAAGATGAGGTCATTCCTCAAAGATAAACAGTTACATAGGCTCTGGGGAAATTCAGCCTGTTGTCGTGATGAGGGAACATTTAGATGAAAATTTCCAAAAGGGATGTCTTCAAATGCACCATGCAATTATCAATCCGATAATGACAAAATTTATTTTATCAGCAACTGGCTGATAGCTGAAAAATAAAGTCCATTAATATTGTATCAAATTGCTTTCATTGATTCATTGACTTTGACAGCAATTACACACTCTGATACAGGAGGTGGTGGTATACACCTTTGAAGTTGGTTGGTGATCCACCAATAAAGACAGAGAAGCAGAAGCCTTCTAAGTCTTCTTGAGATATCTTGTTTTGTCTAACCAACAATTTAAAATTGAGAGACAAAGTTTACAAAATGTTTAAATTTGAAAAAGTGGACTTGAAAAACGTTCGTGTTTTTACTTGAAAATTTACATAATTAATTGGTTATCAAAATAGTTAAATTAGTTGACTAATCGATTAACTGAGTGTTTCACTTCTACTATAAATAACTTCGGAGAATACTCTGAGCTAATAAAAAAGCTAATAAAAAAAAAATAATAATGGTACACTTGGAAGTTTACACATATCATAATGCTGTTATTTTATATTTTCACAAACTTACTGAAATACAACTGTGTCTAACAGTACTGTTACAGCAGATTTCATTAGCTGTTAATTGCCTTAATTAATAACCATTACAAGGAAACGGCCCTCAGCTCCATTAAATCAAACTGCAACAAGCCGGGCAAGCTAACAAGCCTGCAGCTGGACTCCCAGGGGAAGCTAATCAGGGTGAATCGCATTGTGAACGCTCCTCATCAGACTCTGATTCTGTATCAGAGAAGACTACCAGTGATCTGCTGCCTCTACAGCTGCTGTCAATGACTCAGGGGAAACTGGAACCGGAGCTGGTCGACCAGTGACTTCATATCATGGCACTAGGCCAAGCTTAGAATCAGTGAAACTGATCAGGAGCAAGCCGTAATGTTATCACGACTGTGAAGAGACTGAGGACAAAGAAAAAGGTTGCAGCTGGTTATAGTAATTAACTCACTTCTGTCCAGTTTATGTCTACTAGGTATAAAAACATTGCCACCCTGGTCTTTTGGGGGTCTATTTTCTAATCTCTTAGTATTATTTTTTTCTTGTGTGCACCGTTTAGAATTCAACATTTTGCTGAACTGGATGAAAATGAAGCTAAAACAACAGTCATCATTATTGTTCTTAAACTACGCATAAAAACAACATACTGTTAACTTAACATGAAAAATACATAGCAAATTTTAGCCCTCTTTGGGACCTTGCAGGACACAGAAGGATATTAAATTATGCAAAACATTTGCTCTTATACATGTGGGGAAATAATCCTCAGTTCCCCACGGGGAATTTTCAACTCCCATACTTGAAGAGGAGCCAGGAAAGGCTGAGTCTAATGTCTATTCTCAAGTGGAAAACTAGGCTACTAGGGTTTACTGCCAAAAATACATAATTTTTGCACTAGTAGATCTCTCCTCTGGGCTGAAAGCATGGTTTATGACCAAAGACAGCTTCCCAACTAAAATGAGGATGAGAGCAGAAAAAAAAAAAAAATACATGGGGTGTGCCAAATTACCACTTGAAAACAACCCTCTCCACATTTGGGGGCTCCATATTCTCTGGCAGAAAGTTGAAAGCAAACACCAAAATGGAAACAGATGTTGAGCAAGCGAGAGCTGCCCCATACTGCTGTATATTCCATGTTTTCATCCATTCTCTCTTTCTCTCCCGCTCTGTCCTCTTCTCTGGCCAAACATAACGAGTGGGGGATGGAAAAAAATAAGAGCTCGGCCCCAACCCCTCAGGATGAACCTTTGGTAGACATGCAATCAGTAAACTTATAAGACACGACTCTCCTAAAGGACAAAGGTCACTAAAAATATAGACTGGGATATACGATTAAACAGAGACCTCGCTGCAGAGCATCACAGCAAGTGGCTTTTTATGAGACTGACAGAAACTGGAGATTGTCAACAATTTTGATATTTGGTGGGGCAAAACTCTTTTTAAAACCTTAGAGACACAAGGGAAAACACTGGTAAAAATAACAGACAGACCTGTGGTGTGACTGGTTTGGCAAAATGACGCATTTTGTGATAAGACCTGTGATACAGCAGACTGGTTTATGTACTAATACCTTATATCTTCTCAGGCTGAACAGGTGGAGCTACACTGAAGTAAAGCAAGGTCATCAAACTGCAAGAACCAATGAGAGTGACTGAATTATGATGTAACCTCTTTGTCCTAACACTTCATTTTTGCTGCAGCCTTCCTTCTAGTCACAGAAATAAATTAGCTGACTTGGCTGTTCAGTCTACAAAGTCAAGTGGAGGTTTAGCAGTTTCCACAGTTTAATAGAGATTTTGGAGCTTGCCGCTGTTGGCTTACTATTTATTTATTTCTCATATACTTCATTTGAAGACTCACAGATTCAGAAAAACAATGCATGTTTATCACAGCCTACGTCCGCTGTTTGGCTATTCCTAGCTGATAAAATGAACATCACAGACACACAGTCTGCAGTGACTCAGCACTCTCTATTCTAAGGAATCAATCAGGTGTATAGTGTTTATCAAGTGTATGATGACAGTGATGATGATGCAAAGAAGGGAAGAAAGAGTTCACAGGCTAGGTTAGCAGGTTGCTACTAGAAATGTCCACAAACGAACTGCCAAGAAATAATAAGAAATACTGAACCAATCAGACTCAAAATCCCCAAACAGTAATGACTGAGATCCTCATATCCAATGCAGACACAGGTGTATTGTCACTTGAGTGATAGCTCAAACAATGGAGATGACTGGAAAGTTTCTCTTCATTCAAACTGCAGAAGGTGATCGTAAAGGAAATACTCTGATGAAAACAAAAAACTTCCATTCTTTAGAAAACTACTTTCTAACATCTGTTTCTTGTTTTTGCAAGAGAGGATGTTGCAGCAGCAGCAAAGGGAGCGGGGGCCAAGGGAGGAAGGAGGGAGGCGCTTTCTCAAAATGCTGGAAAATGCAAAGCAACTGAAGAGGAAGTTGAGAGCAAACATCGCATTTTACACAAAATTTAGACTTGCAGACCTGAAAAGAAAAAAAATTTGGGTGTGATCATGCCAGAAGTGACACTGCAGTAGTTATGGGCCAAACAATTTATTGCCTGTCACATTTAATTCTACATGAAAATAACTATTACATACAGTCTGTCTGCAACAAGCTGACAAGAGTATTTCATTTCATTTAACTGGGAAAGTTTGGTAAGTTTCATTGTGATGTACTGCACACAAGAAAGAGTAAAGCAGTCACTCAGTCCCATGCAGCCTAGTACTGCATACTTGAAATTTTGAACAACGCCAAATGAAGGCTACTGGCACAGACTGTGACTTCTTGCATTCATTTTTAATATGTATTCCCACCTTTACATAATTTATGTTCAGAAACAGGCATTGGAATCGCTTGCTGCTGCTCATATGTGCCCACCACACTGGTCAGTGAGTTTATGTTTGTTTTCCTACCCCATCGGGCAGACTCCCCTGCTGGCCTCAGTTTTCTTGGAGACATAAATAGAAAAGTGGCAGGCAGCAAACAGCTAGCTAGTTACTACTGATTAACGTAGGTTAGCAGGCACCTAGCTGGATACTTTTCCTAGCGATTAATGAATAACTACTAACCAGAAAAAAAGCGTAGCAGTCATCACTCACCTGAATCGTGGGGAGTCCTTCAAACATTCCTCGAAATCCACAGTTATCTTCATTTTGCCGCAGTGTAGTAAAGCCGCAGACTTACGCTCTCCTTTATTAGAGACAGTAATCCAGGCTGAGTCTTTCTGGCTAATTAGCTTGTTTGCTAACGTTACTGTACCTCTGTCCGACCAGCTGGCTCCACTCTGTCACTGCTCTGCTAGCCAGCTAGCCTCAGGGGCCAGCAGCTACGATTAAAAAGTCGCGGCAATGCAACCATAAACGACTGTGTGTTGAATGTGTGATTGCCCAAAACGCTACGAAACTATTTCAGACGCAGCGGTCAGTCCTGAAAACAGAAAGTGCCGTCCGGTGGCTAGGTCATAGCAGCCAGTGGGAGAGGAGCTTTTCTTCAACGCAGATACTACAGCCTCACAGAAAGATCGTCTATACTGGGAAAAGGTGGATGACTGTCCCGTGCGCATGTTCCCCTTTTCCGTGATCCAGTTGAGGGTGAGGATTTTAATCAAAAAAATCAAAGTCCAAATAAAAAAGTCCAATATTTTCAGACTCACTATATTCACTATATTCAATTTTATATAAATGACACAGCATTATTGTTACACGTTTATGATGAGTCATCTAATGATTACTCCTCCTTTAAAAACTGTTGATGATGTTTTACTTGTTGTTTATCACATTCACTGATGATCCCTGGATGTTCTCAAGCATTAATGTTGTGCTGTCACTGCTGTAAACTCTTTTCTGAGAGTTTCTTTAGTTTATCACGTTGATTTATGTGCAAAACTGCAAACTTATGAAACAGAAACTGACCCTTTATTTGGATGAGACTCTGCTGCATGGATTTTTCCATATCACAATATATACATGGAAAAGGTATGTTTTAGCCAATATGATATGACATATGAACGCGGTATTATCACAGCTAAATTTATAGCTCTCTTACTGCTTCCATGTTTTGCAACCATGTGTAAAAAAAAAAACAAAACAATGTCCACTCTGCTCTGAGAGATTAAGCATTCGACGAAAGCGAAGAGCAAGCGAGCGCTCTGTCATTGCCTAGACGATCTTTGTGCCCGTTGACAGGCGCTTCCTGATCCATTGGAATTACCGTTGACGCTGCATGAAGAAGGAGAGTCAGGACGGCCTCGGCACGTCTCACTTCCCCGAGTCTTACACTATAGAGTTCACCAAAAGATCGTTTCTCAAGCACAAATTCTACAACTAATAAACCACCAAACCAAGCTGAATTTGTTAAACATTTTATATTTTAGCCAAGGGTGGAAAAAAAAATCTTTTTGTTGTTTTTTTGCGGCTGAACGACACGCCAAGCATTCGCTCATTCTTAGCAGTAAACCTACTTTACACCAAACATGCTGGATAATCCTTGCACGAACACGGTCTCCTGCTTTATCCTATTAGAATTACTGGAAATCCAATGGGAGTGAAAGATGTGTTGAGTAACAGCGCCCTCTGGTGGTAAATGACACTTTTAAGAAAGTCAAAATACATGTAATGTGTGGCACAGGCCTGCCAGGAGGATCTCACATTGTTTTTGTCATGCATTAGATTTTTATAAATTAAATTACTGACACTTGTTTTGCCTTATTTCTGTTTATCTCTACTTAAAGATCACAAAATATTCTATTAAGTTTTAGACTTTGTTGTCTGTTATTGTCTGTCGGTATATAAAACAACAAGCAGAGACAGAAACACATCTAACATGCAGTAGATGAAGCACCACAGGGAAGTTTATTCGCTTCTATTGTTGATAAAGTTATATTAGCGGTATTAATTTATCTGCACTGACATCAGTAACTTCTAATATTAGTTTTAAAGCAACAATAATTCCTTCAGCAAACAGTGTAACAAAGCCTTGAGTTTGTTATGATGGATTACCTTTAAAAATCTTAATTTCTAACTAACCACACCTGCATGGCTGATCCGAATTGTCTCCATGTCATTGTCCTTTAAATCAAACACCACAAAAGACACTGGGATCCTAACAACATTTGTTTAATGGTAGGAGACAAAAACAGAACAGAATACACATAAGTCTGATGGATTAAGAACATGCAAATTGCAAATACAAAAACACGTGGATCCGACATCCACATCAGTCTGAGACAGACACACAGCGCAGTCGTGGGACCGTCTGTCATCCTTTGAAAAACACAGCAAACGGGGCAGTAGTGGTTCGAAAACAAAAAGCAGTGGACATGTGAGGCAAAAGAAAAACCAATGACATGGAGAACAGTCTGTTCGTTTTACACACAAATTCATCAGAGGCACATTTGACAGGTAAATAACCACCTAACGGGGTGATCAATCAGTCGCGTTTTGGACGATTTTGTCCTTTTGTCCTAAGTGAGAAAATAAACTAATCATATCAGCTTCTCTTTACAATGCCCAAACCTGTATCTCCAGACATATTCCCGTTTCTCTACAAGAATCACGCAGCAATTGAACCGCTCAGCTGTTTTGTCTGTTTGTTTATTTATATCAATTAATTTATTTAGAAGTTGCTTTAAATATTAACATGGAGAAAACAAAAAAGGTCCAAATACTTAACCACAAGAATGAATGAAAAAACAAAACAAAACACAAAGGGAAGTTTGCAGAAGTCACACCGTTGGTCTATGAGCTTCTAGGTTTCCATAAAACTATGCTCAATACTTTCAATCACAGTGAGGAATTAAAGGGTCTGGGGGGGAAATTAAGTTTGTCACAACACAAAATGTACTCAGGGCTCCTTCATATTTTCTCTCAAGGCATCGAGTTCTTCAGTCGACTCCTACAGTGAGTGTGCACTGAGGACGGCTCCCCAGAAACTGATGGTCAACAACAATTTTAAGAGTGCAATTCCTGTCACACCAGGATCATTGTCACCCCACCCCCCTCCCAGCCCCGGCCCCATCACTTCTTTTGTCAAATGCAATGAATATTTAAAACTAAAACTTTCTTGATACTTGAAATGTACCACAGTCACAACAATTTAAAAAAAAAACAAAAAAAAAACAAAATAAAATCCTCGAAACACCTCCACCTCTTTGTGGTTCGACTCTCCCACCGCCAACATCTGCTTTAAATAAAGTCAGTAGCATCATTAAATACTCTTTCTGTGACATCCCCAAGCTGCGTCGTACAGGACACTTGAGTAGATCAGACAACGTTAAATTAAGTGTGATGAAGGGGGAAAACACAAACCAGAAGATAGTACCTTCCTGGTGAAGTTCCCACGCATTGACAGGTTAAACACACACACAAAGTCATTTAAGCGAGAGCACAGCGAGCGCTGGTTTCTTCACTGTCAGATCTACATCAGAGCCCGGTGCTGAAAGCTGTAGTTTGTTAAACACAGAACGTTGTCCTGTTCATCAGTAGCACGCACTACGCCTCAGAGGCGGGGACTTCAATACTGTCCCACTACTACAATCATAAAATCATAAAGTGTTATAAAGAGCCAATTTCTATTACCTTACTGCTGTGGTCAGGACAAACACAGGGGCCAGAAGAACGACTCCATGTTATGAAAACTGCCCTGTGATCTTCTACAAAAGAGACTCGTGCAGGAGCAGGAACTGCAAATCAGATTAAATGCTGGGTTGTTACTGGAAAAAGAAAAACATCTCTTGGTAGGCCACTCATATGCCAAATTTATCAGTGGATTCAATTTGGAGGTGGGGGGGGGGCAGCCTACAGTTTGGGTTCATGAGGTATACATGTTTTTAAAACTGCCAGGATCTGAAATGAGGTTTTATGTGTTGTTCTTGCCTGTTAAGAGAGAACGTGAATTAAGACGTCCGGGGGCAAAGTTCCAATATAACACTTACAACCAATGTTTCACTTGATCTTAAGCCAGAAAATACACAACTAGCTGCAAGAATGAGACATCACAGTATACATGTGTATGTGCTGTTGGGCGTGTGTCGAATTTGGAATTTTTTTTTTTTTTATTAATGACATTACTATTATGTCGTTACGTTGTCTTGTACTATTATACTAAGATATAATAAGCTCCTGCATCATCATGACCACATAAACAGCTTACCTGAATTACCAGGTAAAGCCAAAGGGACAAAAACAAAAAGACAACAACCCGACCGGTCATCACGGTGTCCGACCTTTATCACAAAAAGTACTTAAAGGAGAAGAGGAAAATGCGACAGAGCGGTGGATCACAAAGCGAAACAAAAATAAAAAAGCCGTCTGAAGTGCACAGACTATAAGCGCCGTCGTCATGTCTCAGATATGCCTTTAGTGAGGCTGTGGGGTTTCCCCTGGCTCCCACCAGGACTGACGTGCTGGCTCTGTGGTCTGGGGACTGTGCAGCAGCCAGATGAGAGTCCTGGTTATCCAGCAGTTTGTTGTTGTTGTTGTTTTTTCTTTTTTTGTTTTTATAAAAAAAAAAAAGGCCTTGATCCTCCTTTTCCAGGGTCAGAATCATATATTATCTTCAGTGCGACACCAGTTCAGAGGAGGTGGGAGGAGGAAATTCTTGGCAACAGGAGAGGGAGGAGGGAGGAGGGAGGAGGAGGAGAAGAAAGGGGGAGGGAGCAACAGTCTTCGCTTGTGTCTACTGATGCTGGGAGTTAAAAACCGGCGTGTTTGAAGGTTATACTGCACAGCTCTAAGGAACAGTAGAGACAGACAGGTGACCGGGAGGTTATTGGCTGTCGAAGGTGATTATGTGGGTGGTGAAGCGGGTGTCTGCTGTATGGCCACAGCGCAGTGGCATCGTCCGTCTGGAAACACAGAGTGCAGCGGCATTGTCTTTCTGGATGTCGAGCCGACACACGGGGCTGAAGCCGGGAGAGACGCCTCATCTACGAGTCCAGAGAATCAGCTGGAGAGCCAACAGGAGACAAACAGGCACACAGATGTAAAAAGTACAGAAAGTTGGACGGAGCTAGAATATATATATATATATATCCAAATTTCTTTTCTTTGTACTTTGTTCCCCAGAATAACTAAACTGAACAGATTCATGATTAATCATCTTATCCTTAAAATAAATAAATAAATAAATAAAAGTCAACATCTACTTTCATCTCTCCACTACTTTTAGTCTGCAGTAAGAAAGTTTGTTTTTGCCCTCAAGTGAAATACACTCGTGTGTTTTATTGCCCAGACAAAATCTTTTTACTTTCTCTTCCCCCGTTTTACCACCTCAATGTTACATAACGTTGAGGTAAAGAGAAACTGTGTAAAGAGAAATCTTGAATCCCGGCAAAGAACAAACAAGCGCGCATCGTCATCATCGTAAGCCAGTCTTAAAGAAGCCAATCTTAATCTTTCTTCTTTTTTTTTTTTTTGCTATGAAAAACTTGCAGGCCTAAAGACAGGATCGCTACATTGGCCAAAAAAGCCCAATCCCTTAACTCATCGCGCCCATGTACACAGTGGGTTTTAATAAGGCTTCATTTAAGACCTCAGGGGCAGCACAAACAAACAGCAGCCAACCGTTCAGTCTAGTGACACCCAAACTGACAGCATGCATCAGTGCGCAAAGCAATTAACTTCTGAACCTCTTCACTTCACCCACGTAGTCCGAGGAGCACCACACCATCGCACGTCTTTCCACATACTGAAAAACTACTGCGCTGGAAACCATCCGAATTATCGCAGGAAAGCGGTCTCCCTCTGCTTACCTTCCTGTGGCGGGTCGACGTTTATCTCCTCCGTCTCTTCTGTGTCGTCCCTCATCTCTTCGTCGGCATCTTCGTCGTCTTCAAGCTCGCTGGCAATGAGCTGGCGTGCCAGCTTGATGTTCATGCCTTCATTGTAGTGCATCTTCCTCATCATCTGAAAATGCTTCTTTTTGGCTGCAGGGGAAGACACATTTGGGTGGTTCTTTATGTGGTCGGCAGTACGACTACTGATGTGATCATACATGCTGAGCATTCGCACATGGAAGTTGCTTAGTAAATACACTACACAGACAAAAGTATTGGGACAGCTGACCATTACACGGCATTCTAAACTTGTAGATATTAAGATGGACATTCTAAATTCATAAACATTCAATTTCTTCCACTCCAAACTCATCCAATCATGTCTTTATGAACCTTGATTTGTGCACCTGGACACAGCTGGAATAGAGAAGGGCCTCCCCCAAACTGTTGCCACAAAGTTGGAAGCATAGCATTGTTCAAAATGTCTTGGTATGCTGAAGCATTAAGATTTCCCTTCACTGTCCAAATACTTATCTGGCTATACTGTGGTGGTTAAAGAAAAAAAAAAAGGAGGGTTTGACACAGACTTTGTGGGAGGCTAATACAGGTCATATTTAGGCTCTGTGTCCATAAGCATGAGTGATGGCTCACATGTGACAGGTAGGATTTTAATGTGCACACATCTGTGACAGGTGGAGATGCAGAACAATTTTATCCAGGCACTGCAGTGCAGCTCTTTAGGCAGAAGCCCAACATGTAGACAGACCTGAGTCGACCCATACAGCCGTTTGATTTCATCAGTGCTCGTCTGGGAGTAGTTGCACTACGCATATCTTCTCATAGAACAACATACATGAGAAAATATTTCTCTTTAACCTGAATCAGCATGTCTCCATCTGCAGCAAACTGATGCTAAAACTTCCCATCAGGTGGCACAAGTGTGCACTTTTAGAGCTGGTGTGTCAAAAACTGCTGAGGCCACGGTTCTCCAGCTGCATTATAATCGATCAGGTTTGCAGTTTCCAGACTGATCTCTTGCTTTTACCTGCTGCGTAGTTCAGATATAAATATGGAACAACGGGCAAGAATGAAAACTTTGCAGGCAAAATCTATCCTGTCATGAATATACTGCTGTGTGTGTGTGTGTGTGTGTGTATGTGTGTATGTGTGTGCGCTAAGCAGCTCAACTGACATCTCTGTATCTGAGAGTGAGAGGTATGAGAGTGCAGACAGAAGGGCAAGGTCAGTAAACGGTCAAACACATACTGACCTGGTGTGTGTGTGTGTGTGTGTGTGTGTGTGTGTGTGTGTGTCACAGAAAGGTCAACAGTACACTCGAGCCTTTTCCCAAACCGATCCCTCTCCACCAGCACCTCCACTGTCACTCTGCATTCAGCCTCCTTCACAGCTGCAGAGGACGCTTTGCATTAAGGTGGAGGATATAAATAAACAGGTGAACAGTGGGATGCACTCGCCACCATCAGCAACAAACCGCCGTTACCATGGAGAATGAGATGCACCTTTCTCATTCAGCTCTTGAGTTATGACTGTGCTGCTTAATGCTGAAATAGTAACATGATATCATCATGATATCAGGGTAATATTGCCTTGAAACTGGCGAGCGTGTAATCAAATAAAAAGGAAAAGAATGCCCCCGTTTACCTTGTTCTTCAGGACTCAGCTCCTCTTCCTCCTCCTCGCTACTCTCTTCTTCCTCTTCTTCTTCTTCTTCCTTCATGAAGCGAGGCTCGGCGCCCTCCGCTGCCGCCAGCCTGGAAAGAAAATGAAAACAAATTTATGTTAAATCGTCTCTTTAGGGTATTTACATTGCCATTTATTTGCCTTTCCTGTGTGGTGTTTCAACCATATTAAAGACCAAATAAAAACAGGTGACCCTCCTAAAGTCACTGTGCAGAGACTTGTGAAGAGGCTTTGTATCGAGAGAAACATAGATGGGAAGAACACAGATGGAGAGACATTAGGCGAGGCGTGAGGGGGAGGCGAGAGTACGCACAGTGAGAGTGAACTTGTGTGTGTATGAGTACTCACGCATGAGACAAAAATAACAAGAGCTACTATCCCCATCTCACACACTCTCAAAGAGCTTTACCGGCAGAGGACAACATGAATAATGGTTTACGGTTCAACGGATGGTACTGAATCGGTGTAACTGCCCCAGGGAAGCTAAGCATTTACTGTACTCACCACCACCAAGCAGGCCTGACTCAACCATGAAGAAGACATTCAATTTCCCCACAGTTTGCAAAAAAAATAAAAATGCATCGATAATGGCAGCAGGTTTGCGAAGCGGATGGGAAATTAAAGACAGAGATGTGAAGGAAGAGAGAAGGTGTAGGTGGTGTAGGCAACTGGAGACGGGGGAAGTAAATTTAAGAAAAGCATAGCGGGATAAGTGATGGGTGCGAGAAGAGACAGAACGCATGTTGGAGGAGAGCGGAAAAGAGCAGCTGTGGTAGTGTCCAGAGGGTTTAGCATAAAACAATGGAAAGCACTCGGCGTGGAAGTAAACAAAGGGGAGCTAATTGACTTGCAAGCCTGGAGCTAATCACTACGCTCTCTGTGGCGCACACGCTCAAACTAACTCATCCCGTCCCCGCATCAATGCACTTATGTAAGCACGATGGCCCACAGCAAATACACTCAAGCTCCCATTTCCGTCCAGCAGCTTTGAGTGGCAGATATACATTCCTTAATACAGAAAGACTTTTAAGGGTCAGGTTGCAACCAACCCCCCCCCGACAAAAAAAAAAGACATTGCAGGGGTTGGGCTTCCTGCCCTCTAGTTGTTTTTGTCTGTCGAGGAGTTCTTTTTTGGATGAAAATACATGACATGAAAATCACACTCAAAATCAAAATGCTTGGTGGGTCTGAGGCATTAATGCCAAAACCTTCCAGTTACTGATGGATTAACAGTCTACGCAAACATATAAAACTAATATTGCTTTTCAAAAGATGACAACATCTTGGCAATGGCACATGTATTCTGAGATTATTCTGTCTTCCTTCTGCTTTTACTGTGTTGTGGGTGATCCTTTGCATTCTCCACAGGTGGGTATAAAGCCACGACCCAAAAATGAAAGCTTTAGATCATTTTTTCTTCTTTCCAGTATCCTCAGGACACAGCAAATGTCAGTATTAAAATAAATCTAATCAAAGTAGAAGTAGCACAGGGTCAAGTGTGTTCTCAGTCAGCTTTTGGCTAACTGTCTCACTGTCATGCTCTGTCTCACAAACTGCATCACGCAAAACTGCTATTTCTATAAGGCTGTTCAGCAGCATGTACCAACAGACAATGTGATTTAGAAATATAAGTTGTTGTTTTTTTCCTTTATCCCTGGAATTCAAGGCTAATGGGAAACACCCATAAAACCATTGTTCATTGATCAGCAGCTTCTGTGGTCGAGGGTGACAAATGCAGGAAACGTTTCCACCAAAACAAAGAAATTCTGTCACATGATGTTTAGCCAACACACAATGTAGTGCTAACCTTCACACAATAACATGGGGTTTGATCATGTGTGTTTGATCTATAACTCATCTTACAGGTGCTTTTATACTGTGAGCACACAGTATGTTCTACCAATGATACTTCCCTTATGTTGCTGGGACTTGCACTTTGTCCCCATAAGTTACAGCGTGACTGTAAAGAGATTTTTGTCCCCACAACTACAGGAATACGCATCGACACACACAAACACAGGTTACTGCAAAGGTACAGAAGACTCTGACATTTAAGGTGGTAGGATCTAAAATGATCGGTTTTAGTTTAACTGTTGACTTTTGAGTACTTTTTAAACCACTGACTGAACAGAGCTGCAGTGAAACACACTCTCGTCTGCTCAGTTTGCAGTCTATGGACATGCCGGATTAAGATTCAGTTTTGAGTATACTGCTGACCTTTTCTCTCATCTCTACTCTCTTTCACTGGAAAAAGGAGGAGTCTGTCAGGGTGCGTTTGGTAAACCTAACCAATACACTGTTTCACGTTCTTCCACTGTGTGTGCACAACAATGGTATTACAACTTCATTGGCACGGTGCACTTTAAACTTTTAAATGCTGCAACACAGCAGTCACTGAGTGTTTTAAAGACAACAGAGACTGTACAGCAAACTCACTCTTATCAGGTATTGTTACAACACATGCTTGTTAGAGGACAGGGACATTGGTCAGTGTGTTTAAGTGTTATGTGGCCCACACTGGAGAGTGAGCACATATAAATGGCACTCGCTACACCAGCAACTCCAAAAATAAATAAATAATAAATGGTAAATGGCAGAGCTATTATAGCGGCCAACCTAATCATCCCTCCTGTCTTCGCTTACTTTCTCCCCTCTCTCCCCCTCCTGAACTTGGTTCCCTCAATTCCCATGCAATTCTTACTTTGATGCCAGGTCATCAGCTGGGAGTCCACCGTGGCTGTCCGAGTCACTCAGCGCACCCTCATCTTCTTCATCCCCGACCATCCTGAAAGATGGAAATTAGGTGAGTGTAGATAAGCAGAAAATGAGGTGAGGGAGGGAGGGATGGAGGAGTGAGGGGGAAAAGGAGATACAGACACAAACAGAGACAGACGCAACACAGACAAGTTGAGGAGGGAGAGGCAGGAAAGAGGAAAGGTCTGTGGGTGACCTTCCCCGCAGCACAGACATATTGGATTACAAACTTGCTGAAAAACATCTCCGTAATGCTGACACACACGCCAGCTCACTTCTTCTACACTGGCACTGGTTAGAGCTCTAAACTGGGGTAGACAGAGGGATCGCTTGCTAATAATTTCAAATGTAACATTAAAAATAAAATATTTTTCCAGACGCCTCTAACCTGTTGTAAGGTGTGCTGGGTTCATCTATCTTCATCAGTCCATAGTCTTTGTCAGCTGGATGGTATGTAGCCAGGATGTTCATCTCATCCCATTTTTGGGATTTCTTCCTGTAAAAGGATCAAAGAAGAAAACGGTGAGAAGTAAATGACGGACACTCCACTTGGACCATTGCACATCCATCCGTTCCATCCCACAGATCGCTCCAGGGAGGAGAGTGGCCAGAATTAATCTAGGACCGAACGTGCCCCAGTTTTCACTCAGACTGCATATTTTGGGAACACACAGGCAAAGAGGCCCATAAATGTCATCTGCCCCGATTTGGTATGTGACGACTTTAAGAAAGTGACAGAGCTATTTTGCTTTTCTGTCAAGGTAATCCATCACAGATGTGAATAAAGGTCTGAGTGAGCGTCGAGGCTGATAAGCAGTGAGTGGATGAGGTCTTAAGTCAAACAACACTCATTTGATGCAACTGTTTCTTTTTTTTTTCTAGAGTTGATTTTTCTTTTTTTTCTGTACCACCTTCCTGAAACGCACCTGTTCCTACTCACTCAAACGGTTCCATTCTCATCTGGGGAATAAGGCTGTCGCCTCTGCGTGCTCCATCGAGGCTTTTTGCACAAAATTACTGTAATCCTTGCTGCCCTTTCAAATCCCTAGGGGATATTAGCAGCAACAAAGTGTAAATCTGCACCAAATGAGAAATTTTTCTCAACAGGATGAGGACAGAACACCTGCCATTATAGTTCCTGAGAGAGGAGGTGGTACGGTGGTTTCACATCTTTTTATAGCTTTGTTCTGTTACCTCACTGTCCATTTTTCATTTGGATTTTCTTTACTCTTTTCAGCCTAAGCCTATGCAATTTTCATTGTCTCGTTAGCACAATACCCATAAAATAACTGTTATTTCTGAACCAACTGACCTGAAACCTAAAGCTATAAATCCAGGTGCTTCTGGGAATTATTCTGTTTGGTTTAAACCACCTCTGCTCTCCTTAGCCTCTCCTGCCAAGCTACTTTACAGCAGTCCAGACCTTGCTGACGGAACAAAAGGTTGGGTATCATGGGAGACAGATAGGCAGGGGGTGGGAAATGGGAAAGAGCTGCTAAATCCACTGTCTGCTGCTACAGAGCTCCCCTACACCCCTCACTCAAAACAGACCTGAGCCATGCTGACTTCACAAATACATCACATCATTCACTTCGTCCTCACAGCACTAAAAAGAGGGGGATTTCTCCTGAGGTCCCGTGACAAGCTGCAAATCAGAGGAAGTATAAGAAATCAATTTTTATATTCTTTCCTGTTATGTTGCAGTAAACTGCACCTTCATCAATTTTAAAGTGGTGAGACTGTTTTAGACATGTTGATTTAACTGTATGCTCATTTTGGAGGTGGCAGTTTGTGATGCTGTTGAACCGCATTGCACTATACTGACAAGTGTCTCTATTACTTTGTCCACCCTGAATGACCGCTGGGAAAATAGCAGAAAGATATCTGTGTGACAAACACTGGGGAAAAAGGCAACTGATGCACTGCACATGAAACATTTGTACTCCATAAGAGAACAGGCAGATTTCCACAACATTAAATGGGACACGATCTGCACGCCCACTGAGGCATTGTGAGTTTGTGTTGTTTAAATAAAAATAACTTCAAAAAAGTTTTGGTCAAGACTCTGTGACACTGTGAGGACATGAACGAGATCAAGACAGCAAGACGGATTTTATGAGGAAAGTCCTAATATAATATGATTGTAATAACTTAATATAACCTAATATTAATATCAATATTGGGGCTTTGTTCAAGGATGACAATTTCCATAAGACAAGAAAAAAATACTCTCTCTGGCAGAGGCAACAACAAAGCCCTAAGGCTTAAATCAAAAAACAACGAGCTCAGAGCTGAGAAACACTGAAACAAAACTACTACTCTGAGTTAACATCTGGGGGAGTGTGTAGGATGATGTGTTAGATGTCACTAAGTCTGTAGTGCTTCTAGAGCGTGTTTGGTTACGCAACACATCCCAGGAGCACCAAACCAAGATCTATTTCCTACAAACTGCTGTTGCATTTACATCCTGTTTACTCACTCATTCATCAAAAACAAAAACAAAAAAAACCCAAAAAAACAACTACAATTAAATACAGGTCACCTGCCTCTGCGATACACACAAATGGACAGCACCGACCACCAGCACCCACTAAATATGGAGCTGTATCTCTTATGGGATGATGAGTATCTCTCGAGGGAGGGAAACAGCTGGCCACATAACGCTTCAGGAAAACTCATTAAATAGAGTGAGTCACCGTTGAGAGCTGAGCTGTGCTATCAGGTAGCGTAATCAGAGGGCAGTGGGGAAAGGTCCAGACCGGCGCTCTCCACCACTGACAGGAACCCACCGGGAGTAACAGCAGCAGACCCTTGTTTCACAACGGAGACAGTAGTTGGGCTGAAATAGATAAAATGTATTGCTTCCACATACTGTTTTTCATGTTCATAGCGGCAGGGAAGAGGATACGTGCCAGTCATGGAGGGGGGGGGGGGCATCCCAACCAATTTTAACGGTCTTTGAAAGGTTCCCATTTTACAGCGAATTTCTGCCTTTTTCTGTTGGCTCACACTACACATGAGTGCAAATGGCTGCTCCTATGGCCCCTTCCTCAGGCACCACTAAGCATGATAAAAGATTACACAAAGTCTGATGGATAGCCAACTAGATTTAGGACTAAAGCAGTTTCTTAAGCCTTCCTCGTCATCTGTCCAGAATTAAGAGAAAAAGTGCATCAGAGGAGAAGCAGAACGATGAATTCGCCGACCACATCAGCAGTCATGGTAAGGTTGTGATGGACGGGTCATGTCCTCCACAAAACATGAAAGATTTTCGCTGCAGCCACACCAATTTATGATTTCAAAGGTCAAATGTTTGTGATGTTTGATAGGAAATCCTAACAAGACAGATAATGGGTTATGTTCACTCAGGTTTGCTGCCTTGTCTTAAAGCAGTTAGTACTCTTTATCATTGCAGGCCAGATGTTTACAGACATCTGGCGATTCTGACTTCATCAGTTCCAGACATTTCTGAACAACAAAGAAACTATATTCATTTTCTGTGCACACAGCTGACCTCGCCTGACCTGCACACCGGAGGATAAAATGTCCGAGCCGTTTGTGTGGTGTTTTTCTGTCAGTATTATGGAAAGTCAGATTCACTGCCCGCCAGTCAAAACTGTCCATCACGCAATCAGGATGAGTCTTGCAAAGAGAGTGTAGGAGAGATTCAGTTTCATGGAAGCATCCATGAATTATGTAAGACTGTGTGTGAGGCTCGCACATCACCATTAACTTGATAACAGTGAATGACTGAGGGATAACAAAAGTGACAGTCTAAAAAGTGGCCAAGGCCTTCCATGCCATACAGTGCCAAAAGGAAATGAAAGTGAGCTGCAGGTGATATGAAAAAGGCATCAAAAGGGCCATACTCTAATGACAGTAAGCAATAGCAACCACTGAGGGTGATGTCATCGAGGTCTTCCTACAAATCTAAGTAAGCAAAGCAGGGCTGTTTAAACATGGACAGGTGGTGGAGGTAGGTATTTGTGAGACTACCTCAGGATATCCTCTGGATACTGCAGAAAGAGCTGTTAACATAGCGCGATTATGTTTTGCACAAATGAAGAGAGTTAAGAAGGAAAATATTTTTGGGCTGCGGTCAAGCTTTTTGTGAACACTACTGTTGTGAATAATGGCAGACGTAAAGCTTACCAATACTTTGATGGTGCTCGAGAAGTTAAGACTTGATAGGTTATATTTCAGAAGTTTAGCATACAGAATAGGGGATGACATCATACAAGTAAGTCGAAAAAAGTGCTGTTTTTGTTATTGGGTTTATGGAAGCAATCACAAAAATTACATGTACTGAAGAGATAAAAAAATGTTTCAAAAAAATATATGAGCAAATAAAAATCGATGCTGGAGTATGTGCAGACATGTAAGCACATGCACTCAGTAGGTGTACAGACTGATGAGTGTGTGTTTGCTTGAGACTCAAAGCTGACAATAACAATGCAACTACAGCAAGGTCAGCCCTGATTCTTCTCTGTGGATTTGGGGCTTGGCTGCACACAGGATCCTTCCAGAAACCTCTTTTCTTTTTTTTTTTCCTTGACTTCCTCATCACTCAAAGAGAGACTATTTTTGTGTTGACACAGAAAAGCTTGGTTCACTGCTGGGAATGGAATTCACTAATAACTACTATCCTTCTATGGCCTAATTTCTCACACTGTAGCTCAGAGCGGACTAGGGCTAATAACTAGACCTGCCGGCACTGGGAGAAGCAGGAGGCACATAAATCACACTCAACGTTCATCTTTACTTAACTTCCTGGTTACCTTGCATAATAATTGGTAGGACATATAGAGAATAACCATGCGGCTGACATATTTTGACAGGATATAATGTAATTACCATGCGCCATATAATGGTTGTTGATGAATCATCGACTCCTAATGTGTATTAGATCTGATTTTAAAAAGGGATTCAAATATCTGCACACAGATTCAACTGATGATACTGCTAAGCACAACTTGAATCTCCAGGTAGCACCAAAGATATAATAATATAGAGATGATCACATAAATATGTTTTAAGCCCTGTTTGTTGGAAGCATGTGTCAAGGAATGCTTTCATTTGTAGAGGTTTCCACATTGTATTTTTAAAGCAGACTGGCAGATGGGCTTTGCAGTGAGGTACACCAAAGTAGCTTTTAAATACAGTTTATATTCAATTCTATTATAACGCCAGCTAAATTCTGACTATGCTGGCAGTAAGGGGACCTAATTCAACAGCGCTCAGGAAACTCTGCATGCAGATTCCTTCGGGGCAGGGAGTGAAGCCACCAAAAAGGGGCTGGTGACCTGGGGCACTATGTGTCACTGCCACAGAGAAAGTGTCAGTGATATCAGTGTATAGGAGAAGGCAGGGTTCCATGGACAGAAACCAACTTCCAGCTCTTGTCAACCAAACCTTGAGGTCAAGCACCTATTAGACAACACCCGGTTTAGCAGTCCTGACACTGCTCTTGGCCTCAATATTGCCATCCAATAGGCATGATATTTTAGTCAGGCGTCCTCTACCGCGGATGGATGAATGAGTCAAACTATCATAGGGCTCAATATTAGGATGGAAGTCAGGTGGTGCAATGTGAGATGTCCTCACATCTGAAGATATGAACGACAATGGGGAATATTCATCAGCAGTCTTATGAGATGGCTGCAGAAAAACTAAAGCAGAGACTGGTCCAAGACTATCGATCAGGACAGTCTTATTTTGACACAGTCTGGAGCTTCAGCACCAGCACAGGCTTCTGTCACACCTGTCAGTGGCAGATGTAAAGTCAAGTGTTTGTTCTCTGAGATGTAACTCTGAGAACAAACACTTTTTCATGTGCATCTATGAGTGTTTGAACGTGTAATTCACTGACTGAGGAGAATCTTGAATTTCCCTCGGCATCAATAAAGTATCTATTTATCTATCTAACTAAACGGTAAAACACAATGACGTTAATGTACTACATAACTTCGGGCGTTAAATAATTTACTGAAATAGGTATTTCAAAATTTACCGACATATTGGAAGGTAAGTTATAGCACCAAACTAAGTCAACATTAGGTTATGCGAGGAACTTAGTAAAACTTAATTACTACGCGCATTAGAGCGCGACCTGCCCTTATGTTGGTATTCATTTATCCTATTATGGTCATCGTTTGGTTTCTTGTTATCACTGTTGAAAATAATTCTTACCCACATTTTTTAAAACTTATCACTAAATCAAATTAAACGAATCGATGGTAAGATTTTTTTGTGGTTTTGCCTCAAGTTGACAATGCGGAGTTTTGTTAATGACATTAAGATAACTCCCGTGAACTCTGACATTACTGGCTAGCGAACAAGCTAACCTGACAATATGCTTGTAGGGGTAAGTGCTAGCTCTTGGTTACACATATGATCAAGACTCCATCTGGGAGCAGAAACGATGTCACAGTCACAAGAAACGAGCAAAAGTTTTCACATACACAACGCATGCTATTGACCAGCCCTAAGAACCAAAGGAATGACTTTTACGTTACAGTTACCCTGAACGGGAAGTAACATTAGAGTGGCTAACAAGTGTTTAGCTAGCTAACGTTACCTGGCTACCAGTGTCACGACAGCGAAAAGGAAAACTTACTGTTGGTCATCCTCCGAGAGTCCGGGGGCTTGTTCAGAAATCTCTGCCTGTACGTCGTCGGGCAGCGATTTGACATTTGTCCCGCTGTTCTTGTTTTTCAGGATGCCTTTTATCGGCCGGGGAGCTGCCATTCCCACACGCTGACTGTCAGACAGTCTGGCTGGTCTGGCTGTCTCAACTATGTGTATTCAACTGATTTTCTGATAACGCTTCTGTGATTTCTGTGTCTCAGTTAACAAAGACAGGTTGGGTTTTAAACATGCTCGCTGTCATAACGCAGTGCAATTCCGTAAACTCGGGATAAACCTAGGAAGGGTCCTACGTCCATTGACGGCTGTGCATGTCTGCTCTCCGGTTGTTCACGAACTGGCGGGGCAACAGCACTAACAGCGGGTCGGCTAGGCTCATAACATCGCGAGATTTTTAAACATGAGGCTACACGGTCCTATGGGAATTACAAATGCTGCATTGTCTGTGCTCGGAAATTTCCAAGTTCCATTCGTCTTAGGCATTGTTGACTGCAACAATAGTATGGCGTATGTTGTTGTCTTTTAGAAATTAAGGCGAATACAGGAATGAATCATAAGAAGAGTATGAGGCACAAATCTGTAGGCCTTAAAAATGATATTCCTTCAAAAATATGCCTATTAGAAATGCTAAATTTTGATTTCATCCTATTTGTATTTAAGATCCTATTCCTTTTTCCTTCTTGAAATATGTTGAGAACCCATCAACAACCCTTTTTGCATTTCTATCAAATAGCACAGTCTTCTTATACTGTAAATACTGTATGCATTTAATGATCCCTCCCTGCATTGTGTACATCCCCCAAAATACTGAAATATATTTGAAAAATAGATGCAGCTAAGAAAGAAATCAATCACTCTGAAAGTGCCCTTTTACTGTCACTTTAAATAGCAAAAACACATATTAATAAATAAATATTTATGTGCAAAAAAATACTACAGTTCACCCTCAGTATGTTATCTTTCATTTCATCCTCTAAGCCATTGTAAAAGTCATATATGTGGAATCTCTCACCTTGCAGGAAAATGTTTTTGAGTCATTTATCTCCCACAGAGGGCACTATAAAGCTGAGTGTGTGAGAGCAAACTGATGAGTCAGGCAGAAGACAACCAGCGTTTGTCGTGTTAAGTTAAAGGGGGCGTCATACTTCATCACAATTTTTCATATTTTCAGCGTGTTTATAAGTTGCACAGTAGCTTTAGCATATTGTTTCGAAATCAAGTTTTCGTATGGTAACTGAATGTGTACACTTACAGTACATTGCACCGGGTAGGGAGTGACTTGAAGTGACATGAAATCAGCCAGATGACATGTTCATGTGAGTTAGGCAAAATATATGAAAATGAAGAATTCATTTTCACGTAAAGATGAGAGGCAAAAGAGAAAAAAAGAAAAGATATCTGGTAAAGAGATTATGTGATTCAGGAGGGCAACTGTGTATTATTCCAGACACACAAAAAAATAAATAAACAGACAGTTGGAGATTAAATGACAGATAGTACTCTGCCATGGGCAGTTGGTTTCAGTGGACATTCTGTTGCTAGTAGCAACCAGTGTCACAGTCACCATTTTGACAGTTCAGTGACTAAGCAAATATTTACAGACATTTTTTATCTACTTCCCAAATGATCTCGTTAAAGCATTATGAGCTTTATCACATTTGTTTTGTGATTGTCTCTCTGATGGGTTTGTAACGGGCGGAGGCGCGGGGCCTTATCGCGGATTGTCCATGAACGTATCAATCATAACGTGTACAGAAAGCGAACACGAACATCAAATGATAGCGCTGCGCGTTCAGGCGGTTTCACGGAGCAGCCAATGTCCAAATAGCACTAGCAGCTAACTTATTTACTGACTCCGGCTGTGAGGTCAGAGAAGAGTAAGTTAGATGATATATAAAGTAGCTCACATAGAGTATATTTTCCTTCAAAATACCCTACAATTAAGCTGACGGCGTGCCAGCTGTGTGCACTTAACTAATCACGCTCACTGACGTAGCCTGATGAAGACACAGATTAGAGAGAAAAATGTGCGCACTCTAAAAAAGACAAACTGATTTTATCTCATGTTGACATGACTGATAAAACATTTCAAACACAGCTGGTGCTCTACAGGTGAAAATGAGGAAATGAACACAACTGTGTGGATGTAATGGGCAATTAATGCTGTAACATCACAGCATCATCTCTTAATTACTAAATGAGATATTTGATGTGAGACATTTTCAGAAGGTTTTCACAATTGTTTCCAGGAAAAACCTCAAAGGCCAACCCTTGTTTTCAACCTTTATTCAAAGTGTGTCTAGCTCACTGCATAGTTGCGCACCTACACACATAGTGATGATCCAGCATGTTGACGCTCTGAATCCAAAATTTTAAGCAAAGGCAAAACATTTCAGCTGTAAGGCTGGTCCCCACTTGGACTTTTGTCACACACCAGAACACACTAAGGAATTTTTCAATTTCCTGTATGTAAAAAAATAATAAAAGAACTCTATCTATATCCATAATATCTATATCTCTGTTAAGCAAACAGCAGGAATTTGAAAAGGTTTCCTTCTCAATAACACAGTAAGCATGGGATACACCCCTCAGTCGTCCCTCTGGAGGACTCTGTGTGGTCCACCGTGTTTTAGGAGACCGATGTGACTTGGGCTGAAGAGTGGCAGATCGAGATGGGACCTGTCTGTGGCGCCAGGGAGATCTGTAAGTATCAGGCCATGGTGTGGACATGCTTCCTGATCAATGTCCGTGCTATGCTCAGCTGCTTCACCCAAGGCTTCTCTGTGAAGCAACTATACAAGACACACATGAGACACAGTAAATGAAAGCTGTCATATGATTAACATCTTAAAATCATCAGTCAACTAAATGTGATACTTAAATACATATAACTGTACAGTAAACAGTAAAAAAAATAAATAAAAAAATGAGGCAATCAGTGGCTTCTGTTTTATGTCAGTGGTTTAGACAGTGCAGGTGTTTCTCCAAATGTTTCCTTTCTCTTACACATTACCTCAGAGTAAAATCTTTACATAAGTAAGACAAAGAAATCTTATGTCACAAAGTTCTAGCTATTCAGATTTCCCACCAAATCCAATCATTTAATGCAAATTAAAAAAAATGTAAAAGCAGAAGTCCATCTAATTCCAGAAGCCCCTACAGCATCTTTATTGTAATTAATGAGTTACCATGTTCCACTGACTAAAGAGTAAAGGCAGCTATCCTGTTGAACAGAATGAGCGGTTCCTACATCTGTGCAAAAACTGAATTAGCAACTAGAAATAGAAGACAGAATTAAAGACAAAGAAATGTATATGGTGCAAATTTGCCCATCTTTGTCCTTTGCTGTCACTTTCAAACGAGTTGGAATATATGAAACCCTTCAAGCTGTGTTTTTATTGCAAATGAACATAAAAAGTAAAAAGGATAGAGACCTGGCCATAGCCAAGCAATATATGGCTTTTTCTCTTGGTGTTCTGCCACGGTGGTAAAAGAAGGACTCCACAATGTGGGAAGATTTTGGCAATGCACGAGCAAACACCGGTCTTGGAAAGCTTTCTCTGCTGGTGATTGGAGGGAGAATAATCTTGCCCCTACATAAGTTGCTGTCTTCCTCATAGATTTCATCCAATAGATCGTGTTTCTGCTTTTTCTGCATTTCTTTAAAGTCACCAAAGTTCACAGACTGCTGGCTGGGTAGTTGGGGTGCTGCCTTTTTGGAGAGGAGGTGTGAGGGTGGAAGCAAGTTTCTGATGGGAGGTAACGGCTGCAGAGCTTTGGCCTTGATTCCTCTGCTTGTTTTGGTCACAGCTTTCCTAGATTTGGAAGACATGTTTAGCTGGTTGAAGCCGTCTACCAGCAATGCATCACCCACCCCGGCTTTGAAGACAGCACTGGTGTTCTGGTATCGATTGGAGGCTGCCCTTTTCTGCCCCAAACTCACCCACAGTTTTATCTGCAAGTAGATACGCAGGGACAGAGACATGTTTGCCAGGGATATTACTGAGCATAACTTGTTAGCTAAGTAGCGCACGCAGTCCCTGTGACCATGCTGAAGAGCAACTTTCAAAGGGTCGCAACCTGCAGGGTCCCGACAAGCCAGAATCAAAAGGTTCTTGTTGATGAAGAGTTTGAGGATGAGGAGCTGACCACTCTCTGCAGCTACGTGGATGGGACACTTTCCGGTGTCTCGGTGGGCAGTTTGGTGGCACCACTGGCGGTACGGATGGACTCCCACTGGTTCCTCAGCATGCGCCCCCTTCTCCAGCAGCCAGTCTGCCAGATCCAGGTGGCCTAATGAGGCAGCGATGTGGAGGGCTACTTGCTGCTGAAACCTGAAAAGGCAAAGCAAGAATGATTCACTTTTATTGTAAATTTGTAGTCACACTTTTATTTCCTGAAGGGAAATCCTGACCTCATCACTGACTTCTTCTCTGACATTTGGTTCTGGACTGTCAATCTGTGGCCCAGGAGGCAACCCTGGAGGAACTCCACCCATCCATCCCACGTGTCCAGACGGAGTGTAGTGCCTTTGTTTAAAAAAAAGGAATAAGAAAAGATAAGAAAATGTAAAAAATTGTTTTTCATATTGGAGGCTTTAGGTTTATGCCTCGTTGACACTGGCTGTGTAGCAAATGAAGCATGTCAGTATACAGTGCGTGACCGTAACTGTAGTTGAATTCAAGAGCCTTTTTTATATATTGACAAAAAGACTATCCTGAACAATAACTGATGCCCATTTAGGTTTTAATATGTTCCATGTTTTCAGAAAGTCTGAATAAAGACACCAGCTCTGAGAAATCCCATTGAGTTACAGAGCCAAGTGGAACAGAGGCAGGTTGAAGGAAGAAACTCTCTGTCTATAACTCTCTCCTTTCAAGTTGAAGCCAACTCCATTCAGTACAGTATTTTTAAATCATAGATAGCACTCACTATGAAGTTACACACATCAGTCACATAGCAGCTCAGAGAATAAATGGTCCATACCAACTTCAATGGCATAGTCTTGTAGCTGGTTGCAGTCAAAGAGATGCACACCAGTGGGTGTGCTCAGTCTGAAGGTGCTGACAGGGAGGACACTTTGTATGGACACCACAGTTTTCAGTCCAGCAACAGACATATGCAGAAGAGCCTCACCTCCCATGACTGGAAAGGTTTCTCCAGTCACAGCATTGAACACTTGCAACACAGGCTTTAGTTCACTCTGAAAAATAATTATAATGGCACAATGGCATTGCAGTTAATTACGATAAAAGACTCTCAAGGTGAATCCATGTGTTTAGTTAAAAAAGCTAGAAAAAAAATCACATCCTGTAGAAGAGGTGTTGAACCTGAACCTACAGCATTTGTAAAAATAAACAACTGCTATAACTTGTAATAGATTATATTTCATTTGTTTGCAGCTATTGCAAGTCATGTCCACCATATACCAGTCATGACCACATAATAACTCAAATAGTTTTACGTCATATTATATCTTTTTAAATTTAATATGAACTATATTTTTGTTAAATGTAAAATATAGCAAAAAGAGTATACAGGCAAAGGGCAAAGAGGCGTTTGCTGCCCTCCTGTGGTTAACATTTTGTGTATTCACATAAATTAAGTGCCATCTTCCACTACTTTGCTGAAGGAAACGGAGAACCTGAATGCTTTTTGCAGTGTACATATTTGCAAAAGCTCAGTACATGATTTACCATCTTACAAATGTTTTTGACTGAATGCATATACACACCTGAGAACCAATAGTGACCAATTAAAATATGCAAAAATGTGTCTACATGGAGGAAAAACACACACACACACACAAGATGTGAATGTGAAACAAAGTAGCTCAGACAAAGACATACAAAAGTCTGGACAGTGAAATTGGGGTAAAACCTTACAAGGCCCATAGAAAACAACTATTTTTATGAGAGGACGTTAAATGATAACAAAAGCTGAATGGGACACTCACACAGACACACACACACATGCTTACCAACTTTTACAGAAAGTTGCCCAGTGATGAGTCTGGAATGTGTCCCACTGCTTAAAAACTGAGTAATGGGGACAAACTAAGGATCTCAGGCAGCCATAAACTCATTTCCCATCAAGCTGCTGCTCGCATGGGAACATCTTGTTAGTGCACCGGTCTCAGACAGATTTCGTTCACTGGAAGAAGGATGTCTTTGATGAAAAATGATCCCCAACAATGAATATGTATGTGGTAAGATGCTAATTTAAGCAGCCCTGAAGTGAAAAGATAAAAAATAATGTGTTTTTGAAGTGAACGATGACAATGTAAAGGCCCAGCTTTAAGCTCCTGTCACAGCAAGTATATACGGCACTGAAGTGCTGTTGAGCAAGATAATAAATACGCACCAGTTTAAGGAGCAGAGGTTGTATAAGTGACCTCAGACCTTGATGGAGTTCATGAGTTGTAGTTTTCACGTGCAAAGACTCTGTAAAGTTTTGTTTCGGTGCAAATAAAACAGATTTTAAGGCAGATTCTGTGCTGCAGTCACCTGTTTCTCTCAAGCATTTTTAAAAACAACTTCCTTAGTGTTACACCTGAAGCAAAGATCCACTTCAACATCCTCAACAACTGACTGTTTTTGCTGCAACACGGCTCCATATCTCTAACTCCTTTGGACGCTTCGGTACCTTTATCAGGCATCGGATGGCACTTCCTCTAGTGATGCCCACATCGCACAGAGCCCAGCTGTCCTGCAGCGCTGCACCACCGTAGCTCAGCTCAATGTACTGCCGGACCTGCTTGTCATCTCTGAGCTGTATAAGAAAGTTATCCTACAGACAGGAACAGAGTGTAAATGTACGGAGCCGCGATAGCATTCTGACCAAGAAACAAAGTTCTTGATAGTTCAGTGTCAGCGGGTGCACTTGCTTTGCTTTGTGAACTGAATACAAAAATTCTCCAGTGAAAGAAAAAAATTTGCTTTTTCTTGACATAGAAGATAACAAGTAAAACATAGGTAATAATTCTTACCTTCAGTGTATGTACAGACAAAATCATACGTAAAACCTTTTTGCAATGCACAGTATTTTACCAATACAATCAACACGATGCTAAAGATGTGAGAAACCCATCAGTCTCTTTTCCCTCTAGTACAAAATGCAATCAAAACTTGTCAAGAAATGAAGGTCCATTAACAGCGATGGCTCTGGACAGCCGCTGTTGTAGCGTTTTGTTACCTTCACCATCTGCTTCATGGCCCCCACAGTCTCATCTGGATTGATGTCAAAAGGGTCACAGGAGCCCTCAAAGTAAATTAATAGCCTCATGGTCGGGGTATCCGTCCTCTGTCCGTTTGGCTCCCCTGAGGCACTTCCTCAGACAGAGGAGTGTGTGTGGTGTGTTTCTTCAGTCAGGGGGCAGGAGCTGGGTGGGGAGCGTTTGGGAAAGCATGCCACTCTGAAGAGTCTGTTCTCGCAAGTCAGCAAAAAAATGTATTTATAGTTGAATAAGCATACAATCATTCAATAATGTGAAATACAAAAATCTCACAGTGCGAGAAATGTGGATAAAAGGTGACAAAATACAAGTGGTATAAATCTATGGCATAAATATGTTATATGTTCTTATTCTCTCTCTCTGACTTGTTCTTGAACACATGTTAATATGCACTCTTAGTATCTCTTTATCATAAGTCTCAAATAACTTTATATATAGAGAGGAAACATCATAGGACAAAATGATAAAGGCCTGTATTTTAAGTACACTGTAAATCACAAAGAAGAAACATATGTATGTATGTCTTAAAATGTTGTGTTGCACATTATTGAGGCACAAAACTGGAGTTCGATTTAATCTCATAAAATCTGTACACCTGACCTCTGTTTTTACAATTTGACTTCCCCACATGTACGTGGAATCTCAGTCACAAAGTTCAGGTGTAGTTGGAGACTTACTATCTGAGGAAGACATTACACAGCAATACAACACAGCACGATAACTGTCTACCGTTTCATGTATAACAGTTGGAAATGTGGCCTCTACCCAGACACTGCGTCACGTCAGCTCTTCGCTCTGCCTTTTACTGGAAAACAAAAGGACTTCTCAGTGGTTTTACAATGTGTTGGAGGAACGTCAGAGTCATTTCAAATGTTCTTTGATAGTTTTACAGGAGTCTGCTAATTTGCATTTGGCCTTTTAAAATGTGAAGCTGTCCATGGTGTTTTTACTGTTCTGTCTTGGCTTGCAGCAAATAGTGGCTCAGTTTCTCAGTTTCTAATTTTGTGCTTTTCATGCACAAATTTGCATTTTTAATTTGTTTTTTTCTATATTCTATAACTAGCACTGGATGATTAGGAGGGGGCACTGTAATTTCCATTATGTGAATAAATTGTGTAAGTATATAAATGTATATATATATGTATTTATATTTAACTGTAAAAAAGAAAACAAAAAAAAAAACAACTGAAATAAAATGCACGAATTAGGGATGCTGTCGGTTTTAATGGTCTTTATATACTGTAACCTCGAGAAATTGTAACAGTGCCACAGATAGATAAACAATTGCTACATGCAGAACCCCATAGTTTTAATCTGCCAGTCTTATAGTAAATACACTTTGTTATTTTCCACTTTGGCATCTACACCAAAACACCAGTAACACTGATCATACACAAGGAAACCTGAAGAGATGCACCCCATTTACTACAGAGGGTGCTGGAGAGTTAAAAGCGTCAGGATGTCAACACATGTTGATGGCAAATAGAGTTTTCCACTTAAAATATATAGTTTCTTTAAATATCCAATTCTGTTGCCACTTAGCCTAAAATATACTGCCGTAGCTCAAATAAAGATGTAATTAAAGACTGGCTAAGCGGTTCAAGCAGTTCAAGTTCACGATGAAATTGAAAAGGGCAGCAAGTGGTTGAGTGTCCCATCACGTGGATATGTTTACGTCTGGAGTAATTTCCGGAATGGAATGATTGGCAGCTGATTGGCCCAATCAGAGACGGAATGCACCGGGATCCATGTGTCGGAAGTTTGCGCTCTCACATGAAAGAAGGAGCTAGCGGAGGGGATTAAACTGTCACGTTAATGTTCATATTCTCGCACTCACCGTTCAAACGGGATGAAGTGCATCCAAAATCTTCGCTGTTGTACATGTTCCCTGACACAACGCGTACTAAAGAAGAGCGATGTCACTGCCAGCAGCTGAATTTCTGGGCAAAGAATAACCTCGAGGCAGAAATAAAGGTAAACACCCACGACAAGCCAGCTAGCTACCCATGTTAGCATCATGCTAACAGGGCTACAGGACACTCGGTTTTGTAGCTAGCTGCACACCTTTTCGGGTGTCCACATCAGACCACTGAGATATTTATGTGTACAAGTATAGCTGAAAGAACTGTAGCTTCCCCAAATTGATTGACATTAACGTTACTGCTTGTAATTTTTTTTTTTCAAGTTTAGTTCGATTTTCTCATTTGTGGTTATGTTTGGCTTTGATGGCAACATGTTTTAACATCTGCTATGTTATCCTCTAAAAATCAGTGATTGTAGTAATTTGACCGTGTCACTATTACCTCAGTGTTTTTAGTAAAATGTGATTGATGTCATTTGATGTTTAGTCATGCTTGCAGTTCTCATGATGTGATTGTTTCACTTCCCTTTTGGGTTTTGAAGAAGAGCCTCCATACAGCCAATATCATTGGTGTTACTCCGGCTCTCCTGCCACATCAATAAAATAAAAATTACATATATGCAAATAGTGTGTCTCCCATAGTTGTAGATGTAGATTAATTTATTGTCTCTCATCCTTGTACATTATGGTGCATTGGTTTGAATGTTGGATGATGTTGCCATATTTCTCACAATATTCATTTTTTCCATTTCACCCACTGCTAGATGTCTACATTGGATCAGTAAATTAACGGAGGTGCCTCGAATTTGGCTGCAATGTACACATAACAAAATAAGTTTTGCCACACCACCTTCTTTCAAAACCCACTCATGGTGTGGATGATTCGATGTCTGGTTATGACTGTTTGATATGCCGCGTCCTCACAGAGCGGCGTGCTTTACTGGAGGTCCTCAGTGTGTGAGACTTTGTTTTGAAGTAGATGATATCAGCAGAATTAATAGGACGGTACGAATGAAAAGTTACATAAGAAAGCCTCACTCCTGTTGTACACAGATCTGATTAAGGTTTAAAACAGAACCCCAGTACTTTTAAAGTGAATTGTGCTGATTGGGCAGATAAAGCAGGTGAGCGTTCATGAATATCTCTTACATTGCTTGTATTTGGCTAAAAGATATATCAGTAGGTTTATCGGTTTTGGGCAGAGTGATTAGTTAATCACCAGTATGCAAGTGCTGGCAATAACTGTGGCCCGAGATGTCTTCGAGTTGTCTGTCCCTCAGGAACGCCGTGAGGGAATTTCTTTAAATTTAGCACAGGCGTCTACTTGGATGCAAGGATGAACTAGATTTTGATGGGCAAACACAAATGTTTAATAGGATAAAATGGTGAAGTGATGACCTTGTGTATCCAAAAGGCCAAAGCTCAACTTCACTATGACATCATAATGTTTTCTGTCCATTACTGAACACCATCACTCAGGAACAGGAGTGAAGATCGTGACCATATTTGACATTTAGTCAGATACTGAGCAGGTGACACTAATCTTGGTTGCCCACCCTGAAGCTGTACTGATTGCATAGATCTTCTGTGTTGCCAGGTTGAAGACGTGTGAGAAGCTCTTTTGTGGCAGCATCCGTATCTGAAGCATTGTAGTCCACCACAAGCTCATTGGATTTGATGATACTGAGCTTCAGGTGGTTGTTGTTGTGCCTTGTGACAAAGCCTTGTATCAGTCCTCTGTACTCCTCTGTCTTGTAATGATTCAGCATGTTTCACAGTGGAAGTTATTCACTGGAAGCATACATTTAACTGGAAATGTTACCCCACCGTGAATCTAATGTGTTTCTACTGATGAATTGAAGCAGTCCAGTGAGTGCAGATTACTTAGACGTAGCATTGTGTTTAGTAATAAATGAGGACAGATGCTACGAAAGCTGTATTTATTTATTTTATTCAGATGCAACCATGTGTTTAAAGCATTACTGCTACAGTATAGTAGGGAAATTCCACCTCATACTTTTAGATGCATGGATACATTGCAAAGAAAACAAAAAGGCAGGAATTCCTGGGGAATACACAAATGACCACATCCAGCTTGATGTTCACATACCCATGATGTATTGATTTGAGTATAAAACTTCCTTACTGTTTTCAAAATGACACCACAAACCCACGGCAATTATGCTCAAATACTATGAGCCTACCTTTTATTGCCAGCGCAGCTTAATGGTCTTAAGTCTGATAAGCCCTTAGCTGTTGGTTTCTCCTGACCTGATCACATGCTGCCCTCCCCTTTGTGAGCCCGTACCCCTTATGCTGTAATGTTAGACGTGAATCTCACTTCAGTGGTCATGAGGCAGCTAGCTGACTAAGAAACTTAACTGACACAAACATCAGCTAGCAGCGAGATAATCCTGATGCTGAGCAAAGGCACTAGGTGAAAGAAAATTTCTAAAAAAATAACTCAAAGCAAAGATGCACTTTTGCAGGGTATTTTCTTCAAATGAAAAGATAGGACATCACTTTTCATGTAGTCAGAACAGTGAAAAGGACTGGAGTGGGGATATTCCACTTCACACACACACCTCCCAGTGGCACACACATGTGGAGTGAAATAATTGAAAGACCAGATGCAGGACTGGACTAGTCTTAGTCTGCCACAGTACACTGCTGCTGCAGCAATTGGCAAACAAGTCAAACATCTGAAAATTGCATAAAACAGTCCACATTTGACTGTCCAGTACAGCTAATCTGTTTGACAAATTTTGTTTAAGGTGCCAAACTTTTTTTGCCCCCCCCCCCCCCCCCCCCCCCCCCCCCCGCCCCCCCCCTCTTCTCATGCCAATTGTGACAGACACCGGCATGTGAAAGTTGCTCTGTTGTTGCTCACATTGACCTCAGGCTTCTGTTTGAAAGAAGCAACTGACAATTTTTCCAATAAATGTCATGCCCAATGTCAAGATCACATTACGTCTATTGGACAAGGACAAAACCGATTGACAAACTTGTAGTGGCTTAAAATAATCTGTTTGAATGAAAGTGTTTGCATTAGGAGAGTATGTGCCCCTCAATACACCTTTGTGGTGCCTCGCTTGAGAATTTTCATTTCATATATGACACTTTTTCATCAGTATACACATTTCAGCATAAACCCATCATTTGTGTCCTTTCTAGGTGTGACGACGACGGGCATATACGGGTTCCACTGCAGGCCAGTGTGCATGATCATTCGTTTGTGCGTGTGTGTGTTTATGGTCGTGCATGTTTATGAGTGAGTGGCATAGCAGCGGGTGGTTGTAACGTGATGCCAAGATGTTGCTGTCCCTGGGAATGCTGATGCTGTCGGCCACGCAGATTTACACCATCTTCACCGTTCAGCTCTTTGCCTTCCTCAACCTGCTGCCCGTGGAGGCCGACATCGCTGCTGTGAGTAATTCATAATCCTCCTAAGACCACACATAGTGTAACACTGTAATGCATGTACACCCACACCTATGCAGAAATACAGGTTAGCAATAGATACGTTTTGTATCTTTATGCCCCCTAGTGGTCAAAGTCATAGTATGCGGGTTACGATTTGTTATTTCTCTTAAGAAAGGAGCCTAACCATTCAGTTTGATGATGCTTCAGCCTCCGTAAAATATCTTGAATCAAACGTAACTCATCTTTTAATCTTTCAGTACTCGTTTGACAACAAAACAGAGAACTTTGATGACCTGCCTGCTCGGTTTGGCTACCGGCTACCCAGTGAGGGACTGAAGGTGAGTACAGAAGGGTCAGCTAGTGAAGCCGTTTCTTCTGAGATTTTTATGGCATGTTTCCATCTTAACTCTCCAATGAATTAAAGTTTAACCATGAAAATAAACGCACACACACAAAAAAGATTTGGAGGAAGCAGAAGATATTCCTGGCTCTGTATTGTTGTGATGAAAAGATCAAAAACGTATGAGGAAGTGAGCAAAAGAAAAGATCAAAAATGTATGAGGAAGTGAGCAAAATAATAACAGTTTTACAGTTACAATTAGAAGAAATTTTGAAAAACATGCAATATAAATGCAAAAATATGTGTGATCTTCTGTGTATAAGTGTTTTACAGTGTAAATGATACCTACAGTACACAGCCTATGTCCAAATGTTAACAAAAGTTTCACTGTTAAAGTCTGTACATGAACTTGGTTTCACTTCTAATTTATGGGATTTTTTTATGGACTAACACTGGAAAACAGCTGTAATCTTACTAATGTTGTCATCTCAGTGCAAATGTCAGTGTGTGTTATAGCAGCCAGTTTAACTCCACACTGAAGAACTACTGCGAGACGTATTCAGATTACACTGAGGCTGGACCTAAATGAAGCTCCCTCAGCGTTTAATAACATGCAATGAACCAGCTCCCAAACATTACTGCACTGTGTTGAGGACTGTAATAATGTGTGTTGTTGTGAGGTTTCTGCATGTCACGCCCCCCCCAGCCAGAAGCCCCTGTTTGATCCACAAAGCTCCCAACAGAAGGGATGATTCATGTCTGCTATCTAAGCCAGTCATTGTGGCGTTTTTCACAGTTAAGAGCCCAGTTGTTGTTGTTGCTGTACAAGTGCTTTTGGGGAACAGAAGCAAGCTGGTGACAAAAACACTTTGTGTCTTGGTGTGTGTGTGTGTGTGTGTGTGCAGGTTAAGTACCAGCTGTTCGGACATTCATAGTTACTGCTACTTAACTGAATTTAAGGATGCTATGTTTGGTCTCATTACATCACTATGGTACACCCATGGATTGACCTTGACACTCATGTCACATGAGGTGTGATCTCATGGTATATTTTAGGAGTTGAGGCTCTGGTTGACATTGTTAACATGAACACATTTCCAACTCCCTCTCATTTCAAAATATACACGGGACATAAGTGTTAATTGCTGAGCAGCACTTGGCATGTACTAAAAATATATTTTGTCACATCAGCTATTTGTTCTATGCTTATGTAGTCATGTTTGTTGATAGGGGCCTTGCCAGAAGTAGTGATTTGAGAATGATGTGTCAAATAAAGCCCTGCTGTTTGCAGGAATTGTTGCACATAGTCCTGTGTGTGTGCGTGTGTGTTTGTGCATGAGCCTGCATATGAATCTTATGTAAGATTTTGTGTCATGAAAGGTGAGAAATGGCTTAGTCTCTCCCCGTTCTCCTGTCTTAACTTCACATTTAATCACCTCTGCTGCCCTGCTGTCGTCTAGCCGGGGCAGAGAAGCCAGAGTGTGCCATGCAGACATGCTGCCCTTGTCCCTGACGGCTAAACTCGATCCATCCATTTCAGAGTTATCCTCCTTTGCCCTGCCTTTGTCTGCATCTCTCTGAGTGAGTTTGGTGGCGGGCTTTTACAGACAACAGCTGCGATTTGCAGCTGAACTCAGCAAAATTTTAATGTAAGAATACACCCACAGTAACACCACCGTCAGACATAAAGGCGTAGAGAAGAGCTTCCCATGTCGCTTACTGGAAGAGCTGGAGATTTGCCATGCCTGTCAAACACTGATGGTACTTTTTGCTGTGTGCACGCCGCAGATTTTGCAGTGCATTCACTCTTTGTCTGATGGAAGTGAAAGTAGTGGTAAAATGTGCCAACTGGTGTGTCGACTATTTGCTACAAAGCAAAGGCTCAGTTTCCTTTTCCCCACCACAACCTAATTTTTAATATACCGTCATTTGCTCCTGCTGTTTAGATGAAAAAGCCCAGTTGCTTATGTGACTCTTATTAAAACCGTAGGAAGGTATAATTAACCTCTTCCAACTACATGTCAGCACCTACGAAAAGCTCCTTATAGAAACTGAAAGGCCTTAGTACATCTGGACCTAACAATTGATTTATGACACAGTTTTTGAATAGGAAATCTGTACATGAAACTATACACTGGAAGAAAGTTTGGTAACATTTTTTAGTTACCAGCCAAACTCACTTCAGATGTTGTAGCCTGAAGTGAAAGAAACTCTCAATCACAAGGCAGCACAAGCATGTTTGTCTCCAGAGGAGTCCCTACAGGGTGCGAGGCTTCAAACAGAGGCCTCCCTGTTCCTACCAACACAACCGGGGCTGTTTACAGTTGCCTTGGGGTCTCATTGCAAGGCCACTGCAAGCCTGTGTACACCCACAGTATGCAACAGTCATGCTTTGTTTCTTTTCTGATCTTAGCATACTAGTAGTTTGATTTGGGGAAATCAAACAGCCGTAACATGTTTGCATAAAGATTTGTATGTGGAGTAACTACTGTGCAGACTTAACTATGTTAGATTAAGTAAATTATGGTTAAACACAAGAAGTAATTGTAGAGAACCTGACTACAAACTGTGCAGACATGGTTCAGCATTGTGATAGTTTTTTTGTTTGTTTTATTTTAGATATGATACCGGCCAATAAATGACACCAGACTCAAAATAACCGTGTTTCCTTACGCCACGAGGATTTTTTATTTTTTTTTAACTTCGTTTTTATAGCCATTTCTACTTCCACAATTATAGACTGATCTGCAGACAGAAGAAATGCTCGGGTTTCCTTTGGAAAGTCTCTGTGGTTTGGATGGTGGAGTAACAGTGGAAGTGGCCTGGGTTTGACCACTGCTAAAGTCTGTGAAGCACACACCATAAAATATGCAAAAATATAGTTGAGTCCTTTGTGTCCACCTTTTTAGATCCTGATTTCCAAGTGAGTGCTTTTCCAGAAATCACAAATGGCTGGATTTCTACTGTCACTACATCTACTACCACCTCAAAGTAATCCTGAGTGGCTGACTGATTTGGTTACTTAATAAACAGCAGAGTGGACTTTCTATCTGTTGGTTAAACCACAGTTTGCACAAGCTTCTGTGCAGTTCTTTGCTCAGGCTCTAATTTAGCTCTACAGACAAGAATTTGATTGAAGTTGTCTTTGTTTGTGGGAAGTGTTCAGGGTAAAGAGGCAACAGGAAACTCTCCTCCCTTGAGTGTTGCACTTTGAGAGGAATATGGTGATATTGCACGAGGAGGCTGCATACTTTAAGTGGTTACTTCTATATATAAAGCTTGTTTGCCCTGCGGTTGTGTAGGTTTCATTTGGTTGCTCCGTTTTCCTCCCACAATTCAAGAATATGTAGGTCGTCTCTCTGTGTTGACCATGTGTGTAACTGACTGCATTCCCTGATTTCATGTGGTTTAAATTTTAATGACATTTTGACAAATTAAACTCAAGTCAAATGTTCAAGAATTCAAGTCAAGGTCAAGAATTTACTCTCACAGTCAAATGTTCTAAATATACGTACAGGGATCCTTGAAGGCCCTCAAGGACCCCTGAGGACCCAAACAAACATCTTCCTCCTTTTAGTTCCAGCAAATAATCGAACCAGTTGTCTGCTTAAACGTGCTCACGTGGACGTCTGCTGTGTCTACCAGCAAGAGGGGAAATGTTGACACCGAAAGGAAATGTGAAAGTTTGTCTCAGTTGTGATGGAGATCAAGAACTAGTGTGGTTACTTAATGCACATGCATGAGTCATTTCTGTAGTACCTTGGTTCTGGTAAATGTTGGTGGCGAACTAATCATAGCTGCCGTAAAAGACAGTTTCAGGCATATCTCGTTCAATTTCCCCACCCACATTTTCTCAGCCAGACCAGAATGCGACCCAGATACGATTTTCGTTTTTGTGCATTTCGACTACAGCCGTCCCATTTCAGTGGCATTCTTGTCCAGGTTGAGTGCAATAATGGGATAAGTTTCAGTAAGGAGGTCAAGGGTTTATGCCTCAGGACCCTAGTAATCAGTGTAGTAGATATTGTGGTTATAGACTAGCAATATAATGTGGGTAAAAGTTGTCTGTACGCTCTGTTGGCTCATCTGCTTCCTGTTGTGGTGATGCGTAAGTTAGGTGGGGTTTTGAGGTGATTTAGGCAACAATCTGAACGTCGTTTAGTCTGAGTGCAGAGTCGCACAAGCTTCAATCTGCTTACAAGCAGTCCCAGTCAGCCCAGAGCGACATACCGATTCTTCTGTTTTCCTGCACCTGCATCCAGGGCAAATAAGCAAACAAATCCTATAGTGAGGTCTTCAGTGATTAGGTGTGACTACTACGCAGTAGTTTGTCCACCAGGAAAAAAAAAAAGAAACCTTATCCTCCCTGTTGAATTCTTTAACAGCAGAAAATCCCGCTGAACGTGTTAAGACCGAAGCCCTGAATTACTGGCAGAAGAAGAAATAATCACTCGAAATTGATTCTCTTAATTGTTAGCATCAATTGTATCCACTTGAAGATCTCCAAGAAACCCACCAATATGCAGTGAAGGATATCTATCACTGAATTGGACTCTCGGTTATCTGTTCTACACGTGCGTCAGTTCCAAGTTGTAGTCAGTCTTTTAAGACACACTCTTTGGAATATCGTGAGAGTCAAAAGAAGCACCAGAAACAATGTCTTACTGGCATTTTTGATGTTCTAAATAATGTTTCAACATTGAATTTTTAACTGACAGTTAACTCAGTCTGCATTTAAACCAACTTTATCTGCTTTATCCTAACCTGACCAGATACTTGATTCTGCCTTCTCACCACAGACTCTTGCCTTCTCCCTGACTCTGCCAGATGTACGAATAATTCATGACTGAACATGTGAACTGAAACAACTTCTCTGTTTCAACATCATATGATTGATGAATGATTAGCCTTCATTTGGTTTTTTTCCAAACTTTGACACTTTGGGCCAGGACTGATGGAGTAATAATGGGGATATCACTCTGGTGTTATTACAGTACAAACATTCTCTGTGAGGTGAGTTTCGACCCCCCACACTGCATTTCCTCCTTTGAGGATTTCACCTCCTTCCCCAGTTATTTCCTGTTTTTCACCTTCCTCTCCTCTCCGCATTCTGCAGTTCTGGCAGGTATTTTATTTTATTTCATTTGTAACCCAACAGAGGGCGCTCTTGCCACTGCTTTCAGAGTCAGGAGGAGGAATGTGAGGCAGTGGCACAGTGATGTCATTTAGCAGCAAGGCAGGGCTGCGCTGGAGGGAGGCGCCCAGAGGTGAGGGCGGTGGGTGATTCCTCACACGCTTCTCCTTCCCGATGTGAGATGTCACAGATGATCCCTGAATTTGACCTTTCATTCATTAAGTCTTGCCACCGTTAAACTACAACATGGCTGTGCCCTCTGTCGTGCGTCGTTGGTTCGGTTTTTGCTAGTAAATGTGATGGGTCACTGTGGTTATTTTCCATATGTGGCCAAGCTTCTGTTTTGGAGTCGTGGCAGCCGGCAAGAGACACTCGCAGCAAACCAGTCGGCTGCTAGCAGACACCAGCTTTGTGTGTGTGTGTGTGTGTGTGTCAGTGAGAGAAAAGTGCTGACTCTACTTGACATACGGGCTGTTTTTTTTTTTTTTTTTTTTTTTTTTTTTATTGTATTTTAAAGCGTTGACTTTAAGGGAGAGCTGACTCCCAGAGTCCCACAGCAGTCCACACTTCCTGTCTACCACCCTGCCGCTGACACACATACAGTGGTGTTAGTTACACTTGCATAAGCTCAGCGGAGGTTCAGAAATGTATATCACATCAGGTCCCTCCCTCCTCATCTCTTGTGAATTTTCTTTTCATCATCTCATCTCCATTTATCTGCTGTGGTTCTTTGCTCCTTCTCTTTTCTCACCATCAGTCTGCCTCTTCTTGTCTTCACCTTTCTATTTTTGTTTTTTTTTTCTTTTGTCTGTATTTAATTTCCCTCCGCCTCCATATTTGTGTTTTTTTTTTTTGCTGTTTTCTGCCTTTGTCCTCCTTCCCTTTATCACTCTGTCAGCCTCTCTGTCTACCCCTCTCTCTCCATCTTTTCTCACTATCTCCCTCTCATCAGTCACTTCAAAAGGCTGCTGTTGGAAGTCGGACTAAGACAGGAAGCAGCAGACAGAGAAAGATAGATGGGAAATAGAAGGTCGAGAGTTTTTTCAGGGCAAAATGAGACCCTGACAAATTGAAAACACCCTGGAAGCTTGTAGACTTTGATACATGCAAAATGTACGCGTAGGTTTACATGACCATAAAAAGACACGCACATCATCATGTGTCTTCATTCCAGTGGAAAGTTCTGTATTCATTATGCATGGATTACCATGTTAAATTTATGTTTGATTTGCCAGTGGTACATCTGGTGCTCCAGCAGAACTGCCTCTCAGCATCTTGTTTCTTTCTCGCTGGTTTGTTTTTGAGTCGTGGTTTGTGATGGATGTTGTTAATGTGGAAGCAGCAGGAGGCTTGAACAAAGATGGCGGCACACAGCGTCATTTATCACCAGTGTCACTTATCATGAGTATAACTAGTCCTTTTTTGAACTGAAAAATACTGCTGTTTATGGAAGTACTGTTGTATCTTAGCTTATTAGTGCTCTCTATGCAAAAGCGATATCTTGTTTGGGAAAATGGCTCATTTAACACCTGTTTGACTTCCAAGGAGTGACATTTGCTTGACGTTGGATGTAGGTCCCGCTTGTGGTGTTTCTCACCATGCCATGTCATCCCCGCAGGGCTTCTTGATTGGTGCACGACCAGAAAATGCGTGCGAGCCCATCGAACCCCCTCCGAGGGACAACTTGACGGGCGCCTTCATCGTCCTCATCAAACGCTTCGACTGCAACTTTGACGTCAAGGTACAGCGTTTACACATGCGTGATTGTTAGAGATGTCTGTCCTTCCTAACTAAACCCCACCACACTCATAATCAACCGCAAACATGTACTTTTCATCTAAACGTGACTGCTTTATATTGAAGGGTAGTATAATCGCTGTTATTCTGATATCTGAGCAGGGCACTGACTGCCTGCCCAAAACTATGAGCAGCAGTGTTGGTACACTGAATTATGACCCTTTTTTTGGTTCACTTGTATTTTGCTAACAGGCCTCCAGTGCTCGTTTAGTGGAAGCGCTGTTTTACTGCATAGCAATACCTGCAAGTAATTGGAAAAAAAAAAAATCTTTTACTTCAGCAGCTGTTAATTTATCAAGGGCAAGCTGCCAGAACTGTAACAGTGTGTGCGAGGCCTCACGCTGCATTTATATCAGGAGGTGTTGTTTCAGAGTTGATTTCACTGAAGCTGTTAGATCATCTGGTGGGCACAGGAAAACAGGAAGCAGCAATTTCCTGAAATATGATTTCCTGCATGATCATCTATCCCACTCTACTGCTGCTGGTTTGTGTGTGTGTGTGTGTGTGTGTGTGTGTGTGTGAGATGCTGGACCTGGGGAGTAAAAAAAAGTCCACTTTGCCTCTTGTGTTGCTGAAGCTGTGAGTCAAGTGAGGCATCAGGTCATGTGCAGTGCAGAGAGGGTGTGTGTGTGTGTGTGTGTGTGTGTGTGTGTTGCCTACTTCAGCACCTAAAGAGGAGTAGAAAGACAAAGGAGAAATGGAACAGAGTAAGAAAACATTGTCTGCATAACTGACCTGCTAACCTCAGTTAAAGCCCGACTAGTCGATGCGAAGACGCTCACACTGGCTGTAATATTTTTTAAGGATGTTTGAGACCTTGATGACACAGTTCCTGTTACTGAATTCAAAGACATTTCCTGTTGAGACTTTTTTTTTTTTCAGAACCAGCGGACATCCCGAATTGTTTGCAGATACTTCAGCAGTGATCACATTGCCTATCCGCTGTGATGAGGAAAAACTTCAAACTTGTGGTCGAAACACTTGATAAACTTGGCAATAGAGCATGTGAACTATGAGTTTTATTATTAATGCACCCTCTGCTGATTCCCAAGGAGGATTTGTGCCAGAAGTGAAATGATTCAGAATGAATTATTTGAATCAGCTGAGTTATTTTCCCCACTCTTTTGCTTTGGTCTTTTTTTTGTTTTTTTTTAAAATCACTTTTGCACTAGAGGCAACAACAAAAAAAAAAAGTTGTCGCAAAATGCATCTTAAATCTTGTGGATTCGACCCTGTGTTAAGCAGAAGAAACAATAGAAAGGGGTGAAGAGAAGGGAGGAGATGGGGGGAGAACAGAGAGCCAGGGTTGTGAGAGGGGAGAGCAGGGATGAGTAATGGGGTGAAAGGGAGGAAAGCATGCAGCCTCTTGGCATCTTTCTCTCTCTGCCTCTCCGTCCGTTCCTCTTATACTTTTTCAGCCATGCCTTTTCCCATCTTGGTTGTTCATTCACTCTCACATTTCCTGGCTATCTGTCTTTGTTATTTTTTTCAGTGTATTTTTCCCTCTGTTCCTTTTTGCTTTTCTTTTTTCCCCTCCTCTACTCTGTTGTAAGTCAGAACCAGCCATAGGGCCTTATAAGGTCTTACTGCATCACACACAGGCTTAAACACACACACACACACGCACACACACTTTTGTAGAAGCATGTTGACAGACAGAGCAGTGAGGTGTTCCCTTTGCTGGAGTGTAACCAGACTCCGTTCCACATAGCTATGGGTCTGACGCACCGTGTATGCTCACTGAAGTGCACTGAAACGTGTCGGATTTGTCATTTAACCTCCTGCAAGCGTCACAGGAGCAACTTTGATTTGTTGAAGTTCACTTTCTTTTTTTTTCTTTTTTTTCTTTTTTTTTTTGTTGCTGAGATCTGGTGGCATTTTTAGTGTAACCTTGCAGCACATTAATGCCATAATGCATTTCTCACCAGCAAGTACTGGACTTTTGAAGTAAGTTTTGACATTCAGGCCTAATTGATTATTTGTTTCAGTCAGCTGTCTAAAATGGAAGGAATCTCTAGTCTGCTGGTCCGTCTGTCCTGACTATACAACTGTTCATGTGATCAACTTCACACTTGGTGGGTGTGGTGCTGAGGACCCCAAGAACGTGCACTGCTGAGTGTGAAGTAGTCTGGATCAGCGGTTGTCGAGAAAGCTGCCGGCAGCAACACCCAAGACCAAGCAGTCGGTCAATTTTGAACAGGCAGTGTACTAGTCAAGTAAAAATACCAAACTGCATTTTTAGAGAGGGGAAAAATGTTTACGTTTATCATATGCTCACACATTGAAAATTTTACTTTTTTGTGCATTTTTCATTATTCCCTCCAGCGCTGCTGAGTTATGTGCAGTCGAAGTTTCTCACATCCTTCTGCTTACAGCAAACATTTGGATGATATTTCCTTGAAGCCCTTATTGCTCCTCCTTTTTTTACTTTTTCTCTGTGTTTGTTTGCCAGCATGATAACTCAGGAACAGAAGGGGAGATTTCACATTTGGTCAGATATACTTGGGTGTCCACCTTGAAATGTCAAAAGCCCTCTTCACTGAATCCTTGTATTTCCTGTCAGTATTTCTGGTACTATCAAAATAAAAGCAAAAGCGCACCCCAAAATAATTATCTCTCACAGCTCTCAGAATAAATCCATGTGTTTGCTGGCTAGATTTAAACTTCTCCTCAGCACACATAAAGATGAAAACTAGTTTTAAAAGGCACACTTTGATTGGTTAGATTTGACAGTCAGCTTTAAACTAGTCAAACTGTGTTATCTCTTTCCTATCTCTCTTCACGCACTTGCTTGTCAGTTTCCTTTATATTTGCACACACGCGCGCACACACACACACACCCACAGACAGACACACACACACACAGAGTCTGTCTGAGGTCTGGCTATGCTGTCTAACTTCTGTCTGATGCTGAAACACACATATATACAGTTTGCGCTCTCTCTCTCTGTCTCTCTCTCTCTCTCTCTCTCTCTCTCTCTATCTCTCTATCATACACACTCAACTTGCATATCAGTCATTCTCCTAGTTGTCCTTTTGTTGCGCTGTTGTCCTGTTGTCTTTCTCTCACCCTCTGTCTCTCTCTCACACACACATACACACACACACACACATAGACTCAGGCATATACTCCCTCCCTCCCGCCCTCTTAGCTGAGCTCAATTCCCTCCAGAAGCTGCAGGGAAACAAAGGCATAATAGATTCCATCTTGACTGAGATGAGGCACTCGTGTGTGTGTGTGTGTGTGTGTGTGTGGTGCAGGGGTGTCACCTCCCAACGTGCCCACTGTTTCATTCCATTGCCTCCCATCTTTCTCTGCCCCACTGCAACCTTCTGCTATAGCATATAGCCATTAGCATCCAGTGAGCAACAGCACAGTTTTAATGGATCCGTGGTCGTAATGGGCAATAAAATGGACACTCACCCACTTAACTCTCCGTCAAGGGTTAGCTCCTCCACCCGTGGAGTGTGAGTGTGTGAGGAAGAGTGTAAGAGTGTGTGTGTGTGTGTGTTGCAATATGACATGACAGAGAGGAGGTCGAATGTCCAGAGAGAGTGTATGAGATGGGGAGGGGTGAAGGGGATCAAGTGAAGGAGTGTTAATAGGCACATTCGCTCTTTTTGTGTGTGTGTGTGTGTGTGTGTGTGTGTGAGAGAGAGAGAGAGAGAGAGAGAGGAAAGCATTCCTCCATGGCTGTTCCTTTCAGAAAATAAATCTCCAGAGAGGCTGGGTTTGCACTTCCTGTACGCTTGGATTCTTTGAGGTGGGGGGTGGGGGGGTCATTGGTGACCTTTCTGACCTTTCTGAGAGGGGACGGGGGTGAACAGGAAACTCAATACCCTTTTCCTCCTCCCTCCCCCCCATGAACAACCACTGTGCCTCCCTTCATTCTTTGGACGATCCTTTGCACACTGTCTGTCTGTCTGTCCCACACACACACACAGACAGACACATAGAGACGGACACACAGACAGACAGCTGGTCTATATACATGAAGACATAATGTCCTAGTTATGTAACTGTATGTGCTCAGATATGTAGAGCCCTGTTGGACCACGTTGTTCCCCTTTTTCTTCTCTTTCTCTTATTTGCTGTCTTTCACTCATTCAGTCTCGCTCTGCTGCCCTCTACCCGCCATTGCTCTCAGTTTTTATTTGAGTTCCCTCTTTTCTTCCCACTAGTTTCATTGACTAAACTGTGGATGTCTACCGAATTAAACAGGAGCAACTTGTGATCTTCAGACTCTTGACTTTGACTTGAAAGATTTAGCATCGTTGACTTTTTGGAATCAAGTTACTGGGGGAATCATGTCAGCCCTGAGTGATGGTAAATGTTAAAACATAGTGTAACAGTTACACGAATGAGATGGGTTAGCCTCCACGTGGAACACAACAAGATGCTCTGCAGTATGCCAGTAAAGGCAGGGAAGACCAAGATTATAAATATGGATCTAAGCCGGATTTAAAAAGCTTTAAAAATTCACCTTTGCAAATTTTTAATGAAGAAGCGGAAAAGCTTGTAAAGTTTGTTAGACTTCAAGTATACACACACACAGTGCTTTTGGCTTATGTTTGAATGTTAACACAACTTTTGCATGTGTACTTGAAAAACTTTTTTTTTTTTTTCCCTTTTGGCCCAATGGGAGTAGCAGAAATAATTTGCGAACATAACATTAACATATCCTCACCTTTTAAGTTAATATGGCAGAAATGTTAGTAAACAGCTGCATATTTTGCAGCAACATTATCATTCATTTGGAGTCCTGTTTGCATTCACCTGGTGAATATCCAGTACTCACTGTATTTTTAGCTCTTTGTTTATTCTCTACCAGTGCCTGAGGGAAATATCTGGCTCTCCAGCTGCTAAATACAGCTGTGACAGCATGGATTTTTTTTTTTTTCTTCTTCTGCAGTGTCCCCAAGCAATTGTGTCCCAAACAGTAGAGGCGGTTGTCCCACCGCCTGGTTTACAAGGCGTTTAGTGGACTTCGCTGACAGTCTTCGCCAGAGCGAAGATCGTTGGAGCAGTCACGCTGGAGTCACGGCGTTGTGCTGAACTCTCTTTCTATCAGCCTGCTCCACTTCCAGCACAGTAAATTTTTAACCAGAGCGTTGAAGATGGTGGCCAGATAGCTACACATTGAGCTGGAGCTTGCTATGAGACCAACAGAAGCAGCAGATTGTGTTGATGACTCTCTGTGGGCTCATCACTGTGAGTCACAGTGTCATGAAACATTGTTTTGGTAAAACCACTGATCGTAGCTGCTTTTAAGGTACATAAATAAATGTAGGAATCTTTTGTACTTTGTGTTGCTAGTGACCAGAGCACAGGGTAAAACCACCCAGTGGCTGTTGAGATGACAGCGTTTTGTCTGGTGGAAAACTTCCCAAATGTGACTTAGGTCATACTAGAAAAAGGACAGATCGGACTTAATGTCCAGTCGGGTATAAATACCTTTTGTCCTGTCAGGAAGTAGTGAACTTTATGTGACAGGGCAGAGATCAGCCATCGTACACTAAACAATTCTCTCATTCACAAACCGTGATGCTGTGGAGTCATGATATAGACGTGAGTGTTAGTGTTAACTACTCCAGACCAATATAACTTCATCAAACAGAGAGCGCTGACAAGTTTATTATTCAACTATAAAATGTTCCCCTCAATACACATCCGTTCCAAATAAAAGTCTCTGACTGCCTGTCTGTATGTCTGTATGTATTTTATTTTCTCGAATTGCTCATCCAAACTCAAATGAGCCCCTGCAGTTCTGACCCAACACTTCCAGACCGGTTAGGCACACGCATGAACAAGTTTAAACAACAGTTGGTGACTACTTAGAAGAGCTTAAGAAGCTAACATTAGCTAGCAACCGTCAGTGAATAAGGTAAGCTTATTCTAACCTGGTGACCGACTATGAATAGGAATAGCTGGCTAGCTTCAGCGTGGAATGATACAACAGCAATGATTTCATCCATACACTGTTATGTCTAGATGAAAAGCCTCTTAGAATTGATTTCAATAGCAGGGCTTTTCTGCTATTGTTAGTCTATAATCACATTATTATTATTATTACTATATTTTTTTGTGTCTTGTGTATTTTGGCATTTTTAATGCATAAAGTGATTGCGCATCCCCCTTTTTATGGGTTTAATGTGTCTTTGGTCTACATTAAGTCAAATAAATGACATTTAACAAAAAAGCAGAAATAACAATAATAATAATTATTATTATTAATTCAGGTGTGGCTTTTGTTTTGTGGCTCAATAGACTGTCCAAAACTGCTGCTGTCTTAGTATTTAGGCAGGTTTGCTCATCCATGTTGTAACCTTTAGCAATTTGTGTAATTTCTCTAATTTTCCGTTTGGCACAAATGAAGGGATTCAGTGAAGAAGAAAAATAATGGTGGAAAAGACTGAGGTTAAAGTCCCTCTGCTTTAGGTGCGGTTGTGCTGGGATCTTTCTCCTTCAGTAGATTACCAACAGATCAAACAAGTCTGAATAGATCTTTGAAGAGTTGGGAGGGTTGTCAGGGGCATTATTTTGTCAGCAGCGGTATAACCAGCCCAGTCAGCTTCTGAATAAAATCGTCTCATGCCAGTTTGCTTTTTACCAGCCGCAGCCTGAGCTGGTCAGCGTTTGTTCTATTGGCTGGTAATTTCCCATCTAACCTTGCTTCCCGCCTCTTGCTTTACAGTAAGTGCATTTCATTGTGTGGTCTGTTTGTGCTACGGTGACCTCACAGCCCCGAGCTATACACACACACACACACACACTTGGAGGCCTCGGTCTTTATTCAAACAATGATCTAGCTTCCTGCACACGCTCACTCAGTCTCATGACAGGGTATGACTGCGGCTGACTGGATGTATGACTAGCTCGAGTGTGTGTGTGTGTTTCTGTGTGTGAGAGGCAAGGGGAGGGGGGCAATATCCATATCTGATGTGGCCGTGTCATTTTCTCTGTGCTCTTATTATGTCTTTTGCAGTTTGCTGTGGCAGCACACACACATGCATGCACAAAGCTCACAAACTGTATATGGCATACGCACACAACACACAGCTGGCACAAGTGCTGTTCTTGGCCATCGTTTTAAAATGTTTCTCCAGGTATTTGAGGACAAATGTTTCCCTCTTGTTTAGGCTTCTTTTAAAATCACAAGAACACACACACACACGCCCTCATACAAACAAAACTGATACGGCCACATACGTTGGAAGTGAGTAAGGATTTATTTGTATAGCACTTCCTTGAACCGGAGTCACAGAGTGCTTCACTGTTCACCGGCAGAAGATTTGGTCCAAAGCAACATGCAAAAAGGCAATAAAAAAAAAACAAAACATCTGAATAAACATTTAAATCAAAGGTGAGCTAAAATTGAGACAAGGGAGCTTCATTAAAATGTGTTATATTCATCTCTTCAACACCTTTGGTGTTATGTATATGTGTATGATATCACGCAGAAATGAGCTTCATGAATTGCAGCACTGTTGTGTTATCAGCGTACGTAGCCTCTCCCTGCAGTTTGCAGTTTTATTGAACTCTTTATCTAATCAGCAGTCTGGACCTTGAAACTAAAACTCGACTCTGCTCTGCGTAGCATTCCTCCGAAACACTGAGGAGCGAGACAGGAGGGTGAGATGAAGGAGGCGGGCGGGGGGGGGGGATCTATGAGAAAAAGGGGAGGGAGGGAGAGAATACAGGCTGGGCACATTTCTGGAGAAGTTGGCAGTCGGGGTAATATAACAAGGGTAATGAGGGCAGAGAGAACACAGAAGGAGGAGGTTAAATTTAGAGAAGAGGAAGAGGTAAGGAAGGGGAAGGGAACGGAGGGGAGCTGAGAGGAGAGGAAAAGATGTGGGGAGAAATCAAACAAGAGCGGTGGGAGGAGAAAGCTTGTGGAGAGGAAGAGAGAAGGGGCATGAGGGAGAAGGTAGGAGGAGAAATTAGTGGCTATGGGAGTAGGTAAAATAAATGGGAGACAGAAGGGGAGCGAGAGAGACGGTTAAGGGAGGAGGAGAGAGGAGGAAATGAGGACCTGATTGGGAGCTGCTGTCCAAACAGCAGAGGAGCAGAACGTGGCTTAGCTGTATCTGATAGAGTTTAGAGAAATTTGAACCCCTTCTCCAGACCCCCCCAAGGACTTAGAACGGGTATTTTTTGGCAGTATAGATAAAATTGACTTGGCTTTTTAGTTCAGGTCTGAAAATGAGATGAGGAAGAGGAGGAGGGAAAGAGATGAGGAGGAGGAGTGAAGGGATGGACGTGGGGGAAAGTTGCAGGTGGAGAGGAAGGACGAGGAGGAGGAGAGAGGATGAATTATTATAAATTTTAGAGGAAAACGTAGGATATCCGGGTCGAGCTGACCAGGCCCTAATACACATAGACATAGTGCACTCACCTGAGCGTTTGGGTTCACCATGTTCGTATTATTTCCACTACAGGAGCCAATTCAGTAGAAGCTTTTTCAAGTTTGGAGGTCCTTAATTACAGCTTCCGAAATGAAGTTCATTGGCATTCTTATTACGCTTAGAACATCAGCTGTTATGTCTCATCATTTAAGTTGACAAAACCACACTTTGCTAAATATTCACTTGCGTTTGATCTGAAACGCTTGTCGTGTGAGGAAGGTGCGCTGCGCTGCTCACACTCATTTACACAAAGCCGAGGTCAAGTCTGCTCTGCGCAAATGCAAATGCAGACCAGTGGCTGCAGCGAGCTCCACGCTGGTTGTTTATACTGCCTGAACTTCACAGGACAGCAGGGTGGTGGAAAGAATGGATGGGGAAACAGACAGAGGAGGATGGAAAACTGTGTGTGTGCGTGTGTGTGTGTGTCTGTGTGTGTGTGTGTGTGTGTGTGTGTGCGCAGAGGACAGTCACTGTGTTTAAGCTGCAGCATCGCATGAGGAGACTGCTGTATTGGCTGGAGACACACACATGAGAGAAGATGCAGTAATTATTGACACACACACTCACAGAGTGCAGCAATAACTAGCGGTGCTATCAGCAGTCTCTGTCCACACCACCAGTCTTACAGACACTAGAGTGGAAAGGCAGATGTAAGATATGTGAACAAGCATAATTCATGTGAAAAGCAGTCATTTTTTTCATATCTGTAGAGAGTTGACGCCAATAAATTGTTTTTTAACTAACTGATATATTGCGCTCACGAACAACAGCTTTGAGGTGCTTGTCCTGCTCTTTTTTTGGGGGGGGGGATCCAAACAGTTGAGTCCAGCACCAGTGAGTCAGGAAGGTCAATGTGGCACCATTTACACACCTGCAGTCAACTGTGACCAATGGCAGTCAGGTCTTTCACACGCAAATACGTGCACGCACAGACATCACTAGGGCAGTGACCTGTAGGGGAAAAACTGCTTTGAAATCTCTCTCCCCCCAATCCCCCCACCCCATTTTATAGTTGAGTGGAAACATTTCTTTTTCTGACCAACACTTTCCTTCAGATATTCACAGGAAACCTCGGCGTGCTTCAGTTCAGAATCGGAGAAATCATTTTCCTGATCAGGGTTTTCCGCAGTGTTGGACTTTGGAGGAGCTCCGCTTTACCTGAAATACCGAGCGCCTCTGCTATTGTCAGAAGGAATGACTACATTTTTCTGAAATTTAATGTTGGCAGTGGTTACCACCTGCAGATATCCTGCAGATTTTTGTTTCCTTTTCAATCCACCACTTTTAGCTTTCTTTAAACTTGTAGTAGTCTGCAGCTAAGTCAGTGAAACAGTATTAATTTATTTATCACAAAAAAATCTCAGTCTATATGTATTTGATGCAAATATTTGTTGTAGTTTAAGGCGTTTATGTCACATTGCATTTCTAACCCCCCGGCCCCCGACAAAAAGCTTCTGGAGCTTGTTAAGGTCACACACAGTGCCCCCAAATACAACAGAGTCCAGTCTGCCTTTTAAAAATCCATAATTGGTCAACTTCATGAATAAAACATCCAGGGTCTGTGCTGCAGACCAAGTCAAAATTTGGTCAGCACACCACAGGGTGCCGTGGTGGGAAAACAAGCATCGGATGCTTATTATGCTTCCACTTTGTTTTAAATCCAAGGCCTGATGGTGCGCTGGGGGCGGAGGAGGAGGACAAAATATTGTGGCCTTTGGAGGCAGAAAAGGAGAGAGCGGAGCTGGAAGTTTCTGCAGCCAAGTCAAAGCTGTCTCATGACGACTAAAGATTTAACGATGCCCTTGTGAAAGACTCTTATTCAGTTTTTGCAGCGTATAGCTCCACTGTAGCGGCAGATATACGGCAGTTGCCGTGCGCGTAAAGGTGAAACTCTGACAAAAGAGTGAGTTTAATGTTGCTTTGTTGAAATAAAGCGATAAGAGAAAGATGTTTTACCACCATAATGAAGTTGGGGGTGCGCAGTGCGATATGATGCTGAAGGAGAACGGTAGGATTGTTATGTTTGGTCCCACGGGGATAACAGCAATTAAGTGGTTTAACGAAGGCTGTTGAATTGACGTGGATGCCGGCGTTACAGCTCAGCACGATGGTCGGCAGCTGGCAGAAGGGCATGGCGATGCATTCTTGATGTTTCTTGTGTCTTGTTGTGTTGACACTTGCTTTCTATTGATTTTTGTGTTTGTGTGTATGTCTTGAGGTTTCGCATCTCATTACTCTCTTTTCTCCTTCTCTTTTTTTTCCCTGCCTCTCCGTCTCTTGTTTTTCTCCCTCTCTTCAGGCTTTCAGGAATGCGTTGAATGTCCTTATCTTTGCCCATGCAAACACAAGGGTGAACCAGCAGCAGAGGGTGAATTCCTGTACAGATCCCAGGCCGACAGACCACACCACGCGCTGGTATCTAGACAGCCTACGGCCAAAACGGCTCTTTAATCCTACTGTAAAATCTCCCTGAAAAGACACTGAGCTAAACTGTAGAGCAGCCAGCCTATTGAGAGTTAACACCAGACCGTGTTGCAGACTTTTTTGTGCGCTGTCCAATGTCAGCGCCAAGATTAGATTGTTTTTCGAGCTAAACAGAGTCTCGAAAACAGTATCGACTTGTGCTGCAAGGCAACATCGTAACGGCAGGGCGATCGTCATGATTAAAGATAACATAGTTGCTGCTGTGATAAGTTTGTAGTGTTGTGAAATCCACCATGCAGGTGCTGATAGGAAGTTATCTGCGGGAAACTCAGCTCTGACAGCCTGCAGCAGTCAGCCTCTCTACTGGAATTACTGACTTAGAGGGAAAGTAATTGCTCAAAAATTAAAAACATTTTATGGTTAATTTGATCAATTCCTTTCCATTTCCTAATTACACTGAGTTGGATGGTCACTTACAGATTTATATGCAAGGTGTTTATTACTTTGAGTTTAATGTTAAGTGATCCGGACTTATTTATTACTTTGACCTAGATGTTCAGTTCTTCATTTCCACCAGTGCCAGCTTTTATAGGACTATTAACCGGCTGTCAGCTTTTTCCTGCCACAAACTGTTGTTGTTATATCGGCCTTTGAAATTTCATTCGACCTCTAAATCCAGTTATGCTCTTATATGCTTGGATTTTATGGGCAGTTTTTATTCTTTTTATTTTGTCGTATCCCATAATGGAATTTTGTGTTCTCTTTGCTGATTGATTAGCTCATGTAGTCGCTATCAGGTAGAGATACAAAGAACAAAAAGCAAGACGAAGAAGAAGAAGAAAGCAAGCAGTCAAACACCAGGCTGTTATTTTTATAATTTATTTTTGCCGTCACAATAAAGACAAATTAATGATGTGTTACCATCACAGCCTTGTCAGACAAGACAGAAATCTTCCTCCAACTTGCTTGTCTTACGTTCCTCCAAAAAACAAACAAACAAAAAAAAAAAAAAAAGCATTTCGCGTGCGTGTTACTTACCCTGACGAGCCTGCCTCTGCGGACGCACACAGCGGCCATTGATACCTCCACACAATACACCCTCACAAGAAAACACATGGGATAGCAATGCTGCTGTGGCTGCCATACACGCTGCCTCATGTATGCCTGTGCATAAAATTACAATGACAAGGAAGAGAAAAAAAAAAGACAGTGCTGTCCTGCTGTTAGCATCCAGGCAGGCCACAATGCACACACACACACACTCTGTTCACCCCTCACAGACCTCCTTGCATCACAGCAGAGTACAGTGCTGGTGTAAAGAGGCCTGGCTGAGCTAACACACTGCACTCACACAACCACTGATGGTTCAGGTTGGTGTAAGCGACCCTCCTTTATTATTTAACAGAGCTTATGACTTTCAGATCTTTCTGAGTGTGACCCAGGCTTAACTGATGTTTTTTTTTCCCGCATTTTGCTTCTCATCGTGGTCTCACTCTCACCGTCTGGCTTTGGGTGGAGTGTTGATTTACCACAGGAGGTTGGCACGTGCTCTGGCTAAAAATTAACATCAGCATTTAAAGGAAGGAGGAAGGTCACCCTTAATTCTCTTGCTTGTGTTAAATATTATTAATCTGTGATGTTCAGTGCTTTCTGGTTAGCTTTATTTGTGTGTCCACAACATTCATACCTGCTTCTAGTGCAGTCATGATATTCTACATTTTAACAGAAATGGCGACAAAATGGCGGCTCAAAAAAAGAAGCTTTTGAGCTTTGATTCTCAGGAGCCAACTGTGGTCTTCATTATTCTGACAATCGGAAAGAAAAATCTCTTCGGTTGCACAAAGCATGTCATAAAACATCGGTTTATGCTGTCGTAGCCTCGTTACAGACATCTGAAATGCTGTCCGTCAAAGTCTTGTGGTGCTCTCGTTGATTGGAGGAAGAGCCAAGTCAGTCACAGTTTTTCTAGTTGGGTTTAAGACTGAGGACGTTATTTTCCTTTTAGTACCAACCGATTGTTTTGGTTAACATGAGTGCAAAGTGAGTGATGAGGTGAAACAAAATGGCAGTTTGGTCTAATTATCAGGCTAATGTAATGCATGTTATAGCTTTTTGGTTTTTCTGTATCAAAACTTTGTTCTCTGGATAACCAAACTGAATCCATTAAATCAGTACAGTAGGATTTATTTTTGGTTTAAATTCGGCGACTTTGCGCTGTTAGAATATGATTTCCTCTGGCTGGCGGAGGAGGATCACTGCATTCATTCACATTATTTTTACGTAAGAGCTTGAGTGAAATTTACACAATCTGATGCAAATTATTTTTCCTCTCAGTTACAAAGGAAACAATCTGAAGCCTCTATATCCATCTGTGTAGGAACACATAATGATTCATTCCCGGATTACATTGTCACATCCTACTTCCTCCATCACATCTGCGGCAAGCGATCAGCCACAACAATGGGCGTACAGGATGCTGCTGTCAGAGCAGCAAAAACACCCTCCCAGGTGAAAGATCCTCATTACGTCATTTCCCCCCTGCATCCACGAGGCAGCACATGTGGCCCTGGGCTGCCGGGAGAGATCCCCGTCGAAATCCCTTTAGTTTCTTCAAGATATAACATCCTGAAAATGCAATCTGCCATGGAATTAAAGGTTTAAATGCAAATGGTGTACAATAACTGACTGCAGTAGTCCTTGATCCACATTCACAAAATAAAAGATTTTGTAGGATGTTTTTCGGGGTTTTGGACGCTTGTTTTTCAGATTGTGGATTTCTGTTTCTTATTGCAGTCATGAATACCTAAAATCAGAGTATTATGGTCATTTACGCAGCCACACATTCACTGAATAAGATACATGTGGACCTCTCAGGATTTATCCTGCTTGTTTCTTGCAGGTGCAGCCTGCTGTCTTGATCCATTTATGCGATTGCATTTATAACACAACTGTCTTGCAAAATTGATTTGATTTGATCTCGTAATGTGACATTGAATCGATGTTTCTGGGTTTCCCGCTGAGAGAAAACTCAGAGCATTTTAAGTCACCGGCGCTTTTCACCACAACTTCGACAGTAATAATTGAGCCTCAAATTCAGTGTTTTTTTTTGTAAATTTGATAATGAAAAGTATGAAAAGAAAAAATAAATTGACTTTTAGAGGATAACAGCTACATACACACACACACATGCAGTAAACCGGTTACGCTCAGGTGAAAGCTGTGTTGATGCAGCAGCGAGAGGCTTAACCTTTTCCGGAAGAGATATGATTAATTATTGTGTGCTCGGTGGCGTGTTTATACAACAGTTTAAACGCATTTAACGCACACACACAAGCACACGTAGACGCGCTCATGACTGTCCAGCTGAAAAGAAGAAAGCGTGTGCCGCAACAACATGGCTTCCAGACAAAAATGAAACTCTTTGGGCGTGACGCCAGCTTCCGGTCCTGATTTTTAAATTTTGGTGGTGACAGTTGCATTTGGATGACAGTTGATGCCTTAAATTATTCCCATCTTGTCATGATCAAAGCAGGTGTGAGATAAAGCCACATGTGAGGTGTTTTTTTGTTTGTTTGTTTTTAATTAATATTGTGCAGCGGTGGACCTGCAGCTCTGTCAGCTTAGATGAGCAGTCAGTGTTTACCACGGGGAAGCGAGCTGTCTGGGTGTTAAATGCAAACATCTTGTCCCTTGCAAACACTTTCTGGGAAATGGGCCGTAAACATGTTGCCGAATGCCCCCGTGAATGCCCCCCCCCGGTCTTCCGTTATCTGTGGCGTCTGCCGTCCTCTCGTGCTGCTGTTGTTGTTATTATGATGCTGACAGGCTGAAACCTGTAATATTTACTGCCATTTTTTCAAGGTTTCTATCAGCAGTTGAGAGCATCCTCAAAGTTGTACATTTTTGAGGCTGATGTTGGTGAGCTGCTGGAAAGCTTTCCCTCCTGTTAACCACAACTGGTTTCTTGTTTTCTGTGTTTGTGTTTTGTTTGATGTGGTTTGGTGTGTCAGATAATTGAATTCAGATTTGGTCGCAACACCTCTATTATAATCGCGCGCACACAGACACATCACCTTCACTTGAGGCTGTTTTTAGTCTTACAGTCTTAGTGTTAGCCTGCTTTATGCTCGCCAGGTGTTCGCACCAAAGAGGATCCAGTTGTGAATCAGGGCATGAATGTTTTTGTCTCCCCGCAGGTCCTCAATGCCCAGAAAGCCGGGTACAAGGCAGCCATTGTTCACAATGTGGACTCCGATGACTTAATCAGCATGGGATCCAATGATCGTAAGTTAGCACCACAACCACCTCCTCTTCCTCGCACATCAGCCCGTACGCATTTAGCATCTAACACCAGCTGCCTGGTTATTATTTGTCTCTGCTAAGAGACGATGTGCCTTTTCTCTTTGTCCCAGAGGCAAAGTAGTGCACTTTTCTAGTCAAAAGTCTGTAGACGTGATGCCCTGTAGCATCATAGCACTCCATTTGCCCCTGCTTTAGCCCACCTTTGTGATATGATAGTGTCTGCTATCCTCACTTGAGGGGGTGCGGCACAGTCATCAATTATGTTGCCCTGCTTTGTGTTTTTCAAGAGAAGCAGATCTCACAAGCTGTTTTACACACTTGGTAATCTCTGCAAACAGATCCTGCGTGCTAGATTGCCGTCAGACGATAGCTGGTGGGTTCTGAGATTGCACACTCGGTCACTAGACGTGTCAGTAAGCTTCGACTCTGACCAATGGACGAACAGCGTCTGATCCCTCCTCACCCCTCTTTGAGGAAGGTCATACTGAAATTAACTGACATGGCCGAGTAAAGCTGTGAAGTTTGAGCAGGCTAAAATCTGTTAATGTACCCACGTAGCTGGACATGAATGGCGTTGTTAGTTTGGAGGGACGTGGACTTTGCCGACAGACCAAACATAAATAAACTCTGTGTTACTGCCAGGTGTTTGTGGCCAGTGAGCTTTGAAACACTAATAATTAATCTGCCTGTTACATACAGATTCATTGTTTGGTAGGAAACACGTCTCAAGTTGACATTTTCAGATGACTTGTTTTGATCGACCAACAGTCTCAAACTCAAAAATATTATTTTTAATGACAGAAAAGACCAAGAACACTTGCAAATACTCGCATTTGTGAAGCTCGAATCAGTGTTTTTCTTTCTGAGTTTTGGGCATTTTATCTTAGAAAACCTATTAACTGTTATCAAACCAGTTGTAGATTAAGTCTGTCTGTCAGTTAATCCATTAATCAACTTATTGTTGCAGATTTCGTGTCATGATCTTCATTAGTGAATGCTACAAAAAGCAAGTCTTCTTTTTTTGCTTTTCTCTGATAGCAGGACACCATGTTTTCAAGGTCATTCGATGGAGCTGGACATTGATGCGCAGTCACATGATGTATTAATACAGCAGGTTCTTGTCTCTATTTTTAGTGGATGTTATGAAGCAGATAGATATTCCCTCTGTGTTCGTGAGCGAGGAGACTGCAAACTCTCTGAAAGAAGAGTACACGTATGACAAGGGGTAAGTCTAAACCCAAATCTCATCTTCCTGCCCGTTAATATCTAACTCCTTAGTCTGAGCTTTTCACCCCAATGTGAAGTTGTGGAGACAAGGCTGCTTTTTATTCTCCACTCAAAACTGTCTGGCCATTCTCTGAGTTTAATCTAATATTGTTGTAGAATAATAATAATAATGCCTGCAGCACGTGCCTGTAATATATCAAGGCAGAGGGGCCTGTCTTGTGATGTGTTGTCAGTGCAGCAGAGGTGGTAATGAAATGTCTCAACATGTCAGAAGAGCCCAGAGAGAATTGCAGCATTACAGCTTAAATCAGCTTGTGTGTGACTGTGTGTGTGTGTGTGTGTGTTCAGATACCATCCAAATAAACGAAAGTTAATCCCAAGTCTTTTGTAGAGGAATTTACACCAAACATGGTATTGGCAGAGTTTTGTCAGTGTGGACCAAACCAGCTGTCACATATTTGACGGGTGCAGTCTAGTTTACCCAGTGCACGATGCCATCTCTACAGTGTTGCAGCAAAAAGCGACTAGCGTAAGGAAACGCTGCTGTTATGCAGCCTCTGTTTAGGTCACATTCGGTGTGTTTGTACAGCAACGCCTGCCAGCACCTGACAGTGGCTGTGCTTGTTTTTCCAGGGGACACGTGGTCCTCATGCCAGACTTCAGCCTGCCACTGGAATACTACCTGATCCCCTTCCTCATCATCGTGGGAATCTGTCTCATCCTCATTGTTGTTTTCATGGTACGTTCAGTTAAAGACATTTTCATTTTAAATCAAAGCATTAGGGTCCCCTCAAGGAGCTACTGAGCACAGGCAGATGGTAATTTTATTTTACTTAAATATAGTTCTGTAACTTTAAACCAGAGTAGAAAATGCTGACTATTTCTGCCTTGCAATGCCGTTAACCACTCCTTTTAAAATTTCCACTCAGTTACTTCTGAAAAAGTAGAACATTTTGAGTCCAGATTGGCTCCTTGTCAGAGACCAGACTTAACACTGGAAGTAGTATTACAGTGTCTGGCATCCAGTTTGGGCTCAAAAAATCGCACTGCTAATGAAATGTGTTGCTTGGGTTATGGAAATCACAGTTCTTTTTCTTTTTTTTTTGTATTCAATACCTGAACGAGAAATGTGTTTGTGAGCTTGTCTGTTTTGCATTCCAGTTTTTAAAGATTTTGACATGTTTCTTTTTCTCCGCTGTTCCCAGATCACCAAGTTTGTCCAGGATCGGCACAGGGCTCGGAGGAGCCGCCTGCGCAAAGATCAGCTCAAGAAACTTCCCATCCACAAGTACAAAAAAGGTATGGAGGCGATCTCAGACATGTTAACTACTCGTGACTGTAACATTTACATCTTGAGGTCATTTAGGGTACGTACTGTGTATGCTGCAGAGAATAAACATCAAGCATTTGAATGTGAATGTAGGCTCTGTTTATGTAATAATTCAGAGCATATACTGAAAGAGCTGTATATTGAGAAACATGAATCATTTTTGTGCTGGATTTATAAACTTAGCTTCACCGGGATCCTTAAGCCTCCCTGAAACAACAGATCGAAAACCATCTCTGTCAGCTTTATCCAGACTCTAACCCTTGACCTCAGAGTCTGTACAGACGCCTCTGCCATGCTGCTCTTTCCTCACATGATTTGGCCCAGAAGAGAGATGTCATCATGCATTACGACACATAATTCCTCCCTGGAGCTCTGCACCTTGGAGCTAATCGGATTAATATGGACTTGATTTTTCCACAAAGCCCTCCGTGGCAGATTAGAGCTCCTCTCTGTTGAGACTGGACACATGACTGATGGTTTGGAATGTTGCCTCAGTCGTGCCAGAGGCCTGACGGGGGTTGAAAGTTAAGTGTATTTTGCTTATTATCTCAAACGTGTTGAGCAGATGTACAGTATGTGTCAGAGCTGTACTTCTGGCTCCCTCCTCTAAGTCTATGTGCAAGGGTCAGACGGGCTATAGCATTGTTTTGCTATGCAAATTCTCCTGGTGTCATGGCCAAGTAAGTTTTGTCTGTGCATTCAGAGGTTTTTCATGCCGGCTGTGTTTCCTCCGGCAGCTGTGTTTTGCAGACTGGAAAGCCCCTGACTACTATCAGCTGTGCGGGGGAACACCGGGGAGCTTTGTAGCATACGGGTGGTGCATAATAAGTATCCCCCTTGCAAAGCTGCTAATTGAGGGGGTTATGAGTCGAGCTGCTCCTCGCCGCCTGGCAGTAACAGATGCACGTGCAGCACACCAGCTCAAAGCGGCGGGTGATGCTCAGATAGCTGCTTCTGTCACGTCAGGCTCTGTGGTTTGTACTCTGTGGCGGCTGTGGCGGCATGCAGTGCCCGCTCTGACTCAGGGTTTCCACCAGGCACTGCTAATCCTGGCTGCTTCAAAGAGTTTAGATGTCCAGGAAACGGCCTCCCGGGGCGGCATCTGCACTCCTGTCTGCTGAGTCAGAGCGTTCGGCGATATAGGAAGGGGACACCAAATCTCCACCTAATCACCTTTCTAAGCCCTGCACTCTGGAGCCATTCTAGCTTGGCAAGGAAGCGAGTGCCCTGGTTTGAGTGTGGGCGGGAAATAACAGGAGGGCGTGAGTGCAGTGGGACGGGGCTTCTCTTGTCTAATGGGGTTTATTGTTCACTGGTCTTTACATCAGGTCAAAGTAAGAACTCAAAAGACAGAAAAAGCTTCACTGAACATTTTTTTAATCCATGGTTGTGAGTTTGACTACTGGTTAACTGATGTGCTCGTCACTAATAAAGTTTTTTACACACAAAACCATGGATTCCATTGCTAGGAGCTATTGGCCGTACTCAGGAAATGGGGATTCCTCGATTTTGATGTCTTTGTTTGTATGTGTACCAGCAAGTTATCTACAAATTTAAAAAATTAAGCGTGTGTCTGTGTACATGTTTTTGAGTACTGAGGAACGTTGTAAAAGTCAAGCAAGCGAGCTGCATAAGGCTGTTAGCCACCACTAGCATAAAGTGCCTTAATATTGACCCAACTGCCAGTGCGCAGGTTGTGATGTAGGACGCCAGATTTTGGCGAGGAGGATGCAAAAAGGACAGCTCATCAGACCACCGGTGGTCATTGTTTACAGCCTGGTTTTTTGTTTCTTCCGTGAGCCTCATCATGTGACGGCATGAGGAATTTTCAGTTGTGGCATATCTTTGGGACAGCTCAGTTTCCACACAAGTCGATGTGACGCTCAAGACTCGCTGCTGTTCCATTTCCCGTCTTGATGTTTTTGGGCAGTGTGCCCGAACTTTGGGTTCAGAGAGAGTGTGTGTGTGTGGGTGTGTATGCGCGCGTGTGCAGCACGGAGTGGAAAGGATGCTTTAATGGCGCCTTCGGCCTCCACTGCAACAGATAATGCTGAGTATTGACTGCGGGGGCTTTAAGCAGATGCTGCCGTAGTGAACGGGAACGCTGCAATGCTGTGTTGTTGCTGCTTTTAAAGGTGCAAGCTATTAGCTTTCCACATGTTCAAAGTCTCCAGAAAAGATCACAGAACACGTAGTGTGACATTTTTTTCTATTTAATTACTTCTTTCTAGTCTTTTTGGATCGTCAGCTGCCAGTATTTTTAGGATTCAGTCAACGTGTTGATGCATTAAGTGGCGTGTTGAAGCTATTAATATGCTAATGTCTGAAGCTGCAAATCAACATATTTTTGGCAGCGGCATCATGGTCTCCGTAGCTTGTTTCATGGGTGCATACTGACTCACACTGTCTGCAATCAAGATCTGCTTTCTTGGTCCACATTTGAATTTTCTGACTGCAGAAACAACTAAAAGGTCAGCAGTCAGCGAACCCAAAATCCAGGAATCACAAGGTCATAGAATCAGTAACCAGATAGGTGGCATTATGGGTTCCGCCAGTCTGTGGTTCTCATGGTTACAGTACACGATATTGATTATGGTCTTGTGGTTCTGCAGTCTGTGATGCCTCTGTGCTGCATTAGCGTGATCCGGACTCCAGGAGAGTTTATAAATGCAGCATTGTGTCTTTTCCGGGTAAGTGAAGTCATTTCAGGAAGATGTTAACCAGCTGATCAGCCACAGCCTCGGCCGTTGCTGTGCTGGCAGGATGCCTTTCTGCTGATGAGTGGATCTGCCCACCTTCTCTGGCAGAGGAGCTTCGACTGGCAAAAACAAGACATTCATTTCATTTATTTCTTGCTGCTGCTGTTCTTGAGTATGTTTTTACCTCGTGGTACTTCATTATGACATTTCTGGTTTGGGCCAGAGATCGCGATGGTAGGCCGTTGCGTAGCGTTGCGTTGTGCGCGGGGCGACATGAATAGTAGCTAACACAATGGCAGTCTGTATGGATGGTGCACAATGCCTTAATGAAAACCACGGTACCCGTGTAATTGACAAACAATACCAGTCTGAACAGCAGCATGCAATATAAGAATTGTGTCAATGTACAGGGTTATGTAATACCAGCTGCTGCGGCTGTCCGCTTGCTTGCTGATCTGCTCTGCCATGAACTTGACTTTGCTCTGGTTTTATTGCAGAGCCTTGCGTCATCCCCTCTTAGGCTGTGCGCCTGACGTTTGATGGAGAATTTTGGCACTTCACGTGGCGAGTTTCGCCAGCGAACCGTCATCCAGCAGAGACACGCAACCACACACAGCGTAAACTTCAAAGCGGTCGAGGAAATGTGTGTGTGTGTGTGTGTGTGTGTGTGTGTGTGTGTGTGTGTGTGTGTATTGGGTGTTTTCAACCCTTCGCTCAGGCTGGGAGAGGCCAGGCTCTCCCTCTGACCCTTGACCTCCAGGCTGATCCCTCCTTGCGTGTGATGAGTCACTTCACCCCTCCCCTCGGCTCTCCCGCTTCGAAACCATAGGCGGGGAGCTGACACACACGCACACACACACACACACTCCCGCAGTGAACAGAGCAGCTGCAGTGTCTCAGCCGTCGGTGTGTGAGGCATGTTGATGTCAGTACAGAGCAGCTCTCTCTGTCTCTTAGTTCACTGGCCTCGGTGCCAGTTGTCCTTGTCTGGTCGACTCGAGAAGCGTCGGACTGTGCAGAGGCTTTCTTTTTTTTTTTTTTTTTCTTTTGCTTAGTTTGTTTTCTGTCACCCTCCCTTTCATACACCCGATCGTTCACTAGCTCGCTCCACTACGCGCATGCACGGCTCATATGAAGTTCACTGGGACAGCGTGGTTCCTCTGAGAGCCAGGAATGCTGGCAGGCTGGCTGATTAATGAAAAATAGAGGGGAGAGGAGCTGCACTGGCTCACGAGTCCTTTTTAAGTTGTGCTACTGGCCCCAAAACGTAAATGTAAGGGATTCCCAGCATCTGAAAAATGTACACGTTGCCAAAATATGAAGTAGATGTTTCCAGTTGGCCCTAGAGAAAACATATTTCGCCACCCAACTTCAAAGCTGACTGTGCAACACAAAAAAAGCAACCAATATATTAAGACAAGAGAGCAGAGGAGCTGCGTCTTCATCAGACATCCGCTGTGTCTGTCGCCTCTGCAAACACGTTGGTAGGTTTTATCAAGTTTTTTCATATCTCTTTAATATTTGCTTTATTCTCTCTAATAAATCTGTCGTCAGTTTATCTCTGTAATCAGCCCCCCGATCGTTCCGGTAAAGAAAGTCTTTGTGTTGTTTTTAACACACGTTCTCGGCACACATACTGTACCTGGGGGATTCGCGAGCGTCTCTGTGAGGACATCGCCTAAAGCTCAGCGTTTGGAGATGAGTGGCGGGTAGACGTCGGCAGCGGGCCCTTTGATCGGCGGCGGTGCTGTAATTTGTTCTGTGTGAGGAAGGATGACCAGAGCGGAATGTGAATGAAGTTCTGCTGCGGCAGGCTGTGCTGCATGTTTCTCACTGGACACTGAACACAGACCTGCGACTGTGTGAGTCATCTTTTAGGCTTTGAAGTCCTTTGGGCTCAGTTGTTATCTTTTTTTTAAAAAAAGTGGCCACATCTTTTGATTTGAGGATTGAAAAGCAGTGTCACACCACTAAACAGTGCCACAGCATAAGATATACACTATAAGACAAAAGTATTGGGACAAGACCTCTTTGTTATTGGATTCAGGTGTGATATGGGGCTGTTTTTCAGGGGTTGGGCTCGGCCCCTTACTTCCTGTGAATGTAAATCTTCAGCATGCCAAGACATTTTGGACAATGCTATGCTTCCAACTTTGTGGCAATAGTTTGTTGAAAGCCCAGCATGACTGTGTCCCAGTGCACAAAGCAAAGTCCATAAAGACACGCTTGGATGAGTTTGGTGTGGAAGAACTTGATTAAACCCCTTTCAACACATTGGGGATGAACTGGAACGGAGATTGCGAGTTTACACCCACCAAATGAGGAACTTAGGACTAAGGATAATTCAGGGTTATCACACAGAGGTCCTTTTTTTTGTAGCTTTGGCCATGACCACAGACTTGTTATCAGTTGTGATAACACTGTACTCACCAAAGTGATTGCGGTCTGGTCTAATATAAGGCGTCAGCTTACCCGCTTTCACTTTCAAACTCCTCTCACTGTGCGTTGCTTACCTCCTTGCAACATGGGACACAAATGGACACAGGTGATTTGCACAGTCAAGAGAGAAAAAGAGAGACGTTTCCTAGTAAATTACATGTGATAGGAACTAAACCGAAACCTGACCTGAGCTTTACACAACAAAATGATCTGGACCTGTGGAGCTTTAAGCTTTACGTTGAACTAGGAAGTAGGTCAGTAAACTGTGATGGCGATAGCTGTGGCCACAGGCATCACGCTTTCAGGTTGTACATTCGTAAAACCCATTCTGTTTTGATGCATTTCAAATGATACGCAGCGCTGTTCGCATTATCTCCACAGAGCAGTCTTTGAGTCTTTGAGTTCAGAAAGCCACTGACCCTTTTCTCCCTGCTTCACTCAGAATAGCTCAGTTAGTGCCACAGTTCAGCATTTCCTGAGTGTATACTGGATCCACGCCTGCACAAACGTTCCCTCTCCCTCACCCTGACCGTCCAGCACTGGCCTGAGAGAGAGAGAGGAAAAAGATGGTGGCTGCTCTGTCCAAAAAAATAAAAATAAAAGGAAGACAAGTGTTTGGTTAAATAAAAAAGGTGGGGATGATAGTGAGGAAAAGATGTTTAGGGGAGGGAAAACTGTGAGCAGAGCAGAGTTGCAAACATTGCCTTGAGTTGAAGTTGCTGAGGCTAAGAGAGAAAAGGAAGAGGAGGAGGAGGAGGAGGAGGAGGAGGAGGAGGAGGAGGAGGAGGAGGGGTGGGGGGGCTGGTCGATGTGACTCCCCATCCATATACGGTCACATGCAGCCCTGGCACAGACAGAGAGCCCAGTCGGGGGAAAACATGTTCATTTAGAGCTTACATAAACACACCGGCCCACAGCCCTTCACCCTCCCTCCTTCGAGCCCAAGCAGGGAAGAGGAAGGGAAGGAAAAGGCAGGAATTCGAAAGGGAGTGCGTTGATAAATTCCTGAGCTTTTAGTGCACAGAGAGACTTTGCACCTCCTGTAATATCAGGAAATGCAGGGTTGCCTCATAAGCATTGATTCTCCCTGCAGCCTGGGGATTGGATGGGCGGCTGCTCGGACGTATTTGGAAAAGCAACAAAGAAATGGGACTAGTGAGGCAGCTGGAGTGCTCATAATAACCTGGATGCATACTCACACCCCAAGGCTGAGTCATTAGTCTTCTCACTTTTACCTGCAGATTACAATGTGATCCAATTGAAGAAGAGTCGTGCAATTAATGAAACATAATTACCATTGTTAGCTCTTACTTAATGCGCTATTTTTTCGTAACTACACAGGTCATAGTGGATTGTGACATGGGGACAATGTCACATCTCAAAACATGTCACTTTACCACTCAGAACTGATGAATCTTATCAAATTTGAATTTGTCGCTGCGATGAGCCGTACACGTATCTGACAATAATCCATTTCCACTGGTCATTAAGTAAACGCACATTCTTAGAAATGCATTCAGCTAAAAGCAGTCACGTCTTGTGTTTTTGATCCAGGGGACAGCTATGATGTATGCGCCATCTGCTTGGATGAATACGAAGAAGGCGACAAACTCAGAGTCCTGCCATGTTCTCACGGTGAGTTTCCGCACTTCTTCGCTTAACGTGACCCATTAACCTCTCTCAAACCTGTGAGCGAGCCCGATTGAAGATGGACATTTTCAGGTCACTCGTGTTTAAAAAAAAAAAAAAAAAAAAAAAAACGAAAAGAAAAAAAGGTTGTTGAGGTTGTTAACAAACGTTACTCAGACAGAAGTGGACAGTGAATTTGTTGGGAACTACTTTGAGACGCAGATTTGTGGCAGCAGGACGTTATGTTTGCAATCCAGCCAAAAAAAAAACTACAAATGAACCCATTAATGTGCTTTTAATAGTTTTCACAACGGATTCATTGTTGCTTTCGATCTAAAATATGACCAGACTTGTCCTTTGAGTAGAATGAAGTGACCCGCACGGTCTGTTGCTGTTTAATCTTTTCCACTGATTGTGCCTCTGACATCCTCAGCCTACCACAGTAAGTGTGTGGACCCCTGGCTGACCAAAACCAAGAAGACGTGTCCGGTGTGCAAGCAGAAAGTGGTCCCGTCGCAAGGTGACTCCGACTCCGATTCAGAGGAAGGGGAGAGCGGCCCTGACGAGAACGAGGAGGTGTCGGAGAGCACCCCGCTGCTGCGCTCTCTGGCCTCCACCAGCGCCCACTCCTTCGGCACCATGTCGGGAGCGTCGCGCTCGGAGCAAGACCAGGAGTCCTCGGACTACGAGGACGACGAGCTGGATAGCAGCGACAGCGAGGAGGAAGTCACCGTGGAGACCGTGGTGGTGCAGATGCAGCAGCCCTGCTCTGGAGGCCACGAGCACGATCTTCCCCGAGCTTAACTGGTGGGTGGCTGTCCCGATCGACCATCAAAAACCCTGGTCCTCCCCGACCTCACAGCTGTAGAGACTTTTGTTGGGGAGGGGGGTCATGAAATGATTTCATCATCCGAATTCTTCTCTCACTACTTACAAGACATTGTAATATATCTACCCCTAAAAATTCAAAAATAAATCTTAAGTTTTATTTTTAACATAATCATGGATAAAGTGCAGATGTCTGAGTGTGTGACAGGAAGTCAGTGAGCATATCTTACTGGCCGGTGACGCTGATGTACAGTAGGTTGTTATACTGTACTTTCGAGTCATCGGGATGTGGGTGGAAACGTCTGGATACATAAAAGTACTGTGCATACAAAAAGTATAGATCACAATAAGTTACCTCTTTACCTTTGATTATCTCCTGTACCACGTTTCAGATGACGGGGAAGTTTCTTTATTGTACATACATGTTCATGCCACACCGACACACCTTTCAACTGCTATGCAGCATCTTTTTTTTGTAAAATTATACTAACATTCTGCAAGCGTAGAAACATTTAAAACCGCAGCGATCATGGTTTTGCCAATTTATTTTCCAGCCTGATGTACGAATGAGCGGAGACGTTCCCGTCTGTGTTTTGTGCCACGGTTTATCTGTTACAGCGATTCACACCGAGAGAAACTGAAGACAAAAACAGTTTGATTTGAAGCAAAACGAGAAAAAAAAAAAAGTGCTTCTCCGTGTGACATCGCGTTACGTTGTGCGTTACGACCCTTCAGAGTGCTGCTGCCTGTGGTTAACTTCGTTTGGCTGCTCCAAACCTATCACTCCATTTAACACAAGCAGTTATTTGTTGATAGGCTTTATATTATATACGTTTAACTGACCTTCTCTCAATTTAATACAGTTCATAGAAAATATTCTTAAGGTTGTTTTTTTTTCCATAACACTGCTTGAGTTTTGTTCATGAAACCTGTTGCCTTTTTCGTATCATATATTTTGTCATGTTAGTGTTTTTTCCCTGCTCATGTATGTGCATTATCTGGATTCACTTCAATAAAATGAAAATGACACTTGATGAGGAAGTTTTTCATGGCCAATCATTTACTTCACAGCACTGATAACATGATGTAACATAGCCAGAAGTTTGACGTCCATCTTATTTACATCCTACCACAGTTGTTTGTCTCTTCAGTGGCCTGTTTATAGATTTTAAGGGCCTTGCAGATTTTTGTTGCAACGTGAAGAGCCACAGACTGCTCTTCTGGAGTTTTAACAAGAAAACGCATCAGCTCCAGTAAATTTGTTCAGTGTAATGACCTGATTATCTGATACAAATCAGCCTGTTGAAGTCTGGTATGGCTCATTAGCCAGTGGAAATTAAAGGACCTCTGCACTCTTGTCAAATTTCACCAATTTCTAGAGTTAAAGAGCACAGTTTTACCTCTATAAACAAGGCTTTTCGGGAGGTTCAAAGCACCGACTGTGAACCTCCATGGTTACTGCTGGGGACCTTTGTTGTTACTACTCACCATCTCTATCTCCATTTTTAATGGCTATAACAAAAGCACTATATGCCCTAGGAAACATTTTTAAAATAAAGGGGGTTTCCCTTTCCAAAATTGTTCCTTTTACTTAAGTGCAAACACCACCAGTTCACAAAACAGTCATCATCCTGAGGTCCATTTTGTAGCTGTTCCGGAGCTTTCAGTGATATCACGTGACCTTAATCAGCAGGTAAGTTTGACCAGGTGTTAAAGGATTTCTCCTCTGCTTACTTAAAGGTTGAGTTTCAAGTCACTATCAGATAGCATGTGATGTCAAAAGCACTGGAGTTACGGGCTGTGGGAATGATAAGGTTTTTGTCCTGAGGCCTGTCTCTTGAAACAGGACTGAATGAGTTTAACTCTGCAAAGGCTTGTCAACACTTCAGTCCGAGACAGACTCCCATCCAACAAATGATGTCCAAAATTGCTGCAGCTTTTCAAAAGAAGTATTTAAACATACTTAAGGTACCTAAACTAACATTTACCACTATCATCTTTAAATTCAGAAAACACAATACACTTCATGAGAACTGCTGTTTTGGACAGTAAGACTCGCCGTTTCCACCCTTTTTCAGTGTGCTAAGCTAACCAGCTGCCAGGTGTAGCCTTGTGTCTCAATTGATAGACATGGGAGGATATTGATGTTTTCGTCTAATTCTTGGAAAGAAAGTCAATCAGCAAAATATCGAACAAATGCTCAGTGTGAGTAAACAAAAAGGACAGCAAACATTTATCTGGTTGGAATAAATTTATTTGATCTGTCTGTAAACAAGGTGATAAATCAATTTATGGCATTTCTTGGTTTTATGCATATGAAATCAGATGCATTAAAGACTGTATCCCAGATGTAAGAAAAAAAAGTGTTGAGGAAAAATAAATGAACATAAATCAGCCAACAGGACTTGAAACTGTTTTGTTTTTTCTGTTTTCTTTTTTATGAGTACACATATCCCACAAGGCCATAACAGTGGAGCTGAAGCTAGAAGAAAAAAAAAGTGCCAATGAAATGACTTATTAATGGACAGTAGGTAAAATCCATCTTACAACAGCAACAGATCTCTATTTTATGGCACAGGATACACAGGTTCTGCAGTTTCAACAAGACAACCAGAAGCGTCTTTGTTCCAACCAATCCCATCTCCCATTGAGTGTCATTTCTACTACTGAAAGTGTTTTGTTTTTTTTTTAGTTGGACGTTACAGTTAGCAGTACTGAGCATATACAGACCATGTGATACCCCAGAGCTCAGCTAACTATAGAGTAAAAGGCAATTTATTCCACAGTTTTTTTTTGTTAACACAGCATGGGTTTGTACAAATGCAGTTGTTGGTTTTCTAAACAAAGAAAAAAAAATGAAATGAGAATTTTCTTCAGATACTCCCACCTTACCTCCCCCTGTAGCTTCATATTTTTTTTTTTTTAACCATAGTAAGTATTACTGTTTGGTTAGTGTTTCCTTCATCAGAAAAGTTAGCAGTCATCCTTCACATGATTTAGAGCAATTGTATAAACACCCGAGCGTCGACTACACTTGGTCCTATAAAAAGAAAAACAATTCAAACTGGACACACTCCAAATGGTTATATGCTGGGATTTCTACTGTCCAAAAATGGCAGCCTTTGGAAAAATAAAATAAAATAAAATAAAAAAAGGATATATATTACAGGAGCTGGCAAACAAAAACAGTAATATTAAGTGCCTGAGCCATTGTTACTGTGGAATGTCCATGGGTTTTCGTGTAGTCGGGAGGTTGTGGTGACAGGAGCAAAGGCTACCAGCACATCCGGATGACACCAACACTTTTAAATCTGGCTCATGATAATTAACTGAGCTGATCCAAGAACACCCCCCCACCCTCCCTTTTTTAAAATAAAATGTAATCGGGACAGAACAGCGGATCTAAAGGAGAGGAGTTGGGGGACCAGTTGTATTGTGTGTAGTGCTTAATGAGGATGAGAGATTCCTGTGAGGTTTGTAGTGTTGCCTGCTTTGAACAAACAGGAAAGGGAAACGGAGAAAGCGGGAGGGGGCTCGAAAATTTTGGCATGACGTAGTGTGTGTAATGGGGTGGGGGTTGGTTTTGGTGGGGTGGGGGAGCACGACAGTGGACCCAGATATGCACACAGTCTGTCCTCCCGGACGCGATGGGGAAAATAGAAAAGGAAGACATGACGAGCTTGGTTACCGCTCAAGTGCTCTGAAGGCATTGGCTGCTCAGGAAGGGAGTGTGTATGATCAGGTTTGGGAGGGATTAAGAAACGGGTACTATGACAGAGAAAATAAAGAAATATCTACTTCATACTGATGCTATAAACCTTCATTGTCCAAGTGTTCGGGGGAGACTTGTTTTGCTGGTCTTGTTAAGTACAGATTTGTCATGACATCCTGTTAGCAACATGCTCATCTTTGCTATGGATCAACTTATAGTGCTTAAGGAGGTAAGAGTACACAGCGCAAGTGTGTTGAAGGAAGAAGGTGAGTTAGGGGAAGATGACCAAAAACAAAAAAAAAAAAACCCAAGGGGGGGGATAACAAATGGGGAGGAGAGAAGGCAGAAAAAGAAACACAAATTAACTATCAACTAGGACTGGAAGTAGTGTGAAATGCAACAGGGTGGTAAGGGTGAGCTGCTAGGTGGCTGGGTACAGGCTGCTTTAGTATCCGGACTTCCTCAGGTAATCAGACATCTGAAATGCTTTCTTGTTGAGCTGCCCTCCATGGACACCTTCCTTCCCCATGACAAAAACCAATGCTGGAGTACACAAAGGAAAAAAAAAGGAAATAAATAAACAGACATGGTGATAGCAGGACTGGAAAATAAATTACGTTTTTATTGACACCTTGCTAAACGTGGGGCTACATCGTTGAGGACAGAGCTTGAACCCTGCACTTGTTAGAAATGCTCCAGGGATTTTGTTTAATGGGCTGTTTTGGTGGGCAACATGGGCTTGACAATAATTGTTTTGGTTTTGTTTTTTTTGTCTTTTTTTTTTTATTTTGTGTTTTTTGTTTTCCTTTTCGTTTATACCCCCCTCCCCAACTATGCCACATAAACTACATCAAAACTGAACTAAAACCCTGAATCCCTCAAGTATTTTGCCATCAAGTATGCCTTCTTATTCAATCCGCCTCCATGGACCCCTTCTTTCCCCATTACCAAGACCAAGACTGAAAGAAAAGAGACAGAGAAGGGACATTTAGAGAAGGTGTGGAGACCACACAAGTGAAGAAAGACAGAAGAGCACAGAGCCCAAAGCAGCAGGGAGACAAGGAAAGCTACAAAGGAGGACAATGGCACAAAAAGCATAGCGGTGCTTCAGTCTGAAGGCTGTGCAGAGCCTAAACATTCAATTCCTTATCAATGCTGCTGGTAGTGCAATAAGACATCACAACATTACAATTAGGAAGACAGAGTGCGACCTTCAGCAGGAGAATACACGTGAAGGATGCATGCAGAACGGTTCGTCAGACTGGACACTTGTGCTGACAAGGTAACTAAGCAGAGGCTCACAAGCTTTAGTGTTTTCACATTTCATGGACTAGTGATAAAAGGTTCTCCACACCAGCGTGCTCAGGTCTCACAGTGAGGATCACTATAGGACTGGGATCAAACAAGTCACAATTTGACGAGATTCAATTCTAATTTAACTTGTGCTACACAAATTTTGAAAAGATCAGGTGTAAATAATACTGTCCCTCCATTATTTTGAAACACACCTGAATCCAGCTTGCTGCCTCTGACTGATGGGGGCTGATAGCAATCATGTATTGGGTGCACAATTAGATGCATGTATCTCTCCCTTTAGTAAAGATAAAAATTTACCACACAGCCGAGCGCTTCACTTATTTAATGTGTTAGTTAAAGGGAGAGCAACGCAATTCCGGTCAGTCTCAGCGGAAAAAGACAAATGAATGCGTCTCATTGTCTGATCAAATCCACACTGCTTATGTGAAAATCTCTAGTGAAAGCACAAATAGTGATGACCAGAATATAAATCAGTGTATATCCATAATCATGTACTTGCTCTGACCAGTCAATCAACTCTAGCTTCAGACTGCTGCCAAATCAGATTCTTTCCCCATTTCAGTTAAACAACCAGATATTGTTTGAATGTGGTCTTAACAGAAGTGTCTGGGGGGCACAGAGCAACATAAATAGCTTGGTTTTCCTCTCTCCCTTACAATCTGAGCTTACTGCACTCCACTTTAAGAGTCTGGTCTGTGTTTCACCTGTAATATGCACCATGCCAGCAGCAATAAATAGGAAAGTGAAGCTTCTACTGAATACTAGCAACAATGACTAGCGCAGCACACATGCAAATGTAGGAGCATGCTTGTGGTACCTCTCCTCAATACATGTAAGAGCCCTGAATATGTAATTTTACACAGTGGAAGCATGTGAGCAGATTAAACAGATAAAACAGGTTCATACTTTTGAGGGTAGAGGGGTGTGTTAACCAGGAAGGAAGATGCATGCAGTTCAGAAAGTTTTTAGGAAATCCTGGCCCAAAGAGTGGGGCCCGAGTGTGGAGAATAGGAACCAGTTACAGTCTCACCTGTAAGTTTTAGTAGTGTCTGGGAAAAGTAGGGAGGACAAGGCATTGGGGCCCATACAGGCAACATGAAAACTGGCACAACTATGTGGCAAGTCCCCATGAGGGACATAACTTCAATTTACTACACTGGTACCACTTTTTGTAGAATGCAAAGAAAACTCATCATTGCCAATTAAAGAGCTGCCAACTTCTAAATGTGTAGTGTATTTAAAGCTATTCACTGTAAACACCTGTGGTTTTAGTTTAGACTTTACACAATTTTAGGCATCAAACCAGAACTTGCATAAAAACATGGAATATCTAAATTTATGTTATTATTTTTCACATTTAATTTAAGCAATAATTTCTTTCGGCCTTCAAACAGAGATCCATCGGTGAGCTTGACCTCTGTGATGAGGTGTTTCAGATATGCTGAGCAGCAGTCACATGCCAGATTTATTGTGTTGACTGACAAGCATCCAGCTTGTGCAAGTTAGAGCCAATACATCTTCATTCTGACTGACACCCATAACTGAAGTCTATGACTAAACGGTACGTTAATATGGATTTTACCGCTTTGATTTTGCGATACCATTTCCAAAAAATTATGGATAATGCGATTAAATACTTTAAGTTTTATCACAGACCTCAGTCATATACACAAGTGAAAATCTGAATCACTAAAGACATCAGGGAAAAAGGGCAAGTTAAATCTTGACAGAACTGAATCAGAAGGGCAACAAATGTCATGAGCATGGAACTACAAAACCTCTCTAGACAAATATAAAAATTAGCACTGCCAACGAAATCTAAATCATCCAAATGAAATTAAAATGCTGTACAGCTGTAAGTGACAGAACTATTGGCATGGAAGATGATTGGTGATGATTGAAAATTTCCTATTTAACCTAATCTTGATATTAACTTGTCCTTCAGCTCTTAAACAGAGTATTCCTACAGAATACATTTAGCTGAGATGCACTTGTGCCCCATCATCATCAAATGACACTCATTTTTAATACCTCTGATTGACACACTTAACACCTGTATGTCATATATTGAGGAAAGGTGTATTCAAGATCTATTCCACATGCACGGACAACACAGAAGTCAAATGTGGCAAAACTAACAGCACTATATCGAAAGCAGGCTACGGTGTCACTGTAGCACTACTGAACTGTATGCGACTAACACCAATACTGAACATGGGGCTCACCTTTGCCGGCTCTGCCTACAGTAACATTGTATGTTGGCTCTCCTCCTTGACTCTTTGTCCGGATGTCCATTGTCCAGTCGCCGTCAACTTGGAGGCTGTCTCTGATTACGGAGCACTTTTTATTGCCTAAGGTCAGTCCACTGGTGAAGAATCCCTCTCGGTCCTTTCCTACTAACACATCAATTTCTTCAGGCTAAAGAGAAACACAAAAGATTAAAAAAAATAAAGTCAGGTACATGCACAGTTCTCTCAAGTCTTTTCAGTTTTTCCTTAGAAATAATTTGTGGGTGTTTTTCATTGCTCTTGTTGAAGATAATTCTCATCTATTGTTCAACAGTGTGGGCGCTGTGAAGACTTTTGAGACTGATTAAGTGCCACACAAACAGTCAATTCCTCTATTACTCTGCCCCCCCACCACCACCACCACCACCGCCAATGCTCTAAAAAGTACATGACACCCCCTAGAGTTTTGGCATAATTTATTGAGCAAGTGTTACTATTAACTAACATGTTCTTGTAAAATTAATAATTTAGGATTTCTTTATCTATCATAAACATTTTATGTAGCTGGTGTTTTTCAAAAGTTTTTACATGCTGGTTTTTATAGGTTTACACTGGTTTAGTTTTTGTTATCTCCTTAAAACTAAGTGACAGTGTGGATTTTTTTTTCAGGTTTTTACAAAAAGAAAAAAAAAGTCAATTTGTTTACACTCACAATAGGCAACACCACCACTGCACCCCACAGCATAAAACTCAACTTTTTAAGATGTATGAGGTTACATCCTATCTAAACCATTTGAATAAACAATGCAGTTTGAGATACACATGTATAGCACTGTATGTGCTGGATTCAAAGTCACATGAGTACTGAGAGGATGAAATGCAGGGGGTTCAACTGGTGGTTTTGGGGTGCAAGTCCACAAATGTTTTCTTTATTTTAAAAGAAAAACAAAATATGATTTCAAAGTATCTCAATCCACAGAAGACTTTAAAGTCTAATTTCCACAATTAAACATCAAATATTATACAAGAAAAGGAGATAACATAGACAATTGAAATGGACAGTATTATCTAAAAGGCACTGCCTCTGTAACTGGTCTAAATGGCAAGTACAGGTGTGATAAATTTCAATTAAGATACAGTGTTGCAATGTTAACAATTATGGGCTCTGATAATACAGTATCAGTATCTTTCAATACTGGTTATTATCCATGTATTTTTTGTCTGTCTCTTAGTTTGAAAAATTCCCTTTACCCTTAACAAAATAATCCAAACTTCTTAAATGCAACCAAGTTAAAAAAAAAAAAAATCAAATCAAAAAGTCAAGACTTTGTGCCAAGTTGGTCAGACAGCAGATGGAAGGCCTACTCAAGTCCTGAGACAGGACGTCCAGATGGAAAAAAGTGCACTGTCTGTTTTAAAGACACAACTGACTCCATTATACCGTCACTGACGAGTCCCGAAATCTCAGAGGCCCACCACAGCTGACAAAAAACACGTTGTTGAGAAATCTATTGTAAAAGCTTAACTACTGCTAACATTACACATTTTGTGACCACTGCTGCTTCCATCTACAGAAATGTATTTCTAAGCACCGTCTGGGTTAACTCATTGAACAAAAGGCGTCGCCCCTCAGCTCCAGAACTGCATAGTCATGGCACACATGAAACCCTTCAGGAAAAAAAAAGGAAACTCAAAAGGATTTCTGCTGGGCTCAGAAAACGTTAGCATGGCGGCCAGCTACGTGCCGGGGCCCGGTTTGTTAATTAATTACATTCACAGTCTTTCCCCATAGGATATCTAGTTTTACATCCCGGCATGAAGGCTGCATCGCTGTTTCACACATTCCGGTTAGCTTTCTGCATATTTCAGTCGATTTTGTTTGGCAAAAAGAAACCATCGAGTCTGGGGAAAAAGCGGACTGGCTAACGCTAGTTAACAGGCACTTAGCCCCAGCTTCATACGGACAAGAAAAGTCTACAGAGTTAGTTTATACAATGTGTGTCTTCAGTGCCCTAGTCCAATGCTCAAGTAGACACTCCAAAGTAACAGCGGCACACTGGTTTATGGTTCTTTTGCTGGGGTATGGGTTACCATTTCATAGTCAACGGGATCTTTTACGTTATAAAAACGATCGTTATATCCACATTGTAAGTCATCACCAATTCATAAGTATTTTAATTATTGACTAATAATTTATTTAACAGACAAAATGGAGGCTCAGGGAAGCGCCCGAGACGATGGTTTAGCCAAGTTAAATTAAACGTTACAGAAATTCTGCAGATCTACGCATGGGAACTCAAAAACATATTACAGTGGACAAACTGAACCGCTGCAACGCATGTTAACGGGACCAAACGTCTGGATCAGCCTCCATGAACAAAATGAATAAGAAACTGGGAATGCATCCGCCATCTTGGAAAAAAGGGGCGGTAGCGGCAGTGTGATTCACAGAAGCTGAATAGGAAAAAACGAGAAAGACGAAAAGCACGGCAGCACGTCAAGAAAGCGTGTGAGCACCGCTAACTCTGCGCTATTAGCGTTAGCTAATCATGATTTTCCAATGAGGATGACCGGCCTGATTTGAGCTAACCGCGAGCTGTAAGTTGCTAATAAACGTTAAGGCTACACTGTCCGTCAATACTGCTAGTAGACAGGGTTTCCCGGGAAATAAATAAGAGGGGTTTAAAGAAAAAACACAGAGAACACAAACGACAAAAATCCATCAAGAAAAATGTTTTATGGTGGATTAGTATAAAATCTTGAAACCGACTATGCTTTGTCCGACTTGCTCATCTTATCTGACCGGTATCACCAGCAAGCACAGCTAGTTGCCGCTAGCTAGATGCTAGCGCTGCTAAGCTAACCCTTTTAGCTCGAGTTCGCGGTACCGTTAGTCATTGGCTTGGGCTATGTTTGGCTGCTTTGGCGGCTATTCCTAAGTGAAAATAACGTGAACGTTGAGCCCACCGATTATGTTAAATTTATCACACATTGATGGAAAACTACAAAGTCCTGTGGTAGGTTGAAAAGCAATGGTGCATTCGTGCCAATGCATCTAGTGTGTGACCACCGGATACCATGTGTACCACACACTGCTCGACTTATCCTCATTCAACAAGGCCTGGCTATGCAGACAAACGCACCGGGATGCAAAATTTAAATGTTCCTCTCGTGTAACCCTAGATACTGACACACAGCTCATACTAACCGTTATGTTGGCAAATGTACCGCCGCCAAACGATGCCCAGACGTATTTGGCGTCTGTGTACCCAACAATGGCCGCGTCCTGGCAGCTGCCATCAGCCATCAGGTTGTCCACGTAGCTTTGCCAGGACATGTTTGTGAAATTAGTTCTAAGGTGAAAAAATACGTAAGGTCAAGGTAGGTCACAAACGTCTCTTGAGCGACGAAAAACTGCGAGGAAGCTGTTTTTATCGGCGGTTAAACGGGCCTCCAACAAGCAGAACCCCCCGGCTCCGTCACGTCCCGGCTTTCTTCTGGTCTAGGCAACGACGAGAAGCCGCTGCAATCGGACAGGCGCTTGGGTGTAGTCCGCACCAAATCACTCCGCCTGGGTCGTTGTTCGCCCTCATTCCTCATTGCATAATATACTGCGTAGCGGATGAATACATCGTGGTAATAAGCAAGACAGCCTATTTTTCTCCACATCAAAGATTTGTTCTTGTTATTTTTGCGCTAAACCAGTCAAATACACATTTGCACAGCTTTAAAGAGCAGAAGTTATTAATTTTTTCAGGCTGCTGTAAGTGTCAGAAATTTAATTTTAAAACTAGTGAAATATATTTTACTATGTGTGTGAAATACTTTTGAATACACAATTCGCACTGCACTTTACATGATGGTGATCACTGAAGTTAGCAACCTCATCTTTTGCAAAGCACTAAATCACTGGTTGTTTACAATATGTTCATGCCGTTATGCTGGTTAAATCCTGCTCTTAGTTTAAGATTAATGTGATAGACACGCCCACTTTAATCAGATGACCAAAAGAACACAGTCTTGAACATAAACACCAGTTTTACCAAAATCTATATTATTTATGATGGATTTTTGTTCTTCAGGTCAGCATTCATTACAACCACTGATCCCACACTGAGAGACAGCGAAACATGCTTGAAAACGGTACAAACCTTAACTTCCAGTAAATTCACATGAGACTTGAACATCTTTGGATGTTGAGTGATATCCTGATGTAACTAAGCTCACACTTTGGACAGAATAGAAACTAAACCAGTATGTTAAATTCCTGAAAGAACAGTCTTCATGTGTGAGGCTTTCTGAAGCTCTATCCTTGCCACTGTGTTGGAGAGAGAAGCTCTATTTTCATGTGTGTGTAAATTTATATTTTAAGTGTAATTTACACTCTTGTCTTTCAGTGATTAAGCAGCAGGGATCTTGCGTGGTTTATCTCAGTTGTTTCTTTTTGAGGTTTATTTTAATCTGAGATCCATCATCATAAAGTAAAATCTTTGTGTACACTTTGCCAAGTGTCACTAAACCAGTGGGACTAGTGTGAAAGGAAATTGGGCTTCATTTGGGTGAAAATAAGTTTTTTTTTTTACTGAAAATATATTGGGTGTTGTTTGCCTTGTTTAAATGTTAACCTTATTCAAAACTCAGTACATTTTGCCATTTAAATCTAGCAGATGGACATTTGCTTGCAAGGACCTGTTGATGAATGTTACCTTTGTGCTTTAACCATGGAAAGCATTAATAAGGTACCCACACGAACTCTAATGATCAAGCTATACTGTCTGGGTACAAACTGTAAAATTATCAGAACACAAAGATAAGCTGTAAAGTCCTCTTTTTCAGCACCATGCACCCTGGTTAATGCTTAAAGCACAAGTTCGCACCTTGGAGGCTCTTCTGTTGAGCTGCTATTCAAAAGCATATAGAGTTTGGTCCCTTTGGTCAAAAGCAAATCGACCACAGGTAAGGAGTGAATGGAGATCATTAATCAGCAACTAACTACTGAAATCAATGTGGCTCTTAGTGAAATGACATGCATGAAGAACAGACTCACAGACGGTGTCTGAAAAGTGAAAAGGTTGGTACAACCAAAAATTCTTATACACTTACAGAGGGAGAATAACTTAGAATCAGACTAGTGTGACAAGAAAGGAACTAGAGAAACTATTACAAGTCAAATGGCTTAATGTCGCTGAGCTCAGTTCATATTGCACAGACTCTGCGTCCTTCATCTGAGTTTTTTTTTGAAGCCCTTTATCCTTTATCTAGAAACTTCCAGTGAATTCTTTCTCTTGCTCCCTCCCAGCGGAAGAATGAGTGCACAAAAAGTTACTAATTGACTGGGCAGAAGGAAGTAAGCAGGTCAGAAACACTTGTCAATCAGCCAGCCACACCCATATCCTGTTCTGCGATTGGATGCCGTCAGTTTCCATGGCCACCTCTGTTTTGCGCTGCTGTCAAAATAGTACTACCACTCACAGCCAAACCACTCGGGCTGCACATGAGTCATGGAGATACAGAAAAGAGTCAACTTGTTTGCTTTAGAAAAGGCTTGGTTTTGAATGAGGCCATTAGCATCGGGTATTATCAACGCAACAGCTGGATAACGCAGAGATAAACAGAGCAGTTTCCTTGCAATCAGTCTCAGCTTTTTTTCATTCCTGCACACACATAATGTCACTATTTTTCCTCGCATGGCAGAAGTTTGACTGGGTAAATTTAAGGTGCTGTGAACAGATAAAAACAAACCCCCAAGTCTTCAGTGTTAAGGAGAAGAGGTCAGTAAAGTGCGCACTCTGACACTGTGGCGTCCTGTCGGCTCAGCATGCAGATGCATATACCATGTGCAGGCCTCTGATTTACAACTTAACGTGCATGATGCCTCGAGACTCATTTTCCTTTTTTCCATCTTCCTTGCCTCAACATAGAGCTTTTTCTAATGAAGCAGAAAACCTTAAGAATCCAAGCAGGTAAAAGTAAAGTAAAAGTTTTTGAAAGACAGCAGAGATACCAACACTTGTGCACTGGAGCTGCTGACAGCAGGCATTGTGTGCCTTTATGGCGTGTGACCCCCATAAATGAAGGCCATGCATGCTTGTGATCCCTTGTCACAAGATAATGTGGAGAGTGCTAAACGTGACTCCTACATGTTTAAAAACTACTGAGCTGAAGCGTAAATCAACCAAAAACTGAAGCATTTAATTTTGCATTTACGGTACATACATATTACAGATTAAATTATTTATTGTTTTGAGGGATGATAGATAAAGCTGGTTGTTGCTGTGAATAGATCCCATGAAAGATTAAAACTGTGTGTTAGTCCTTCTATTAATATTTTTCAACAGCCCTAACCAGTGGATTAAGGCATATTTACTGCTCTATTGTACGTTGCTGGAAGCAGGGCAGTGTATTTGAGATTGGCTAAAAATAACCAACAGTATTATGATTGTTGTAGTGAATGAGCATGTCACCCAGTGCAGCAGTGTGGCTCAGGAGAGTAACCTGCTTTCCCAAACAGAAACCCTGGCTGAACGCTGAGGTGAGAGCTCTACTGAAAGCTTGGGATGCTGCGTTTAGGGCAGGTGAGGCGTCACCACTGAGAGTGACAAGGGCTAAAACCACGTATGCTTGTAAAATTCAGGGCACCTCACCTCCAACGACCCCCGGAGCATGTGGAAGGGCATAAAGTGCATCACAGACTACAACATCAGAGATGCACAATGCCCAAGGGACCCCTCCCTGCCAGATGGACGCAACAGGTTCTACGCTCGCTTCGAGGATCCTGACTCCCAAGCCCCCCCACCCCTTACACCACAATCCGGTGACACGCCCTATGTGTCCACAGCGGATGTGAGGAAGACCCTTAAAGGAATTAACCCCTGCAAAGCTGCTGGCCCAGACAACATCCCTGAACTTTCTGACCAACAGAACTCAAACTCTCAGGATCCACAACTCCACCTCCTCCCTCATCACCCTCAGCACTGGTCCTCTCCAGGGCTGTGTGCTGAGCCCCCTCCTGTTCACTCTGCTGACGTACGACTGCTCGGCGAGGCATCCCAGCTGTCATGTAGTGAAGTTTGCAGATGACACAGCAGTGGTGGGATGCAACAACAACAACGATGAGTCGGAATACAGAGAGGAGGTGGAGGACCTGGTGCAGTGGTGCAGAGAAAACAACCTCCACATCAACGTGAAGAAGACCAAGGAGATGCTGGTGGACTTCAGAAGGGACAGGCGCTCTTCTCCCCCCCCCTGCACGTCGGAGGAGTAGCTGTGGAAGTGGTCTCCAGCTACAAGTACCTGGGTATGCACATAACCGAGGACCTCACCTGGAGCGCCAACACTTGCTGGCTGGTCAGGAAGGCCCACCAGCGTCTCTATTTCCTCAGGAAGCTGCGGTGAGCCGGACTTGCGAGCTCAGTCCTGAGGAGCTTCTACCACTGCGCGGTGGAGAGCGTCCTCTGCACCTGCATCACTGTGTGGCACGGCAACTGCACCGCTGCTGAGAGGAAGGCTCTGCAGAGGGTGGTAAAGGCTGCACAGAGGACCATGGGGAGCAGCCTTCCCACCACCTCAGACCTCTACACAGAACGATGCAGGGGGAGGGCCCTCCGCATCATGAAGGACTCCACCCGTCCTGCACACGGACTTTTCCAACCCCTCAGGCTCCCCAGAGCAAGACCACCAGGCTCAGAAACAGCTTCTTCCCCTTCCCTGCTGAACTCTAGCCATGCCCTATAGACCTCCCACCCCCCACCCCCAACACACACCACAAGTGCAATATTACAGACTACTCTCTTGAACTACCTCATACTTGCATATACTTGCACATGCATATTTATGCTGCACATGCTAAAACTGGCTTCTTTATTTAAATGTGTAGTTTATATTCTATTAGTATTTAGCTTATATTTCTGTTTTTATTTAGCTTATATTTCAATTTTTATTCAATTTTTTATTTCATATTTTATATTTTATTTTACTTATTGCTCCCGGGACCTGAGTCCTAATTTCGTACCACAAACATGTAAATGTGAGCTGGTATGACAATAAAATCCTTATGAGCAGGCAACAGGAAAGAGGAGTAAGGCCACAGCTGCCTGACAGGGTTTGAACTTATCCCTGAAGTTATCAATCTGCAATTGTGACTTTAACTATGACTCTACAGGAGGTCCTGCTTTGTTTCCCATAGTCTGAATCCAGTTCAGGCCATTTTCTCACCTCCTCTGGACAGAATTATTTATTCATGACCCTAGTTCACTCTTTGTCTTGCGTAGCGGTACGAGAAGCGGACCTATTTTTACCTCTCGCGGGTGAGCCAATCTCAAAGGTCGATATGCTCTGGTATATTATTATATTTTTAAGACGTGTCGCTAAATAAATCATTTTTCCCTCCGTCACACGTGATTGCCCAAACTTGAGATGTCATCCTCAAATCACACAATTTTGGCATGTATTTTTCATCCTCATAAATTATTAATACATTTTGGAAATCGGTTACAACAAGGTGAGAGCTGATTCGGTAACCTGGTGTTAAAGCTAATAAAGAGGAATTCCTCACACTTCTCCTTACAGACTGGCAGAGCCTCATCAATATGAGCGTGCCTTTCCTAAAACAAGTCTCAACATAATGATTTAAAAGTAACCGAGCTTTCCATCGTCATTCCTTCCCGGAGCAGCTCGGGTGCAGTGCATTAAATATTGAGCAGCAGCAGGTAGGGAAGATGGTGCGCTGGCGCTGCTCAGTTCCTAGAAAATGTCTCCTCTCTGCTCACGAGGTCCCGGGGCCTGTCACACACAAAGGAAATCAATAATAGCCAAGGATGGGGCAGGGGGACAGAGGATGAATACATCCTAACCATTTGAGAGATACAGTGGAAAGCCTTGACGGGTGAGTTGTCATCACGAGTGTCCCTTCAAGAATGTCTATGAAGGACATTCACTGAACGAGTGCAGGGCAGAGCAGGAAAAATGCCTTTAGCGTTCAATAACATGTTTTTGTTCGTAGCAACTTGGGATGAATCATGTGACAATCGGCTTGCCTGGCTCCAGTAACCTTTGCCCCCTGAGAGAGGTCAACATAGGAGATCAAAGATGGTCCATCTGCAGGGCCAGCTGAGTCAGTCTGCATGTGTGAAGACACGGTGGGACATACAATGAGACTTTTCAGAAGACTTGCCCCCCCTCATCTGTGAAATGGATCAACACCAGCATTGATCATGACAGCAATGCAAGGACGTCTCTCTCTCTCTCTCTCTCTCTCTCTTTCACACACACACACACACATGCAAATTAACTCTGAAAGCACATACACAGATTTTCTCACATAAAAAGACATGCAGAACGTGGGTATGCAAATGCACATGTTGCATAGTCACTGCACACACATGCACAAGATGAGCTTATGTAAACTGTTGACATGCTGGGAGCAGTGGATTAGTATGGATTTGAATAGCAGTGATGCGACCAGGAGGCCTCGCCCGCAATGACCAGACAAAGAAAAACACGCCTAAGAAATGGAGAACAATTTATTTACAATCACAGTAATAAAGGTATCACAGTTAATTTGCCAGCGATGTGCAGACATTTGAAAATGCTGAGCGGCACCTTTAATAAACCTACAAAGATGATGTATAACAAATGTGTAGTGAAAGCACTTCCTGAGTGGCTGAGCTGCTGTAACCCTGCTTGCCTTACTGTTTCCTGTTACTCCTTCTGGTCTGTAAACCTCCACTCTGCTCTCTCCATAAAAGTGCTTGAGGAATGTGGCTCATCCAACACCCACACTTTGTTTTTTTAAAGAAGGTCAAGACGGTTAAAACAAACAAAACAAAAAAAAAACAAGTTCCTTTGATTTTATCTTCATTCATGTCCTTTAATTCTCAGGAGAACATGAAGAAATAAATTTCATCAGGGATTCCATCAATACATTCAACATGAATAAACTTTTATTACATTTTTAGCCTGTCAGGAAGGACAGAACTGTTGCAGGGCAACAAGCTACTGTCCATGCAGTCCTAACTTGCACTGGTATGGTAATGTACAGAGTGGATATAAAGCCCTACTGTTCTGCACAGATGAATATTCATGATTCACAGTGAAAGATGAACTGAGTCTTCCTCTGAATGGACATTTACATGGTCTGATCAGTTTCATTTTTTAACTGAAAGTCTCTCTTAACTTTGTCTTCTTCATGATGCTATAATGATGCTGGATAAATAATTACTGGGGGCTTGTCTGAGTGAAAAGTGTGAAATGAGGTCCCCTTCAAATCCATCTAATGACAATGAATAGCTTCTCCACATTTATGAACCAAAGCAAAGCTAAACCACCATCATCCTTTCATTCAGTAAAGCTTTTCCTGAGATGCAACTTGCAATGCAAACATACTGTTAAATCATGTGGCATTCATGTGGTTCTATCAAATCACCTGTCAGTCAGCTAGATGGTGTGACATTTTTCTTGAATTTTCTGCTCATCCTCTCACATTTAGTCATCAAAATGCAAACCACATTGCTTCTGCGGACTACAGCATTGTTTCCAGGAAAGATTTATTGTACCTGATGGTCAACAAAAGCAACACTTAAAGTCTTTCATGCACCGACAGCAGGTGGAAGAAAATGTTGTCTGGGTTTAATTTGTCTGGGATGACTTTGGAATTAAAATACACAGAGTCCTGTCTTTCTAACAAGCAAAACACAATATATGGTGTCAAATGTTTATGTTACAGTTTCTTTCAAATTATTCCAATGTCCCACATTTATATTTGTAAAAAAAAAAAAAAATGTGTCAGTAAAAGCTGAGTTTACGTACATGTTTCAGCACATGCATCCCAGTTTCCCCAGGTTAGATCCAAGACAGAAAATAATTTGTCACCTTTGCTGTGTTAACTCTGCAATCTAACCTAAACATACTGATGTTTAGAAGCAGCGAGACAACACTTGATTTGAGGTGTTTATTCCACTTTGGTGTCTTGAATGCACCAAGATTGCTGATGGCACTTTTCCCACTTCCTACATCTGCCTGTTAAGGAGCACAGCTATATTCCCTGTCATAGTGTTGCAGGTTGGATAAAAGCGTGAACTTCAGAGCAGCTCTTATGTGGGTTCTCTGGAAAAATGTTCATTTATGGGGAAAAAAGGCATCACTGTAGTGTGTTTGTTTTGTTTATTTTACTGCTCATTTGATTAGCCCAGCAATAAACGCCTGTCAACAAGCCTCCAATCAGACTCTGAAGGCGACCACTTGAGACAGCAGCGCACAGAGTGACGCGCAGGTTATTTTTTTCCAACACCTGGTTTGTCCTTTGACCACCACACCTGCTGATATATCCACGTGTTTACAGGTCGTATCTAAAACATGCACGGTTAAAAATGTACACACATTCATTTCTCATCCAACATACACTTCTGCCTCCACCACAAAAGCCTTTTTAAAAAGAGCGGCTGTCATTTGCAAGTCAAATGAATAATAAATAGGAAGTATCACTGCAATTGTATATGTAGTAAAATTCAGTATGTGTGTATGTAAAAATATATAAATACTGCCAATAAAAGTTGATTCTTCTTCTCTTTCTGTGTGTTTGCGCCAGTCAAGCAGTTTGAATTCTGACTGATTTAAAACAATAATTTATTTTTCTCTTTGGTTTTGATCACCATTACATTAAACGAGCTAAGCTGTATCTGATCATACATACTGTATAATTTTTACAGATTTTTTTTGTCATTTGACATCAACAAAATAGATAAACTTGCAGTCAGAATGGTAAGTACAACACAGTATCTGCAGTGCCGTTTCACCGCTCAGTGACGACACCTGGTGGGCACGACTGGTTACTACAACTTTGATTTACATGTTTGAGATGAACTGAGCGGAGTCATGAGCACACTCTGACACAGATGGTGCACTAGAGCCACTGGTTGGAAAACACTTGGCAGGGTCCACCAAGACAGAGAATTTCTCAGGCAAGAACGGAACAAAAAGAACTCAATGTGTGAAGGGAGATTAAATGTTCCCAAATAACTGTTGAATATTTCACATGAAGGACATGACATGTGTGCTGCCACTCCTAATTCGTTTACCTGTGAAATCGAAAAGGACATGAATTGACTTGAAAGTGAAGCTTGTATGCATCACACATTAACTCTGTAAACAGATTCTACAGGTGACACAGTCTCTGATGTTACAAGTTTTCTTCTTTAAATTTAAAATGATTTTCACTGTTAAGTATCTCTGTATTCCACATTACTTTACTACATTCAGTTCATAAACAAGGAAAACTCAACTTACTTTGAAAGACGGTAAAACTGATAATTATAAGCATCATCGTTTGTCACTAACAAACCAGTGGCACAACATTGCAGCAATCACAGTGTGGGAACAAATTATTATCTACCAGGTTACTACTCAAGTTTCACTACTGACATCCAAAGTCTTAAGGGAGAATTAAAAATGGAATTCATTATAAACACACAATATTCTTAAAATTTCACTAAGCTACCAAAACATGTTAGGAGCTGTTTCTTTCTCAAGATCAGAAATATAATGCTGACGTGTTCAAAAAGTTTGCCATTTACGTTGGTATTTTAAGGTAATATTTTACAACTCAGCTGTTCACTCAGTTGAAGCAAACTGCTGGTGGCAGAGTTTCCTACATTTCCCATAATGCCACCAACAGACGCCTGAATGACCACATCTCTCAGACCAGACACTCAGCACACAATGTCTGTTTCTGAAAAACTCTCTAACCCCAACTGAAATTATTGTGATGACATCACAATTTTTGCAAAATTCAGAAACCACGTCCACAGAAGACATTACACAGCTGTTTTAATAAGCCGAGTACTACAACCTGGGATGGACATAGACTTCATGTTTAAAATGAGGCCATCACAAGCTCTGTCTCACCTTGAATGGTGTTCTTCTTCCATCCCTCTGCATGTTGAGCATATGGATGCTCTTTCCATTTGCTCACATCCAGTTGTATTGGTTGGACACTGTGACACCCTCACCCGCCACACACAACACACAACACTTAGTCTCCCGATGGCCCTGCTGGCCTCTCAGGCTGCAATTAAACTCGATAATCACCTCCAAGTCTGGTAATTAAGAAAATAAGGTGCTCAGGGTTTGGAAATGCAATGAGAAGGTTAAAAGATGTAAGCACACCTGCTGTTTAACAGAGGGATATTATGGCCTGTTATAGGAAGGAGTTAAACCTATGGGATCCAGAGGAGAGAGATCAGGAAAAGACATTTGACGACGAACTTTGTGTTTCATTTTAAACCTTAAGGTCATCAGTAACTCATTGGATGTACCACATTAAATCTTCATACACAGCCACTCGAAGGGGGCAGTTATATATTTGTTACTTTTTTCTCACCTGTAATGCAGTAGTTGGATACCTTTAAGGTTTATCATATTTTTTAAATCTTGCTTGCAAAGACAGCACATGCATTTTGCTCCAGGCAAAACTTTGCGTCATTGTGGGTGGTGATTACCCACATAGCAGCGCTTTTACGAGCAGTCAATCAAAGTGGAATGACATGAGTTTGAATATATACTCCTTTGCTTTCCTTATTATTTTCATAAACACTGTTGCCATGACTGAAGAAATGACAGGTAACGCCGCCAATTACTTAAAAAAATTAAACTCTGAAAGAAATGACACCACAATTTGTTGCTGCAAGAAATGAAGATGAATGGTAACTGACAAGGCGTTTGTTCATTTAGTCTGTGTCTGTGTATGTGTGTGTGTGTGTGTGTACATTTATACTGGGGGATAATGAAACCACATGATTTTCACTTGGGTTTTTTTAGAGGACCAAAACCAATAGACCAGAAATTTAATCTGACTATTTTTCAATTGAAATTTTAATTCATATACTGAATCATCTGTTGCAAACAACATTACGACTGTGGTCTCACTCATCAAAATGCACTCATTCAAATGTTTTTCTGAGAAATGCAGCAGGTTTAAAGGGCTTTGGAAGGGCTCTTTTTTGTGGATCAGCGGTTAGGGTGTCGGACCCGTAAGCGGTGGATCGCTGGTTCGATTCCCCGTACCGGTGTTCATGGCTGAGGTACCCTTGAGCAAGGTACCTAACCCCCACTGCTCCCCGGGCGCTGCACGCGGTCGCCCACTGCCCCGGGTTTGCTGTGTGTGTGTGCACGTCACTTGGGTGGGTTAAATGCAGAGCACGGATTTCGTTGGAGTGAGTTCCCTCCAATGACAAAATATGTCACTTTCATCTTTCATATGAGTTAAACATGAATTGTTTTCATGTCTTGTGTTCAGTTCTGCACAGACTTGTGAATTCTTATTCACAAGTGATGAAATACTTGACAGGCTCTCAATCATCTGTGATAACCACTTTCATAAGGAACTTTTATTAAGTTATGAAGTAACAAGCATTTCCAGTCATGCTAGCAGCTTTGTGAGGATGTACTCAGGCATGGCAGTGCTTTGACCTAAATGCTAATGCCAACATGCTAGCATGCTCACAGTGATTATGCTTATTTTAGCCTGTTAGCATGCTTAGCCAAAGTACTAAACACAGAGTACATCTAAGGCTTATGGAAATGTCAGTTGTTTTGCAAATATTTGTTAATAAGCCAAAATGCTGAGATGAAGTAAAAATGATCATCATAAGTGCAAGAATTACAGTGAGAATTAATCCATCATTCAAAAATTTTTAAATCACTAGTGTATGCTGAATGCTGGACCAGGATTGGTTTCCAAAATATTTGTGATATCACAAATCATCCTCATAGGGTTTGCCTCTTACAATCAGGTTTTCAGTGAGCTCAGAGAAAATTTGCACTTGGGAACAAGGAAACGTGAAAACATCCTTCAAGGGTCAGACTCTGCACATACATCATTCCATACAGTGAAGCTTAAACACCCCGCTGTACGAGCAAGAAGAAAAAATGAAGGGGACTTTAAGTTGAATGCACAAGTTTTTTTTCTTTTTTGCTGGTACTGGTTAAGGCATTTTGAGCTAATCAATGCAAAAAGAGGGGTAAGCGGACTGTCATAGTTTGAAGCTTAGCGACACTGACTAAGCTGCCTTATTTGATGAGCTGGGAGTGAGAGTGTCTTGGACAGATTAAAGGTGCAATGTGTAAACTTGTTGATTGTTGAGTCTGACTCCCAGGTTGTCAAAAACCAGTGTTTTGACTTTATGGCTGAGCTGACTCACCAAACCAAAGCGTTGGTACAGGACGACCTGGGAGTGAGACACAACAGCAAACTATCTTACACACTGCACCTTTAAATAACACTAAAAGTACTATTAGCTAAAGAACTGACACATGACACATCACTGGATGACTTTAAACATAAAATATGTTTTTTATGCCATTCTGAATGAAGACTTGTAACTTCTGGATGGTCATGTCATGTACTCAACCATCAATCTGAGGTAATTCTACCTTATTTGAGGATTTTATGTACCTCTATAATTCTACCCAGGAGATAAATACTGTAATTCTTACTCCATTACATTTGATTTACAGCATTAGTTACTACTTTTTAACTTTTACTACTTTTAGATTCCAGTATTTTATATTCTTTCTGTCCAGTGCAAACCATGTATCTCCAAATTTGGTGATTCTGATGGAAATATTTCTTCTCATAAACTAAGATTAAAGATTACATTCCTTTATGAGTTGAAGGAATTCTCATCTCCTCTTCTTAAACTTAACAAATCATTCAAAGCTGCTCTTGAATTAGCTGAAAATGGAGCAGCATGTCTGCGTTCACAGTGAAAAGTCGAAGGTTCTGGCTTCTGATGATTGCCGGTACACGCTTACACACCAACACATACAAATATATAGTTTGTCCTCTTTTACAGTTACTGCATTTTGAGATTCATTTGACCTCATGTGAGATAAACATGTGGCCATGAACATGGAGACTGAGTGGGAGGCAAATTTTGCAGTGAAAACATTTATAGTTTTTATCACACAAAGTCCTCTTTATCCCCACCCACCTGCTCAGGCACCTGCACAACATCATGGAGTAACTTCAGTAAAACGGCAAAGATCTGAAAAGTAAACATGTCAGTTGGGTTTTAGATTTGCTCTGTTATTGTTTTGCTCGGATTCCCTGAACTCTTCACACTCCAGTGAAAACACCCTCAGTTTGATGTGGGCGTGTAAGGATACATTATTGTTTGCATGCTTAATAACACACATCCACATTCATGAGTCACTGTCTCCCTTCATAAACACTCACTTGATGTGACCCAAACTGTCTGAGGAGAGATAATCTTTTAGGCTAAAGTCTTTGTAATGCAGGAGATTTCTATTGTTGTTTTTTGTCGTTGCTGCAGTTTCACACAATGAATCAGAACTATGTCTCATTCAGGATTACAGCTCAAAAATCTGTTCTCACCAGGAATGTTATTTCACCTTCTCTGCGTTTATTTCCCCCTGTTTTCAGGGTAATTGGCCTTTTTCTTTGTGTTGTATGGGTTTTAATACTCCAAGGCCCTGGACTTTGTACTCCTTGTTGTTCGCAGCTTGTGATTTTGATGATTAGGGAATTTAAACATATTCTAACGTTTCTCTTGATATAAACTGCACAGGATAAGTTGTTGGTGAATTGTAAAAACAAATTGTGTTTTTGTGCAAATATACATGTTAAGTTTTATGTGTTTTTTTCTTTTTGAAACTCCACTATGTACTGCAGCCTTCCTGGCAGAAGTTTTGTTGGCATTTCTGGAGTCGGCTTCACCCAAATGACTTCATTAAAATGATCATGAACATCTATGACCAGTGAGTCACCACCTCCAGTTATGAGCTCATTTAAGGTGCTATGTTGGGCCTGTCCTTGTTTATGAAAGCATTTAGAGAGAACAAATATTACACTGCAGGTGTATCACAAATGACTGACGTCTGTTGGCACAATCATGACTTCTCATCTGCGTTGTTTGCCTTTTGACGTAGGACTAATCACTGCAAGATGGAACTCGAGTGTCAAATAGATCAAGGGGAAACGACGTTTACTTTGGTGATCAGTTAATATAATCTTTTGTCATATAAGTGCAATGTCAGATGGACTGGTAATGTAAAAAGAAGTTGCTAAGCATCAAAATATTTTTCAAGTCTGTGTTGCAACAGTGGTTGGAGGCTGTTTCCTTATTGTTCAGCCTCACAGGCAGTCACTCTTTGTACATGTTTTTGGAATAAAGTTAAGTTTAACTCACATTAAGCATTATATAATCTGAGGATATTGTGTAATAACTGAACTATAAATCCCCCAATAGGCTACCTCTGAAGGAATTCATGAGGTAGTGAAGAATATTGGGGTGGATGTGCATACCTCAGCAGAATAATACACCCAGTGATCTCCAAAAATACACCAGACTTTAACTCAGAGTTTGTTCTGTGAATCGTGTATATTTGGAGTTAGCAGGAGGCCTAAGAGGAGAAAAAGGGACAGAGCTGCAAATTAAAACACACGTGACAGTAATTTAACTTTATTTAACATGTGCTTTTATTAGCAGTCAGACACAGGGAAATAAATGGTCAAAACTAACAAGCCAATGTGTGTTTTCACTGGAAAAGGAGCCCAGTAAACCTAAAACCATGCACAAGGTTCACGTGCATATTTAATTATTTCAGTATCAGGTGGGTCAAGTTGCCCTGAACCAACCCCTTATACCTTTTTCTCTTGGTAGCCCTTCTTTTAGCAAGATCCGAGTGATGTTTGGTCAGTCTGTTTGTTGATCGTGCGCTCCCAGACCCCACAGTGCTTTGCTAAAGGCCAGAGGTCTCCCAGGTTGGGCTGCTGAAAGTGACCACTGGCCTGGACTCCGGGCCCCAAAATACAGCAGTACAACACCAGTCTTGTTACTGCAGTGGTGCGCTGAAAGTGGGCCCAGCATGTTGGACTGTGACACACGCCGCAGCACAGCCTGGTAGTCTTCGCCCTCAGACCAGAGTAAATAAACTCAACCAGCTACACAAACACTTTGACTGGGGCTGGGAAAGTCCACGCACAGCCCGCCACTATTGGTGAACATCTAAGTATAGAGGGGAGCTGTTGAAGCTGATGTCGCAACATTGTTTTTAGAGGGAGTTGTTTCCAGGTCCTTTTAGAGAGGAATACGAAGCAATGTGGGGCTAATGAAAATGAGAAAACATATCTAAGCTTGTAACATTTTAAAAGCTACCGCCGTGTGAGCTGTGTGCCACAAATGACCAAGCAAAAGAACGTTTTTATCTCAACACTCATTTTTAAATCTTATCAGTCAGGTTTAAGACTGTAAGTCTTGAATGATGTTGCTAGTGTGTTGGATAACAAGGAGGACTGTACCGTCTTTTTTATTGGTTATCTAAGACCTTCAGTACTGATCATCAATTCTGTTGAAACAACTGGAATGTATTACATCTGATGACAAATCAGATCAAATCGTAATTGACTTGCAAATTATCTCGGTGGTTGAGAACAAGCTGTTGTAGCTGATGTCTTTCAGTCCAGCGTTGTGAATGTTAACAAAGGTATAACACAGGATTTTGTTGTAGGACCTCTCTTATTGACTGTTTTTTAAATTTATTTAGTGAAAAACTAGAAGCAGTGCAATTCTCGTGTACAAGGACGACGGCATTCAATATACAAAAGAGCCATGTGTTGCCCGGAAAGTTCAAAAAGTTTTGATTTCTGTTCTGCGCAGTGAACTTCAATTTACATCCGCAAACTGAAACAAACATTTTCTATCATGCCTTCAAATGATCCACTTCAAAGTACTTTTCTACACAAGTAATCTTACTTCTGTTTGTATAATGTCTACATAGATGAAGTCCCATTCTTTTGAGAGTGTATCTGTCTTTTCATCCCTTATAAAATGCAGAAGGGATAAAAGTCAAAAAGCATATTTTATTATTGTGTGTCAGTCCATTTTCATCTTGTGTTGTTTTGCATCTTCTCAGTCTTATCTGAGGACTGCGTGAAATTGTTTTTGTCGGACCGACCTTGTGAGCCGGCACCCGGACATTATGTAACTGTTTAATTCAATGATTAGTCAGTCACGTCAGGGGAATAAATGCAGAAAAGCTATTTTCAACCTCACAGTTCATCACCCGTGTGATAAACTCGGTGAAAATACTATGCTTCTTTCGACTGCCCTTTCTCACACAGTTACGTAGTTTTTAGGGGCAATAAAACTGCAATAAATATAAGACAGCATGGGAAGTTGACCTGTTGGTTTCAGTGATGAGGCTGGAGGGGTCACAGATTTGCTCCCTGATTCTGATAAAGTGTCACTGAGCGAGACACTAAACTTAATATTACATTATTTACTGCCATTGTCTGCAACTGCAGTTCTGCTTTGCGCTAAAGGGTTTAAGGATGGAGGGTGTGGCATGTGTTGGACAAACTGTAAACCCTCTAAAGCGAATTTATGATTTTAGGCAATAAAAATTAAATTGACTTGACTTTGTGCTGCGTTTCTCCTGACTCCATCCCACACACAATGTTTTTCTCCCACCCTTACTTTCTGTTCCTCACTTAAGTGAGGAAGGCTTTTATTGCCTCAAACCCACTCTTCAATTCCAGTGAACAGCATGGCCACTTCGTAGACGAGCTTGTCAGCACTTTCAAAAGCTTTGATTTCGTACATTTCAGATTCTGTAGTGCCAGTCACATGTAAAAAGCAGAAACCTGCTTCTGTGTTTTGGTTTAATGAGGATTCAAGGAGCTTAAAGTGACAATGCAGGCAGGCAGAGCGAGAGTGGAATAAGTATAAACACATCTGCCTCTGTTGCCTCTCAGAAAGATTTCATATCCACTTATTAGAGTGAAATCAAAGAAGCAATTAATACCTATTTTTTCTGATCTCATTGCAAAACAAAGTCACAATTACAGAGTCCTGTTAAAATCCATAAACTCTGTGATTGGGCTCCCACCCCATCTCACCAGCCACCTGAACCCACACCACAGAGAGGTGTGACAATAATGATAATTATAATTATAGGATAATTCTATGATAATCTGTAATTACTTTTTTAATAGTGGAGATATGGCAGATCTTTAACACTGAACCGAGAGCTTGATGATTTTTGCCCACCTGTCACATTCACCCAATTCACTGAAATGCACTGTTGCACTCTCTAAATCATCCCGATTGCACCCCCACTTCAGATGGTTGGCCTGGCTATTTTAACTGTTATTAATTGTTCTCTGTCTACTGGCACTTTCCCCTCCAATGTGAAACATGGCAGTCTTCACCCCCTTTTTAAGAAGCTCTCTGGTCTGGTCAGATCAACAAAGGATCACTTGTTTTAGGGTTCATGGTGTAACTTTCCTTAACATTTCAATTTTGCAACGTGTCAAAGTTGTTTGAGACTTACTGCTAAGTGGAAGAAAAATTGGCTAGAGAACAGATTCCCTTAGATGGAGGTCAGAAAACCATGATCACAACTGATGTCAGTCAAACATAAGACAACACCATGAGCCATTTCTTCTTCTTTGTGTCATATGTTGATCTTGTGACAAACTGTCTTGCAGTCGAGCACAAACGTTTGATGGCCTTTACTGAAGTAATAACCTCTAGTCATAAGTTCACTGCTCACTAATACGGTGTGTTGACATCAAGCTTATGTTTGAAAACATTTCCTTTTTTTCAAATAAATTTCATCAGGTTTTTTTTTTGATGGTAAACTTGTAAACTTCTGTGGGACATTCACACCTTACATGTTGCAAGAACTACTGAAGTCACATATGAGTCATCACAGTCATATGAATTACAATGTGAGTTGTGAAATCACCTGGGCAGTATGTTAAGGTGGCTCCCACTGACATGCCTCTTATGAAGGGTGTGTCACCTCTTTAACTTCTACTTCAAACATTTGTCACTTCTGTCCAGACTGTTAATATTTCTGTCATCGCAGGAGTAACCCCTGTATACTGCTTTAGTGTGCATACCGCTAAGTGATAACACATTATGGCGTCATAGTAAATCTTTTTATTCCTCCAAAGCAAAACTGGAGGGAGGTGTCAGATGTCAAATAACAGATTCAGGTGAAGGACGGTGCAGTAAAGATACAATTTCAGGGTTTTGAGCAAGTCAAACATTATCTGTGGGCACAGAGTGAAACTGTAGATCACATCTGTTTCTTAGGAACATATCTACAATGTATGACTTGCACATTGGCATCTAGCAAAACAATACAAAACACACCCAAGAATGAAAATTGAGGGAAATGAATACTGCATACTGCAAATACAATAGCAGACAAAAATGCATTTCTCTTAATGATAGAATATGTTTTGTTTTGTGTTATACCCTTAGGGGTCACCATAGTCATGGGGCACATGTGTGAGGCATTTCCTGCTCCATGGACATGACTGGATATGACAAATACTAACATATTGTACTGGAGATTCTGTCTATATAGTTTGTTTGGCAGATGACGTGCGAGTGCTTCTGATATTACTGGGTTGCAGCAAGATTATTATGGCTTTCTAAATCTAAACTAATCAATAATCCTAAGTGTGAGAAACATTTTATTGGGAAAAAAAACAAGTGAAATGCTAGAACCAAACTGATAACACAAACACTATTATTCCTGTCACAATCACGCACAAACCTGTACATTCACAAAGAATGCATTCATGACTGTCGTGCCCTTCAGGCAAAATTATGCTGTGTACGCTGTGTCTGAATAGGATGCGGGCTGAACGATTTCCCGAAGATAAGTGATTCATTTAAAAAATACTCATGTCATGACTCAGCTTACTTAAACTGGCTCTTGACTGTGATTTTTTTTGAATGAATATTTTATACTTTAATCCCAGGTAGAAACTACTTCCAAAAACGGACATTTGCTTCTGCTAGGCAAGTTTTGAAGATTAAAAATAGCATTGCTCCATGTTGTAGCTGTAGCATAGGAAACAGCAAGCTGTTTGTAAATCAAGATTTTATCACAATGTATAATCCCCGATTTTAAGACATCTGACGACAACTAACGAACTGTTTACTGCCTGTTTCTACAGGGTGGGACGTTAACCGGAAGTGACGGCGGCGGCAGATATTTCTTTCTAGCCGCATAAAATCCATTTTGATAATTTAAAATCGTTGACAGCCATAACAACTTCAAATTTGCACAGACGATAAAAGTCTGCGCTGTTGCTGATTTGCAAATATATATTTTTTGAATTGACAGAAAACTAGTATGACCTCCATACCCAGGATGCACTTCGCTCTTGCCATCTTGTCGAGTGGTTGGGTTAGAAGAGGGGCAGGCAATAGTTAGCTACCTGTTAGCTTACTGCTGCCTTGGAGTAGTGGTTATCTGTCAGCTAGCTGCTAGTAGCAGCTGCCAAAAGTGAGCTGGCCACACGGCAAGAGGCAGAACTTCACCGACTTTAAGACGTTGTCTCTGTCTACCGCTGGGTTATATATTCGTTTTGAAAAGCCAGTGTGTTTGTTTACATCATGATGTCGCACATGCTGGTACCGAGGTAGAAGAAAGTAGCTAACATCAGCTAACTCAGCTAGTCGGCGAGAAATACATAGATAGCTGAGAGAGAAGAGTGGGCTACGAGACCGGGCCCGCCTCAGACTAAAGTACCGGTGGCAGCTGCTGAACAAGAACTTTGATAAGGGCCTGTTTGCAACTCCGCTGCCGGGACACAAGGAAGGCCGACCGGTTGCCAGAGAGGCCGGAGTAGAAGAACAACAGTCGCCCGTGTATTGTGAACGGACATCGCGGAACGTTTGAGGAGTTTCTCAGGGTCTGGCCCCGGTTGTGACACTTTTTCCCGACAAGGGAGAGGAGGGGGAACGGTATGGAAATGTCCTGTATTGGTACGTGTCTTTGTCATATCCCTCAGCTGTGAATTACTTCGTAAGACTTTAGTCCAGCACTTCGTTTCATCTGGGAGCAGACAGTATTGACGCAGATAGTCAACATGTCGAAAATGCCCGCTAAGAAGAAAAGTTGCTTCCAGATTACGAGTGTAACGCAGGCTCAGGTGGCGGCCAGCAGCATCACCGACGACACGGAGAGCCTGGACGATCCGGACGAGTCCCGGACAGAGGACGTGTCATCGGAAATATTTGACGTTTCTCGGGCCGACTTGGGGGTGTGTGAAAGGAGTTCATCCGATGAAACCATAAACAACGTAGGAGAGACTCAGGAGGGCCACCAGCCTGCCACGGGTCCTGTCAACGGGGGACTGTCTTATAAAAGTATAGGCACTGGTCGTGTCACTCCGCATAATTTAGGAGGAAGTGTGCTTGTGCCAGCTACAGCTCAACCTTTTGTTGCAAGCTCAGCCACCCATTCGTTGACAGTCATCAATTCGACCCCTGCTGTCACCGTCTCTAGCAGTGTTGCTCACACTGCTCCTGTGGGCACCAGCTGTAGTTCTCGTTTCAGGGTCATTAAACTTGACCATGGTACTGGAGAGCCCTTCAGACGGGGCCGGTGGACGTGCACTGAGTTCTATGAGAGAGATTCAGATTCAAATGTCAATCGAACTGTGGATAGCATAAAACCAACTGTAACCCTTGATCACAGTATAGACAGGGACAGTGGTCTTGGGGCTACCATTAACTCTGCGCTCACTAGCAGTGCTTTTTCTGCACAGGCTTTGGAGAACACTGTGGACAGTGGTTATTCCGTCGGACACCCCGCCCACCCTCCCTCTTCAGAGCCTCTACAAGGCTACAGCTTGGCTCCTCAGATAGGCAGTGGGGCAAGTGCCTTCCAGCCCACAGGGTATACAACTACAGCATCACAGCAGCCACAACAGGCTCAAGTCAATATGCAGCCCGTTGCTCCCCAAACCTTCCTCTCTAACAGCCTCAATGGTGTGCACCAAGGTGCCATGCAGCAGATGTCTCCCATTATGCCTCCTGCCACGCAGGCCCAGCAATTTGCCTATTCTACTCATCCCACTGGCCTCTCAGCTGGCCAGCCGGAATATCGTCAACAGCACTTTGGCTCAAGCACTCAGAACCCTCCCATGTCCACCCTCCCCATGGGGCCTCCAACCAGCCAAGTACCCTCGCCTCTAATCACCAGTGCTGGTCCAGGAGCCCAGGGTCTGGGCGGAGAGGCAGGCTCGGCACAGGGCCTCAAGCTTCAAGTTGGTAATGCACAAGCCATGACCCCCAACCTTCCAGGAAGTGGCCAACAGCAGCATGTCAGCCAGACGCAGCCTTCAGGTGGCGTAGGCATCACCCTTGCACCTTCCGTCACCACCACCACCTCCCACAGCGGTGTCCAACACACCCCGGCCACAGTGCCCAGTACCACCAACACCCCTGCTGGTGGAGCCCATGGAGTAACCGCGACAGGCCATCCCTCGGGCTTCATTAACCAGACAGAAGATAATAGGCAGAAGTCTGATGCCCTACCTCAGCTCAGTGCCGGTGTGGTGCCAGGGAAAGATGTTGTAAAGCCTTTCATCAGCGAGGGCCTCAGCCTGCCCACTCCTGCTGTCAACAGCCTGTTTGGCATCCATATCGCCATGAATGTGGATGAAGACAGGTAAGAGGGTATAATGCAAAATACACCTATGTGAAATGAGTTCACTTTTCTGCATATTGTTTGCTGCTTTTTTTTATTCAGCTTAAATAATCAGTAACACAGTATTATAGTCTTGATAACAGTTTGCCTGTATGTTTGATGGAATAGAAGCTAAGGTCATTAACTGAAACACAAGCGATAGATTTTTGGAGGTAGTAAGTCTGGAAGTTTGCCCTCATATTAAACATTCCTGTTGCATTATACAGCAGTGTGGTTATACTGTGGAGAATGCCTCTCCCTTCACCAGGGCCAAAATTAGGCATGCTATAATGAGAAGGCATTGGTTGTACTTAAAGAACAATAAAACAAAATAAACATTTTTCTTAGTTCTGTTTGTAAGTGTAAAGTTATAGATTGGTTGGAAGAAGGGACTGGGCCAGTGAAAACTGACAGAGACAGGAGAAATATTTGTCTTTGTCATTAATAGGCAACCCACAAAACGCTTGTGTTGTCACATCAGACACCCACAGCCCCCTCCCTCAAACCTCCATTCAGCCATACAGCCTGTTTGGGTTTAGGGGGCGTTAACAAGCACATGGAATTACAACACAGGCAGTAGCTGTGCTTCGTAGCTGAGAAGGAAACAACTCCTTAAATGTAGGCAGTCAGTTTTTATTTTCTTCTTAACCTTCCTACAGTACTCCTCTAATGTACACACAAGCTATTTTTAGAGTCTGTTGGATGGCCCTCAACACAGCTTGTGATGAAGTGTTGCCACTCTTTGCCATTCCAAGCCAGCAGCGGATTGTTGGAGAGGTGATGTTTGAGCCAAGAATGACCCAGATGAGAGCTTGAGTCCATACTCACGTGCATAGTCTGTCCTGTATTTATGTAGGCCTCACTGTGCTCTGTTTTGTTGTTCAGGACTTATTATGAACGGTACCAGAGGAGAAGGAGGGGTGTGTGTGTAGATGCTTGAGGAGGTTGAGGCCTGTTTTTTTCTTTTTTTTTTTATTGCTCATAGTCCAGATATTCCAGAAGCTAATCGTTGTTTACTGAGAGACTTGATCCCAGCAGCATCACATGTGGGCTGATAATGTGCGGAAGCCGGTAACATTGTGTGTTGTCCCTGATTTCATCAAAGGAACAGCCAGTGCCCTTGTATGTGAGAGTGTGTGTTTGTCAGAGAGAGAGAGAGGTAGGAGTGACATCAGTGGCTGTCTGTGTAGCTATGGTGATGCTGGCAGCAGGACAGGACAGGACGTGTCAGGGAGGTGGAGGGGACAGACGGACCTACATCACACACACCTGTGGCAATCATAGTCGACATGTAAGCCTCTGTGGCAGCGACGACATGGTCAGACTGAATCAGCAGTACCATGTCTACCTTCGACTGTGACTTTCAGAGTCGAGTCCTTCTTCAGGCCTGTTCATGTTCGTGCTGACACATCAGCATCACAAAGCAATAACTTGTTTCTAACTACTGACTGGTTCAGACTACCTTCTTGTTCTCTTCGTGCTTCCTCAGGTTGTAAAATTGGAGACCTGAAACTTATTGCACATACAGACTTATCATAAGTTAGAAAAACTGTCTTAAATGAGGAAGGACAGATTATTAAATTGCTGCTAGACCATATAGGGCACCACAGAGGCCAACAACTGTATTTTCCAATCCCGAGAATGAAATGAACTGAAGTGGACTGTAATAACCGAGTAATGTACATTGAGCTGCTTTTGGAAGATGTGTATCAAGTCTTCTCTTCAAAGGTAATTCATGTATACCGAATTGCTTAAAATTTCAATTTGGCATTTTAAAAATGTAGTTTAAAAATCTGACACAGTGCATTTGGAGTCGACATGTGATTATAACATTTTGGGCAGAAACCATAGAAATCAAACTATGCACATAGGTTGTACAACGGTTTATCACACTCAGTCAATCTGTAATGAAATTTTACTTTGCTGAATACTGAATAAGCCTGAATTTCCTATACTCTTTGACTAAATAATGAGAATAGCAGAATTTTTGCTATTTGAAATTTGCTGCTTCTCACAAATCGCTCTGTATAGATTTTTCCTGCTGCATACTTACTTACATACATGCATAACCTCAAAACTTGTGCAGTTTTTAAGTTGGGCTGTGGGCTCAAAGGCAAGTTGGCAGCCATAGGCATCATTCAAACTATCATCAGTTGTAATTAAAATGCCATGTTAGCTCATAACGTTCTTGTAAATCTCAGTGGTGAACAAAATAAAAACACGTTTCGTGGAACACACCCCGGTATAACGGGACCCATATTTTCAAACTTAATCGTCTTGTCAGAGGTGCATTGTTCTGTGTATGTGCTCGGCCTCATTGAGGAATCTACTCCATGTTTCATTGTTTGGTTCTGTTTTGAATTAGAGTGCATCTCAAAAGTGGAACAAAGCATTGAGGGCGTGGAGTCGAAAGATTGGAATGATTTCCCCTCAGCTTGGAATGGTTAGGATCTCTGCTCAGCATGCTGTATCTCTGCTAAGTGAAGTGATGAAACTGCCCCCTGAGACAAATTGGTTTCCCTCAATAGGCGCACTTGGCCTTTAACTCAGTTACTTCTTCTGGGACATACCAGCCTCCCACCATTGTGTACCGTCTAAATTAGGAATGTTAATTATTAATCCATAATTGAATGAATTTTCTCAGGCAGAAGAACAGTAGTAGCTCAGTCGTACAGTGGAGAGAAATACTGTCTGACTTTATTCTGGTACACAGTTGACTGTATGATTACTTTTTATCCAGATGAGGGTCATGATAACTAACCTGAAATGAGTGCAAATCAAACTGAACACAACTGTGACATGATGGATGTTCATCTTTTCCTGCGTGACTTTGTACGGTGGTAGGAATCACTTTTCACGATGACTTTTCCTCTGTTATTTGAAGTGAGTGCTACAGACCCACACCCTTGACCCTCCCATACTCTACAGTACACAACAGCCTGACACTGTGAGTTGCTGTTTTTCTTGAGGCAGTTTTAGCGTCCCAGTCTTAATGAAAAACTGTTTTGAACTGTTTTCCAGGGCTAAAACTGGTGGTTACCTCAGCAGAATTACAGATATTTTTGTAACTTTTGACATTGTCATCAATGTTGTAGCAAGTAAATATCTTGCATAGGTGGTAAGAAGCTAGTTTGAAGGATCATAAGATGCAGACTTTTTCAAAATGACCCCATCGCAACACATTCTCATGTGAGAGTGACCCAGGTTAGCCACATTCTGGTGTTGGCTACTGAATGAATGCTTCTGTATGAAATACAAGAGCCTGGATGAAAGTTATTGTTCCCATTTAGTATGGGGATTTATAGATACTACAGTGCAGTTACAAGAAAGTTTGTCTCCAGCTTATGAAGAGATTGCAATGTGTATCAGCAAGCTGATGAACTTGGCCCAACAAAAGTAAAGTAAGCCAAAGATACCAAATTTACAAACTTCCTTGACTTGTCTGATAACTGACACATGATATCACCTTGCAATTGTAGATACTCAAGTGCAAATAAGATTTCTCCTCACACACAATGAATGTCACATGAAGTTGTAATCTGATTGGCAGCTTTGTGAAAGGTCAGCTGCAGATATACATGTGAGGTCAACTTGGTGGAAATTGTTAGTTATCCACCTCCAGCTGGAGTGAGTACAGTCAGTCTTGGGTTTGGGAACATAATGGTTCCACTGGTGGAGAGTCATTCATGGGAAAAAAGGGCAATCTTTGCTGCTGTTGGCAGTCTTAAAAGCAGCCGCCTGCTAATATATGTTAACACTGGATTGACTTGAAGATTAGTAGGGGCTTAGCAGGTATCTAGATGGTTAGCTCTTAATGGCTCTCTGCTGACTGTGTCAGAACAGTATTGTTTTACTCCTGTCGAGCAGTAGCCCTGAGGTATAAAGAATAATCTTACGATGTATTTGAATCCAAGTACTACAACATGTAGCGTGTGAAGGATGGATACATGATCTGAAACTTAATTAATAATTCGTTTTTGTTGTCATTTTCTAGCCCTAAAGTATGTGTGGATTGTAACAACATCACTCTTTTATAATTTTTATTTATTCATTTATTTATTTTGAACCAGTAAAGGACTCTTGTCGTTTGTTCACTTGGATTGAATACTGGGGAGATAAGCAGAGTTTTAACCCCTGCTGTTGCTCATGATTTAAAAGGCTATGAAGGCACATGTTTTACAAGCTTAGACTGACAGCTTGTGGCAAACGTCACAGAGTTACGTTATTAGATATTTTAAACCTCATGTTATTGGACAGAAATACATTAAGGTTTTAATATGAACATTAGAGAAAAGTCTGTTTACATGGATACAACAGTGGAAATTTTTATTTAATTGAAATAGGGCCTGTCTCCTTTGATTATTAGTCTGAATGTGTAAATGTTCAGAGTTTGCACTATTGGCAGTTTGGCACAAAGATGGAGGGAGCTGAGGACATGGTGGGATGGAGGGAGCTGAGGACAGGATGTGATGGAGGGAGCTGAGGACATGGTGGGATGGAGGGAGCTGAGGACAGGATGGGATGGGGGGGTCAGCTTGGGGGTTGGGTGTGCGTATGTAGTTTAGTGGCCACAGTGCCTGGAAACAAGGGAGCATCTTATTTTCCACAGATAGCTGACCTGCCTGAACTATCAGGGGACACATACCCGGAGCCCTGAAAGGCTGTGATTGTGGGTCACCCCAGGCTGCAGCCAGAGCAGGCGGGTTAGCACCAGCGCTCTTTTTGAGCTGTACCATTGGCCCTGCCTGATGTCTCCCTTTAATGTGGCTGTTGTTTTTTGACTATCCCTAACTGACCTGTTAATACATCGTCCCTCTCTGCTTCTAAACTGCTGGTGTAATATTTTTTCTTCCCATTCACACCATTATCTTTTCTAGTTTCATCAACCAAGGGTGAAGCCTCAGTGCATACAAACCTCTCCTCTTTTTGATTGTAAATCGGGATGAAAGTTTTGGTGTTGTTTGAGCAATCACGTGCATGTTTCTACAAGCCTAATAACTGACCATAGCAGGCTTTTAATGATGTCCCCTGGAACTACTCTCATAGTGCAGATGAGGACAGAGGCGGTGTGCAAAACGAATGGCCTCGCTTTGCGATGTTACAGTTGAACTGTGTTTGATTTTAAAACATGTCAAGTTTGTTATATTTTTCCCTTTTTTTTTTTTTATAAAGTTTATACAGATCTGAAAAGGCCTGCGCGAGACAAAGTGGTTGAATAAGTTAGCATAGCAGGACCCACCCTGTTATCTCAGCAAGATGTGGTCAGGGGATCACTCCCAATTAGAGTGGACCTGCCAAAGCAAGTAAACAACCATGCTCCTGGCGGCCTACCATAACTAGCTCAGTTTGTGCTGGGAAGCAAGGCCATTGAATCAGCCGCAGAGTATGTTGCAGGTTGTTCCTGGAATGAGGATAGTGTGTGCAAACTGCTGGTGTTTGTTGTCTTTTCCAAAATGGTCTCAGTACAGAACAGGTTAGACCCCCCCCCCCCCCACATCCCTGTTTTTTTTTAGGCTGGTTTCAGCATGTTAAGTATGCACTGACACATTTCTAAAAATCTGACCATAGAGGAAACCTGTTGACAGCTCCTTGTTACTCGTCTGTACTTTCTACATTTAGAAGGGGTGTTATGTTGAGGGGAGGCATTGTGTAATGTTCCCGTGTATCTGTTGTGACATCAGCTAGGTATGTTAACAGTTTGAGAATTGAATCAATCAGGATTACATTAATTAAATAAAATACGTAAAGTTTTGCAGTTTTACCCTTTAGGTGGTCGGAAACTAATTATCTTTTCTGCTTTTATTTTTACCAAGTACCTCTGCTGGCCCAGAAAGACGCAAGCAGTCCGTAGACATGAACCTGGTGACTGAGATACTGTGGTGGTCATTTCTCATCATTTTCCAACACAAGACAAACCTCTTAATAATTTAGCAAATAAACAGCAGATTATTTGGTCATGAAGAATAATTGTTAGCTGCGGCCCTCCTGCTTACTGTGACAAACAGTAATTGCAAGTGGTTTTCATTCTGCATCAACATGTTAAAAAGGTATTAACTATTTATTTAGACAAAATTCACCCACACTAAGTGCTTGTAGCCTGTAGCTCTTCACTAACAAGCTCACACACACTTTTTTGACATTGACATATGGGAGCTGGTGCTTTTGCTGACCTGAGAACTGCAATATTAAGAGAGAGCTGATCTGTTAAATATATTTGAACTTTCTGGCAGTAGGTTATTTAAGTGTGTTTAAAACAAGACATTTCTTGTCTTCAAGTATGGTTCTCCAGTTGGCTTACAGTAAAGTCAGATATTCTTATACAACATTGAGGAAGTGAGAGAGAGACATAAGTTCAAAGTCTGTTAAAGGGACTGTTTCTTTGCGAACATCAGATACGATTGCAAACCACCGGGCAGAACTGGCCATAACTTAACATAACTCTTTTTTTCAATTTCTTTTTTTTATGTGCTGTCCTAGTGATGATGCTAATGATAATTAATAATAAATTTATCAACAAAGCTGACCACAGATCAGAGTTTACTTTTCAAGCACGGAGGGGGAGATTTGTCTGGAAGTCTGTGGGATATAAATGCTTTCAGCTCTAAATAAGCTGTCCAGTTGCTGTAGAATATGTGGAGCTGTGTGTTGTGGCCAGTCAGCCTCGCAGAGTGGGAAGCAAGTGCTGAACAACAGGGTTTCAGTGCCTAGCACCCCCCCAGAGCTTGAAATGACTGAATAGTGAGTAATGAGGATGTGTGGAAAGCGTGGCAGACAGCTGCATTTGAGTCATCCATCCTCTCTCTCTCTCTGCTCTCGCTCACTTTCAGTGTGCCTATGACCATTCATCTGCTCTCTGGAGCTGCAGCCATTAGCAGACTGAAAGAAAATTACCTGACGACTGTTTTGATTGATTGATTAATAAGTTGCATTAAAAATGTAGCTGTAACATTTGGTAGCTCCGTCTTCTTAAATGCTTCAGATTTTCTTTTTCGTTCACCGTAGTAAAAGGAGAGTTTTGGTCTTAGGCTGTTTGTTGGACAAAAGAAACAATTTGAAGACGTCACCATAAGCTTTGGAGAATTGATATGAGCATTTTCCACATTTCTTTATGTTGTATGGATGAAGCTATGAATTGATTACTTGTTAAAATAATCAACAGTTGAACTGATAGTGAAAATACTTGCTAGTTTCAACCCGAGTGTTCTGTAGTTGTGTGTGATTGTGTTTTTCTGGCAGTGACATTGTGGGATTGGCCAAAAGAGTATAAGGGGCTCCAAACTGAAGAAAGAGTGAATCAGAGATTTTAGGGGTGCTTATGTGTGGCTTTTTCTTGGCTTTTATAGAGTCAGGGAGTCTCTTTTTCATTTACCAAACATTGCTTTTGTTGCTTTTTTCCAGCCCATCCTAAATGTCTTCTTAAGGGGTTGTTTGTGGTCATATCTACACACAGTGAGACAAATCACTTCTTAGATGAAGTGCATAACTGAAGCAGATTTTGACTGGCCTGTTTTGACACAGAGAAATTAAAAGGCTAAAATTTGTCAGTCACGATTAAAAGATAATCTTTGGATTCAGTTTTTTTTTAACTTATGGATGTCACATTTCTCCAGGTAACATCTCTCTCGTTTTAAAAGTGAAAGCTAGTAGATAGTGATACTAAAGTCAGATCGAAAATTCTTATAGCAAACTATCGGCAGATATTCATTTTTAGCATAAAAACATACCATAAACAATATAGGAATCCCTTAAATTTGATTATTAAAGTTGTAATCAAGATATATACCCTGCAGGACTGTTCAAAGAATTTTTTTCTCTTTATTAATTATCTCAAACATATCTTTGGTGTTTCTGCATTGATGGTTTGTTACTCGGTTTGCCATTTTTTGCTTGGAAAATGACTTAAACCATTAAGCGAAATTACATTTGGAATCAATATTCTTATAGATTTATAGTTCTCAACAGTGCTGAACAAGTAAGTGAACACAAGCACCACCCACTCTAAAAGCCAACTAAGGTCAAATCTGTTCTGCAGGTTTAATCTAACATCCATGCAGGCAATGCAAATTATTTGGGGTACTTTTTCTTTTTTTTTTTTTGTCTTCAGCTGAGCAAGGCGCAGGTTGGGTAAGAACGGAGGTTTCCTGCTTTGCTTTGATGTCCGCTTTCGTACTCTGTCAAACGCTTCCGCTGTTGTCTTCTTCCTCTCCTTTTTCTCAAGTTGACTTCGTCTCGAGTATTTCCTCTCTTCAGAAGCGAACAACCCTCCTCCCCCGACCGGCTTTTTACAATGAATAGGTTTTTGCAAGGAAATGGACATGAGTCATTGTGGCTGGGTATACTGATAACTGTTTATTCACGCATTTGAAATGTCGAGCAGATGTTACCTTTGCTTATCACTGAATCAGGTTGTATTTGTCAGAAGTGCCCAAACTTGTCCTCTTTTTCACCAAGAGAGGTCATCCATGTGATATAATTCATCTCCTAGCTTCGAACAAATAACTGCCTGTAACCGTGTGATTATATTTAACTGTGTAACTGCATCAACATAGGAAATGATCATTCTTTTCATAACTCTCTGTTAAACTTGATGCATCATACTTTTGCAATGCAGGTCCCTTGATTTATTCAGTAAAAAAAAAACTCAAGTTGTGATAACCAGAGGGCTCTTCATCCTCCTGAAGCTTTCTGATTGGCTCTTTTATCATTGTCAACCCTTTGGTTTTTAGCCTGATAAGAAGCCGTCATGATCTGCCATGTTGACGTTCTGGTTAGCACTATGGTGAGGTGTGATGATTGGTTCATTTTGAACTTTCACACCATGTTGACTGTCCATGTGAGTCAGCCTCTAAGTTTAACATGTTAAAACATTTCACTCACATTCTTATCAGTCTTACAACTGTGAAGCAGGAGCTTGGGTGAAAAGTAACACCACATGTTGAGTTATATTTTCACTTTTTATTAATATTTGTGTTTTTTTCCTCTTTTTATCTCTTTACTACTCTTTTCTTCACATGCTGGAAGAAATATCCGGTTCATTTTGTAAAGTTGCATCAAATGAAAATAAAGTAAAGTACAAGTACATCAAAATTGTACTTAAAGGTCTGGTGTGTAGGAACTAGTAGCATTTCCTGGTGAGATTGCACCTAAATTAACACTACTCATCTCATTCTCCCTGTCCTACAATGAAGTGGTTCTTATTTTCAGGTATTTATAAACTAATGGGAACATGCTACATGCATGCATGGAATATGATGTTTCATTTGTGCCTTGGGCTGCCTGTGAAGACTGTTCTCATTATTCAGTAATCTGCAGAATAATAATCGGTATAAGCTGCACTCAGCGAATGTTTGAAATTTTGGGGCAAAAAGTGACAAAGAAATGATTGATCGATTGGGAAATTGTTGACAACTAATCTTCTTTTGACTGATTAATTGACTGATTGTAGCTGCTTTATTTCTTCCAACGGATCTCCCTAAATCCTACAAGCTGGACCTTTCACTACAATACTGAAGTAAATGTACTTTGTTACAGTCCACCACTGGCACTGCTCTGCCACTTTGCCACTCTTGGCTCTGGCTCAGAATGAGGTCAGCCGAAAAACTCCTAACAATGGAAAATATTCTGCCACCACTTCCTGTGCTATGCATGAATGCACCTCGGCACCTCGACACAGCAGCTGAAACCAGGCAGGGAAGTGCATTGGCATTTTATCTAGGATTGAAACAAACATGTCTGACAGTGTGACAGTGCCTGTTATGTTCATTTCATGGGTGCGACAAGGAAGCAAAAGCAGTAAAATGAAGGTCTTGTGGAAAATGCAGTGTTTGATAGTACTGTACTGCTGCAGGCAGGATGATAGAACACATACAACCAATACAGAGTATCTGCTTAAAAACCCATTGTGCTGCAACACCACCAGTGGCCAAAAATGGAGTATTGAAATGTAAACCGTAATGGCAATGTAGCCAAAAAAATTGCTTGATGGAACTGCTTTTTTTCCCCCATCAACCTGTAAAAAATGTCAAGTGTTTCAAAAGTGTCTTGAATGATTAGCATAAGCATGAATCCATAAAATACACTCATGCTTAGTTTTAGGTCATTATTAGGGATTAAATCAAGAAAGGAATGACATACCTTACAGAAATAACCATGAGTATTTGATTCTACGTTCAGCAGTACTAACAATACTTTCTGTGTTATTCCTCTCGTAAAAAACAAAACAAAACAAAACTGAAAAAGGAACCTTGGCACTATTCACTTCCTGTACTAGAGAAAGCTTTAGTTAAAGTAAAGTTTACCTTCGGGCAGTTCATGTAATGCCCAGAAGACACACCCAGTGTATGGTATGTAAAAAGAGTTGGTTGTGATTTGTCACAGGAATCTGCTAGCGTTTTGTTTGCCCAGGCAACTAGCATTACAGCAGCTGGGAACACCCTGGGTCAGAATCAGAGTATGGTATTGAACACTTGCAATAGCGTTTCTTTGTTTTGAACTATGGCTCCTTCCGAGGCCGTGTCTAAATGTAACTGCAGGAGTGTATGGTAAAGTTGCAATGTATGAATAATTTTCCACAGAAACAACTTGCCCTGCCAAAAGCTACCAACAAAGTCACATTTGGTGTCCTGGTCAACATGTTCCTTGTACTTCCTGTCTGTGCTTCACAGTTGCTTGGCCTGCCTGCTCAACCCCTGGCAGAGTTACTGGAGAGTGACAGAGCAGTGTTGTTACACAGCAGCTGACAAGCCCAGACAGAAACAGACCTGAGGGCCATATGACAGAGTTCACTTGGCCAGCGTTACGCTCTAGGAACCAATTCTACACTTTATTTAACTGGCTGAGTCATTGAACTTGAGCCCTGCTAAGTGAAATTGAGCAGATATGGTGGCTCTGTAGCTACAGGCTGATGCTATCAATTGCCACCCAGTTGAATGATCCAACCAGGATCCTGAATTATACTGACTTTCTGGTACTCATGGTAACAATTATGTGTGACCAGAGTGGAAATTAACACTCTTTGCTTACGAGAAAGCTCATATCAGTGTGACATAGTTTCACTCATCTTTCACTGACTTTGAGTGTTTGCGGAGGTGTTCAAGCCTGCCTTTAACATGTCTAAAGCTTGAGCTGTGATCTTATGTACCACATTTTTTTTTTTTTTTTTTTTACATTGAGTCAGAAATACCCCATCAAAGCCCTCTTCTCTGTCCTGCATGCTGTAGACTCCCATAGGAGGAGTGGGCTGGGTTGGGTTGTCAGTGGTGGTTAGCTGCACAGCTGGGACTTTGCCTGACTCTGGTATGACTGCAGGCTTGGCCCCATGCAGAGGGTCACGTCCCTGTTTGCCACTGAGCCTTTTCCTCTCTCTCTCCCACGGCATCTCCTAATCACTGCGTTATGAGAAGCACTCCTCCAACTGCTGGGTCACATCCCATCCCTCTGTCCAGTTTATTCAGCCTCCCCCTGTATTAGGCGTAGGCCAAAAGATTGCAAATTTAACTTGTGTGATGTGAAAAAGGGGAAGAGTTTTATGTGCATGACATGAAGATAAAGATGTATGGTCACATGTTGCTAGGGATAAAGTCTGATCAACACTGTGTGCATTCGGCAACATCAAAGAGTCAATTGCAGGAAAAACAACTCCAGGAACAGCCTGCCGTTTTAAACCCACTGTTTGGTCTTTCATACTGTGCTGCCTGTCCTCCTGTTTTTGACTCTATGGACTGAAGACCCCTTGTTTTTAAGTTATTTTAAAGGGAGGAAATTTAATTTTTCTGCCTTCCATTTAAAGTAGCAGCTTTCCTCAAGTGACCTGAGGGAGCATGTGTTCATTCAAGTCCAAGCAGCAGCCTTTTTACTGAGGCGGCTTAATGATTGAATGGGGTTTACTGGCAAAATCCCACTTTAGACTCTTCATCTTGTGTATGTTGTTCCACGCTTAACCTGTCAGAGCATAGGGATTTTTACAGAGTTACTTGTTTTTATAAGTTACTGTTCCACAGCAGGGAGTTGTAACCTCATCAAACAATTATGATTATGTCATTGTAGTTATACCACATGTAATAAATATATTAGATTTTGTGTTCTGAAAACATTGTCATCATTAATCAAATTATGTAATGTCCTAATCCTTTAATACAACATGTTTTGCATGTATGACTTGCTGGGCTCTTTATATGTGATAAGAAGCTTGTGACACTGACATACCTTGTCTATTGACACAAGGTCTGGCTGCTAAATCCCTTGTCAATCACATGAGTGCAAAGAAACGGTCTCTTGGATCTGGCACAATGATGGGGCTTTGCTTTAGGGAGCAATGCGAATCCAATATTTTGGCATCTTTTTGCTGGGTGGGTGCTTACTTTGTCATGTACCATGGCATATTGTTTCATTGTGCTTTAATTCAAAATATCTTACTGTGCAATCATTGCACTCATGATCTGTGTGGGTGTCTTCAACAAACACCTTCACTACACAGTGTTTGTACTTTGCTGTGGCAACTACAAATGTCTTGGACTGCAGTGACATTTTTCCACATGCATTTAAAGTAAGATTAAAAAAATAAGCTCCAAAAAAGCTCACAGAGCAAAGTATCTTGGATACATTGTGATATTGTCATAAATACTGTATTTGTTGATTTAAATGGCTTGTCAATCATTACATGATAAAGTAGCCACTTTAATAAGTGATGTATTACTGCTATACTATTTTCATAAGATAATTGTTGAACAAACAGAAGGACCTTTGGCCATGTGGCCCTACTTGATTATAACACACATTTTATTGGTCTTTATTTGTTTAAAATGATACAAAGGTGAGAGAAGTATCAGCATGCTTTTACCTACCTGTTTATTATCCTGCTTTATTTCTGTGACATGTGCAAACTTAATTAATGATTTGATTCAATTTTAGTTATTTAAAGTGAACAATAAAGTAAAGGTAAATGTCAAAGTAAATAAGATCCAGGCAACCTAAATGACCCCAAACAGTAATTAACATCTCGTGGATTTTAATGCTCATTCAGGAGTTACGTGGACAAGCAGTGGCCTGAGGTGGAGGTACTCTGATCCACAGAAACTCACCTTAAGGTCAAGTGTAGTCATGTGCACATCAATCAGATTGCAAGGTAAGTGCCTAAGTTAATGCCTGAGGGATGAACAGGAGTACCCATCATGTTTTCTTGCGTCACTTGGGGCTGTAGGTCAACAAAATGACAAGCTGTATTTATGAAGCGACATACCTACCTAACAACATTCTGACACTTGCCTTTTCACACAGTAAGGAGCTAATTTGACTATAGTTGCTTAAATATTTGCTTCGAGCTACCGTGCTAGTTCCAACAGCTCCGCTAGGTCAAATTTGTTTAGGTGGCAGCATGTCAGAATGTAATCCGTGCCTTTACAAAGACAAATTGTGCGATCATAATCAAGGGTTTATATTTGATTAAGGCTGCAACTATCTAAACTTAATCTGCATGTTACTTTGTCCATAAGCTTTTTTATGTCTGAAATTGGTGAAAAATGAACTAAATATCATCAAACAACAACTATATTGTCTTATCTGAACAAAGGTCCGGTCCCCTCACCCCAAAATAGTTTCATAGAACAAAGAAAACTGTCAAATCTTCACATTTTAAAGGATTTAACAAGCAGAAGTTTGGCAATATTCTTCCTTGTATGCTTTCAAGTGGAGGATTGCTTCTTGAGCTTGAAGTACATTTAAATAAAAGAACATAAGATGTGTTTATTTGGCCTGCCAGATGTTTGTAGTTTTGTTTCCCCCCCTCTGAGATAACAAATGCTTTTTAAATATTGCATCCTAACAATAATTTTTTGCCTTTGGCCTGCTTTCCACCAGTACCTTTCAGTTTTGACCTTCCAAGGAAATAAGTTCGGTCACCTCTGGTCTAATTTAGGTCTGAAGTTAGCTGTGGATTTGGAGACTTGTTACATCCCTACCAGTGTCTGTGCTATACTGGCCTGTCCACATTGCACAGGCTGCTTTCTAGAAAAAGGCTAAACAAACACAAGTGGAGGGCCTTTAAATGGTCTTAACAGTGCTGTGCACTGCATAAGGTACTAGGGAAAAAAATACTACTTCAGTCCTGCTGCACAGGGTGAGGTTGCTGAAGGGGAATCAGGTTACATAACATGCTTCACCTCTTTATTTTCCCTGTCTCTTCCTCCTTGCTTTTGAAGAGCTGCTTTTCACTTATCTTCTCTTCAAATATCTCTGCTTGTCTCATTTCAACCTGAAGAACTCGTCATGCGTACAACATCTCTCCCTGTCCTCATAAAACCAGGTATCTTGGCTTGTTCAGTGACCCGAGCTTGCAGCTGCTATGTATGTATGTTTGTGAGGTCTTTAAACTGTGTCTAAATACCTCACCCAGTGTATGAGGAAACTCGAAGGCCCTGAGTTTCTTTTTGCGAGGTGTGGTGTAGATAAATCTGTCACGGCTTCTGATATGGAAACTTGGCTGTAAATCACTCTTGTCAGGTCAAAAACACAGGAGTGGATAGTTAACCCCGCTTTTCTTGTTTTGTAAATGAATTCTTTTCTCCCGCCAGCTTTTGTCTGTCAGTTCTCCAGGGTTCTCGTATATAGTGAAACTGTCCACCTTTACGATTTTGTAGACCACCCCTCCTTCTTTGTAGTACAAGCCCCTCATAGAAACTTTTATGTTTAGGTGCAGCCCGAAGGGTAACTGACATAAACTTGAACCCAGCAGGAGCGTTCACTTGTTCAGTTTGTAAACTGTCACATGCAACCTCACCTTGTTTCCCTTGTTGTCCTGAGAGTTGTTTATCTTCTACTTCAATACATGGCAATTAATTACCTGCTTTCTGTGCAATTTATCTAAAAGCTTTTGTTGAAGTTAATTAGCAAAATATGCAGAGCTTTCTAGAACAAACATCACAAGAGAAAAAAAAAAAATATCTCATATGACCAGTGTGGTCACTAGTGCCATAACGTGTTACTCAAAAGCACTTGTTTTTCAGTTGTTTACTGATTTCAATATGATTCCAAAAGAAAGTCGGGATGGCGTGTAAATTGTAAATAAAAACAAAATGCAGTCACTTGCAACCGAACTGTGTTTACTGACAGCAGTTTTCTCACTGCAATCAGGGTTGTAAATAAAGTCAGTTTGCAACATGCAGTGCCTCTCTAGATCAGTGCAGGTAAATGTCAATTTAAGTTGAAGTGCCAAGTGAGGTTGACACATCATGTCACTCTCTCTCCCTCAGAGAGCCTATATGATGGGGTTGTAGAATTTGGAAAAATAGCGGTATGCTCATAATGTACTTATTCTTGCTTCATCATGTAATTTCTGAAAAGCGCCGGGTAATCTGAATTGTGTCATCATTTCCTCTTGACCTTTCATTGATCTGTGATTCAGGTTCTTCCTCTACTTCTCTCTCCCTCTCAAAGCACATCTATCTGCCAGTGAAGATGTTTCCCTTCCTTTGGTCATGTTTCTCCTGTCTCTGTTTCCTCCTCCATTAATATGCAGGAACCCGTCCACTGCTTTCTACCAGGCTTTCCGGCCTAGCAGATTACGAGGGTCAAAGCCTGTCAACGATAGGTATGAGCTCGGGTGTGTTTACATATCTGTGTGTGGCCTGGCCTGGCTGACTAAACCAGACACTGCACCCCTTTAAGCCTGTGCACCTTGCAAAAAATAAATAATGTCCATTTTGGCTTGTCATTTAGCAACTGGTGGTGTCTTCACAAGTCATTTTTCTGGAAACCTGATCCATATAGTGAGACATCAGTAATCTGTCATCAAGTAGTCTGTTCTGTTTTGGATTTTTTTCGACAAGTGACACCTTCATTCATACAGTTTTCATTTTTTGCAAGTTAAACTCAGATGTCATTTATGTTCCCACCCGACCTCAGCTGCCTCAGCTGCCTCAGCTGCCTAAGTCTTTAGGCCTATTATGACTTTTCTACATTAGTTCTTCTGTTTATTAAGTCTTATATAAAGAGCCACTAAGTTTAAAATAATTCCTCTAGATTTGATTTAAGTGTGCAGATTTAGTTAGTAAAATTGTTTTAAATAGCAAACAAGTAAATACAAGAATTTCCAACAGCAACAGAACAAAGAATAACTGATTAATTATATTTTAAATGCTGTGTCATACACATTTGTGCTGTTCCTAAGATAAATTGCCAGAGGTAAGAATACTGCATGTACCGAAAGATCATCACAAGATTGTAGGTACTGGCAAAAGTTCAGTAACTTCATTGTTGCATTCAGGAACTTGCATGAATGAGTTGTCATTTCGCTCTATTGGCAGACATTCCCCAGTGTCCAAATACATCTGCATTTTAAGACCAAATTCTGGACTGAATGACTTCTCAAACTGGACATTTTGGTACCTCCTAGTGCTTAATGCATGGAGAAAGCGTGACACTGTAGCAAGCGTCTGGATGCATTTTGTGACACTTTTTGTGACTCTTTGAGTGTCTACACTATGCCAGTAATGAGGATCCAGCACTCGGGTTTCTCTTGCCCCTACTGTGTGTGCTGCGCAGTGCCGGGGGCTTTAGCACTGCAAATAGCAGATCACACTGAGATAACATGACAGAGGTTGTGGTATATCACATAATCTCTAAAGTCTGTTTTATATGCTTAGATGAGAAGCTGGTGATTACTGACTTGGATTCTCTGACTCAGGTAATGGTAATCAGTTCTTAAATTTTAAGAACTCATCCTAAAGCCAGAGAACTGAACAACAGATCTAGAGCTGCACGAGTAACTAACCTTGTTAACATCGTTTATACACCCTTGCAACTTTTAAAACTGGCTATACAATTAAACGACAACCTTTCAACACCACAGTCACCACTTTTCCAACTCTTCATACTCCTTCAGCTGCTTCATCACACAAAGTTAAGCCAGCAATGTGGTTTAGTTTTCTAGCCATCATTCAAGTAATGCAATTTATCTTAAAGCTTACTCTTACACTATATTTTGCGTCCTCGTTGTTTTCTCACTTTTTCAACTATTCACACTCTTTTTAGCTTTTGCTAATTCATACTTAAGACCTAAAAAGATTTAAAAAATTCAGTTTCAGGATTTTTAAAAAGCCTTGAAATATTCAACGATTTCATGCCTTATTGATGTTATTTAACTTTTAAAGCCAGCAGTGCAGCTTCAGCTTTTCAACATCACTCTCAGCAGGTCTTAGGGGCAGACAAGGTCTACCACCAATGAACAAAGGAGTCACTCTGTCACTGCCAGGTCTTCCAGGTCAGTTTGATATTAGACAAAAATTGGTCAGAAAAGGATTTGTACCTATGAGTGAATTCATATAGCAACCCCCCCCCCTCCCTTATTGAATTGAATTGCTTTATTAAACTCTCACTTATTCTCACTGAGGTTAGACTGCATTATCATGGGATTGTTAATTATTCTAAATCATGTAAGCGCCTGTCGAGTAATGTCAGTCTTAAAGAAAAATGAATACCAGCTGGTTTTGACATGGGAGTTAACATGTCTATGGTTTATATTAGTCATGAGCACTTTTTGTTCCCATGGGCTCTCTCATGGAGAGTGTTTGAAGTCTTGGCTCTCTGCCATTGATATTTGTTGCCAGCAAAGAGAAGCAAACAGACTTTGGAGTTAAGGTGGCAGCACATTTTTCATTCAAATCCTTTGTGTCAAACCCGTGGTGGGCTTGTCAAGTCTTGAAGTCAAATGATAACGTGTGATCGGAGAACAAGTTCTAGTTTCGGTTCAAGGACAGAGGGGTTCTTTAGGGGAGTCTCAGGACATTGGCTGGGAAATTAGAGTGATTTCTTTTACTTGATTAGCCAAATTTGAGCTCAAAAGGACAGTGTGTGATGTGTGTTCTAGTTAAGAGATTTTCTCTTTCTATCTCTTTTTTTCTTTCTTTTTTTTCTTTTTTTTGCAGTTCTTAAAAAAAATGAGTATTTTTAAATTCAAAGTTTCACTTTGGTTTATATTGAGGCAAGCAGAACAGTTTATATTTTTATTTCCTTTTGTTATTTCACAGTTGTAGTCAGAGATCTGATTGCTTAATTGGCTCAGATCACCGCTTGATAAATTTGAATGCTGTAGTATATTTACACTCCTATGATTCATTACAGCTGTTGGCAAGTAAACAGAGTGGATAAGTGGACTAAAACAGATGTAGCTGTGTCATGAATCCAGAGTTTGTCTGTTGAGCAGTGCACTGCAATGAGCATGAGATACGCCAACAGCCATTTGACCATATTCTTCTTCATAGCCAGGCAGACCAGATGAGACGTGGATGTTCAACAGTAGCCGTTGAGCAAGGGTGTAGCGTCAATGCTGGCAAAAGATTAAGCACTTCTGTTTGTTCTTCATCCAGCTCATGTTTGCCTGTGGGCTTTCACAATGTAGCTTTATTCAAAACCTTTCAACTCGCTGCAGGTAAACCTGAGGGAGCTGCCTTGTTTAACTTCCTTTTGTCCCGAGCTTGCTCTCCTGCAAGGTCGGACTTGTTGGAAGTGAAGGGGGGATTGCACACAAACAGTTTGAGGGCATAAAGGAGCATTCCAGAAAATGATTGCTTTTTGAAATATGTGAAACTCAGCTGGGCAGCATGCCCACCTATCACCACTACATTTTTCAGAACCACCTGTGCTGTTTTGAGAATGTTTTTACTATGATCTGGGCATCAAAGCTTACTTGTTTATCTTTATGGCAATAGCACATCTGTTGTAGCTCTGTTGGCTGAAATTTGAGTCAATAATATGTAGAATTTGTGGAATATTGTTCAGACTGAATATCAAAAGTGAGAGTGAGAGATGAATTTATTTTAGCCAAAGTCTGCATTTGTAAACATTCCAGGAAAGCGATTTGTTGGTTTGATGAATGGAATCATTGTGAGCCTGTGATTGGTCCCAAGTAAAGTAGCAGCAGCCCTTTTACTGCCCTCAGTCCACAATGATCAACTTTATGATTACGGACAATTAAGTAAAGACGGATTTATATTCCGTCTGAACACACCTGATCAGTTGCCCTGAGCCTGGCCCGGGAGAATTACTTGATCCAGACCAGGTATGCAGCCCCTGTTAATGACATAGAAACAAACATTTCATTATTTGGACAATGAGGAGGAAGAGGAAAGTTGAACATGGGAAAGCTGCAGTGTCACTCTTAATATGCTGATAGGAAAGAACCCTGCACCACTGACCTCCTTTATTGGCTTAGCTGATCATTTTTCAGTAATGGGTCATTCTCATTTTTTATTTTTAGAAAGTTTTGCCACTTTATTTGCTATCTGTTTATAGATTTTTGCCAAATATGCCTTTTGTCTTGGCACAGGGTCCATTGGAATCACCTTCCCTCTGTGTAGCAATGAAAAACAACACAAAAGCACACTTTGTAATTGGCAAAAAGCTTAGGGACATATTGTCATGGGACTTAGCCCAAGTTAATTTCAAGGTCTCTCTTAGAACTGCACACAACAATAAGTACATAATTTTGAATGGATTACTCAGCGGTTGTACTGGAGGTTCTTCGCCTCCAGCGAAATCACTAACGGCAGAGCCTTGATGGACATGATGGGACTTGACGTTTTGCAGAGCTCTGATCTCAAACTTAACTAGCCCTTTTTAGATGCAGAGAGGTGTTGATAGATGGGAATCATAACCATCAGAGATTTTCACCGCTTACATAACAAACCTCGTGTGTCAAAGGCGGCACTGTATGAGGACTACATTTTCATTCTGTCAACTTTATCTTTGGAAACTTTACTGACATTTGACCTTTATTTATTCAGGAAAGATTTGCTGAGCACACTTGACTCTTTCAGCATTGACTTGCTTCACAGTCAGTTAAAGACATTCACACTTGGGAGATACCTAATATAACCATAGGCACCTACTGTTCGCCAATAAATACCCTCACTGGGCTAGCAAGAGCGTCAAAGGGTGCAGTGACAGGCATCCAGAAAGTTGAGCAGGTTACTTATTTCTCATCTAATCCAACTTTACTTTCAAAAAGTTGATCTTCTCGCCAGAGACCTCCTTTTCACTCTTCAAGATAACTGCATCTCTGTCATAATTGAAGTTCAGGCTTTGCGAAAGCCAAACAGAAGCCAGAGAGAAAGACAATGGCTGAGACATGTATCAGGCCCAGTGTTTTTGCAGCATACCACCTAATAACATTAATCTGACACAAACCTTGCTCTTCAGGGAAGAAGCCCGAATGAGCCTAAATCCTTGATCCTGTGATAAATGCTTTGCTGAGTACAGAGCCTCGTTAACAGTGAGGTGCCAGGATTTTCCCATTAAAGCCTTGGGAGTAACACTATTGCTTTTAACACATTCCAGTGGGGTCTTAGTCCACACTGAGCCAAACCAGTGGCACAGGCCCAAATCACTGGAAAAAATAAAAAAGGCTAGTGAAACACGATATTGAGGCACATGTTACATGCTGATGATCTGGTTTTAGTTGAACACTGTTTTGGCAGTGCTTATTTAAGGAATGAGGACCCCTGCCCTGGGTCCCCCACTGTGTTTGCATATGGAGTTTGATGGTTATATTACTCTGTGGCTCTTTATCATTGAGCTGAAGGGGTGGCTCTGCAACCATTAACAAACATCCCTGCTGGCAGTTATTTTAGCCTCTAAACTAATGAGGCCTTCAGTAAGCCATTAAAATGAAGGATGTTGATCTGCTGTCCCAAGAATTCTGATTTTTATCATTGCCTGGACCTTGATTCATTCTCATGCTCCCTGTCATCTGGTTCTTCCACTAAGTTGTCTGCCAGAGGTGTCCATGTCTTCAGGAAGGACAGGCTGGTGGGCTTTGAGTATGTCACAGAGGGACATATCCAGACTGAGATGTTTGTGTACAAGTCTGGGGTTTATGTAACAGGCGAGGGTGCGAGTGGGACAGTTTCTTTGGTCTGTGGCAGCAGACACATCTACTCATGACTGTGATTTAGTGCTGGAAAAATAAAACATCCAGCTCTGGACAGGAGGTCTCTGAGGTCTCTTTTATTTGGTTTAGTCTCTGTTGTGTGAGTATAGACTGTGTTCATGTCGTCGACGCGTCCCAACAATACAGCATCCAAAGAATCCACATGTTCAGAGGCACATATTAACATACTTCCAGCATCCTGCAATGGTCGCCATTGTTTGAAGCAAGCAAACAAAGACAGGACCAGTTAGTCAAGATTCCTTTTTTGTACCTATTTTGGTTTAAGATGCAAATTTAAATCTTTTGAATAATTTCAAGTGTGCATCACTAACTATCAAGTATGTCTCGTGTATTGTGTAGCTTGTTTTCTTCCCACTGTAATACTTTTAAATTATCTGTTTGGGTCATGACCAGTGCGTTGATGGCATGCAGGTTCCTGGATTCACATGCCTCGCTGTGCAAATCACCCACGTGAAAAAACAAGCCAAAAAATGTTTGTGATGTTATGTAATAAGACTGGTCCCGAACATTGTGACATTGTAATTGACTAAACAGTATCACTGCAAGGTTGAGCTAGGGGCAGCTTGTGGCTTGTGATTGTATCACAAAATCTTCCCCAATTTTCATGGAACTGTACTGTAGTTGTTCAGAATTTCCTTCTTTTTTTTCCAACCATTAACACTTTAAGGAGCATCTGTGTGGCTGAAAAGTTGAAATTTTTCAATCTTGCAATCTCAGATTATTAGAGGTATTTAGTCGATTCATTGGTAGAACTTAATGTAATAATTGATTATTTATTTCAGTCATTTTTCTTTGTCACATTTGATTGTAAGAGAAAGATCTTTTATGCTTCAAAGAGCTGGTTGGATAAAACAAGCCGTTTGAATAAGTCACTGTGGAAAGTTCTATTTATTTTATGTTATAAATGAAACCAAACAGTTTACTACGAACAAAACGGTAGCGCTCGAAATTAGTTAATCTCCACTAAAAACATTTGAATCACTCTTCCAGGGCATCCATGTTTATTTTGTTAGGTTTCTTTTTTTTACACTCGAGTTTCTGCGGAAAACTGAATGTGAGGTGATCTAATTTATCCAGCTACATGGGTAAACATGAGGGCCTCGCAGACATTCAGTTCTCTGAGCCTTTTGCAAAATGTGTTACAGTTCCATGTTCTTTTATTGTATTTGGCTGACTCTACAGGAAGAGTTGGTGCAGTTTGACTTGCAAAAGGTACTGAACTCGAGTGTCAAGAGAGACGAGGGCAGCATTCCTGTGAACGCTGGATGATTTTTGTCTCATTAACAGAGAGGTAATATTTTGAAATATCGTTTTTGAAACGGCTTGTGAAATGGAAGCTTCCATTTGACCCCGGCCATGACTATGAATTCACTGTGACAATTTAGACATGATTGAACTGCTCTTGCCTGAAGCTGCGCTGAAGTGTGCTGAAGTTTTGTCATAACTAATCGGAGCCTCTGCTGACCTCATCTGGTGCAACAGCTGAACTGCATCAATCAAAGCAGATGACATGGGCTGAGCTAAAGCAGGGCTAAATGCATCTGAAAGAGAACAACAGTGAGTCGTCACTGAGCACACTCCTCTGTTGTTACAGCCCCCAGCCCCCAGCTATTGTTTTGAAATACACTTGCCAAGGAGGGGTGGGGGGGTGAGGGGCTGTTGGGGTTATCATTGAGGTCTGATTTATTCAGCTGCCTCCCCCCACAGTGAGTGTTTGTATAATTTGCGATGGGGATGTGTGCTGGTGCATCTGTGCCCTTAATAGACAACACATTGGATTTCTGATGCTATGAAACATCATGTGATAAACCCAGAGAGACATGAAGTCCACATAAAGTCAGACTCGACTGTTATTTTCATTTAGGGTAATGAGTTTATACCTTTCTCCAGGGCTGTTGGTAAGTGTGTAAAAAGGTCAGCGAGACATAGCTGTGATTGCAAAGCTCACTTTAGCTGCTATCAAAGCGAAAACTTGCAGTCCTCAGTGAGGAACTTGACTGTGTGCTGTCACAGCATGATGGTGGCTCTGACACAGATGTCTCAGTTTAGAAGCGCTGGCCTCAGGGCCGGAGGTGTCCAGAGTTGGAATGTGCTGGCTTGTGGTCCTGGAGATTTTGTTTGTGGGGATGTGTGCGCTGCTACAGTCTGCAGGGAAGGCCCATGTTGAGGTTAACGCAGCAAGTGGTCCTTACATAAACCATCATGTCTTCCTGCTTGAATAAAATGTACAGTCTGCTTTATTTTCCTTGGATGTTGAATGGCAACAAATTAGTTTAGGCTTTTTGCATCCCTAACAGCTCCCTCGGACCAGAACCCTCAGTTACTTGACACTCTAATTTGGTCCAACCTGTGTGTCTTATGTGTTTTGTTTTTTTTTTTGCTATTGATAAAAACACATTCCATCTTAAACTGGTGGACATTCTTCTTCTGTCTCATTGTCCCAGATGTGTAAATGCAGTTCAAAGAGAGGAATGTCCTCTCCTCACGTTGTTTATCTGCCTTCAGATCGCACGATGGAGTGAGTTGCTTGATGTGGTATGCAACTCATTTCACCCCGCTGTCTTCCCATCAGTGTGGATCTGTCATGCTTAACATCCCCGTCCCAACTGCAGTTAAGAAATTGCTAGATGAGAGGAGAAATGAGCTGACATTTTGAAAGTCTTACTTTTGCATCACATGTTGTGCTCTTTGTTTTGCCTCTGGAAATACTGAGAAAGACTAGAAATGTGGAAGGCTGCATTACACATTTGACTGAAGTGCATGAATTCAGCCAGTGTCTTGCCGTGGTGTTTTATTCCATTGATAATTGCTTAATGTCAATGTGACCAATAAAACCCACAGTATTCTCATTTGTATCTGAAGTTAGTTTTCTCTGCGGATTTGACTATTTAAGTTAACATCTTGAAGCCCCTTTTCCTCTCTCTCTCTCTTTCTCTTGCATGTGGAATATTCACATTAAAAAGACACTGGACAGTCAGCACATGGAGAAACATGACTGAGTTTTGTGGTACATGAAAACTGTTGTGTACATGAAGTTTGAAGCAATTAGCTAATCTGTCTGCAGAAACTGCCAACTCAAGTGTACACCATGTTGCTGCTCCTAACACATGAATAAGAACAACCAGACCTCTTTGCCACTACATGCAAACCACTGTCGGCTTTTTTTTTAATTATCCTTTTGTTAGGCTTTGAATAAGTCGTCCTGTGCCTCTGGAGTTGCGTTGTGTAATTTTTGGCAGTCCGTGTCAGAGAATATTGTCATTTGCATGAGAGCCCTCACAGGAATGAATTAGGAGGAGGTAGGAGGAGGCAGAGGCTTAACTCCGCCCCCGGTGTTTTCTCCCCGTGAGACCGAGCATGCTTTTAAACACACTGCGCTCAGCCTCGGACTAGAGACATTTGCGCTTTAACGCTCAGTAGAGTTGGTCTACGGGAAAACTTCGGAGAAACGGTAACATGCGTTGCAAAATGAACTACAGTCTGCCGTGCTCGCCGGTGACCTCGCCGACATGTTCAGGACGTTTGGTGTCCTACAGGGCACGATACCACAGGTAACAGACTTTGATATGACGCCTCTGCCGTGTGTTTTATTGTCAGATTAGTTGTCCTTCTTATGTCTCATGTACTGCCGGTTTTAAGCGTATTGTCCTTATGCGGGGCTTATCCTGTTTTGTTTTAGACCTTTAGCATCCGTACTGTAGGTTTTGCTGCCTCTCATGCTTTGTGCATTGTTAAAGTTAAATCAGAAGGTTGTGTGACAGGCTCTCCTTTGCCAGACTCTTGTATTGCTTTATACGGACTTAAGATATTTAACTTCCTCATGTGCAGCCGACTGTTTCATGCCGTCTCGGACATGGTTGAAATCCAGTCTGCTTAATGGCGATTTGGTCTCGCTGATGCGCCCCGCATGTTGTGCGTATTGTGCCATCAGCTGTTTGTTATGCAAGCCACTCTCCTCTGCCTGGTTGTGGCTTCCCAGCATGTCTCCTCAAGTGTGGCATTTGTTTGGAGTATGTGGCCAAAACCACCCCACCCCCCCACCACCACCATCGGCCCCAGGGCTGCCTACAACGCGCTGTACGTGCGCTCCAGCACGCAGGACGTAGGCCTTCATGCTGTGGACACCCCCGGGGCTCCACATATGTAGTGCTTACTTTTACAGACAATAACTTATATTGATATACAGTGAGTTGAGTTAATTTTTTTTCTTGCAGTTTACCAAATTGGGTCGTCAGGCTACGTCACGCAAATTTCTGTCCACCTTCAGCGGTGTAACATTTGTGCATTTAAGATATTAACATGGATCGCTCCAAGAAAGACCTTTTAATTTCATTTTTATGAACTTTAACCTGTTGATAATAACTAGACTTTTATACACCAACATAAACCACCATGTCTTCCTCCTTGAATGTGATAGATAGATACTTTATTGATCCCGAGGGAAATTCAAGCTCAATGATGTCCAGTTTTGTTTGGAACCCTCACTTACCTGCACGTCTTATGTGTTTTATTTTTTGTTGTTGTTATTGATATAAACAAATTCCAATTTAAACTGATGGACCTTCTTCTTCTGTCTCATTGTCCCAGATGTGTAAATGCAGTTCAAAGAGAGGAATGTCCTCTCCTCACGTTGTTTATCTGCCTTCAGATCGCACGCCCCTGCCGCCATCACATCAGTTGTGTTAAACATCCACGTCCCAACTGCAGTTCAATGGTTAGATGCTTGTATTCAAATGTTTTGTTCTTTGCATTGCCCCGGGAAAAGACTGAGAAGGAAGGAGTGTAGAAATGTGGAATGCTGCATGGCACATTTAGCCAAAGTACGTGGATTCAGTGTGACTTTGCTGTGGCGTTTCATTGCATTGAGACTTGGTTCATGTCAGTGTGACGCGATGTACGTGCGCTCCAGCACGCAGGACGTCAGCCATATGATGATACTGGTCACAGTGCGATGATGCACCGTGCTTATTATTATTATTATTATTTTTATTTTACAGATAATAAGTTATATTGATCTGCAGTGAGGTGCGTTGATTGATTGATGGTTGCAACAAGACTTTCTGTTCACATCCAGCACTTGTAACGTTCGTTCGTCCAGGAAAGCTCTTTTCCCCCCAGTTTCTTTGTGTGAATGTAACACGTGTTTCCAAGTAGATTTATAAATGACTTTTAACTGCTCCACAAACACACCATGTTCCCTCTCAGATTCGTGCTAGAGCTCCCTCTAGCGGCATGAAAACGCGCCGGTCCTTTATTTCATCCACGTCCGAGGAGGGCGGTGATTGCTGCGTTGATATTTCGAGACGGATAATTTTTGTTTTCCCGTGAAGTAAATCCTGCAACTTGACATCGTTTTTTTTTCTACGAGGATCGTGTGCGTGCCTCAGTAAGTTGGTCGTCTTTTTATGTGTGTAAGGAGGGAGACGTGTTTTCCTCTCTTCTCCTTGGAGGGGGGGAAGGGTGGCGGCCAACAAAATGTTGCTCTGCTCCTAAGTGGTTTGCAGCCTTGTAAACAAAGTGGGATGCGCACAGAAGCTGTGCGGCTGCTTCACATTTCAACACAAAGCGATAAAAAAACGTGGTTTTACAGGGAATGGAGAATAATGAGATTTGTCCTCGTGATGTACACTGGTCGTTGACGGCGACGTGAGCCGCGCCCGGAGCTCAAGCCCTGCGGGAGAGCAGCCACACTCCCCGCCTGTAATCTGATTTTATTACAGTGGGATCTTTGTAATAGCAGATAACCACCGCGACTGGCTGAAATATCGTATTTAATCAGTCTCCAGAAGCGATGCTATCTGGCCTCCCGCTGTTGACTGAGCATGGGAGTATTTTGGTGACAAGTCGTGGATAAACATCCCTTCTTTGTGCTTCTTTCTTTGTTTAAATACTTCAAAATCCATTTAGACAGGTGTAATTAGATCTCGTTTTCCATCTCCATTATATGTATGTGACTGTACTCTGACTCATACATGACAGTCACTAGATGGGCACCAGGTTTGTTGATGAAAGTCGTCATGTGAGGCGTTTCATTTGCTGCTTTCGCAATGGAAATTCCTGTAGCCTCCTGCCAGCATAGACTTACAAAGACACCTTCCATAAGCAGTGCCTCATTATTTTTGTGATCATTCAAAAACCCAAAACATGCCTACTGACATATTTATACATATTTGTGTGCGTTGTCAGTGTTGAAGCCTAAATGTATCCCAGGGTATAAGACGTTATTATCTCTAATTTAGAAGATTTTGTGTCTTAATGCAGAAATGTTTGCCTATAAAATGTGGTTGTAAGGACAAGGCTCTGAAGCAGTGCTGAACGTTAGCTAATTTTTCCACTTGGAGCCTATTTTAAGTGCCTTGTCGAGAAGCTTTTGACCAGCCTCACAGGTGGAGCCTGTTGCTGGGTTTTTAGCATACGCCATCTTAAAATCTCATGTGGTTTCATAAAAATGTAAATCTCTGGTATTGCAAATAACACAGTCTGGGCTGTGTTTAAAAACAGCACCGTGTTTGTAACATCCCTCTTTGGCTTTTTAATGACGGTTGATAGGGGCACCAGGAAATATTCGATGTGTTCTAAAAATACTACATGTTGTTTATTTTTGTTCTGTCTGTTTTGGAAACATCTCAAATCTGTTCATCTCATTCTCTGGAAATAGTTTAATCTCAGCATCAAGTTTATTTTCCTCCCATGAAATCCCATTGAGGTCATGTGTGGCACATTAAGCAGCTGTTGTGGCAGTTGACTGAGTGTGAAAAGAGCTGATATCAGTCTTAAGCATGTGGTGGACATGAGACAAGTATCTTGTGGTTAACTCTTACTCCTTCTCTCTGCAGTGCATCCGGTGCCAGTGTCGTCGCCATCGATAACAAGATTGAGCAGGCAATGGTGAGTTTTCCACAGATTAAAAAGCTGCAGCGAATGTAGTTAAGCAACACATATCCACTGCGAACAGTGACTTGTTTCAGAATGACTCGTCCCACTGCCTGCACTGATTTACACGACCGTCTTGGAGACAGTTCGCGTCTGGGGCTTTCCCTCTGACGCTTGGCCATGCTGTATAAAACCGTACCATGCTGATTTGCGTTTCCATCGCTAGTTTAACTGTAACAAGCTGTGCCGAGCTGCGCCCAAGGTGGACCATCTCTGGAGCTGGGCCACAGCATGCACAGCCCTCCTTCAGGGGTGCTGCAGTGAGGTCTTGCCAACAACCCCCTATCTTACCCTCAAACAAGCATGTTTTATGAAACTCTATGAAGTTCATGTGTAGGAGAGCAAACAGAGATGTTTTTAAAACTGTACATGTTCAGTTTCTCTCCCACAACCCTGTCTGTACTTTCAGATATTTATTTTATTCCACATTTATTTTTCCACATTCTTCATCATCACGGTATTGCCCACGCAATTTGATCGACAGGTGATGTCTCGCAAATACTGTTGCAAAACTCCTGTAGGGATCTCACCTCAGTGCTTAAGATGTTGCCCAAAAAGATCACACACTGAGGTGATATTTTCCCTCGTTTGAGGTAGAATTGCACTGTTTAAATACTATATATGACTATTTTTTTTTATACTTTTTTCTTGTCTTTCAGGATTTGGTGAAGAGCCATCTGATGTATGCTGTTCGCGAGGAGGTGGAGGTGTTGAAGGAGCACATCAAGGAGCTGTACGAGAGGAACTCGGTATTGGAGCGCGAGAACGCTGTGCTGAAGTCGCTTGCCAGCTCGGAGCAGCTCGGCCAGCTGTCCAGTCAGCTCACCCAGGGCAGCAGCAGCAGTGCTTCACCACCACTGCAGCAGCAGCAGCAGCAACAACAACACCCGCTTGTCACAAACAACAACAACAACAACCCCTCGGTGCACCACGAGGGGAGTCAGAGTGTTCCTCATCAGCCCAACATCACATCGGCGTGATCCCCCTTCCCCCAGTACAAAAACTTAAACACACACCACCCACCGACAGGAGTGGAACAACCTGTTAGAAAAGACAACAACTGCTACCGTCCCCTTAGCTCCATAAAGCAAAAGGCTCAGCTCTGCGTTCAGTAATGCTCCGTTTGAGGAAAAATCAACAACAGCGACACCCTTGTTTGCCACCAAGAGCCATGCGTCTGTGTGTGCACGTTGCCGTCACCGGGCCTTCACGTTATTAAGACATTTACCACCCCTCAGAGTCTTATTCTGTCCCTGTGGTTGGCTGCCAGAAGCTGAACGAGGAGGAGGAGCAGGAGCTGCACACCCTAAAATTGCATGCTGTTCTTGTGCTGGAGACGGGGGTCAAAGGGCACAGAGAGCTCAATTTGTTGGGGGCAACAAGTGGCGGAAGAGGGCAGCGCGACCCTGTGAGAGGCCTGATGAGGATCCTGAAACACTCAGCAGGGACTGTCCTCCTGGTATCCCCACCCTGCATCACTCCCTGGCGCAGAAGAGGCCCGAGAACCGAGGGGGTGGGGAGTTTGGGGAGAATATTCGTCCTTCCCGAGGAGGACGCCAGCAGTCGCCTCGGTTTGAGTGGAGTGGAGTCGAGAGCCTCGGCTTGTTATATGCTGCAAAAGCTTGTCTTGTTTTCTCAGAGCCACCGTACTTTGACATGAATCATAATACTTTTCATTAGTTCAGTTTTAGTATTTGCATTTATTTATTTCAGGGCTGCTATTTACATAATGTAAATGAACAATGTCATCGAGATGCTTATTAAAAACAAAAAAGAAACCTTTCTCTTTGGTCTTTCGGTATTTTAGAATCTGTCAGGTATTAAATTTGGTAGACTCTTCCAACAAAGTAGATCTCAGTAAGTAGGCAATAAGTTCCATAACAGAATTTTTTTTTTCTTGTCATGAAATAGTGCTAACACTAAAGCCGAGCTTACATTAGGAGAAATCCAGGTTGAATGTATATTTTGTAAAGTGTAAGTATTAAAAGCGAGGAGGGTTTGTAAAGGAGGCCTGTTGATAAGATGTGATGGGATGTTTTGATAAAGAAAACTCTTCATTTACTCTTTTTTTTTTTTTTTTTTTTTTAAAATAAGACTTTCTTTGTCAAAACAAAAAAAAATCATTCGGGGGTCTGGTTTGGGGATGAAAAGCTGTGAAAATTGTTCGACCTACTTTATAACCAAAGACACAAAGCTGTGTAAGTCTTTTTTTTTTCCATTTTTAAATGCACACTCATACTTTTTTTCTACTCTCTCCTTCCCTATATATTTTTTTTTTTTGTCGCTGTTTTGCATGTTCTGCATGATCTATACTCGAACCACTTTCTTACCTCATGGTTTTATCTAGCACTCTTTATTTTTCTCTCAAGTTGTCAGTCTGTGAATGATTTTGAAAGGATTTGTGAAAGAGAAAGGGAACAATGGAAAGAGAATGCGGAGTAAATAGTCAAAAGGGTAAGAATTAAAAAAATCAAAAGAATGGAAAGGTGTTTGTGTCGGAGGGAGGCAAGGGCTTTGTCAGCAGTCAGATAAGGAGCCATCTTATTTTTTTGTTTGTTTGTTTTCACATGCAGAGAAAAGATTTTGTTACATTGCAGATTTTAATGTATTTAATGAATGCAGCATTTAGATTTCGATTGTAGTGTACCAGCACTTGGCTTACAAAGACAAAAAAAAAAACAACAAAAAACAAAACTAAACAACATTATCTGCAGCAAAACAAAACAATGGAAACTATTAAACTTTTCACACTTCCGGTTCATTGTGAGCATATTATGGGATGCCCCGTCTGTGTCACGTCTTTTGTGCCTCCTGTGCCGTCGTCAGGCGACCCGGTTTCTTTCTCTGTGGCTTAGAACCAAACCAAAATGCTTGGTAATTGTACAATCAGTCATCTTTCTACAGGATGGACTCCTTGATTTTTTTTTTTTGTCATTGCAAATGGGCTTATTTCTTTCTTAGAGTATTTTTCTTCCTTTTTTCTTTCATTTGAAGGAGATGCCGTGTACATGCCAAGTGTACTGTATGAAAGTGATCACTGAGCCTTGGAGAAAATATCTTAACAATGCCCTTGTAATGTGCTGTTCAGACAATTTTAGTTTTCAGTCAAAAATAAATTACTGTTTTACTAAGAGACTGTCTTCATGTTTCTTTTGTTCCACCACATTGGAAACTCATTTTTATTATATTTAGTAAATGGTGCGATTACAAACACATACTGAAAATTATCCACAGATCATTTTGAACACGTTTTCCCAGTAATCCATGACACCATGCACAATACCAGGATGCTGAAACTTAAGCAGCTGAGTGGAATTTAACCATCTTTAGTTTTATTACTCACATCTGTGCTTCTACTACTTGGACATGTCAAAATGTCTTTGGTAAAGCGAGCTTCAGCCACTTGTTCCCGTGCAAGTCCGCACAGTCCGATTCAGATTCAAGGTTGCTTCGTCTCGTGTAGGGAACGAAAAAGGGTCACTAAATGTTGTAGAGCTAAAATGGCTTGCCCTTCAAAATAATCCTTTAAGTGCATGAATTCCAGAGTTGACTCAATTTTGTTAAAATAGCTAGTGTAAAAATAAAAGACTGATAGAGACAACTTTGTTTATCTCAAGATAGGGAATTAATTCGCGGCTTACTCAGCCATTCACTCCAGACTCAGAGGCAGAAGATGAACTAACTTAGGTTAAAATAAGAAAAACAACATCAATAATATACAACAACTTATTGCATTTACTATCCTGATAGCAGAGGAAATGAAGAACTTACAGGTAAGCAATTGTTCTCCAGAGTCTATCAGAGGACAAAATAATATTAAGCAACTGAACGTGAATCAGTTGGAAAATTCCCAGGAAACAAGGATCGGGGTCAAGATTTATCCCAAGAATTTCATTAGCTTCCTGGAAAACACCTGACCACAATGCAGAGTTTCATGTTACTCATGTCTCATCTTACATTATATGTAGCACAATCAAAACTGTATAAAAGGAGCAATGAAACATGTGGGTAAGAAAAGCAGACATTAAATATTTTCAGATGGACAGTTATGACATTTAAATGTGTGTATACTCCTTTTTTAGTTTTAGAGAGTGAACAAATATGTTAAATATTAAAGAAAAAGCTTTAAACACGGGTATTATCACCACATTTGTTGTCTTTTCACTAAGAGGTTTGTTTGACGTCTTCAGCAGGAACACTTTAAATTGTTTCTATAATGCTCAAAATGGCAAAAAAAAACCTACTATCTAAAAACAAAATGTGTCTACGACGTGCACGTCTCCACTTCTGTTTTTCCTTGCCACTTGACGCATGTTTTTCCAGTCACAGTCTCCTATGAAAGAGCTCAATGGTCTGTGCACTTCCTCAGAACAGCAGAAGTTCTGATAATGCTCCTCTGTGGAATCTGATCATTGCTTTGGAGGAATTTGTTTTTCTTTGTCCCTGCTTGCTTGAAGGTTATGTAAAACAAAACAATGTGCTTTTTTCTGGAGAAGGAAGTGAAGCTGACACACACACACACACACACGCAAACATATTTAAAATCCTAAATGACGACATCTTCAGCTGATGATCATCTGTCTGTCAATTATTATCGATTCGTGCTCGGTTCAGAAAGGTGGTAATTTTCAAAACAACTCAGGCATGCAAATTGGCCCCTTAAGCTGACATCCACTGACAACTGATGTCGCAGCTGAAAGCTCGCAAGTCAAAGTTTCATTTCGTCAGGGTCTGCTTTCTAAATCAAATTATTTATATGTGCAAAAGCCAACTGATGTCACAGGTTTATTTTTAAGTTTTGAAATCTTGCAGTTAAATTAAATAGAAATGAGTCAAATCAGTTTAGCCCTAAACTGATTTTATGTAACATCTTTATATAGATATCCTGCGCTTTCTTCATGAAACATCTCTCTGCTGTTTGGTGCCCAGATCTTCTCTCACCAGAGCCCATGTCTTTTCTTTCAGCAAGTAAAGTTTCTTTTCCCTTTTCTCTTTCCAGGTAATGACTCAGTGTTATTTTTGGCAAAGACTGACACGTTTGTCACGTCCTCACTTAAACTGTGAATGTCATACTTGTTTCTCAGCAAAGAGAAATTATGTGCTCTGTAATAACTCCTCCATGTCAGCAGTGAAAGGAGGCTGGCCTGGTCAATATCTCACTGTGAAGGCCTGCAGTGGCGACAGTTAAGGTGAAACATGGATTCAGGCAAAGGTCAGAAGCTATAAAAACCAGTGATACCAACAACAAAATGTTGTATTTTCAAATAAAAGCATTAAATAATCTTTCCTCTGCGACGATCTTCACCATCATCCAGAAGGGCAACAATATGAGGACCTTATTCATTCCCACAATTTCCTCCCTTGAATTATTTATCCTGTTGACACAAATAAAGGCTGCAAAGAAAGTGCAAGTGCAAAGAAAATGAGTTTAATAGATAAATCTTCCCGTCACCTGCTTACAAGCAAAGCTTCATTTACTAATATATGCTGTCTTTGAAACGAGTGCACTTCGAAGAAGGAAACACCAGCTTACATGCCTAGAGGTTGGAGAAGCGGCTTGTGATCGGAGGGTCACCGGTTCGCCCCGCCCCCCCCCACCTCCATTAGCCTGCTGATGTGCCCTTGAGCTAGGCACTTAACCCCCATTTGCTCCCGGGGAACTTGATGCTGCCCACTGCTCGTGTGTGTGTTTCACTGCATGTAATTTGCTGGGTGTTGCATGTGTGTTCAACTAAGGATGGGTCAAATGCAGAGGACAAATTCAGTGTGTGTATGTAAAAATATATATACTGCCAATAAAGCTGATTCTTCTTCTTCTTCTTTGTTTAGAGGTACCTCCATTTGAATCCAATTTCCCTTTCAGAGTTTTATAAAATTATCTGTAATGTGATCAGCTATCGCTTGGATCCAAACAAAGATGGATTGGCCCCTGTTGCTCATTTTTACCAAAGTATCCGGGCTGACTTTTGGATGGCCTCGGATTTTTGTTTGATCTAATTTTTGTTTTTATCACATCAGCAATCTTATTTGAAACATTACAGTTCCTGTCTGGGAATAACAAAACTATGTGTTGCATAACATGAAAATAAATGAATAAAACTAAAGCTGCAAGATCTTGTATGACCTGAATTCAACAAATGTATTCCACACTTTTTTTTTTATTATTTATGTGAGTTATACTGTTCGCTACATGTCCTTCTAATATTTTGAATGCAGCTCTGATTTTCTTGCTGCATGAGAGAAATCATTATCATTTCTTTAAATCCTCCATGAAGGAATAAAATGGAACAACAGATGCAAAGTACAAAGGCTCAAACTGACACACTGTCGCAGACTAAAAAACTGGATCAACCAGGCTCTGTGTCACCATGCCAGCTCTTCCTATTCATCCGCTTCCCTCCCATTGTGTGTGTTCATGTTACGGCAAGTCACAGCGGTTCATTGACAGTTGTGGTTTGAACTGGGTGCGTTTTCTACGTCACTGTGGGCAAATAAACTGCAGTAAGTGCAAGACCATGACTTATGAGCGAAGGCTTGAAACGTTTCCTCTCCCTGTAACTCGATTATCATGTTGTCCTGATGTGTCCTGACTCCTGACACGTATTAAATATGTGTCATATGACCATGTTCACCAGAATATGTCGTGTGTACTTTGCAGGAATTGGTGTAGCTGTGTACTGTTATTCAACCACTGTATTTGAGCTCAATTTTAAAGTACTTGTACTTACATATTTCTATTTTACGCTATGATATACTTTGACTCCAGCACATCTGAAAGGGAAATATTGTGCTCTCATCTACATTTATTTGAGAGATACAGTTACTAGTTAGCCTACCTCATCAGTCTTCAATTTTACAGACAAAATTAGAAAATGAAACAGTCAAAATGCTATTTACATGCTAATGCTTCAACAGCAATAATCCAATATTAACTGTATAAATTAACCAGTGCTTCTTTTGGAAGACAATATTTATGTACCTTTACTTCAGTAAAATTTTGAGTGCATGACTTCTTCATTGTGATGCTGCTTGCACTTCATCTTGAATTTCCCTCGGGATCAATAAAGTATCTATCTATCTATCTAATCACTTCTAACATCCGTCTTATTATAGAGTTAGAACAAAAAAAAATGGCCTAAATTGCTTGCAAGCTTAATGCACGGTTGGCATTAAGTGACACTTGAAATTCAGAAATTTTTAAAGGATTTCAAGTGTCACTTGATGCAGCTCAGCAGCTCAACGGAGAAGGAAGTCTTATGTAAACACAGTGATGATTTGTGCACATTGTGTAAGCGTGTGTGCTATGCAGGGTGGATTACTTGCCGTTCAGTCATCTGCAGACACGCCTAGCAATTATGTTAATGAGATCTACTGTTACAGAGTCTAACACTGCTGACTCGTTGCTGCCATCAAGAGATAAAACTGGTACATTTAAATCGAGGACATGGAATCAACAGTCACTTCAAGACTTTGGTGCCATCGTGTGGCTTTGATATGAAAGTGGCTGGGCATGTGGAGGGAACAGTCAGGGGTCAAATACTTCACCGTGAATTCACAGTGGAAAAAGGATTACATGTACATACTCATTCCCATACTGTGGCGCTTGTGTTTTGAACAGTGGATTACTGACACCTGAATGTTATAGTTGTGCTTCACTTAAAAATCAAAAGGTCAAAATCACACAGACAAAGTAGAAATTATGGACCAGTTGCCTTAACTTTGCACATGTGTTAACTTATGGGACAAAAAGTATAAAGTAGCATATCATTTAGAGAAACGGGATGTGATTGCAGTCCAAGTCAATTGAAATGAATTGAACTGAGCTGAAAATGGATTTAGGGAAAGAATAGACTTTAGTTTAATGTCTCCAGCTGATGAAGAAACAGTGAAAGAAACAGCTGCTGTGTTTGTTGATGCAGAAGAAATGTAACATATGCTATGGAATAATGAGCTTCCGATTCATTTGATGGAAAGTGGAGGAAATTGGACAGCAGGATTTTAAGTAGGAGAAGAATCCAACTAAAATTAGGATCTGAAATTAAGATACTTCAGGGTATGTGTGAGAACTCCCACACATTCCCATACTAACAAATTACATTTTTGAAAATGTATCATTAGAAGATGAAACATCTTCTATCTGCAGATAATCTGACTTTATGGAAAATGGGGAGACATTTGGGTCATGAAGTTAAAAAAAATGAAAGTACAAATAAATCAAATTAAAGTTTTAAGCTGAAATAAACAAAAATAAAACTCTTCTTCTCAAGTGAGGTGATTAGAGGTTAGAAAATGCTAATTCTGACATTTGTAATCAACTTATTGCTCAGAGCTGAAGCTGAGTGTGGTCGACAAACTCCAGATGATGGCAGCAGTGCAACACAGAGGACGCCTGTTTAAGCCTGAAAGAGGAAAGACTACGCCGCCGCCCACTAGCTAACGCGGCCTCTGCTGTTTTGATTCGCAGCTCGGACAGTCGGGGAGAGATGTCGGAAGACTGCACGTCAGGGTAACTCCTTCCAGTTGCCCTACTACTGGGGTAAAACTCCGCTGTACTAAATAAGAAAGAGGTAGTAACTGGAAGAGCTGGCAGCTTTGTACGGCGCTCGACTCCGGCCGGATGACATGGAGATCTCGGCCGAGGGAGAGGCGGACGAGCGTAGGTGAGTGACAGCCAAGCTTAGGCTGGTTTACTAACCGGCTAAAGTTAGCTGTGCCTAAACCGGTGACTGTGGTTACATAAACAACCAAACTAAAACATGTATCACTGAGAATTTATTCGGTAGTTAAACAAAGACGAAGAGTGGTGTCTTTGGGAGCGGCACCACGCTTAAAACCAAACCACTTTAACAATATTAAGCAGAAAGCAAGCCAGAACACCGGATTACTGACGCTGGAGTGCTATCGGCAAAGCTAGGCTAGAGCTAACCTGACATGTCAAGGTTCGACAACTTGAAGCAAACAGCATTATCTGCGTAATTTGTCAACCTGTAAGATCAGTTGATTCAGTAGTAACCGACAGTTTTGGCTACCCTAAAACAAGTCTTACGTGTGTTTGCCAACCGCAAACTTTGCTCACTACTTCCTAACAGTAACGTTAACTGTTGGCTATGCTTTAGCTAGGCTATGCTAAAAGCTAACGCTAGCTGTCAGGTCGAGTTGGATGTCTGCGCGGTGTCGCAGGTTGTATTGTGCACGATATTTACACATTACTAATGGAACATAAAAATCCGTAATTGGGTTTAAAACATCGAGTAACATAGCCAGCTAAAGTGCTTGTTGTTTTCGTTACACATGCCTCATATAGTCATCCCAAGTTGTTGCGTTGTCAGCATTTGTTGGTAACTCAATTACTGGGAGAGTTTAAATAGGAAATACCGCACATGTTCACGAATTTTCCTGCTTGAGTGTATTGTAACAAGAGACTCTAAAACGACCTTTCATTGCGAACAGTGAATAAACAATAATAATGCAGAAATTCCTGCTTAATTCGGACATGATAGGTAGACGCAGCAATTCACACTAATTGGTAGATGAGCTGAGAAGACCAGGGTAACATTTTTGTTTGTTTAATATTTGAGAGAGAGATTTTTGTTTGTTTAATATTTGAAAGTCATACAGTGTAAACAAATGTGTCTTGTCTAGTAGGACACACACATACACCTACCCTGATGAAACCTGAGAAAATAATCCTTAACCTCAGCAACCTCTCAGAGGCTTGAAGAATTTCATACCATGATGTCCACACACACACACACACACACAAAATTAACACTAGTCACACACAGCTCTATTGCTGTATTGAATGCATCGTGCGCCAGACAATTTTGAACATGTTCTCTACCATTCAGTCTCCCTTTTTCCATATTGAAGGATGTGATTTGATTAGTTAGCCTGGTAGCTGAACTCGTGATGCTGCTGCTGCTCAGTGCAGTTGCTTTATATGGAAGAAGACTGTTCATAAATGCGATGTTCATAGCTTACAAAAACTTTATGACAAGAGAGACAAGCATGACCGTAAATTACAGCAAAATGTTTTTTGGTCACAGTCGTAGGGAATACACAGAAATTATCCTGTACTCAGAGAATACACCCCTAAAAGTTGGTACAAACTCACAGCAGATTTATTTAGTTATTTATTTTTACCGTTGCTGCGGTTATGTGACTGGTTTTCAATAGCATTCAGTTTTACTGCTGACAAAAGGAGCTAAAGAGGAAGTGCTGGATGTGAGCCAGTTCCTTACAGTTTCTAGGGAATGTGATCTGAAATAACTTGGTGTTTTATCACACAATTTTGATGCAACACGCTTTTCATGGCTGTATCCTAAAGATAAGGTCTGACAGCACCAGACCTCCAACTTTTAGTTTGGAGAATTGCTTTCAGTTGGCTCCCTATGAGCCATTATTTTCGGTTTGCAATATATGATCTCAACGTCACAGAGTTTCCTCGCTTGGTTGTAACAACTTCTGATAGTTTTTAAAATAACCGCACAAGCTCAGTGTTCTTCTTTGGGCAAAATTAATAATATGGGATAATAGGTATTTGATTAGAAATATCAGTAATGGGTCAGAAGGTCTGCTTGTGCTTTGCTGACTGGCACTTAAGACCTGTACTCTAGTAAACACAGGATGTGGTGATAACTGCTAACACATGTATTGATGGTCAGTGCTCTCTTTCAGTGGCTGAGTTCAAAGGAAAGCGTAACTAAAATGCTGAAGGCTTGTGTTTAATTTTGGCAAAAGTAATGTGCGAGTAATAATTTAAGCCACAACGCTGCTACCACCAGCACTTCTGCTTTTCCCCCCTTCCTCATTCCTGAACTTCCTCCACCACTGCCTCACTCCATCCTGCTGCCCCGTATTCCTGACAGGAGGGAGCACTGGAAGCTGCTGTCCAGCCTGAAGACCACAGTGGAGGGACTCGTGTCCACCAACAACCCCAACGTGTGGTCACGTTACGGCGGCCTGCAGCGCCTCCACAAGGACATGAACAACATCATGAGCCACAGACTGAAGAATGAGCAGGTCAGAACTCAGGAGATCTGACTGATACCACTCGCCCTTTTGTGTTTATTTGTTTTTTGTTTTTTTTTGTTTTTTTGGTCCAGTCTGCAAACATAGTATTGACCACTTTCCGTGTGACGTCAAGCCAGCTCTGTCATATTTGCAGGTCAGAGTTAGCATTTGTTACTCTTTGCCCTCGTTGCTGGTCAGTAGAAAGTACTTGTTGTATCTTAACATGCAGGAGTTACTGATTTGCTCACAACAGCACATTCAGTAACACCAGACAGCAAACTGTGATATCAGTTGTGACATTTTGCTTTGTGGTGAAGTGGAGGTCAGCTTTGTTAAAGTGAAGTGACTGTTCAAGTGAAGTGATTGCAGCTGTAGGTGTTGCATACAGAAGTACTTCACACTTAAATGTTGCAGTTAAACCACTAAATGTAACCCTTCTCATTATCAAAGAGCATAGAACAGTTAAGTTTATCCCTTACTGACATGTTATTAGGAATGGATGTAGCAGGTTATATTACTTGTGCTACCAATGTAGAGGGTAATTTTTCTTACACTTAAGCAAATCTTTACATTATGTAATATATATTAAATGGCTCCTGCTAACAGCTGGTTTTGTGTTGCAGATGTACTACAAGCAGAGAGACTACTGGCCTTTTGTGTGGTGCGTTCGCTACATCAGCCCCCACCTGGCGTTGCACGTCGAGCAGGTATGGTCACTGGCAGCTACGTGCGGGGTGGTATGTAAATATTTTCATGTAAAGTCAGCACTCAAATCTTAAATATGTAATGGGAAACAAGTTTATGTGCACAAATTTTTGAACATTACTTCCTTGTTCTAGGTTGCAGTTTTGTTTTTTGCTTTTTTCATTTGACCATGTAAGGTAGATTTACCTTGAGCTTTCAGATTGTGGACTTACTCAGTGCAATTTTCATCACGTAATGTGATATGATATGCATTTTCACACAGAATAAACGTAAACCGGTAAACCATGGATTGAAAGTATGATATGGAAAAAAAAACACACTTTATCATATACATTACATTGATATTGGCAACAAATAACAAAAGTGTTCCAGAAACACTTTAAAATGTAAAAATAAAGTGTGTGTCTGAGGTATAGCTTACATTTCCCTCATATGACACAGGCCTGTTACCTTGACACTTACAGCGCTGACACACAAAGACAGACAACCACACACGCACACACTCGTACCTAGAGGCAATGTAGCACAAGCAGAAAAGAAAAGAAAACCCATGGAGACACAGGGAGAACATGCAAACTCAGACCCGGACCTGAAACTGGAACCCTCTTGCTGGGAGGCAGCAGTGCTAACCACTGCACCACCGTGCTGGCCCTTGAGCTGTTAAAAAGTCAGCTGTTTTAAAAAAAGTCAGTCACACCAGTTTAATTTATAACCTAATCATAAGTTCTCCTGTTGCTTGCTTTGTTTGAAAGCTTAAATGCAGTGTGGAATTTACTGTAAGAGCAGGAGATTCAGTTTCAGTTCTCTAATTCATATTCATGGACAACAAATAATGTGCCTCTTCCTGTTGTTCACTCTGATTTCTTCATTTTTAGGAGCGAATTAACTTGAAAGCTTAGAAACCAGGCCGCAAATTCTGCAAGGTGTATTTTTCATATGTTGCATTCCGGTCTGTGCCAGAGAAACACAGATGTTAATCCCTCTGTGACGTCGTTATGTGCGATGTTTTGTTGTTGTGGAGAACAGTCACCTTTCAGCCTTTCAAATGTTAACAGGAGTGTGCAGCAATAAGGTCATTGGAGTCGTTGGAATCTTAAGTATCTTCATTATGTCCTTCGCCTCTGGTGAGCAGGAATTACAGCTCGCTCAGCCACGATGTAATCATCATGTGACGACTGGCCGTTGATATCTTATCTGCCGTCTTCTGGGGTAGTTTTGTGCTGAGTTGTTCTCCTTTTGCTTTTTTAGACAATTAGAGAGATGGGTATTTGGTAGGTAGATAGATTGAATTGGGCTGCTCACAAACAGCAGCGTGTTTGGAGTTAACACAATTTCATGATACTGGCTGACGTACTGTTTAACCAACAGTGTGAACAAAAGAAGCCCCAAAACAAACATTGTATTAGTTTCTGTGTAGTTAAAAAAAATAAATAAATGTGTTATTCTTTTTTTTCCCCTTGTGCTCCCTCTGGCCGTCTTCAGTTCAGTCACCTGGAACCGGTGCTGAGCAGCGGGATGAAGAGTGCCGGTGAGAGCTACAAGGCTGAGCGCTGGCTGCTTCACAGCTTACAGGTTCACATGCTCTCGGCTCAGCTCCGACCTCTGCTCCGGCATCTGGGGCACACACGAAAATACTATAACGGTGAGTTTCACATTATGGAGCCAGTTTAAATCACTGAGGTGTGAAGTGCAAACCACAGTAAGAAGCAGCTAAAATGACACTTTCTTCCATTGTCTGTGCCTGTTCTGAATGACTTTCTCTCCTTGCATTGTGTCTTCACTCATGTCCCACCCTTTATCTTATCTCAATGCCCCTCTTTGTTTGTGTTTCCATGTCTGTCTCTGCCTTTCAGATGATGCTTTTCTCCTGAGTGAGCCCCATGTGACTGCCATGTTCCAGTGTCTGGAAGCTGTGGAGCAGAATAACCCCAAACTGCTGGCTCAAATAGACACTGTTGGGGTCGGTCTCATGAAATGACTTAAATGCTTGAGCTTTGCTTCCTTTATAAGTCATCCATTATGGTGTGATTGAACTCTATTTTGTGTATTTATTATTATGTTGACATTGCGTTTAATTGCTGTTTTTTTTGTCATGCATTATGTTGCTGTCATTGCAAATAAATCCATAAAACTGAGGGTGACTTCATTACAGAACAGAAGAGAACATTTGGGATTAGACTTAATATATATATATATTTCTTTTTTTATCTCTCACACCCAGCAGCTGTCCCCTCTGAAAGGCCCACCATCTCTGGGCCTGTTAAAAAGCCAGAGCCTGTGTGTGTTGCCAGGGGCTGGAGGTGTTTGGAGGAGTGCTGACTTGGCTCTCGGAGGAGAATCTCTAAATCGCAGACTCACCACCTCCAACTGTTCCCTTGGAGAGGCAGTCTCCGCCAGCCAAGTTGGGAACACTGCTGGAGCTGGATCCTGCAACAGCATAAGACCGGGAGAAGGTGACAAATGTAGTTTTTGTGGATTTGTTCATATAATGCTTTGAGTGTGTAGTGTCTTCTGATTCACGCAAAAGCTTTAAAGACTTCAAGTCACAGGGGTTTAGATCTGAGACTTGGTTTAGATCATTTCACAAAATGCTTTATTATTGCGGAACACTTCTTGTATTTGTCTCTGTTTAAGTGAATGATTTTGAGCTTGACAATTGAGTGAATCAGTTGAAGAGAAAATGGTCACTATTCTGTAATCAGCACATACACGGCTGTGGGGGGTGGGGGTGGGGATGGGGTTGAGGGATGGCTCTATGAATGCACTACAGTCAGGATGTGAATAGATGGACTGATTTAACCATACAGAGGCCTGATTGTTTGCAGACAAGGTCAATTATTGAAGAATGAATTGATAAAGCCTCTAAGACTCAGTTCCCTGTGGCTTTGCTCACTAAAATAGATAAAATAATTAAAAACTATCTGTAAGTTAACTGTTGTCTAACACACACCAGTAAAGCTTGAACAAGTGAAACATAAGTGACAGAGAGGGCCAACTGTGACCCCTTGTGTTTTTGTCTGTCTCACCACATCTTCCTGTTGTGTTGCAGATACTACCTGGGTGTGTGTGTCCAGGCCAGGTGAGACTGAGCGAGGTGTGAAGCCCTCTCCTGGCCACATCTCTGTCCCTTGCATCTCGCTCACAGAGTCCCCCTCGCCTACCTCCCTTCAGCCTGAGGCTGGGGACTCTGGTGACGGTGACTATGATGATGGTCCGGAGTACCTGGCTATTGGTAACCTGGGGCAGCGCAGCCGCCATGACTCCCAAAGCTCCACCCACAGTAGTGAGAAGAGTGAGAGCCAGGACCAGTCCCTGAAACGGGGTTCCCTGGCTCAACCCCCACCCCGGCGCTCATCCTTCTCAGAGGGCCAGAGAGGGTCGGGTCGAGGGTCCAGAGGACACACACGCTCATTTTCTGACACGGGGATCAATCAGAAACTCAGGAACGGTAGGTAAACTTGGAGGTAACTCATATGACAATCGCTGGGCTGCCCTCCGTTTGTTTTTATGTTGTGTTGAATTGAAATTGAACATTCAGATCAACTGCGGCTCTTATTCAGATGTATATTGTTAAAGAAATTCTAAAAGACTTATTATTTCTTATCAATGTCCTTCATCTGCCAACATATCAGCTCATGTTCAGACTATAGCAGATATGATGGAGCGTACAATTCAGTTTTGCATTGTTGGTACGTGAAGACGACATCATAGTCAGAGCAGATTGTGAAATTGAATTTTCACTGAAGTCGTAAACGGCAGTTTTTAACATTTAGTTGGTTTGTTTATTTGTGCTGTGTGTTTGCAGATTGAAACACATCATGGTTTGTAGTACTTTTAGTACTCACTTGAAATTGACTGTTTTTTGGGGGGATATTAAAAGGTCTAAAATTGTAATAAGTTTTGCGATTGAATCACTTTAGAGTGATGCTTCAACTTCCGGCAGATGTTGGAAACATAGCTGAGTAACAGTTCCTTTTTTGCACATTGTTTGCATCAAATGAAGATGAGGTTTAGACCAGGGTACACTTATGTTGTCTGTTTATTTGTGGCACAGTGCGTTGTGGTTAGGCCGCCCTCTTTCTCAGGGGGTGTACGCTTCCTGTGTGAAGGTTTCCAAATTAACAGATCTGCTCTCTTTGCTCACTGTTTCCCCTTCTTGGCTTGAGGTAACTTTCTCTCCTTCTGCTCTATTTCTCTCTTCTCTCTCTTTTTACTGTTTGTGCAAAGGAGGGGGACACCGAAAAATCACCATAATAATAGAAGATCCGGTAGCAGGTTGGCAGTACAGTTCCACTGTGCTCCATCATTTGACCCCTTTCCACACCTCTTTTTCCCCCCCTGCATGCTGATGAACTGTTCCTCCCCTCTCATTTCAAGTCTTGCCTTCAGCTCATAATGTGACTTTTAAACTGTTTGGTTTGTGTTTCCCCGGGTCAGATTGATATGTTGAGGCCATGAGTGACCTGTTTTATTGCTGATTTACTTTTTGCTCATGCACTCATCTTTTTCATCACTGATCAGTGTTTTATTGAAAGTATTGTGAAAATTCTATATTATGTGTAAACAGGGTCCAGTACAAGTTGTACTGGCATTGCGGTTTAGAATTTTCTCTAAAACTAAAATGTAAAAATCCAAATGTAAAGTCAAAGGTGAAGCAAAGCATGTGGTTATGTGTATTTGTTACGTGGACAGGATTTGAACACATTCTCAGTATAATACAGCTAAAAAACTATGTAATACAGGGTTATTTCCTCAAGTCTTTTCTTGTACTTGAACTTGTACTTAAAAGTGTATCACTTCTGAATCGCACAGAATATTCTGAATCCGTTTCTTCAAACCCCAGTTCAGGTTATACAGACAGAGGTCAGCAGTCGTGCTTTTGTTTGAATCATCTTGATAGATTTACTTGATTGTTTGACCCAAAGACTGATAAAATCAAAACAGCCTTTAACCTGCTTTGTGTACAAACAAGGATGCATGTTCCCATCAGTTTTAAATAATTCAGTATTTTTTTTTTAGTGGCTCTGGAATTTAGTTGATAGAAGGCTCCTAACATGGACTATTTGTCTCCCAGAATCAACAGAAGACTGTATGAAAGACTACAGCCCTTTCTCACCTCAGCGCTGTGATGCCAGCACCCCCAGTTCCCTCTATATGGAGTCTCGTGAGTTCTTTGATTTTCCATTTGCGATGCTGTTATGTTGTAGCTACTGTTGCAATTTAAAAATTAAAAATTGCACTTATCCAGTGATTCTAGGACAGGGCTGGGCAATTAAAGCCAACAGACGCAGATACGTGCGTCCACACGTAAATAATAAAAACGGCAGGCTTTTTGTATTAATGACTGATACTGCGGGCTGGACAGGGATGCCCAAAGGAATCTGAAACATTATGGTTTAGGTGATAAGATATTCCTATGGCATGCAGTTGACTTTTAGCAAGCTGAAAGCATTTTTACTTTATTTTGTTTTTTTGGTGTGTTTTTGAGACATTTTCATACCAAAAGGATATTTTAAAAGATGATAGGAATTACAATTTAAAATCCAACAGAAACACACTCATGGGTTTAGAAAATAGAGATTCTCTGGTTTGTGTCTTCTTGTCATGTGTTTTCTTTGTATTTATGTTTTGATTTCTTCAGGTGGGTGCCAGTACAATGATGTTCCAGATGGGATGTTCAGGAAGCCATCAGAGGGTCAGAGCCTCATCAGCTACCTGTCAGAGCAGGACTTTGGCAGCTGTGCTGACCTTGAGAAGGTCAGGACTTTTTCCATTCGAAATCATGGCTAATTCTAGTGCTGGTCGTAATTTCTATGCAAACAGGGCCAATCCAGCGTGTTTCACAAATGCAGTGCTTTTTAAATAAGATAAATAATATTCTCCGAAACCTTAAAAAAAAAAGTACAGTGTTGAGCTCTTTTTGCTTGACTGAAAAGACAAATTGGTGTTCTCTTCTAACTGTTTCTTAATTTTCGCTGTGTTCTGTAGGAGAACGCTCATTTCAGCATTTCCGAGTCCCTCATTGCTGCTATCGAGCTGATGAAGTACAACCTGCGTCGTCAGCAGGAAGAGGGCGAGGAAGAGGGTGACAGCGACTGTGAGATTCAGCAGCTCAAACAGAAGATTCGTCTGAGGAGGCAACAGATCCGACGCAACCGCCTGCCGCCCTGCGCAACGTCCCAGCACAGTAAGGCAACAGCATGAGATGTCAAAAGCATTGACATTTAAACAGCTGGACAGCTTGTGATTACTGGAGTGATCAGGGCGTTTTTATTTATAGTTTACCAATTTCAGTTATGTTTTTTTTGTGTTGCTCACTGCATCACAGTGTTATTTGCTGCTGTTGACTTCTTTCCGTGCTCCTTACCTCCTTCTTTGTTTTGTCTCTCATGTCCTTCCTCTTCTGCAGTTTTCCACTCAACCGACAGTGGAGGCTCCAGGAGGAGCTCCCAGGACTCCTGCCAGGGCCTGTCGGACTCTGGCTCAGCTGAGGAGGTGGAGGAGTGCGAACTACGAGGTAGAGAGAGGGACTGAGGGAAACTGGGCGAGAAAAGAGCGAAAAACCGAAGGAATTCAGTATTTTGGATTTGTTTTAACTTCACTTTTAAGTTGATGATGAACAAGCTTTAGCTCAAGAGTGTTACAATGCAGTTGGCTTCTGTAGCTTCTGTCAGCATTCATTAATTTCAGCAAAATATTCACATCTACCTTGGGCAAACTATTGAGTTTTAAATGTGACATGTGTAGGAAGCCTCTGAAGAATTCATTGTTTGTCTGTGTGAATGAGTATGTTCAGGCCCTAATTCATAACCTCACCACCTCACCGACTTCATGTTTCTCACCAAGCATGTCATGTTTTTTCAAAGGACCATAAACATGGAGGCCTGAGTACAAAAGTCACAAAGTCACCTTATTGTCGGCAGTATTTGTCATAGTAAAATCTTTTAGTGTTACTGTTTACACAGATATTACAGTCATGTCAGCATATCTAGGATTTCAATAGTCATGAATGCTTGTTTGGGTGTGTCTCGTCTCGTAAAGCTTCTCGTATATTACTGGCAGTGTCCACTAAGTCTTCCTCCTAATTAAGTGAATAGTTAGCAGTTGCTGTTTTGTGTGAGAAATGGTAACTGCAAGAGGCTAATCACTAACATACAGACGTATCTCAACATGTATTGCCTTGATACTATTAACATAGGTTGTGGGATTTCAAATGTCTATGGACTTCATGTTTTTGACTGTTTGTGTACTCTCTGACTGCACTTCTCAGTACTGTGGTGTGAGCATGCAAAGTTTTGTCGTGTCTTGGGGCTGTATAACTGCACGACGCTGCCACATGTACTGTATCAGCACAGCATCTTTGCCTGTGACGATGGCACACAGCTCTGTGGAGTGCTGAAGTGTTTGTGCGTGTGGTGACGGTCGTGCTGAGTGTTAGTTTCTGTCTCTCAGATGGCTGTGAGGGTCACTCCCTGCTGGCGGTCTCTCAGAACGGTCTCTCCCTGTCACTCGCCTCCCTCTTCTCAGGTATCTGCTGGTTGGACGAGGCTCCACAGCCGCATGCAGACCATTTACTGTGGCAACGCTGCTCTGAGAGGAAGCTGATGGCTCCACTACAAACTGAGAATTTCTATATTTTAATCCTTTCCGCTAAACTGGGTGCCATTTCAGCAATAACTCTTGCCATTTGCAGTTCAAACCTTCCTTAATTTTATTCTTGTTTAATCATTCTTATTGATTCTGTTCAGATCATCCCGTGTAAAGTAATTAAGGCCTCTCAGTAAGGGCCAGAAACTACTCATTAGCGGGAAATACCTTTTTACCAACATTTAATTATGGGTTGATTTATTTGCTATTAATGCCTGGCCCATCAGGAGTGTTTCACAAGCAGTAATAGTGAAAACGTGCATGACTTTGGACAGAAATTATAAGTATGATTTACAAAAGGAACTACACAATCCAGAACAATACCAGGCAGATGTGCTAGATGTAAATTGAGTTGATATTCAAACATCAGAATAGTTTTCTAAGTAATAAACAATTAGTGTTCAGTTCCGGTATTCATCTGTAATGTCTGGAAGTTCAAACTAAACACCATCCTGGGTGCCCCCACTTAATTTTCTGTCAATAAGCAGTTGTTTTTTTTTCTCTTTGTATTTGAGTAGCTGTTTTATTCAGATTTCTTTTACGGGTCTCCAGTGTCCCCTGAAGAATGTTTCTAAGCAGAACAGGGAGTACTATGAGTTTTCAGTCTGGAGTCGAGCCAGCTGCCTCCTCACCTCAGCTGAATTGTGTCCTTGGCTGTTCGTGTTGCCGCTGAGTGCTCCAGGGTTTTGGTGGTGCAGTAGGATAAATGTGCCTGTACCTGTTACAGTTTAAGGAGGAGCTGAATGAGTTAACGTGTGACATTCTGTGGTGATTGTAACTCCATGGATTATTCTTTTTATTTATTCATCCATCCACCCATCCACCTTATTGTTCTTTATCTCCAATGAGTTTCCAGTGAGAATGAGGTGTGATTGCTGTCACATACACATTGTTGTTGTGTTGAAGTTGAACATCTTCAAAAAAAAAATAGTGAAATTATTTCTTGCAGCGGTTTATGAGAAGGCCTGCACCAGAAATATGGTTATTTCATCAGTTACACACGGGCTATTTTGTCTGAGAATTGTTATTAACAGGACTGCACCTTATTACTGCTGGAAAACACCGTATTTCCTAAAATAATAACCTGTATTTGCAGACTTTTATTTACATCACCTGCAAAAAGTACCAGGCCTGCCTTGAGTACCAGTAAATCCATTCTGAAAGCACTGGCTCTGGCTCCAGTCTAACTTTGTTCCTTCCACCTCCAGCTAGCTGTTCTCTGCTAGCCAATGTCAAATAACGCCATAGCTTTGTCCCCTGAATTTTCATCCACTTGTGCAGAATGACATCCTTTGATTACATCACATGCAGCTACCAGCTCTTGTACGTTACTACATTTGGCTGAGACATTAACACCCGCAGTGCCCGAAATGGTACCATGACTACTTTAGATGTTTATTCCAGAACAACACGGAAACAGTGTGATTATATTGTTGAATTTATTAAATTTAATCAGTAGAAATGTACATTTTGCGTAACTGGGTTGCACATTATATGACAGGCACCAGGAGTTTATGCATCCTGTTTTTTTTCCCCAGTTTGTGTTAGTGGACTATTCTATATTTGTTTGGGTTGATTATGCGCTGGACATTATCTGAAGCTTTGCTTTTAATTGACTACTGGTTTTTATTTAAGGAAATGCGGTGTACGAATATCACATTTTGGTGCACTAAAAGACAAGAATACTGCTTCAGATATTAAGAAAAATGTCATGTTTTTGTGCTCTGCTTTCGGTGATTTATTTTTCTGTTTATATTTGACTGTTTCAGCTTTGTGAAATGAATAATGAATGCATCTCTCTAGGCTAATATTGAAATGATTTGTTCTTATTTGCATCCGTTAAACATAAAACGTAGCCTAAACTTAACCAAAAACCTTAAAGTGAATCGTAATTAAGCTAAAATTGAAATCATATGCGTAACTGCATTTTACCACTGATTAGATGAAAATACAAATTGATCGCAATGTTAATGGATTGCATCCTTGCTTGATTCCAGTGATGAAATATAACTTCTAAAATCTGCTGCGCATTAACTGTGCCACAATTACACCTCACTCTTCTGGACAAAAAAAAATCAGCAACAGAAAAACACCACACCCTCTCTGCTCTGCCAAATCGTTCTGAGCCTGTAGTATTGGATTGCAGTAGTCAAGCCAAACTGCAAGTGCAAACAAAGCCACAGATTTATCAAACAGATTATATCAGGTGATCCTCCCACACTTCAGCCAATCTGATTAGCATTTGTGTAACATAGACAACATTTTTTTGCAGTTATTCAGATTGAAAGCATTTCTGTACAAAACAACAAAAGACATTTGTTGAGCTGTGCAGCTATCCTGCTCTCTGCAGCTTTGTGAGACCTTTGACTGACTGTAACTCAGGGCTCTGAATCGAATCAGTGTTTTAATTTTTCAAGACTGTTGATGATAGATAGAAATAGAAAATAATAGAAATAGAAAGAAGCTGTTAGTCATGCAAGAATTCATGCAGGTGCTTTCCTGATCTACCAAACCTGTACTGCTTATTGTCTTTGCTTTTGTGTTGTTTGTGCAGGAACGTGGCAGCAAAACTCTGCCTGTGAATTTCTGTCTGCTTTACTGCATGCTACTTGCTAAACTTAATGTAAAACATGCCTGCATAAGTTGGTGGTTTTTATACTTCAGTATCTTTAAAGAGAGATTGTCATCACTTTCTTTTTATTGGTTCCTCAATCACTTCCGATTCTGAGCTGATTTCTTTTCAAAACTTTGAATGCTGCTTAGGTCTTAGCAAATAGTTTGATCTGACCTGTGGTGAGAATGTAAGACCATCAACCAGCCAACTGATGCCGACCTTTTCAAAATCACCTGTCATCTCACAGTTCTTTCCAATTCTGCAAGTTGTAAATTTTTATTTATTAAGAAAGTAATTTTAGTATCTTCGGCTGGCTGTCTCTGTCAGACTGGTAGACTTCTCTAAGAGGTTAAATCTCTTTTATTTCATTTTGTTTTACAGATGCAGACATAAAACGCAGCGTAAGTTCCAGCAGCAGGTCTTTTCTCAGCTCAGAGTCCATGTAAGTCACACAGTCACTTCCTGTTTCCCTTCATCCCTCAGTAATAAATAATAATGAGTTTTCACAGAAAAAGTAACATATTGGTTTAAAAAAAACACAAAAAACTATCTAAAATATTAACCAGTTTCTAATTTTTGTGCTAATATGACCCATGTTGGAGGTTTTATGTCAACTCTGCTGATAAGGGGCAAACCTGTAAATAAAAATGTTGAAGACGCTGAAGACATGTTCTGCCCTTTGTGCATTTTCAGCTCTCCGTCCTTCCTCCAGTCCAACTCAGCTGAGTCCGTGGCCATGGGTTTACTCAGGCAGTTTGAGGGCATGCAGCTTCCTGCAGCCTCAGAGCTCGACTGGCTGGTCCCAGAACACGATGCTCCGCAGAAGGTACATCTTGCTTCCCTGTCATACTTAGCAGAATGAACACGCAATATTTACTCATATTTAATAACTTAATGTGCAGTGCTCACATGACAACACAGAGTCAGCCAACTTTTTTGCTCTCTCTCCTAGCTGCTGCCCATCCCTGACTCTCTGCCAATCTCACCTGATGATGGCGAACATGCAGACATCTACAAGCTGAGGATTCGGGTCCGAGGAAACCTGGAGTGGGCGCCGCCCCGACCACAGATCATCTTCAACATTCATCCTGCCCCCAAGTGAGTCCATACCAGGCTTACCTGCAATTGTACTTACTGTTATTGCAGTCTTTTCTGTGACGTATACAGCAGAGCTCTGCTTGAATATTTAAAATTCTAATGAAATGGAAATCACAGTAGAATTGACTGGGTGAGATTGTAGGATTGTAGGAACACCTTCATGCCTTTAAGACAGTACCTGTGTGGAGACATCAAATAAGCAATCATTCAAGTCTTTCTTCTCTGGTTTCTGTTTTGCATCGATTGCAAATACAGCTTAGAGAAAAGGGTCCAGAGGGAAGTGTTTTAAAATTTGGAAATATATGTTCATACTTTAGGTACCGGTATGTATTATTGTTTTTTTTGTTTTTTTTTAATATTTGGGGTAAAACCATTTGTGTTCCTAAATACTGATGAAAGCGGCCTTGATCCTGTTTCTCATTTCTTTATATATCTTCTTTCCCTGTCAGGAGGAAAATAATTGTAGCTAAACAGAACTACCGCTGCGCTGGATGTGGCACCCGCATCGACCCAGGTACGACCACCAAATTCACGTTGTCCTCAAAAATGTTCTCATTTACAAAACTCTGCATAAATAAAATTTCTTATGTACAGTGAGTGACTAACAGTAAGTGACTAATAGAAATAAAGCAGTAAATTGCGTAGTTTTTAAAAGTTATATATACAAAGTAAAGTTACATACTAAAGTTATATGCAAAGTAAAGCCAAAAAGATAGCAAAAATAGTGAAAAAAAGGAGAAAGAAACAGGAGCTGTTGCAACCAGCAGCTCACCAGCACCAACATACAGTCGTCAGTTTTAACAAGCATTTGAACACGTTTCCATCAGTCAGACATGACAAAAACACTGAATGTCTATTTTTATTTACAGTTTCACTTCTTGTTTTAAGTTCAGTTTCATAAGTGCAGCTGTAAGAATTTTTTTTTCCAACTTCATCAGTTGACCTGAAGCTCTGTGTTTTCCTAAGGCATTTCCCTTTGTGTGTAGAGATACTTTTTTGTGCTCAGGCGCAGCATTGTTCCACATTCTTACCACTACTCTTCTTGTGGTTCTGCTGCCTGTCCACACTGCAGATTACATCAAGCGACTGCGTTACTGTGAATACCTCGGCCGTTACTTCTGTCAGTGCTGCCATGAGAATGCCCAGGCGGTGGTTCCCGGCAGGGTGCTGAGGAAGTGGGACTTTAGCAAGTACTATGTCAGCAACTTTGCCCGGGACCTGCTGAGCAAGATCGCCGGAGACCCGCTGTTTAATCCCACTGACATTAACAGTGGCCTGTACAAGAAGATCAAATCTCTGGAGTCTGTCAGGGTGAGCACAGAAACAGAAATAACACATTAACCACATGGTTGCTGTGTTTTTTAAACAGTACCTAGCGGGAATCCCTTCAAAATAACCAGTTTCAGTTCTGCATGAAGTGTGAACCAAAGTGTTGCTGCTATTGACGGGACATGAAGTATCCAAACTGTAATATTGTAACGCTGAACTTGTGACCAAGTTGTTGCTCAAAATACTGAAAGTATGTGTGTGGAAACCTGGAATGAATAGAGCCATTTGTTTTCCTGACAACAAGCAGTGAGGTTATACTGGAAAGGAAACTTAATTCCCTCAGCTGGACTGTAAGAATGTCTGACACATGCAGTGTTACATAACCAGTGAAATGTAATCGCACAGCGAAGCTTTTAATTCAGCAACATGAGAAATACTTTATGTTCTCTGTACTGTTGGTTAATAGCTTGGATCTGATAGCGTAGATCTAATTCTGATGTGCACTAAGTTAATTTTACTTTAATTTCAAAACACCTAATGGTCTTATGTGCATAGCAGTGTGGTTATAACGATCAACTGATGTGGGTTATTTCAGGGCCGATGCTGATTATTGGTAATCAAATATAGCGGTGACAGATATTTGGAATCAATATAAAGTAAAAATAAAAAAATGAATGTCAGAATTAAGCATAACTAGTGACAACGTGCTAAAACAAAGTACAATTTACTTAAGTACAAGTAATCAAGTACTTGTACTGGATGAGTATTTCTATTTTATGCCATTTTATATTTGGAGGCTAATATTGCACTTTTTACTCCATTATGTCTCTGATAACTTTATTTACTAGTTACTTTACAAACAAAATATAAATCTGTTATTATGAACAGTTATTTTTAAATTACTTTATTTTATCAGCAATTGGGCCAAAAAACCCCACTGGTACAGATAATATGTCAGTGCAGCTTAAACCTAATGCTAAGCAGAGAATGAATAAGGGAGAATTTTGATGTTTGTCCAGCTGGCAGGGACAATAAATATTAAATAAATTGGTAGGATTGGCAATTGATGTGTCCATGTTCTTACCACATTCTTTTCCATGTCGTCACTGTTCAGGTTTTGAGAGTGCAGCTGTTTCACATGAAAAATCTCTTCAAGACCTGTCGCTTTGCTAAAGAGTAAGACATCTGATCATGCATGTTTTTACATTAATTTCAAAATCTTTGTGAAGAAAAGACACGACCTGTGTGTGTCTCTCAGGGTGCGGGACCAGTTTGACAGCCTGCCGGGTCACCTGACAGAGGACCTTCACCTCTTCTCCCTCAATGACCTCACTGCTGTGCGCAACGGTGATCTGGCTCCCCGAATGAAAGAGCTGCTTAAACTTGGTACCATGCACGTAGCTGGCTGTGTGGTAAGAAAACACCATTCTCTTTTCAGATTAAGCATCAAGTGGGATATCCTTCAATATCAGGAGCTGCCATAAAGTCAGCAAAAAACCAGAGAGTCCCCTCTAAATGCAGCGGTCACTTTTGCTTTCACTCTCCCCCAGCTGTGCCAGGCGAAGGGCTTTGTGTGCGAGTTCTGCGGCAACGACAAAGACATCATCTTCCCCTTCCAGCTGAACAAGTGCCAACGCTGCGAAGGTGAGCCCTCTGTGCGGGTAGCAGGCCCGGGCGGCTCGAGAGCCCCCCTCCCCCCGCCCCTCCATTCCTGGAGAGATTGGAAGATCTCCAAACCTCGTAGGCTGGCAAGGGTCCTCTTGCGAGACAGGAGAGAGGGGGAGGGAGGGGAGGAAGGGGAGGGACAGGTAGCTGTAGATCAGAGGGAGAGGAGCGAAGAGGAAAGGGGTGATACAGCAGAGGGAAGAGGGGAGGCATCTCAAGCTTCCTCTCCCACAGGGCAGGAGATGAGGGGAGAATCAGAGAGGCATCCAAAGTGTGATCAAGGAGGAGAAGAGAGAGGAAATGGTCAGCAAGGGGAGGTGTATAGCAAAGAGAGGGCAACGAGTAAGGAAAAAGGAGATGGGGATCCAAGACGGGGAAAAGTCAACTTATTAAAGGTTCTTCATCTGGACAGACTAAAGAAGAGCCTCTCTAAAGGAGACAGAAGGGACAGTGACAGTGAAACCTGCAGCAGCATGGAAAGTCTAGATGAAATAGGACAAGAGAGGAAAGGACGTTGGAAGGTGTCAGGGTTAGCGAGTCTTACTAAGGGTTTTTCAAAGAGAGAGATAGAGAATGAAGGCAAAACAGAAGTAAAAGGGGAGGAAAAGAACATAACTGGAACTGAGGAGGAAGGAGGAGCCGGGAGGGAGGCTGAGGCTGACACAAGGGTGAAGGGGGATAGAAGTGGCGACAGTGATGGAAACAAAGAGGTGGATACCAAGGGGGAAAAGCCAGACATCATTACCCAGACTACCTGGAGAAGTCGTAAAACTCGCAAAGCCAGGAGAGTAACCCGAGGCAGGAAGATCAGGGAGGGAACAGCAAAAGACAGCAATACAGACGGCGGAGAGAGTGAAGATGTAGTTTATTCTACTGAGACAGCTGGAGGACAAGAGTAGGAGCAATGTTACACAGTATTTTAAGTTTGCAAAGGATAAAGGAATCGCAGACAATTACTGACTCGGGTTAAATCGGCCAAGTTAACACAAAGTTTAGCATTTGTTGGATCTGCGGAAGAAACCGGTAGCTTGTATTTGCGCCGATACTGTTGACAGATTGATAACAGCTAGCTGATGACTACAGTATTAGCTAACCTTATCTAATCATATCAAGGGAAGTCAAATTTTGTTTTATATTTTATCAGCTGTCCGTTGATAGTCTGTACATTTCTTCTAGGCCTGCACAATTTCAATTATAATAATAGTGCTGAATATTCTATGGCAATTTTCACAGTAAATAGTGAACAGATGTTACAGTAATTAAGTACACATTAAAGGAATAGTGCAAATAACATGCTGACGGGTGTGGGAATTAACTAGCCTGGCTTTGTCCAGAGTAACAGACTCCTCTAAAGCTTGACACTTTAAATCTTGCTTGTGCAATCCATAATCCAAAAACCTTTTTAGTCCACACAGGTCAACAAACCAGCTGCACTTTATCTTGGCCAGGTGTAGTAACTTCCTCCTGGTTGTAGGTTCATATATTGCAGACCGACATGAGAGTGGGGTCCATCTTCTCGTGTAACCTTCGACAAAAAAATGAACCCGCATATTTTCCAAATGGCTTTCCAAGACGTTTCACTAGTCCTCTCAGTGTTTTCATGTTGTTAGAATATTGGACTAACTCTGTGCTGTCCTATGTCTGTATTCCTGCCTCCGTCTTCCATCTAACCTTTCACAACCTTGCAAATGCCTGGTGGTTTGAAACATTTTGCACACTTAATTCTCTACTGTCCTCGTTTGACACTGCGTTCATTGCACTACAGTGGTGTTGGTATTTCTTGGCTTTGGTTCTGGTGTTTGTACAGAGGCACAACTGGTGCATGGTAGGTATTTGGCAGCTGTTTGGTGGTGGATACCTTGAGATTTGAGGTGTTGACGTGCAAAGCTTGAAGACTGGTGCTGAAGCTCTCTTCGGTGGTTTAATTTCCTGTCTTTAACTCTGAACTTTGAGTTATTGCTTCTCTGTTGGCTACAGAAATGGCTAAAGACACCACAGTGGATTATCTCTCTTAAAACGTTTACATTTCAGTTTGCTTTGGCCAGTCAGTTCGGACTATTGAGCCAGTGGTTGAGTCTGTTTTTATTCCAACCAAACTCTTCTTTGTTTTTGTCTCCGAGTAGTTGATCATCTGTGAAATCAGTAGCAGTGTTTCATTTAAATGTCTGCTCTTCATCCAGCTTAGAGGAAACATTGCCTGTTGTTACGCTGCCTCATCTGTGGTTGTTTTTAAGCTATTTTGTTTTATTCAGATTTTTGTTTAAGGGCATTTACCTTATTATGTGACTGACTGATGCCAGAATGAATGTGTAATTTATGCTTTTAGTTGCTTTTTCATCCACCTGCTATTATTTAAGTTTCATGTGAACATGAAATAAACACCATTTTTTTGAATTTTGAGTTGCCTGTCATTTTATCTGTTATCTCTCATTACATGTTTTCTGTTTAGCAACAAAACAAAGGCATTTCAGACAGGGACTGCAGTCACAACTATCTGTTGGAGCTGATCAGATAAGATCTAGGAGAGTTTTAAGGCACTCTTGTTGGCCTCTTTTGGAAGAGTCGCATGTGTCTGAACAGGTTTAGGGTGTGGTGTTTCCCAGGATATCAACTTTCTCCTATACTCGCTTCCCTCCTGCCCTCTGCCTCGCTGTCTCTAACTCCTGTGTCTTTTATACTCCCCTCGTCACCCTGCCTTCCTCAGATCTGTCTGTGATTGGCCGTCCTTTTGACACATCACATCTCATTGTCAGCAAACTGGTTCAGCTGGTTTGAACCCCTGCAGAACTGTTTGGTTTAGCAGATGGGAGCTGCTCTGTCTCTCTCTCTCTCTCTGAATGCTGTTTTTCTTCCTCTGTTGAGATGACACACTTGTGCTGCAAATGCTTTGGAAGTGTCACATCACTGACTCTTTGTGATGTCTTTCCCCTTTTCAGAGTGCCACGCTTGCTACCATCGCAACTGCTTTCGTGCAGATAAAGACTGTCCCCGATGTCAGCGGCTTGCAGAGCGGAGAAAGCGGCTGGCCCGCAAAAACATGGAGGAACAAGAGGATGAGGGAGGTGGAACCTAGTGGTAGCAACAGAAACTTAGAGACAGAAGGAGAAGAGCACAAAGCGACCATGATTGTAGTGACTCACCACCTCTCTTTCCGTACCTGTCCTCTCAGAACTGACTGCAAACAGGTGTTCAGAACGCGTTAGATTGCCAGGTGTGCAGTTTTATTACAGCAGGGCATCATTCGTATTGGTGTCACGTTGGCTAATGTTGATTTTCAGGTGCATTTGGTGTAAGCTAAGCCCATTTCAGTCATGCACTTTACTCTTTGACTGCTCGTAGTTTTGTGTCAGTTTTGATTTGGAGTCGATTTTTCTGTGAAAACTTAGCAACTTTTACAGAAAGGCGGATCAGGCTCAGTTTTTTGTTTTTTTGTTTTTTTTTAAAGAAATTATAGCTTTAAAAATAGTTTTTTTCTTTAAATTGACATTGGTTCATTCTTAGTATTTATTTCCTAAAATTGTTTAACTGAATGTCCCTGCACATAACAAATATGTAGGATGTGAAGTTTAGTACAGTGACAACCCCCCAAATGGCAATATTAAAAAGGCCATTAGAACACACAATTCAAGTCACTCCAAAATAAGTTTTAATGATTAATGATTTTGACAGCCTGTGAGCAGAGAGCACTTTTTGTCATTATTTTCCTTTTTTTTCCTCCGCCCGAAGATCAACACTGAATTATTCTATATGATAAAGCGTGAATGAGAAAAGCTTCTGCCTTACAGGGATATTTGACAGTAGTTAAATTAGATCTTATATATTTAAGATTTAACTAGATCACAAAAATAAGTATTTGTTCAGACTGTTTCGCCCAGGTTTGATATTTCTCCTTCCCACAATTGCAGCTTCTGGCAAGTGCTTCAACTCTGGTGATTTTATAGGCTACTGGCTTAGCTGAAGTTTGTTTTTGAAGTCTAAAATGGCAGGATCTATTTAAAAAAAAAAAAATGGCATAAAGTAAAATTTTGTCATCTTTTTAAGACAACTGATTTCCAGTGCAGATACTGTATTTCTGTATTTCAGCAAACCTGCACTTTATGTTAAGGTTTCTATTTTAATTTGAAAATACTAAAGATTTTTAACAAATCATTTCAATTTAAACCAATCATTTCTTTTCCCTGCTCCTTGCTGTCTTGTTTCAGCCATGCTTATGTGCCTCTGGGACCAATGAACTTAGTCAGTTGAAGCTAGAAAGACTGGACCTCAGAAAGAGGTCTTAGAGTCAGAATTGCAAATATTTTAAATGAAACTGCAAATGCACCATTTTGTGCTGCTTTGAATGAGTGTGTGTGTGTGTGTGTGTGTGTGTGTGTGTGTGGGGTTACAGGAAAAGCTGTGTGTATATGTTCACACATGTCTACCTGCTGTACATGCAGCCATGCACAAATGGTTTGCAAAAGCCTAATCAGCACTTGCCTGTTTTATAATGTCGCAGGTTTTGGAATAATAGAGAGGATGAAGTTGATTGCACTGATTCTGTCTGTTGTTGTTGTTGTTGTTGTGGTCGGAGGAGCGAGTTTGGACGTCACTCTTTTGGGGATTCTTCTGATGTTCATTTCTAAGAACATTAGCCTTCACTGTGAAATGTTTCTTTCGTGAAGCTCCTGTCACACCTGGGTTTGCACTACATTGTGAGTCCAAAATAAAAGCGCCACAGTTAAGTAAAACGTAGTAATTACTCATGTAGCAAAATCATTTCATCACCTCTTGAACTGAAACTCTTGGGGAAAAATTAGATAATTTTAGATTTTTTGTTTTCTTGCAATTTTTTAAATCATCTGGCGACCCCTCCCTCAGATTTATCTTGGGGCCCCTTTGGTTTGGATCCACTCATCTGCTATACATTTTTCATCTGTTTTGTTTTATCTAGACTTTTTTTTTTTAAAGAATGGCTGATTTTGCATTAAGGGCATCTTAAATGTCTAAATGAATATGTGAAATTCATGCCATAGTTAATGACACAGGCAACCAACCGATTTCATTGCCTTTTATTTTTGTACCAACCTATTAATGGATTTGGCTCCAGAGTACATACCATCTTCAACAGACCTTGCTTTATGTGTACAATCCCTTATGAAATAAACACTCTCCTGTGACAGTGCCTGTGGCAGTAGAAGTAGTATTCATATATCAGCCCTTAAAGGGATGTCCTTAGTTTTAGCCCGACTGCTTTTAAACAAAACAGTGAAGTGTTCAGTTCACGACTCCTGAATGAAGTGATTGCTGAAACTCCTCCTCAGCTCAGCAGACTGTTTGTCCTTGGACTGCCTTTAATGTGGAGGCGTGTGGAGGTTTAAAGTGCACTACAGATTAAAGTGTCTGTTAAAATGTTAATTATTGTCAATGTGAGATTCTTATGTGTGTTAATTTGACTTTGTTCTGTAATTATGTTGATAATAAAAGACTGGCCAGACTGTTTATGAGGGTTATTGGTTTTAATCATTTAGAACATGAGCTCAATATCCAAACATAATGAGGTTGTTTTATTTTTATTTTGATGTAAAACCAAAAAAAAGGCTATAGCTGAATTGGCTCGCTAATTATTTCAACTCTAAATTGAAGATCAATGAAAGTGAGATTTAGATCACCAAACTCAACTAGTACATGCAGTATGTATGCAATGTCTGTTACAGTGAGAGTGCAGCACTACAGCAGAGAATACTCTACTCATGTGTACCTAATGTATAATGGACCATTCCAGAATGCATTACCGTCATTGATGCATTAATGTGTACTTTACTTTCACTTTAAAGTTGCCAATAGCCTAGTTTTAATTAAATAATGTACTCCTGGGTAACGTATAATACCTCCTCTGGGATCAATAAGCTCTTGTCTTTGCCTAGGTTTTGTATTAAGATAAGATGGGCCTTTAGTAATAATTAATTAATAACCTAATTCTATAAAGCAACGAGTAACATAAGTTATCAAATCAGTGGAATGGAAGTATAAAGTAGCAGAAAATGTAAATACTACTGGAAATTGTACCTGAGTAAATGTGCTTTACTGTTACTTTCAACAGTCTGTCTTAGAGGTTTGTTGAACAAGCTCCCTACAGTAAGGAGTCCTACAGGAAGTCTGACTGACCAAACAAGATCACAGACAAACTAGTAAAATTACTGCATGCTTGTCTTACAAACTGAACAGTTTCCAAGATATCTATCCAAATATATGGCCTGCTGCATTACACTGTGTCAACCAATGGCACCACCTAGTGTGGATAGTGGATATAATGCAACATTTTTCAACCTCAGCAATGTGCCTGGTGAGCACAACAGCCAAGCGCAGTAAACCTGAGCTGTATGGGTAGGAGTGTCTGGAAAATGTGTCCAGTAACCTTGTTTTTGTATCTGTATAAAATAAAAGAAATATCACTACATGTTTTGACAATGAATTTCAGGTTTATAGGCATGCATTCATACCTGCAGCTTCACTACTCATGAAAACCATTCGTGAACGATTACCTGCTCTGAGGTGCTTTTGGTTTAATGTTGTAAAAACTGTCATCACAAATCTCACACTTAAAGCATGAAACACATGAAACCTGAGTTTATATATGTTACAGATCATGGCTGTTTTCATTTGAAGATGTTAACCGAGCTTTTGAAATACATTTAAATAATTATGCTCATCACAGGTGAGCAGTTTCATGTGCATGTTTTCCAGTGTATGTTTGTGAGTTTGACTTGTTTATTCATAGTTTAAATATGCAATAGCATATTTACTACTGGCAACCCCCCTGGTTAAATCATGCTGCATACGAGTTGTTCCATGACCAGATACAAATGATGACGATGAAGCTGACAGTGATGAAGACGATGTACAAGCCGAACAGCAGGCGATCGATCACTATCCCGATCATGTGCCATTCCTGCGAGGTTTTGCTGCCCTGGAAGTGTTTGTCCACTTGGAGGCGGATGGCAGTGAGATCTCTGCTCAGCTTCCTCAGTTCATCCAGGGTCGGCTCATGAGGCAATTTCTCCAGATGCGTGTCACCGGAGACGCCCTGAAGATCTCTTGAAGAGATGGTGCTGGTATTCACTGCTGAGTGTTGTCAAAAACAAAGAACAGCTAATTTTGATTATTAATCATGTAAAGTAGCTGCTCACTGATCATGTAAAACTCATTGAAAAACAAGTTTTCACAGCTCACAGTGCCGACCTCCACCTCTCAGTGGATCTACAACTTCCTCACTGACAGGAGGCAGCAGGTGAGGCTGGGGAGCATCACCTCCAGCACCAGAACCATCAGTACCGGCGCCCCCCAGGGGTGTGTTCTTTCCCCGCTGCTCTTCTCCCTATACACTAACGACTGCTCCTCAGGGGACCCGTCCGTTAAACTACTTAAGTTTGCAGACGACACAACAGTAGTTGGCCTCATCAAGGACGGTGATGAGGCTGCCTACAGACGTGAAGTAAACCAGCTGGTCCTCTGGTGTGGTCAGAACAACCTGGAGCTTAACCCGCTCAAGACTGTGGAGATGACAGTGGACTTTAGGAAGAACCCACCCACCTTACCTCCTCTTACCATTTTCAACAACACAGTGTCTACTGTGGACTCCTTTAAGTTCCTGGGAACTACAATCACCCGGGATCTCAAGTGGAAGTCCCACGTAGACCTAATCAGGAAAAAGGCCCAGCAGAGGTTGTATTTTCTGCGACAGCTGAAGAAGTTCAACCTGCCTCAGGAGCTGCTGACCATCTTCTACACCTCCATCGTCCAGTCTGTTCTCTGCACTTCCATCACTGTCTGGTTTGGATCGGCCACCAAACAGGACAGAAACAGACTGCAACGGACAATCAGGTCTGCAGAAAAAATCATCGGGGCCGACCTGCCCTCCATCCAGGACTTATACCAGTCCAGGGTCAAAAAACGGGCAGGAAGCATCACTGCAGACCCCTCACACCCTGCACACAAACTGTTTGATCTGCTTCCCTCTGGTAGGTGTTACAGAGCTCTGTATGCCAAGACCTTCTTCCCCCAGGCTGTCTCCCTGATCTCCCTGTAAACCACCTGCCATTGTGTGAACCATCACACTGTTTGCACTACATCATTCCACTGTTTGCACTACATGTATATATATATATATATATATATATATATATATATATATATATATATATATTCCCTTTCTTGTAAATACTTTATTCTTCATTTGTATTATTATTATTGCTATTTTGTATTTTGTATGGTGCACAGGACAGAGAAAAATCCGGAGTCAAATTCCTTGTATGGTCACACATACTTGGCAAATAAAGCTGATTCTGATTCTGATTCATTGCACTACTGTCATTTGCACTACTCTGTCAGTCATTTGCACTACTCTGTAATTTGCACAATACCGCAGTACTGTTTAGATAGCTTTATTCTGATGTTTATATCGTTTATATCTTTTATTCTGATTGCTTTTTTTTATATATTTATATAGCGTTGTTTATATTTATTTTGTTAGGTAATTGGGCTTATACCGGGACCGGGGAAACTAATTTCGTTCCACCTCATGTTTCTACATGTGTGAAATGACAATAAAGCTCCTTGAATCCTTGAATGCTGACTTTGTCAGTCTAAATTGCATCTTGATCAAATTATCCAACAATCATGAAAAATAGTTATTTCTTATTGGCTAATTATTGTCAAATGTAGTTTAACTGTCTTTCTCGTGTGTAAAATCAGTGCCCAAACATGGCAGCAATGCTTCTAAGCAAAGCCTACCTACCTGCAGATACCCAGACGGTGTGGTGTGTGATGTTGATCTCTCAAACATTTACTGTCACAATTATTTGCACCCTTTCCACTGTTCACTGTATAAAACGTGAGTCAGATCTAACATCTTAACACCAATTATTGTGATCGAGAGACCTTTAAAAGCTGGTCAGGTGAGCTGAATCGAGTCAAAATAGATACCAGAAAGTAAAGATAAAGGGTCAAACATCTCCTTCAAAGTTGTAGGAGGATGAATGCAAACTTCACCACGGCTACTGTTCCACTGAATAACTGTTTGTTGAATAGATTGACAGAGGGGAAATGCTTTAGCGCAATTTCCAGCCTTTTCATCTTTTTAAGTGTTCTAACAATAGGATGCCTCTGAAGGAATGTTGGGCAGCACTGGTTGGGAACCATGACTTCACAGCACGCTTCTAGTGCAACACACCTCAACATGAATTAACCTGCCGCTTTTTTTTTGCTTGAGGGTGTTTCATCAGCGCACTTTGAACCACAGATGAACTTTGAAAAGCACTTTTTACTTGCCCGCCCGATGTTACATAAGCACAGTACTTTGCAGTTATCCAAAATGTACTGATTCTCATAAGTTCTTTAACAAAGCAGGTGACAGTAAACCAATGCATATTAGTGCTATTGTAACTTAACATGTTGTCCAATCATTTATTTAGTCCATTAAATGCTGATATTCCCTGCAAATTGGGAGTCAAACTAAATCAGCTGTCTGGTCAAAGTATTCTAGTAGTATTAGTAGTAGTAGAGTATAATGGTAGTACACCTTTAGAAGATGGGTTGAGGAAGACGGTGACTCTGTTGCTGTTTTTCTTCGGAGGGAGACAAACAACAACAGCTAGATACCGCAACACGAGGACACTGAGCCAGTGAGGCACCTCACTGTACTGGCTGGAGCTGAACTGGATGTTAGTGATGAACACGGTCTCCAATAGGCTGGCCACCATCAGAGCGAGACTGAGGGAGAAGAAAACATCTGCAGGAAACAGCACAACAACACAGAGGTTTTAGTACATATTAAGTAAATAAAGTACTGCATGATTTCATGCCTCCCACCAACAGTTATCAGTCATGTCTTGTTTGCAATCCTTTTCGGGAAATGATGTTTACATGAAAACTTGAGAAACTTGTTATTCATCTGCTACAGCATTGTGATCATCCGCATGGAGGCTTGTTTTACTTTATGAACTAGAACATAACCAGAATCCTAATGTTCAAGTTCAAGTCAACACACTTAATGAAATATTTTCACACAAGGTGGGGCACAGCCGTAGGTGGTAGCGCTACTTAAAAAGAGTCTCTGAACACGAGGTATTAAAGGGCTTTTAATTAGTCCCAAAACCTGCATGTATTTGCTGGCATTGCCACCACAGTTTTGGTAAAAATAAAAAAGGATAACAAGCCCTTAAAGTGAGAAAAAAGTTTTCTATGCTCAAGTTTCCCTCTTGACCATTAGATGGAGTCATTTTTATTTCAGCTCATTTCTTGGATTGCAATCTAATCTTTGAATAGCAAAGTCTTTTTACTAATTGTAGGAAATCGAAATAAGTGGCCTTGAGGCAAGCTGACCAAATATTTTCACAGTACAAAAAAATGTCAATATGTGTTTTTATAAGGAGATACATACGCACACTTTTTTACCATTATGACATGTAATGCTGTGAGAATTGTATAGAGGATAATCCACTCATTTGAACGAAAAAGGCTAATGTGCAAGTGTAAGAGGAGTGTCATCTCACACTATAACAAAATAGCTAACCAACAGTAAAAAATTTATTATTAGAAATATATATATATAGTTAGCAGACTTTATATTATGATTATAACATAGATAGGAATATTAGCAATACTAGCTAGCTAGCTTGAATCTTTGAGCTACAAGTTGATCTCTTCTGTTTTATTTTCTTGCCCACATTTATTTACATTTTGACAATCTGACACCATTTAAACCACACCAAATTAACTGTTAGCGGCTCCTTTTGCAAGATGCCTGTGGATGTACAGGCAACTATCGCTGGATTACTCGGATACTGAGGCAGGCAACTTAAAACTTTTTTCTATAATGTATAAGCAGGTTTCATCACGTCTTTATGTAAATTGCTGACATTGAGAAATAAAAAATTGCTGCAATCAGGGTGTGTGTGTGTGTGTGTGTGTGTGTGTGTGTCACAGCCACCACTTCAGTTCCAACAAGCAGGCAAAACCATCTCTTTTCAGATACTGTCGTTCGATCTAATGTTACTCTAAATAAGCTTTCACTGGGACTACCTTCAGCCTCAGAAATGGTCCCTCGTATAAATGACCTTAATTCAAATCAAATTCATTTATGAAGCCTCTGCAATAAAATACAGAGGTTTTGCTCACCAATGAGAGGTGTTGTCTCCCCGGTGTTAGGCAGCAGGTCGTTCATGATGAGCAGGAAGACTGTGTAGCCCAGGATGAGGGTCATCTTGAAGGAGGACCGGTCCACACTCTGGGGAGGCAGCAGGAAGCTGAAGAGGTCCAGTGTGACGAGGAAGCAGCTGGGCATAATGAGGTTCACCACATACAGGATTGGCCTACGTCTGAGAATGATCTTAAGAAAACGCAAAGACACAACATCTCAAGATTTTAGTAAGCAAATTTATCTTTATATTTGAATCTGAAGTCAGGTGGACTCACTTTTGGTTTCTTGTTACACATTTAACATGTGCTACCCTGCAAATGTTGACATTTTGTAAATAAATTATGACTGAATACATTTTGATATAGGCCACTGGTACACAGGGGACATGACTTCAGTTCCCTTAAACGGTAGCTATGGGCCTGAATACAGCAACATAATGTCACTGACATATTTTCAAAATAAAACACAGATTTGCTTTTAGTTGTAAATACTGAGTGTTAAAGAAGCTCTGCAATGATCGATCATATCAGTACCAAATCCATACCACACGCTCACATATTTTGCTGTCTCTTTGTTAAATTAAATTTTCAGTGTAATTTTGAAGTTCTCTGCTCTGACTGATGTCTGACATACTATTTCATTCCCTGTTAGTATAAAATGGTTAAGAATGGTGATTTCATCAATACAGCAAAAAAACATTATATTATGGTTACTATTGCATACAGTTAGTGTGTAGCGTGGATTTAGCTATGATCAGCTACTGCAGTTCCAGCTATATCATCACAGAATAATTAGATAATGTAATAATAATTAAAAGTGCTTACATAGTATTTAATCTCAGAGTAAGTTCCTTCATTTAATGCCAGGCTAGAAGAATCTATACTCAAACCAGCAAGCTCCCATTCCCCTCTGGTTAGGATTACATTTCTGGACTCGTTCAGGATCTGTTCAGCCGTGTAGCCTTGAACCATCTTTATGTCTGTAGCTTGAACAAAATTTGACAGCACAGTTTTGTTTTGAGCAATTAGAAGCACAAAGTAAGGTTTTGGATTAATATTCATCCACATGCAAAGGAATATTTTAACACTTTAAATTTAATCTTTCAAATGGTTGACACAGAGAATCAAAGCTGCATTTTATCCTGCATATTTTAAGACAAACAGTTTAAAGCTCAGATTTTTATTTTCAAGCAGACTTACCAAAGTGTAGATATGATCCAAGAGTAAGCGAGCAGTTTTGGACATCAAAAGGGAAAGTGTAGATATCTAATCTGCAGGAGCTGACCACTTTTACTGGCTTATCATCATAAACACGACCTGTGTTGTATAAGTAGACGTAGGGAAAGCCTTCAATTTTGTCCATGTCCAACCTGAAAACAAAAACAGAAGGGAATTAATAAAAACATTGTTAATTGTTTAATGAATTCGACAACTGCTGAACAGAGAGAAGAAAGCAAAGAAAGCTCTGTTTATTTATTTAAAAGTTTAATTTATTTTCAGTGAAAATGGGTTTGCCTTTTTGTACTTTATTATTTACTTTTTTTTCTTTTTTAAATGCCCCACTTTTAAAAAGTCCTATTTTCAGCATAAAAATGATCAAAAGGAGTTTGCCTCTCTTATGTCAGGCTTACAGCATCAAAGATTGCTCTCCTAATGTTGTCTTCAGTTTAGATTTTCACTTTAATGCTCGTTTCTCTCATTTGGACAAAAATTTGAAAACTATTGAATATCTTTTTAACTTACAACTCTGAAATCTGGATGTCTGGGACCCAAAGCTTTTCCCGAGGGATAGAGACTCTTGTAGTTCCACATTCCTGCTCATCCCAGCTCAGTCCCTCTATATGCCACTCCTGCATTAAACAGACAGGCCATAAATTTCAACAAATATGTTTCATCCCAAAAAACCACACACACACATATATATGAGAAAATCTTATCAAATGATAAGCAAAGCTTATTGTTTTATTGTTTTGTCAGTGCACTCAAAGCTTACCAGAACTTCCCATAACACTGCTGTCAGGGTTTGTGTTTTTTCATCCTACGGGTGAGACATATTTTATAAGTTAAATACAGCCCAATAGTGCAGATTTGTTATGAATTTGAATCAATGACTAGTAAAAACACACTCACCACTCCAGAAATTGCCACCACAGTGATACTGATGGTTACATTCATCGGATCTGAAAAGCTCTTTACCGGACGTATCAGTGATTCAGAGAACAAATTCTTCTCAAGTGCATTTATCAACGATTTAGGGGTTGGGCTGGTGCAGTTCAATGCTGCAACAAAGCCTGAGTTTAAAAAGAGAAAGTAGAAAACAAAATTTGGGAAATGTCTCATATAAATGCACATGTAAGAGGACACAATGGCAGAGTCAGGCAATCATGTCCTCATCAGCTCTTCTCTCCTTCATAAGGCAAAATAGAATTTGTTTGACAGATAATGTGGTAGGCTTCAGATCATGAGCTGCTCCTTTCCTTCTCCATATTTTTTTTTTCCATCATCCTGGAACAAGTTAATCTTGGTTTCATCAGTCCAGAGTTTTTAGGGTTACCATTGGTTTGCACCTTTGCTGTGTAGCCTCTGAAAGTCTTCACTTTGCTCACATCTCGACGGTTTCATTTTGAATTCACTGTGGTGGTGTTCAGAAGCCAAATGCCAGAAAACCTACATTTATTCCAATATATATATGGAACAATATAACTATATGTCATTTTCTTGTATTTTCTAGCAAACCTGTAGGTAAATTTTAAATAGAATAAAATATATTTTGTCTTTGAAAGACAACCAGCAGTTGTACAGGTTTAAACAAATCATCTTTTTATATTTCTTGGACAGTTAAATGGTTTTCCCGCCTTACCGTGCAGCAGCATGAAGCAGACGAAGATGAGCTTTACCTCTGTCATTTTCAGTCTCAGCTAAGCCCCTATCATTACAATTTCCTTGAAAAACAAATTAAAATCATCGACAGTCTTCTCTGTCTAATTGAAACATTCTGCCAGAGAAACGTGAATTTCAATAACTAGATGAAACGTGTAACCGCCTCCACAGACTAATATTGACTCTACACTACAGCGTGACATAAGCCTTAGGTATTCCCAGTTGCTTGTTATTTGAGGACCGTTTGCGTATTGCGTGCTTGGATTGTACAACAGGTCTTGTTGCCTCTTTTCCTTATTGGATGGAAGTTTATTAAATATTAGAATAAAGGTTCTGACCTGTTAATGGTACTAAATGAAATTCTTAAATGAAGTTATGTCATAAGTCATCTTGTGGGAGAACATAAATGTCTGCTGATATGTTTGCTGATGATGTCCTCTTGTGTAATTATTGATAATATATTGATTATACAGTTACTGCCTCTATACTGTACTGTATTGAGTTAATTGCCCTTCTTTAAAAATCAAACACAGAGGAAAAAACTTGCACAATCATCACAGAAACAATGATATAATAATAATAATAATAAATGTTGGAAGAGATCTTCTTTTGCCTTCTAATTATACAAATTGCTTTTTAATTTAATTTTTAGACATCTCATGAATTGTCTGTGACTTGAGCTCCAGACGCCATTCAAATCCAACCATCCAGTTAGGACTGGCTGATCCAGACACACCACATGGAGATGATGACCAGGGCGTAACAGGAGATGAGCAGCAGATAGATGCGGAAGAGCAGGAAGTCGAGGACATATCCCACGTGGCACCACTGTTCCTGCAGCTCGCTCTCCTTCTGCAGCGAGGTGAGGTGGGCACGGAGGTCACCCAAGTACTGACAGATCTGTTGCAGTTCAGGCAGAGCAGTTGTACCTGCGGGAAGATGACAACAGGACAGATCACAGTACTCTGTACTCTACACCCTGAAACCTAATGCTCACTTACCAAAATATGTTCTGTGTAGAGTGAAGTTATCTGACCTCTCCCTTTATTAAAATGCTAATATACTCTGTTTTGTTTGTTGAATGTCCTTAATGAGTGGCAGTGGGACTCAATTCCTTCCATAACATCTCCATTCTAACACTATACAGGTCACCACTTTCTTCCCTCTTAACAGTTTTGTATTATTTGAAACTATTATATTTGGGAGTTATGGTGCAGCTTCTGATGCTGCAGTGACTTCCTGTTTATGTAAATGATTTTGATTGGAAGGCGTTTCAATAGCTAAGGTATTCTTTAAGCTTTAATAGTGCGACCCAATTTGTTCTTTGAACTCTTAATCTATTAATGTATTTACACATAGTTATGATAGATTTATGTATATATGGAAAGGGTTGCTTATCATTTCTCTGAAGCTGAGCTGACGAATAATGAGAAAATACAATAATGAGGGAGAGCATCACTGTTAACCTTTCACTTTATAGGCTTTAAATGTTTGCCTGACGTTCATATTTCTTTTTTTTGACGACTTTAAGTAGCGTTTGACATTTACCGAGTCTGTTTAATTACCTCCGTTGCTGGCTGGGTGCTGAGAAGGTGTCTGGCTGGTTGGTTGGATGATCCACGGCCCCGAAGTGCCATTTGATCTGTCAGGTTTATCCTTGTGTAGTACAGAAGGGGGATGGATGTCCTCTGGCCATCGGTAGCAGATGAGATTGGCTACGTGTTTGAGGACAACCACCCTCACCCAGTTTGGAACCTCTTGGTATTTCATGGAGCTGTGGTGGAGGACGTTGGTAATGATGACCGTCTCCAGTAGACTGATGACCATGAGGGCCAGACACACAGAGAAATAAATACCTAGATTGAAGGATAGATTGAGAGATTGAAGGTTGCACATTAATGGGGGTCATGTAAAACTTTATAGATTTTAAGTTTTTTTCAGTGGCATAGAGCTAAAATATATCAAGCATTCAAAACCCACCTTCAAGACCATACTTTGTATTGTATTGTTAAAATGCTGCACATTTATGAAACAAACTCTCATCTTTAATGAAAAGTGTTGCACAAGAAAGGCAGGCTGCATAAATTCAGCACCTGTTTTCAGCTTTCAGTACAAATGAATGGACACTAATAGGACAATAATAGAGTGATAAGCAGATCTGTGTGCTGTCTTTACTGACTGGGTTGACCTCAGCGAGCAGCATGGCATCAAAACCTACACACATATTACATCTTGTTTAATGGACAGACATAAGATCTACAGAAGAGAAACTAAAGAGAGAGCAGTGAGATAAACGTTGGTTCATCTCAGTCATTTGATTTATTTGTTAAAATGAAAACACTGATTTACACCATGTGGTCTTACTGATGGTGGAACATATAAGCCAGGCTATGTTAGCGCTCAGGTCACCCCTTCACATCACTACCCCTGACCTATGATGGGCGTGCCGTTAGCTGTGCTGGGCAGCAGGTCGTTCATGATGAGCAGGAAGACGGTGTAGCCCAGGATGAGGGTCATCTTGAAGGAGGCGCGATCGACACTGTGTGGCGGCAGGTAGAAGGACAGGATGTCGATGAGCATGAGGAAGGAGCTGGGGATCAGCAGGTTGACCACGTAGAGAACTGGCCGCCGCTTTATGACCACCTAGTGAACAACAGTCAGTCGGAGGGGTCTAACCACCTTCACTGTGTTGGGCATAAAGGTCCATATAACAAACTAACTGACTAAAGGAACGAAATTACCTGACAAGTATAACATTTAAATATGACAGTATGTGCACCAAGTCAAAATGAGTTATTGTTCTTGGGAAATACTGTGATTTATTCTTGGTTAATTCTGTGGCAGCAGAAACTGGTTGTGAACACATCATATCGTATCATCCTAAAAATATCAATTATAGCTCCTTCGAAGGAATAATTTCACATTTTGGGAAATACACAAATTCCTTACCAAGATGGATTATGCTAATTGGTGAGCTTTTGCTGTACTGTGTCTGACAGCCAGACATTTTATTTTCCCTCACCCAGAAGGTGATGATGTCCCACTCATCGATGCCAAACTGGAGGATGGAGGTCTCCCCCAGAATGTCCACCAGCTCCCACTCTCCACTGGCTTCCAGGTAGCGCTTTGAGTTTTTAGACATTTCCATAAATGTCAGTGCTGGACTGACCCTCACGTCTCTTACTGTTAAAGAGAGAACAGAGCAGTCTAAGGTGACCTAAATAAATAACTTATTTGAATGTAATAACTGGTTGATTACATGATCATCTATATTTTTATGTTCTTTTTTTGTATTTATTTTATTCCCTGCAAAACATCCCAAAAGTACAACAGATTGCCGTTGCATTTTCTGAACCACTGCGGAAGCAACTTTGGATTCTATTTACTATGAGCAAAGCAAATGACTTTGTGAATTTACGATTGTGGAAATGTAAAAGAGCCTTTTCTCACTGGTGTGCATGTAGGAGCCAAATGTGAATGTGCAGTTCTGCACGTCAAAAGGAAAGCTGAAGATCTCCAGGTTGCAGGCCGAGACAAGCCGCAGCATCCTGTCCCAGCGGATGTGACCTGTGTGGTTCACGTAGACATAAGGACACGCTTGGGAAACGTCATCGTCCACACTGAGAAGGTTAAATAGAAACACAGTGAGATGGTATTTAAATCAGCCCCAGGGGGAAACAAATACATGAGGTGAAATGAGGTAAAACCACTTTTCAAAGAGTTCATACAACTTCTGTGCTCTATTTTGCATTCTGGATTTTCATAAAAAGTGTATCTATCTAAATTGAAGAACACTTGCAGTGATTGGGTGTATGCAAAACCATATAAATAAATCTTTTTTTCCCATTGATTTGGGTATAAAAGGGTTGAATGCAGGTATTATATATATATATATATAAATTTATTGTGTGTGTGTGTATTTTACTTATACATTATCTGACTGACTACTGAACTAACTTTAGATTCTACTTCTACTTGATGCTAGTGACTTTACGAGTTTATGATTTTGTAAATGTTTAGGAGCCAAATGGAAATAAAAACATAAAAACAAATAAAAAAATAAAAACTGAAGATCTTCAAGTCTTGCAAGTGTCTAGATGTGGGTACAAAATGGATCGTATGCATATTGTTTGACTGGAGAGCTTTCGAAACTACTTTGTGCCACGTTATTTTGGTCAATAACAGAAAGGTATTCCTTTTCTGTTATTCGCCCTTTAGATGACTGCACCCTGTGTAGCCCCTGAGACTGATGTGTGGGCCTCCACCTCAGGCAGCTGGTTCACAAGATTAGGACACATAGTTCTGAATCAGACAGGAGTTGAGATCTCTGGCGCCTAACATGATGTCACCCATCTGTGTCAGGCCACAGATCCACTTTTGTGTCGAAGCCCTCAGAGATCGATCAGAAAGAAAGAAAAAGCCTTTTACAGCTGGAGAACTCACAACTCATACACGATGATGTCTGGAGACCAGAGCTGCTTCACAGGGAGAGAAATCTTGGTGATGCCATCACACTCATCAGGATCCCAGACCAGGAACTCATGATGCCAGTACTGCAGTAAAGTAGTTCAGGAATAATGGAATACTTTAATTTTATAATCTCTGTATTTGATCCTGCTGTGGTTACAGTCATATAATAAATTTGTAACAGATTGTTTTACATTTATTGACAGTGTATGAAGTATTTCCATGCTGCTTACCAGTCGCAGCCACAGGAAAGTAGTGAGTATCTGGGTTTTCTCGTTCTGAAATACAGTAAATAGAAGCAAACCTCATGAAAAGCTCATTGCAACCTCTTGAACCCACGTTAGAGTTAAGTCAGAGGTGACGTGACAAACTCACCACACCCAGGACAGCATACAGGGTGAAGGAGATGTTGGCTATGGTGGGATTGCTGAGGTTCACTGCTGGTCTGAAGGACTGTAAATCAAAAACAGCCTGCAAGGACTCATAGGTTGGGCCGCTGTGGCCTTCTTTACAGGACAGTTTGCTGCAACACAGAGACACTGACAAGAGAAGGTTTGCACCTTTAAACTTTCTCACCATTCATGTTGAGAATAGATTTTCTTTTGAATTTTTCTAAATGCACACCCATTCTAAACAATATAAAACAAAAATGCTGAACCTTGTACTTACAGGTTTACGGATGGTTGAAATGCAACAGTACAATGATAAAATATATTAACTTAAACGTTAGTAAGCAGAATAATATTTGTAGACTTAAATATCATGTAAAAAGCAGGATTATTTGGACATGGAACAAAAAAATGAGCTTTCAATAGTAATTACATCATTAAAGTGGAAGCCAAACATCCAGATGCATTGAGTAATGACATTACATAGCATGGGCCAAATGCTGTTTGACAGTAAACATGTCACAATCGTGTTCTTTAATTACTTCAATTTAATTTCTTTAATTAGTTCTTCAAACACAATATACCGTAACAATTCAGATTAGTTGAACGATTCCTTTATTATGAATTCAACACTACACAAATGTGATTTATCACAAATATGAAGTATAACGGACAGAGAAGTGATAGCTACCCCTTTTCTCCATTTAAACATTCCCGTATGCCATGGCAAGAATGAATTAAAATCTGTAAAACTGAAATGATGACATCAGTATCATTGTACTGCAAGGATCATTTAAACCTGAAACATACGGGATAAACTACTACAATAATTATTATTAAAATGACAACAGTATTGCTTATTTTTTCACATGAGGAGGAAGATGAACGTTTGCAGAGCTAAACATGCTTCAGTGTTGCAAATAAAACACATAAAATACACAACTACAAAGAATACAGCAGTGAATAAAAGGAGGTTATCTTTACCTGACAGTAAGAGAAAACCTGAGATGATGGTGACATTCTGACAGCGATTCATGCTGGATGCTTCTGGTGGACCAAATAATCTCCACAAGCACTGAGCTAGTTGTGTGTAAAGCAAAGGTAGCTTCTGCAGGTAGTGCACACACACTCTCTTTCACATACACCCTCTCCAACACACACACACACACACACACACACACACACACACATTAATTCTCTGGAGACTTAAGAATCCTAACCTTTACCACCACTCCTACATGTCTAACATGATCCTCACCAAAGCTTAAGCTTAAACAAAAACTAATCGCACACTTTACCTATACAAGCAAACACAAAACTGGACTGATTACAAATAGGCACATGAACATTTTAACCGTTAAAACTATGGATGTATTCGTGTAAAATGTGAGGGTTTCAAACTTTCACAAAGCAAGCCACCGACAGGATGTTCCTATCACTTTGAGGACATTCAATCCTCACGAATAAAAATGCGAAACGCATCAGGCACTTGTTGTTCCACACCTGTGATAACCACTCACCCGTGTTATTTTTTAACACCTCTGCCTCTTAACATCTGTTCCATTCTCAAGTCACTTTGCTGAAGAATCATGTGCTTATTTTTTTGCTGTTTAGAAACTTGTTAATCAGCGACCAAGCTTACATTTAAGAAAAAATAAATGTTATGCAGGAAAAAGGCAAACAACATAAACAACGCTATATGTGGCTTTAGATTCAACTGCATTCAGTGAAAAGCACATATGATGGATATTTTTGCATTTCATTTGTTTTCTTTTGAGTTAAAGAAGTGACATTTTGAATTTTCCTTTAGAACTACTGCAAAAACCAAGAACTAATACAGCATGTTATTATCAATTTTACTATTGTAACTGCCAACTGGTCATTCTTTTCCCAATGATTAGTATAATGGTGTGATTTAACTGAGTCAATTTTCATATGTGTCACTATTGACCCAGACGCATAACATGGTGATGATGCTGACTGTGATGAAGACGATGTACAAGCCAAACAGCAGACGGTCAATGACTATCCCGATCATGTGCCATTCCTGAGAGGTTTTGCTTCCCCTGAAGTGATTTTCCATCTGGAGGCGGATGGCCATGAGGTCTCTGCTCAGCTTCCTCAGTTCATCCAGGGCCGGCTCCGTAGGGGGTTTCACTGTATCTGCGCCACCACCGACGCCCTGAAGATCTCTTGAAGAGATGATGTTGGCACTCACTGCTGAGTGGTGTGAGAGTGAAGTCATACTGTGACATATTTTTTTAAAAAGCCAGGTGATCAAGAATCAAGAATGAACAAAAATCCCATATGCTCAGATTAGCTATAAAGATAACTAAAACTTTGTTCAAAAGAGTTGCAGACTAAACATCAAGGTGCAACACCAGTGGTAGTAACAGAAATAATAAAAAAAATATGAATAATGTTGTTTTACCTCTCGTAGATGGGCGTAAAGAGACTGTGATGCGGTTCTTTTTTGGAGGGAGACAAACAATAACAGCTATGTATTGTAATACGAGGACACTGAGCCAGTGAGGCACCTCACTGTACTGGCTGGAGCTGAACTGGATGTTAGTGATGAACACGGTCTCCAATAGGCTGGCCACCATCAGAGCGAGACTGAGGGAGAAGAAAACATCTGCAGGAAACAAAAGAAAAGAGTTAAAAAATAAAGAGAACTTTTTCAGTCAGAATGTATTTGTCAACAGTGTATAACAAATTGACGCTTGAATTGTAGGGCTGCAGTAAACTCATTGGCTGAATAAAAATTCAGTGGACAGAGCAGGAGAACCAGTTTTTCAGAGGACAAAATAAATTAACAAACAGAGTTCGGTCAAGAAGAAAAACTTGACAAAGCGGCAGGTCCTTCATCTCGATAAGAGCTATTGTGCTGTTTTTAAATCTGCACATCACTCACTCAAGAGAGGTGTTTCATTTCCAGTGACAGGCAGCAGGTCGTTCATGATGAGCAGGAAGACTGTGTAGCCCAGGATGAGGGTCATCTTGAAGGAGGACCGGTCCACACTCTGGGGAGGCAGCAGGAAGCTGAAGAGGTCCACAGTGATGAGGAAGCAGCTGGGCATAATGAGGTTCACCACATACAGGATTGGCCTACGTCTGATAATGATCTTGGGACGAGACACAAGTACAAAGGCTCAATTATTTCAGTTCCGATTAAGAATGTTGATCTAATTACCTTTAATAACTGAAACCTTGCCAGCTCCCTCTCTAACCCCAGTAAAACTTTCTCTGTTGTTGTTTATGATGCTTTTTGGTGGTCCTTCAAAACTTTGGTGTTCCCCAAGGTTCCATGCTTGGTCCCCCTGTATTCTCTATTTACATGAATCCAGTAGGACAAAGACACACGTTTCTTTTTAATACCAACACCAAAACTTTTCATAGTGCCAGCTTTTGTTATAATTCTTCACTGTGCTCTGTCACTTCTGTTTTTCATAAGTTTAATTAATTTTTTGGAATTTAATGACTTGGGTTTGAGTTGTCTTCTTGTCTTAGGCTTACTTTGTGCTCAGTGATGCATCTTATTGATCATGACATTCATAATGGCTGTCTTTTATCTTTTTTAGCATTAAAATATTCAGATCCAGATCAAGGAGACTGCAATATTCATTTGTATAAAAAAAGACCAAAAAGACCAGCTGCTCTAACCTGGGACACTAAAATAAATAGTTAGGTAACTGACTTGACAGTGATGTTAAACAGATAAAGACTGTCAATTCATAATTTCATAATTTAAATACTTGTGCTTACATAGTATTTGATCTCAGAGTAGCTTCCATCAGTGATGTCCAGGTTAGTTGGAACTGCTTGGATATTTACAAGCTCCCACTCCCCTTTGGTCTGTATTACACTTTTGGACTCATTCAGGGCCTCTGTAGCTGTGGTGCCTATGGTCATCCTTATGTCATTTTCTGAAATTAAAAGAAAAGAATTGAACAAATCTTTGTCACTCTTAGATACCCAGTCTAAGTAAACTGATGCTTGTGGTCTTCTGCAAATAAGTAGAACAAAGTTGTCAAAATTAACTTTCAGTTCAGGTAAGTTTAGGGCTGATAATTAAATGAATTTATTTAATCCCACACAATTCACTCACAGCACAAACCTCCCATAATTATAATGAAAATGAACGTCAGGTGGACTTGCGGTTCTGAGATCAGATTTAATTTTGCTGTTTGTTTTTTGGGCAGACTTACGAAAGTGTAGATATGATTCAAAGGTCAGAGAGCAGTTTTGGACATCGAAGGGGAAAGTGTAGATTACTAATCTGCAGGAGCTGACCACCCTGATTGGCTTATCATCATATACACGGCCTGTGTTGTATAAGTAGACATAGGGAGTTTTGGGAGATTTGTCTTCATCCATGCTGGAAAAGAAAAGAAAATAACACCTTCACTCAATTTTAATTGCCCATGCTTAAAAATGAAAGATTTCATGTTCGTTCAATTGATTCTTGGTCCTTGGTTTTTGTAGCCAGTATTTAATCAAGCCACAAAAAAACCATGAAAGATAAACCAATAGCAGAACAGCTACTGTATAAAGCTGTACAAAAGCGTTGTCAGATACTTGTGTTGAAGGAGACAAAGTTTTAGTGATAGTGTGATTTCTTTTGTTTTACAGACAACTTGGCTTTCTTCTAACTTACAACTCTGCAATCTGGATGTCTGGGACCCAAAGTTTTTCCCGAGGGACAGAGACTCTTGAAGTTCCACATTCCTCCTCATCCCAGCTCAGTCCCTCTATATGCCACTCCTGCATTAATAAAAACAAAACCAATGAGTTTAAAAAATGCCAACAAAATTCTTGTTTAACAGCAGCAGGCTGGTCTCAGTGACTCTGTTAAGGCTACAGTTCATGTTTATCCTGTCCCTAAATTTTCTGAAGACCACTACATTGCCCTAACATTGGGAATGCAGTACAGCAGTAGTTCACTTCTTATACATATCATAGGTGAAGATCAGATCAGATGAAAGAAATGCCTACAACGCCAATGAGTTTCACTGCACCACTGAGATAGGATTTTAGATGCATTTCTGAATCAGGTTATGTTTTTATGTTTTGTTCTGTAAACTTACCAGGACTTGCCATATGAATGTTGTCAGGGATTGTGCTTTTTCTGCCTAGGGGTGAGACACAATTCTGATTCCTCATGATGAATAAAATTCACTACAATATTTCATAAAGTTACACGTTTCTGTTTATGCTTATGTGCAGCCGTGTTTGTGTAGCTCAGTGACTCACCACTCCTAATAATCCCACCACAGTCATATCGATGGACACATTCAGTGGATGTGAGAAGTGTTTTACAGGCCGTAGGAGTTTTTTAGAAAATAATTCCTTTTCAAGTGCATCAAACAAGCCTTCAGGTGTTGGGCTGGTGCAGTTCAGCGATGCAACAAAACCTGAGTTCAGAAAGAGAAAGAAGAATCTAAATTCATGAGATAGCCCAGATAAATTCCTGATTATTTCATTAGAATTTTCTTGACATGGTGCACACATACATGTTGTTATTATTCTAGAAATATTAAAAAATCCCATAGGTTATTGTGTTTTTAGTAAAATTTTGGTTTACTTAAACAATTCATCTTTCAAATTGGTTTCCACTTTTCTCAATCAGCGTGGGTTCATGAACATCTCATGACAGTATTCATTAGTGTTACTAGTGTAAAAGCTCCAGTCATGAGCACAATATGTTTAAATTTCAAGGCCACTATCACCATATTAGATTGAATATTACTATGGGAATATTTGTCTTCCAGCTGGCTGTCTCTCAGCTTTTAGCAGATAATCTTCCTTTTTTGTTTTTCTAAATTAGTAGATTATCAAAGTTCTTCCTTCCTTACCGTGAAGCAGTGAAAAACAGATGAAGATGATTCCAGCTGTCTTTATTGCTTTCATCTTGTCTGTGTCATCTCAGCCACTTTCAGAAATTGTCCTCTCAAATTCAAAGCAAAAATGTCAGCAGTCTGAACAAATGGCTTGGCTTCAGTCTCAACTCACACCTTTCTTTGCCTAAACAACAGCGTTGAAAATTTAAGTTAAACTAGTCAAACAGGAATGTTGCTGTTCATGATATTGTTTTAAACCTATTTCAGTTTCTATGTGCTAAGTTACTTATAGGCTTAAGAAAAACAAGAACAAATAGATGAATGTAAAGGAGACATGAACAGAAAGCCCCAATGTTTTGCTGAAAGAACAAATATTTGTTTCGTGTATGACAGTACAATAATTGGCACAAGTTTAAGTTGTACAAGAGAAAAAGAAAAAAACAATGCAAACAGTGAACTGGTTTCAGAGCCTCAGTGCCCTGAAAGATATTCTAAATCATCATAGCATCATATTAATTTGACACCATTTTGATGGAGTTGGTGAAGTGTGCTTCTATTATTGTCTGAACTTCCATGGCTGCATTGTGAACAGATATTCAACAGCTAAATTCAATACGCTTTTGATGGGAAGATGCTCATAACTCGCTGAATCCATTGCAACATTATCATTTCTCTGCTCCCAATCTTAAATCACAGGAACTGTAGTTCCAAAACATAGAATGGAGAAGGGGTGGAGATCATAAACACAAACAGGAGTTGTTGTCGCACACCTCCGATAACCACTCACCTTACTTTATTTTTCAGCACCTCCACCTGTGGGAGTTATCTGTTCCATTTTGCAGTGCCGTGTGCTGTGCTGCAGAACCGCATGCTTATGTTCATGGTTTTAGGTTGTAGGAACCTGCGAATGAATGATCAACATCAACATGTGACCCCCTTAGTGATAAACTGGGATATGTATAGGGTGGCTGGAAATTAATGAAATGCATATATAGAACTGCTGACTCTTACATTTCCTGAAGCATAACTCAAAAACGACATTGCAGCTTTTGGTGTAGATTTTTCAGACTGCACGTTTTTTTGTGAAAATAAAAAAAATAAATGAATAAGTGAAAATAAAGTTTGTCATAACACAAAAATCATAGGATCCAATCACAAGATCCTTCCTGCAATAAAAGTAGTAGTAAAAGATCACCCTCTAATGTGCCTCCACTGTAAATGATGGGTGTCAAAATCTACCGTTCACATTCTACAGCAAAAAATGTATTAGTGAGTTTATCTGAAATTGAATATGAGGCCTCAGGAATGAAATGGGTATCTTTGAAGTTATAGTCTTTTTGCCCCTAAAGTCCCTCTGACCCACGATCAACCAAGAAATATAAAATTTAACCAAAACCAAAACAAATGGGACCATTACTATCTGAACAGCACAAGATGCAACTCCACACTGAACAGGACTGACTTGCGTTTTATTTTTATTTTGTTTTATTTCATTTTTGATGCAAATCTCTATAAATGTGGTTTTTAACTCCCTCTACGTGTTACTCCTTCTCCAGATACAAATTATTGCGATAAAGCTGATCGAGAGGAAGACAGAGTACAAGCCAAATAGCAGACGGTCAAGGACTATCCCGATCATTTCCCATTCCTGTGCGTTTTTGTTGCCCTCGAAGTGTTTGTCCATCTGCAGGCGGATGGCAGTGAGATCTCTGCTCAGCTTCCTCAGTTCATCCAGGGTCGGCTCATGAGGGAGTTTCTCTGGAAGTGTGTCACCAGCGATCTTCTGAAGGTCTCTTGAAGAGATGCTGCTGGTATGCACTGCTGAATATGTCAAAAATCTTAAAGTTAAAATCAAACATCCTCCACTGGCTAAATGATCACAGTCAGTCCCTGAAACGATTAGTCTTATTTAATGTGATCAGCTCTGTACAGATACTGAACATGATAATGATTGGACAGAGAAATTTGCTGCTCATTTCACTGTGAAGCTTTTTCTGTCTCAAATATCACCTGATTCATTACGTCTACCTGCCTTCAACAATAATTTTGTTTACCTCACCAAGTTTGAAGATATCGACATCTCAGCATTAGGTAGATTTCTTAAATTAAAAAGCAGCCTTGCTATTCGGATGTCTTCGACAGGTATTTCTCCACAAAATTATGTAGCTAGGTAATGAAATGCTGCTTGCCTTTGGAAATACAATAAGGCCGGGTTACTGCTGTCAGAGCTGAGCCAGCTATCTGGTGATGTTTCTCAACTTGCAGTATATAGGCAAACATGCTGTTTATTGCATTCATTTTTACTTTTACTTTTATTTATTTTTTTTCAGTTTTGGAAAAAAGACACTACACTACAAAATCTATAAAATGGCCTTCCTGCAACCTCATACACACATCACACACATCAACATGTGGAGAAAACTGAAGCCTTGTCTAATTATGCTCTTCAAGCCACTGAGTAATTGTCAAGCTGGACAATAATCAGTCAATTACAGTTAACTGTCTCAGTTTCTGAGACTGACCTGTCTTGGCTCCTTCTTGTATACTTAATCCAACATCAGATCTTTGGATTGTGGTGTAAAAAAAATAATGTGCTGAGATCTTTATAAGAAATTGATGACAAAGCATGAGATGTAGTTAGAAGCTCTGGAAAACGCTGCTAACTGGACCTTGAGTTAAAATTATCTTGTGATAACACTGTTCAAGAAGCAAAGATGAACCTTCACACTCAGTTAGCTTTTCATGTATATATATATAAGAACAATGTTAGCATACCTCCAGCAGATGGGTGAAAAGAGACTGTGACGCGATTGCTCCTCCTTTTTGAAGGGAGACAAACGACAACAGCTATATATTTTAACACAAGGACACCAAGCCAGTGGGGCACTTTATTACAATGGCTGGAGCTGAACTGGAGATTGATGATAAAGACTGTCTCAAACAGACTGGCCACCATCAGAGAGAAAGTGATTAAGAAGAAAACATCTGCAGACACAGAAAAAATGAGAGGTTAAGTAATAAAGACATTTCATTTCATTTAAACTTAACATATCAAGGGAGGAAGACACACTGAAATCATTTTCATTGTTTGAGTTAAAATTCAGTGAGTAAAGCAGGAGAACCATTTTTTTCAGAGGACAACAATGACATTTGATCTATCAGATATAGTTTGGCTTATTTAAAATTTACTATATCATGTGTGTCGCTCACTCAAGAGAGGTGTTTCATTTCCAGTGACAGGCAGCAGGTCGTTCATGATGAGCAGGAAGACTGTGTAGCCCAGGATGAGGGTCATCTTGAAGGAGGACCGGTCCACACTCTGGGGAGGCAGCAGGAAGCTGAAGAGGTCCAGTGTGACGAGGAAGCAGCTGGGCATAATGAGGTTCACCACATACAGGATTGGCCTACGTCTGATAATGATCTTGGGACGAGACACAAGTACAAAGTCTTATGGTTTTAGACTTTACGATGTTGGTCTAATTCCTCAAAAATTAGGTGCTTGTCTGGAATATATTGATCTCCATCACCAGTCACCCATTTGGAGATTTTGATGCTTTTTTGGTGGTTCTTCAGAGCTTTGGTGTTCTCCAATGATCCATACTCAGTCACCTTGTTTTCTCTGTTTTCATGCTACGACTACCACAAAAACAACATCCACCACACTAACTTTTGTAAAACTTATATAACTTATATATAAATATTAATATAATTATTTCTCCTGTCACTTTTATATTATTTTGTTTTTAGTGACTTTAATTAGGTTTTTTTTTTGCATTTAATTGCTTGGGCATGACTTATCTTATTGTCCTCTTTTTAATTATGACTTTGAGACAGAAGTTGTCTTCTGTCTTTTTGGCACTTTGAACTCAGATTAAGCACCTGACAATATTCTTTTGCGAAAATAAAAACTTAAATAAATAATTAATTTAAAAAAAAACCTGCCAATTGCTCTCACCAAGGAAACAAATAATTGGGTAGAAAATGACAAATGGACTATACAAGCTTTCATTGGGTGGCCTTATCTTTCTGCAAACAATAATTTAATCAGAATGATTTCATTGATTAACCACTTAAATAAAACTGAGATAGAAATTTTACACATGATTTCTGTAAGCCATCACAACTGATGTAAAAAACAAACAAGCAAACATGTAAAAACAAAAAAGCTAAAAGTGCTTACATAGAATTTGACCTCAGAGTAGCTTCCATCAGTTATCTCCAAGGTAGCTGGAGATATTTGGATATCTACAAGCTCCCACTCCCCTTTGGTCTCCATCACATGTTTGGACTCCTCCAGAGCCTGTGCGGCTGTGGTGCCTATGGTCATCCTTATGTCATTTTCTGGAATTGAAGAAATCTTAGTCAATATTTGATACCCAGTCTGAGTGAATTATTCCTTCTTGTCTTCTGAAAATGAGTTCTAAAATGAGTTTTAAAAGCTATTGAAATGAATTTATTTAATCCCACTGAAATTTGATTTGACTGTTGTGTATAATATTTTGATTTGGTTTCTGAAAATCCACAATTAGTGAACATCAAGATGTGATTTTGTTTTGTTGTTGTTATTTTTGGGCAGGCTTACCAAAGTGTAGATATGATCCAAAGGTCAGCGAGCAGTTTTGGACATCGAAAGGGAAAGTAAAGATTCCTAATCTGCAGGAGCTGACCACTCTGATTGGCTTATCATCATATAAACGTCCTGTGTTGTATAAGTAGACATAGGGAGTTTTGGGAGATTTGTCTTCATCCATGCTGGAAAAGAAAAGAATCGAAAGACAACTTTTTTATTGCACACAAAATGACAGCATTGGTGTTCCAGCTGACTTTTCCTTGATTTCTATACCCAATAATTAAATAACCATCACATATTTAAAACTGGACACAGTTTGGTGGAAAGTTGATCAGATGAAAAGTAAAAGATAAAGCATGCGGCCATAACAATGTAACAGTAAATGCATAAAGATGTCTAAAAGTGCTATGAGATGCTTGTGTCAGAGACAAGGTCTATTGATGGTGGACGTCCTCTTATTTTCTAAGGAAGGTTGAACAACTTTATAGACACATGAACTTCCTTTAAACTTACAATTCTGTGATTTGGACATCTGGGATCCAAAGCTTTTCCCGAGGGACAGAGACTCTTGTAGTTCCACATTCCTTCTCATCCCAACTCAGACCCTCTATTTGCCACTCCTGCATTAAACACAGCAATACTAATGTGATGTGATTAGACTGTTTCAGCTGCATCACCACATACCTCCATTTAAAGGATAAGCGTAGTGATATTCTACATGTTTCTTGTTGTCAACAAACAAAGACCACACACTATATGTAGATCCTTCTAACAGATTTTTTCTGTGTGGTCAAAGCGAGAACCAAAGTCAAACTGGAACTTCTGGATCCTGTTCCAATAGTGACAAAGCAGCCGGAACAAACTAAAATGACTCTAGAGGAGATCCTGGTGTCATAAATATTCATTAGGCCAGTTGCTCAGCAAAATATCAACAGCCTTATCCTTTAGAAGAGAAAAATATGGAGGGATTAATACCAAAACACAATGTCCATGTCTTTTTTGTGAAAAGCAGAAATGAAATTTAATGAAACTTTTCATATTTGTTTTCTCAATTCATGGTTTGTCAGCACTCTGAAAACTTACCAGGACTTGCCATATGAAAATTGTCATCGATTGGGCTTTTTCATTCTAGGGATGAGACACATTTATGATTATTAATGTCGAATAAAATTCACTTACTGTGTGCTCAGTTTGCAAAAGTTACACATATTTATGTCTGTGTGCAGGCATGAATAGATTTTTGCATAGCTCAGTGACTCACCACATCTATGATTCCCTGCACAACCATTTCGATGCTAATATTCATTGGATGTGAGAAGTCTTTTACAGGAAGGAGTTTTTCAGAAAATAATTCCTTTTCAAGCGCATTAAACAAGGATTGACGAGTTGGGCTGGTGCAGTTCAGCGCTGCAACAAATCCTGAGTTCAGAAAGAGAATGAAGAAGATCCAAATTGATAAGACGGATTTTCTTTTCATCACTGGCGTTTGCCCAGAGGTTGAGCAGATCTTTCTTTTTATGCCGTTCAGAATGAGGTAAGACTTCATACTGATGCTTCACATGATCTGCAAGGTACTTAGTACATTAATCTGTTTTCATCACTTAGATCCTTTTCCGCAAGACTTAACTGTATATTACTTTATGTTATGGTAGACATTTCTTGCTCATTTTGGTATATAAAGTCAGAAAAACCCCTTGATTTTCTTATTTTGCAAACAGATTGTCAAAGTTTTTTCATCCTTACCAAGAAGCAGTGAAAAACAGATGACGATGAGCCCAGTTGTCTTTAACTCCATCATTTTGTTTGTGTCAGCTCACTCACTTTTGTAACTTGACTTCAGTTTCAAAGTAATGGTCTGAACAAATTGTGTATCTTGCTTCAGATTGGCCGACTGTTGCTTCTGATTGGCCGACTATTGCTTTCACTTGTTAGGTCTGTTGACTTTGGCAGTTTGCGTGTCCTGAACAAATACTGTACACCTCAGCATGCAACGAGCCTCAATCCCATACACACAACATCATCATCATCAACACAAGAGTCAACACAAAACCACAGAAATCAGAAATCTTTAATGTTTGCTGGTAGAAACATAGTGGTGTTGGATGACAGTTTTTAAACATTTCTGAGTAAAATCGCATGTTGTGCTTTATCTGTTAATTAGACTGTATTGATACTGGAGTATGCTTGGCCATTAATTTCAGAGATATGAAAATGACTAGGGTCATTTGGATTGAGTTTGGGAAACCCCAGTGTTAGATGTCATTTAAAGGCCCAATTACAAAATGTTAAATATTGCAAACAACACAGAAAAATCTTTTATACTTTGAATAGGTCAGTGACAACCAAACTGAAGTTTAAAAAAGCAAATGTTGATTTATTTACCTTTTGCTTGAGGCAGGTGTCATGTCATTCATGTTAGGTCAAATGCCTCTCGACCAAGAAACATAAGTGTTCATGATAAAAGTATAGACTATAAAATTAGCAAAATAGTAAAAACATTTAGCCTGGGACTAAGACTGGGTATGAGGCACTCGCTAATCTGCAAAACTTCGTAGATTGTGTCTTCAGTTAAGATGCTTTTGGGAAATGAGTCCCTGGACTCAGGAATGATAAGCAAATAGAAGAAGTAAAACACATAAACATTGGTTTAGCCTGTTATTTGCTATAGTAAAATTAGATTAGAGTGTACTTTAGGTCCAGTTGCTTGTTGAAGCATTGCATTACATTTGTGGCTTAACTAACAATCCAAGAGTTGAGACCGTTTAGAGCCACAGTGCACTAAATAATAACTGTAAACAAGATCATTTCAAATAATAATAATAATAATAAAAACACATTTAAACAATGAAATGAACTGTCACCACTGACACTGTGAAAGTTAAACCAACATCTGAATTTTCTCTAAGAATTTACGTGGAAAAAGACAAAGCATGTTCATAATTCACAAATTCAAAAAGGAAACTCAGGATATGTTGTTTGAATTCACCCAGATAGCGATGATGGTAATAAAGCTGACTGATATGAAGAGGATGTAGAGGCCGAACAGCAGGCGGTCTATGACGAAACCCACCTGGACCCACTCCTCTGTGCTCTGGCTTTTGCCCACCTGCTGCTCCACCTGAAGGCGGAGAGCATTGAGGTCTCTTACCAGGCTCCTCAGCTCCTTCAGGGCCTTTTCTTTATCCAGTGGTCCCCGTTCTGTACCCTCCCAGCCCTCTGCCATCAGAGAGGAGGCTTTCGTTTCTGTTGCAGAAGAGATGTTATTTCGTATCTATTGACTTGTTTAAAGCATCTCATAATGAATATTGCCCCGGTTGGACATCCTACCTTGTGTTACAGGATTTTGGATGACTGTGTCCTCCAGATCCCTGGACTTTGGGGGAAGCTGCACGAGTCGGCCCAGGATGTGTAGAACAAACACTCGGATCCAGCGGGGCACTGGTGGGTAGTGAGCGGAGCCACACAGCAGGTTGGTGATGAGGACAGTCTCCAGCAGACTAGCCACCATCATAGCCAGACACAGAGACAGGAACACATCTGGGACAATAATAATACATGATTTTTATAATCATTGTTTACAAAATTGCTCCAGGGATAAATGCTAGTTAAATCCAAGCAGAACAATACAAGAACTGAAGATCAAAACCTGCACTAACCTGTAACTAAAACCTGTACTACAGTCTTTTAATAGTTTTTCTGTGTCAAGCTTAAGGCCATTTCGGTGTTGGTGACCATTTGAGACACATGAGAAACGCAGTTTCACACAAACCTAAATGATATTTTTCTGTCAAATTGCGACTGTGTTGACTGAGAAAATTACCTTATTCTGTAAAATGAAAACACCAAAAGGATTTGTCCCTCACCACTGATTACCTTACATATCTTTTTCCAAAATAATGTTTAATGGTGTATACCAGCAGGGGAGGGACTTTGCCTCCTTGCTGAGTTAAAACCTCATACAAGTGCCAACTCAAAAAACAATTTAAATGGTTTAAACGAAATCAATATGAAATGTCTCAGAGGAGTCCAGATGGGACAGTATGAAAACATGACAGATTCCCTTTCCTTGCACTGGCACTTTACATTAAGCAGGAATGATACAATAGAAAATGACTGGATTATGTCTCACAAGATATAAATCCTTTAGGCAGTTCCTCCCAAAATAAACCCATATCAATATTACATGTATTCTTTGATCATAATATTACCCATGACTTATAAATGTTCTTTCTGTAATTAGATGAAAATGTTTTGCAAGTCGGCCAGATTTCAAATTATATTTATGGAGTTTATACTGACGCTGTTGATCAGGGGGTTTCACACAGACTGCAACTGGGCCAACAACTGTACAAGTAAACTAGAGTCACAATGGCTAGGTAGAAGAAAGTATTGTCAACTGACTCATGAGAGGTATGGTGTCTCCAGTGACAGGCAGCAGGTCGTTCATGATGAGCAGGAAGACTGTGTAGCCCAGGATGAGGGTCATCTTGAAGGAGGACCGGTCCACACTCTGGGGAGGCAGCAGGAAGCTGAAGAGGTCCACAGTGATGAGGAAGCAGCTGGGGATCAGGAGGTTCACCACATAGAGGGTCGCTCGGCGCTTCACTGAGACCTGCAGCAGTGTGGACAGATAGACAGCAGCTGGAAAACCTCACTTCTCAATTTTCTGTACTAAAATCACCAAGTTAGATATATGTAGTACTGCGGTGATTAACTGGTGAACTTATTGTGTGACATGCTGTAATATTTCTGTGTGATAATTTGTTTTTCTCCATTTTACAATATGTGATATGAAGTTGAATAGTACTACAGTAGTGTGTGGCTCAATCAGGTTTTATTATGCTCAAAGTGGGAAAATATCTCAAAATATTATCAAAGAAATAAGAACATGTAGCATGTGAAAGTCCAAAGTCCAACCTGTTTGCATCAGTACACCTTTAAACACAGACTTATAATTATAAAACACAGACAGATTTATAATAGCCAAGTTCATAATATGCACTGGGAAGGATTCATATTTTCATTGTTTTATTTAACCACAACCCTAAAAGCATTGAAAGACTTCTCAGTCTTGTTCCACCCTCTGTCAACTTTCCTGTTGTATGCAATGAAACAGTGTAATATGTGACTTTAAAAGGTTAAAGGTTTAAAGTATTTCCTTACAGAGAAGCGGATCTCTTGGTACGTGTTGTTATTCCCATTCGGTAGTTCGTATATCTTCACTGTGATCCCAACTAGTTCCCACTCACCCATAGTTGCCATCACGTCTTTAGAGTATTTTAACATGTCCTCTACGGGTGAATTGTGGCTAATGTACACAGCAGTTACTGAAAGGAAAATAAAATTTAGTCAAAGACCTTGTGCAATTGAAAGCATTCATAATTACATTAATTACAAAAATGCCCTATCTAAAGAACTATTAAATTCCATTAACAAGGAAAAATAAGCTTTGGGTTGCTTATCACTTACTAGGGTGGATGTAGGAGTTGAAGCTTAAAGTACAGTTCTGGATGTCAAATGGAAACATGTAGATGTAGAGGCTGCAGGAGCTGACCACTCTTACAGGCTGGTAATCACTCACCGAGCCATCACTATACAGATAACAGTATGGCACAAATGGAGCTGAGTTCTTCTCCATACTGCAGGATGAGAACAGACACAAAACCCAGTGACCACGATTGGGAATATCTTTCTTCTAACTTTAAAATCATGATTCTAAGAAGCAAGTGCTAACGTCAGTTTGTCAACCTGTCAACGCATCTGTGTCTTTTGTGTGGGGATCAACTGAAGTCAGGCCCCAAATGTGTTATAAAGTCAACCCATAGCTGAAGCTGCCAGGATTTGGAGTTTGTTTAGTTTGCTTCCTGTTTTATTTTGTAATCCTCTCCTTGTGTCTGGTTTACTTCTTTGTTTCCTGTCTTTCTGATTGTTTGCCCCGCCTTGATTGTGTTCACCTGTGTCCAGTTACCCCTGTGTTTATATAGCTGTGTTCTCCTTGGCTGTTTTGTCAGTTTGTTTGTGCTCCCAATCTTTCTGCTATTCTTGTGTTTCCCTGTGATTTCTGAATTGTCTTTTTTTAAATGTATTTATTTGTTTGGACCTATATCCCCTGGAATCCCAGCTGCCTTTTGTTTGCACCTGGTTTCTTTTTGAGTAAGTTATTTTATTAAATCTCCTTTTTTGCACTATCCGCTGTTTTGGTGTCTGCATTTTGGGGTCTTCCATTTTGTAATTCATAACAGAGGCTGCACTGCTGCACAGAGAAGGTGGTACTCACAACTCATTGATCACTATATCAGGTACCCAGAGCAGTTTCCTTGGAAGTGTAATCCTTGAAGAACCGCACTGTTCTGGGTCCCACCTGACGAACTCATTTTTCCAATACTGCAACATGAATCAGATGGATACAACATTCATATACAACACTACATACAGTGTAAAACTAGTTTCCCCATGATGTCTGGTGGAAATATCAGCTCCTAAACTGTTAATCCATTTTAAACATCAAATTGCCCCCATTTAGCAGAACTGGTCAGTGAATTATCTTTTTAAATTTGGATTGAAAACTTCTTAATTTCCAATAACAAGTTGGTAAATAAATGCTACGCTATGATGCAAACCGACCTCTTCGGTTTTTTTGTTTTTTCTTAGTTCTCAAGAGCGGAAAGAGAAAAGTGCTTTAATCATATAGGTACTTACTAAGCTCTGCCAGATAAATGTTGTCAAGATTTGAGCCTTTTCATCCTGAAAAAGAAGAAATTTTGTAATGTGCATTCCTTCTTTACTGATATTTTCTTTCATGGAGAATTGTTTTGACCATATAGAAAATAAAAAGATTAATGAAAGGATGAAATGTTCCTGTTGGCTGACATAACCACAGTCAGTATGCAAACTAAAGAGAAAGTTGTTGAACTTAAAGACATAATATGTAGGATATTTCAGCTGCTGTTTCCAAACACACAATTCAAAGTTGGCTGTACAACAAGATGCCACTGACAACTTTTCACATCCTCTTTATGTAACATTTATGTCTTTATCTGTATTGAAGCTTGTTAATATGTTAATAGTCAGTCTGACTTTTTAAGCACTTAAATAGTTTATTTTTTCTACCCCCTCCCTATGCAGTACTGCTCAAAGGCTGATGCCCAGAAACATCCTGACACATATACTAAGAAAATTTGTAAAAAAAAAAACCCCAATAAAATACAGGTGGAGAGCAGAGTCTCTGCAGACACAGATATGACCACACACTTCTACAGAGCCATAAGTGATGATTGAGATTTTTTTGCATCAGGACCAGTTATTAATAAGTCAATATACCGTAAACAAATTGCACTCATTCAATTTCCTCTCATGAACTAATAGTGGATTGGTTGCAAGTTAATAGCGCGTCCCTTACCACCCCCAAAATGCCAAACATGACGAAGTCAATGCTGACGTTGGTGACGGTTGACACGTTCATAACGGGTCGAATGGCGTTCAGGGCGAAGACTGGATTGAGAGCTTCCAACAAGGAAGGCGGGTCAGGCTGAGAGCAGTTCAACATGATGGAGCTGCACGTAGCTACACAGGAAAGAAGAAATGTTATGATTATTGTTGTAGACCCCATACTGGCTTCACCACACTAGCAGTAAGTAAAGGTATTTCCCAACTGTATGGATTTCAAAACCCCAAAATTTTATTGTGACCTGCACAAAGTATGTGTCCTTAAACAGTATAAGAGAGGCAAAACATATAAGTGTGAGTCAACATGCTTTGGAAGTAAGTCTTGGCAAAATGTTTTTTGCAGTTTTTTCGTAAGTATCACATAACGTATCACTGTACGAAAGGAGCTGTACTTACCATACTGGAGCACAAAGATGAAGATGAACAGAACCTTAGAAGGCTTGACTTTCAGCAGGCAGCACTAAAAACATTAACATTAGGTCAAAAGTGGTTGTTAGTTTGAGTGGCGTGCCGGTGCTCAGGCCTCGGCTGTAAAACTGTCTTGAACATGATGCAATTTAAGACTTATATCAAGAGATGAATTCATGTCAAATGCGACATGACTAGCAATCCCTGAATCCCTGAATGAAGTCTCAGCAATAGAATATCTCATGTAAGACCCAATAGGGATGGTTTGAGTGTTCGCTGTTTTTTGACAGTAATGGGATTACTTAAAGCAGTTTTGTATATACATTTAAAAAAACAAAAAAACAAAACAACAACAACAAAAAAAAAAACACTTAAATGTGATCCACCAGCAGAAGGAAAATCTTGAGTATATGATACACTATATTGCCAAAAATATGGATATGCATGATGGGTGAGAATCCACAGCTGCATTTGATGAAACAGCACTGAGTGATGTTTTTTAGCTTTGTGGCAGAGAGTCCTGAGCCACCCAAATCATTTAGAGTGAATTGGAAGGCTGACTGTGAACAAGATCTTATTGCCCAACATCAGAGTCCTGTCCTCACTAATCTCTGCTGCTGGTCTCCAAAATGCAGTATAGTGACTGTATGTCCATATACATTTGGTCGTGCAGTGCACCTTATGTTTTGTTGTGATTGCACAAAATGTTTGCAGCTGACTTTTAAATCACTTCTCGTTATTTATTGATTTTAGTGGTTGTGTTTATGAAATATATATCTATAATAAGTTTTAGAATGTAAATATAATTACATGGTTAAACGAATTAGCTGCTTGTCATCAACATTAACATGGAGATAGTTTTCAAATAAGTTACTGACTGGCTATATTTTACTGTGTCAGCACAGTTTCTTTATCTCAGTGTTAGTCATGTGCATAACCACATTTCCAATTATGCTGGCTATTGACTGGATGTTAGGATTCAAAGCTGGGATTAAATGAATAAAAGTATATGTAGGCAAACAGTTGTTATGTCTGAAATGAATGTCAATCGAGAACTGAGTGAATTTTTTTTCAAGTAGTTTTATTTTGTATACAATGGTTTCCTCCATTTTAAAATGGCACAGTGTAATACAAAATGGTTAAGACTACATCTAGTTAATGAAGTAAAGCTAATTTAAGGTCCAATAGTGATAATATGATCATTTGTTATTGCTAACAACAGTACACTGACTTTAGAGTATGTATGAATGTCATTACTCCAAAACAAATCACCTAAACACATAGCAATATGATCATATATTGATCAAAATTCAACAAACACTTGAGTCAGTAGCTACATAAATGGAGCCCCTTAAAACAGACAGCAGTTGTCTACTGATTGTATGAATTCACCCAGATAACGATGATGGTAATGAAGCTGACTGATATGAAGAGAATGTAGAGGCCGAACAGCAGGCGGTCTATGATGAAACCCACCTGCACCCACTCCTCGGAGCTGCTGCTACCGCTCTGCTGCTGCTCCACCTGGAGGCGGATGGCCTGGAGGTCCCTGCTCAGGCTCCTCAGCTCATGAAGGGCCTTGCCCTCCGCCTCTGGCTCAGTCTTCTCTGGAGGCCCGTCATTAACTTTTTGCAGTGCCACCACAGGGCTGGGCTTCATCTCTGGTTGTTAAGAAGAAAAAACATGTTGAATTTCAGAAAATCAATTCAGAAAGTCCTTATCTGTGTTATATGTGTATAAACAATTGAACTATTAGAGCTACTCTGTATATTCAGTCATGTTATATAATCTTATTTTTCTATATTTCTTAACTAAACTGTATACCTGAATGCTTTGGTTCTTTGGACTTCAGAGGCAGGAAAACAAGACAACCCAGAATTTGCAGAACAAACACCCTGACCCAGTGAGGGATGGGAGAGAAGTCAGCAGAGTTGCTCAGCAAATTGGTGATGAAGATAGTTTCCAGTAGACTGGTCACCATCAGAGCCAGGCAGAGAGAGAAGAACACATCTGGCAGAGAGAGAAAAACAGGTGGAGGGTGAGGAGTAAGGTCAAAATCAAAAATAAATGTTTGTGCTGTCAGAATATTTTTTACATTTGACTGTATATTCAGGAGGGCATACAGCTGACTCTGCTGGTCAAAACCTAAAAACCTCTCTGTACCTGTCTGACAAATGCACATGTAAATTACACATAAACTTAAGTATAGCTTGCCAGCAGTATTTCTTTAAAGGAACTGTGTATGGAAATCGAGAGCGGAGCCCATTTTAACACTTGTTGACACTAACTGCCCCAAATGTCCACGAGCACAAGGCCATTGGAAATATGAGTTTTCCCCAACAGGTAAAATAATACGCAGTCTAAGCAGTCTAATTAAACAGTAAAACACAAAAGATGTTTGATGCTCCTTATTAATAACTAGAGCAACAGCCGAATAATAAATTAACACATTTAAAAGCAAGATACTGATGTAAAAGCTTTTGGTAACACAACAGACTTTTGCTGTATTTACTGATCAACACTCACTTATGAGAGGTATGGTGTTTCCAGTGACAGGCAGCAGGTCGTTCATGAGAAGCAGGAAGACTGTGTAGCCCAGGATGAGGGTCATCTTGAAGGAGGACCGGTCCACACTCTGGGGAGGCAGCAGGAAGCTGAAGAGGTCCACAGTGATGAGGAAGCAGCTGGGGATCAGGAGGTTCACCACATAGAGGGTCGCTCGGCGCTTCACTCTGATCTGCACACCGTAAGTTAAAGAAAGGGTATTTTTTCTGTGCACATTTGAAATTTAAATGAACTTTTGCAGTTCATTTGCTTAATGAAGATTTAACACATAACTATTTTGAAGAAAAATCTTAAGTCATAGTTAGAAGTGCTGGAAATTCTAGTCTGGCCCTTATTGTTGCCATAGCTCAGCCCTCATACAGTATCTTTACTGTAGCCACACAATCCAGGATTTATGGAAGTCAAACACAGCACAACCCAAACAATCTGAGACTGAAATAAAATTTACATTTCTTTTACTCCAGTATAAATACAATATAATACTTACATGAAATGCAAGCTCATCAAACTGCTGACCATCATCTGGACCCAAATGTTTTTTGTGGGAGGTGATATCCAGCAGTTCCCACTCCCCCATGGTGGTCATCACATTTTTGGAGCGCTCTGTGATTTTTTCTGCAGGCCTCCCCAGGAAAATCTCGATGTCCATTGCTATATGTTATCAAGGAAAACAAAAGCCCAATTCCACATAGTAGAGTTATTGGAGTTTGCAGATTATTGTTATTTTATTAATGTTTGTTGTCTCTCACTAGCTTGTCACTGTCAACTAACAAGACATGCAATATCTCTCCCTCATTCCCTCAAATCATACTCAAGCAGAAATTAATGTTGTCTCAAAATAGAAAGTGATTATTGCTTACAGGCATTTACATTTCATCTAAATGGGCAAACAAAAGTCTTCAAAGAAAGGAAAGGAGACGTTTGGTGGACTACCGTAGTGGATGTAGGAGTTGAAAGTAAAAGTGCAGTTCTGTATGTCGAAAGGGAAGGTGTAGATATTGAGGTTACAGGAGCTGACAACTCTGGCTGGTTTAGCATCACGCACCAGCCCACTGCTGTGCAGGTACACATATGGGACAGTGGGGGCTGTGTCTTCATCCATACTGTGAGACAGAAGTAAGCAGAGGAATTGTGAGAGTGTATGAACACCTGCAAAAGAAGATCAAGTTACCCTCTGCAACAGGAAACAAATAATTTTGGCTTTGTATTTTTCCTTTTTCCGTCCTTTTTCTTCTTAAATAATAAAAAATAATATCTAATACCAGTCTTATCCCCTTAGCAAGAATGTCTGGTAAGAGCATGCCAAGACGACTCTATTATGTGTATTGCACACAGTGTGATGGAACTCACAATTCATTGATTACAATATCTGGCACCCAAAATAAGTCTCTGGGAAGAGAAATCTCGCTGGCGCCGCACTGGATTGGATCCCAAGTGACAAACTCGTTCATCCATCGCTAAAATAAGGAAATTGGTGTCAGAGCACAGAGCAGCCATTGGTAATGATCGGAGCATTGACGCAAAATAATCCCAAAATCATTCCTGAGTCACTCACCGAGAAATTATGATGGAGGATTGCGATACTTACATAACTCAGCCAAAGGTAAGTGAGCAAGAGTTGAGCTTTTTCATCCTGAAATACAAGAAAAGATACTTTAAGACGCAAACAGCTTTATCAAAAATGTTTTTTTATGGCAATAAAAATAGCTACGGGAGTCTCAGTGATATAATTCTGGTTTGATTTGATTGAAGAACGACAGAAGCTGTTAATTTTTACATTCATCAAGCTTATCCTGCTATAGAAATGATGTATTAGTGATCTGCCAAATGTGCTGTTAATCTGAAGCGTTTCATTGTGTGAGTGGCCACACTCTCACGCTAAATTATGCATATGCACACTCAGTGTCTTCCATAACGCTACTTATCATTATCTGCTGAAAGCTGAACATACCACTCCCAGGATCCCATACAAGGTGAAGTAGATGCTGACGTTGGTTGGAGTTGTCATGTTAATGACGGGTCGTATGGCGCTCAGGTTAAAGACTGGAGTCAGGGCCTTCAGCAGGGCCGGTTGGTTTGGCTCAGAGCAGTTCACCTCAATGGTACTGCACAGAGCTGATGAGATAAAATGAAATATGAAATATGAAATTTAAAGTCCAGTCGTGAACATGAAACTGCAGCTTAGTAAGACCAAGCAGGTTAATAAATATGGGGAAAGGCTCAGCTTCAGTTCCCAGCAGCCACTGTGAGTTTTTTCTAATTTAATGCAAACTACCAATGTAAATCGTCCAGCATTTGGCTTACAATATTGTACGTGCACCGTATAACCCAACAGCCATTCTTCTTCAATCTTCTTTTACTGGTTTGTTACCTATGCTGCCTCGTTGGTTCTGTTTCTTGAGAAAACCTTTCGATGTAAGTAAGACTTAATATTGTGCTTACCAAAAAGCTTACCAGGTGTAAGAATGAGAAAGATGACCAGAGTGGGCCTGACTGACAGAGGGAGACACTGGAATAAAACAATTACAACAGTTGTGTCAGTGTTGTCAAAGAAAATATTAAAACCTAAGGATTTGTTATTTAAGATAGCGAGGATTTGTTATTATTAACAGGAATGACGCATCATATAACTGAATGTGCACCCAGGAGAAGATTCTTTACCTTCAGTGTATGGTCGGAAGTCATGATGTCGAGAGTTAAATCTTTATCTTTCTACAGCTGTCAGATGAAAGCCTTTATTTCCAGTATCACATGTCTGCAGAGCACACAAAACAATCATAACACTGCTTTGAAAACAACTGTATGAATAGAAGAGTTGTCGAAATAGACTGTTGAGCTTACCCATAAATAACCATGGACACGGAGCAAAAGCATACACTTACCGGGTAATCTTACTCCTGAGAGACTAAATTCCGCTCCAGTGTCTCAGATATACATAGTGTCTCTATAAACCAAGCGTGATGTGGACAAACCCCCGGCAAATGATGTGGAAAATGGAAAACTGGGCAAGGCAGCTACTTTTCCTGTAAGCGGTTTCATACAAAACAAAGATAAACTGCAGTCAATGTGATGTACCACAGTGTGTGACTTGCAGATGGAGAACACTGACCGCACAGGCGTCAGAGTCAGACTGCTGGTCGCATGCAAATAAAGGGTGAATGGCATGTGTGCAACAGGTGTGTTCAGGTGTCGCCCCAAGTCTCCTGCAAGCCAACCAGCCAATCAAAATCAGACTGGTTGTTCAACTCTGTTCCAATACACGACGCTTTAATCTCCAAACCTCCTGCTAACCAAACCTTTTTTTTTTTTAATGTTACGCAATTGCCGTTCAACAAGTTGTCACAATCTGGTACTCAAAATAACTCTAAAATGGTCAGTTCAATCTTCCCACTTTGAAATTGCACACTACTGATTTTGTCTAAGCTTTGAAGCTGTTAAGTCTTAATTGTACTGGTGGTCCTGTCAGCCACACAAAGGAACCACTACAGTCATGAATCATTTGTTACTGAAAAAGTGTGAATGGCACTTTTTTCTTTTGTCTGTTTCACTTATCAGTATTGCTGGTTGCCCTGTTTCTGTATTTCAGACAAGCTGCTAATAATTACTGCTGTCAGAAAAGTAATCACTTTCTGTCAAAGACTCTCTACCACCTAATATTTAAACAGTATGTCATTTCTGCCACTAGGGGTCCCACAGTCAAAACAATGAAAACAAAAGACATAGACGTTTGATCAACGAGAAAACTAATGTTTAAAGGATTATTCATGTTGCTTTTAGTCTCGCTCGCAGACTTCCTTTGTTACTGTCTGACTGTCCCGGACGCTATGGTGACCTAATGGCGTGAACTGTTACCTTGAATAAAATGATGAATTTCTCTGGACTTCAACATTGCTGGAAACATCTGTAATAATGTAAGTGCACAACTCAACCAAATACATAACAAAGGACCAGTTTAGATGCCAAAATGCTACATATTCTACTTTTTACAGGTCCGTTATCATAGTCACTATTTATACATGCTTTAAGTATCAAAACTCATTCATTGTCAGGTCTTTGTTTTCTTATTTGGAGTCGTATTTACTCATCAATTATGACACCAAATGCCACCAATTGGGCCACTTTATTTGAACACAGAAAATAACCACACTGCAAACAACAAATACATTTATTTTGTTACTCGTTTATTTCTATATTATGTATTTATATATTACATTTCTGTTTTGAAGTAGGCATGTTCAATGTATCCAAGACAAATTTACGGCCAAGAAGAATAAATATGAAAGCTTGTAGTCACTTGATTACCACAGAAATATGATAGAGGAAGCAATGCAGTGAAGCAATGTGACAGGAGTCTTATATCATTAATTGATCTAATGCTGATATTATTAATTTATTTTTTGTATTACTCATTACTAACACATCTCAGCTCCTTGTGCAGATGCCGGCCATACAAGCCTCACAATGAGCGGGCTCATGGGGACTTTTGACATCCAGGTTAACAAAAGGCCTGTCCGCTTTCTCTAGCTGCTCGTGGTAGCATTTTATCCTGATCTTCTTCACCAGGTTCTCCATAAGGATGTTGATGTTGTCGGAGGAGATGCTGGGGTTCTCCATCGGAGCTGCTTGGCAGTTCTTGCAGTTCTGACGGAAACGCCTGACCTTGACAGTGCCCTGCCCGTACGTCAGACGCATGTGGAAAACCACCATCACCCGGTTGGATGGCCAGCTTCTTCCACACGCACTGCATCTGAACCTTGAAAATGACAGAACAGCCAAGTTTGAGAAAGTTTGAGCTGGCCCTTTAAACGACAAACCCGACTTAGAGTGGAGAATCGGGTTTTGGCGACACTTCTTGGAAGAAGCAGATGCTCTGGAGAAAGGAATCATTATTGAAATTGGGTTTAAAAGTCTAAAAGGCTGACACACTTTATTGACTAAATAATGTAGCTAGAGTGATGCCAGTGAAAAAGGTAAATGTCAAGAGAATGAGCCATTAGATGTTGTCACTTTTGTGACTACTGGTGATTGACAATCAGAGTCTGTCTGTCTGCAGATATGAATACCACATGCTTGAAATAGTCAGGTTTAGGCACCAAAACTACTTTATCAGGGTTGGGTAATGATCTCTGTTTGCGAGACTTGATCCCTTCTCAGATGAAGTCTTTTATTTGTGCCTTTAAAAAAGGAGTTAAAACTTCAGGGGTTTCAAACGGAGAAGAATAGTGACATCTGGTGGTTTGAAAAACTTATAGCAGCCTGTCAAATTAAATGTAGTACTTTCCAAAGTGCCAGTGATATTTGGAGCTTCTGACACCATCACCATGACACAAGGTCTGATGTATTGAAATAGTGTGCTTCACAAGAATGAAACTTGTTGCATTTTTCTGCTTATCTCTACTGCTTACATAATGAAACCAGACTTCTTTCTCTACAGTTCAGATGTTACCAGTCTATCAGCTGATTTTAATGCCTGTTATTATTTCTTTTTTCAATATATTTCTACGTCTAAAATAAGCCAGTTTATCTACGGAGCAGTTTATATATGAGTGAATCCCCATATTGTTTGTACATTGGTAACATGATTCCCAACAATGCCAGTGTTTTCCCAGCGACATTTCAACAAAGACAGTGAGTTTGCAGTTAAATAAAAATGAATCTAATCAATGCAAGTTGCATATAAAAAATCAGCTCAGAAAATGTTTTGTGAGGAAGGAACTACATTAAACACATTTGCTAGACCTTAAGGATGTGCACAGTGAGATTTGATGAATAACAAAAATTGGAAGAGTTTACAAAAAATCCCCCTAAAACTTGGGGACCTTTGATCCTAATATATATACAAACCCTGAGAAACCTATGCATCCACTAAAATATTACCATTTATATAAAATATATGTGCTGTGTATACACAGCCAGTACAGCGATTAACAGCAGATCAGTATACTGACCTTGCACTTGTGTTCCTGATGTACTGCTGCCAGCCTGAGTTTGGAGAATCAGGGACAAGACTTTCATCAAACTCCAGATGCCATGAGTGGTCTTGTTGAAGATTCATTGCTTTCATCTTGAAGATACGGGTCCACTCCTGTAGTTCCATCCTGTCAGTGTCAGCAGTTCTGGTGTGTGATGGAGAGACAGGTTTTGACAAATGATCTGTTTAGTACACAACTTGTGAGAATGAGTCATCATTTTTAGGTGGAGAGACTCTGATGGGACGACTCTGACGCAGAGTTCAAGGAAAATGAAACTGAAAAGTGGTTTCCTTAAGTTTCGTATTTTGTTTTGTACTGTGAAGCAAGTTTGTTTTGCTTGGGCAGATGTTAAGCTTATATAAAACCTTAGTTTTATATAAGTTTTATATAATACAAAACCTTATCTTTATGTAAGTCTGACTAATTCTCTAATAGACTATTTACATATATAAATGCTGAAGAGAAGGGAAGGCCCATGTCATGACAGCATAGTTGCCTTGTGTATGTTTGGGTAGTTAGGGTGCCTTATGATTATCACTGACTGGAGGTCACTGGAGGTAACTTTTCATTTCCTAATATGTCACATAAACGTGATCGGTTTGGACTAACTGAAAACAGGGTGCTGCCTTTCCGCTTCAAAAGACTGCAGGAAAAATGAAACCGAAACGTTTTATGACCGTGTTCACGCAGCACTGCCATCTGCTGGTGTTATGCTTAATGACACTTTTTTTTATACTAAGCTAGTATTTGCTATTCTTTTAACTCTAATAAATATCACTTTAAGAAAATAACATCCAGAAGCCCAATTCTACTATACTGTAATTGTTCTACTGTCATAATCATTTCCATATGTATATATATAGACAGAGATTTACAGTAGCTCGTCAAAAATGTCTGCTCCATTCTCCTGTGCATGGACCCATTTCAACTTTTACTCCAACATTAACCTCAAAACGTTTTTTTGAGTCAAGTGATTAAAAAGTGTTTATCATCTTTGAATGCACTATGAATCATCACTTGAGGCCAATATCATGGCCATCCTCCTTGTTTTCACATTAACCTGATTCACTGAAGAAACTACAAGAGCAAATGGTACTCATCAAAAATAATTATAAACTCATACATTTCTATTTCTCTTCAAGGACAGTTATGCTTGTAGATGCTTATGTCAGCAGCTCTTTGTAAAGAAGCAATAAAAATATAAAGATGTAATTGTTCATTTAACCTCTTTTGCAGGTTGAATGTCAGAACTAGAAGACTAATTAAATTGCTGTAACATGTATTTGTACCTCATCAATTGCTTGGAGGTCATGATGATCAGTATTGAATGGAATAAATCACACCGCGTTCAGCCTTTAGCCTGAAGATTATCAGACATGTCAGCGCTTTTTTCTTCTTTCTTGTTGGCCTGCAGTCCTCTAAGTGAAAAGCAGTTTAATGGTGTGCACATTGTTTACCCCTCTTGCTTTCTGACACAAGCACAATTGCTGCTGTCTCAGCTAGAGATTGACATTTAAACCCAGAAACAGACTTAATTTATTATAAAATCATGTTATTTTTGCTCCTTTCCTCAGGTCAGTGAAGCAAAATGAGACATGTTCTGATTCGGCTGCAGCTGAAGAAACCTTGAAAGCAGAAGAGAATTCTTGATGAAAATTGAGGTGAATTGCATCCCGGGACTGATGCTAATCCACAGGGGAGTATAGGGAAGGGGATGAAATGAAAGACATGGTGGCGGTAAAAGTGACATTTTAGAAGTCAGTGATTTCACAGGCTTTCCTTGTCTGAGAAAGAAAAACGTGAATAAAGATGAAAAGGAGTCCTCTTAAACATCAGCGATGAGGATATCGAGTAAGAGCAGAGAAAGTCTGGGTGTCATCTCACTGGGTTGAAGAGTAAGAAGAACTAAGAACCTTAACCTCCAACTGCTCCGTAAATGTATGCAACTGGGACTGTATATTCATCATCATTCAGCTATGTTTTTTTTTTTGTCTCTGTGTTAAACAAATAATTTGAACACAAATTTTAGGCCTACTGGCTTATTCCTGGTAGCTTTTAACCACATCTTTGTTCTTCATTAGCGATGGAAGTTACTGTTGTCCTCATTTTGTATGTTTTTTTTTTAAAAAAGAAAAACTTTGTATGTTGACTGAAAATTGAAGTTATATGGAAAGAGCAATGAGAAGGTTCGACCATATTTCAAAATAAGACAGTTGAGTAAAACCACCGCTGAAGTCCTGATGCAACAAATAATAATAATGAACAAAAAACTAAAAGGTGAATGTTAAATAAAAATGAAAGCGATGATTTACTGACAGAGTAACAACTAAAAGAAGAATAGATAGAAAGGGTTTTTTGCAGAATCTCTTCAAGACTTCTATATAGCTAAAAGTAAAATAAATGACCCACGAATTACTGATTAGAGTACTTAACTTCTTTACCGGTGTCTTATTTTGAAACCGGAAACCACGAAAAGACGTTTCTATAGAAACGAATACAACTCTGCATAGATTAGCTGTTTAGCAGTCGTCTGCTTTCTTTACTCTTCACCGTTTTGTTGTAGTTAACTCCGTATTGTTGGCGTGTAATGGACGGCACAGATACATACATCATACGACCTAATCATCAGCACAAGTGAGTCAGTCAAAGTAGTGAAATGTCATTTCTAGCAGGTGAAGTTAGCCTTTAGCCAGCGAGCTCAACGACCCAAGCTAACCCACTGACGACATGTTTTTATTGATATGACACTGTTTAAGCGTCTTCCACTCTATCTAAACTTGTGACGTTAGTTCCGTTTTCTCAAAAGATACATTTTTAAAATAACAGTATTTGGCATTAATACTGTTGTTAGCCAATTTGGTAGCTCCTGGACGCATGTCACTTAGCTCGCATTAAACTAACGTTGGCTATAAGGACAACTCGAAGAAAGGTGAAAGAGTAGTGATAAATTTGTCCAGTCACCAGGCCGGTGCTGAATCATATGTTCACATATAGTTTGGCCCATAAATAAAATATGCAACAATCATCTGTTAAGAGACTTATGTAACTCTGTGACCCATACTGAAGGATGAATTGTGGACATCTGTGGAAGGTGATATAAGTTAATTTTTCCTGCCATGTTCATCACTTAAATATTTCAGGTTCAAGCCAGCCATTGTGAAGGAGTGTATTCGTGAAATTGTGAGGGAGCGACTGTCTGGGATGCGGTACGACCCAGAGGAAGTACCAGAGCTGTCCAGTTCACTTGCAGACTGCATTAAGGACAAGCTGAAGAGTGAGTGATTCTTTGTGCTTCATTTGTGTCCGAACTCAAAAAGAAAGAAAGAAATTAGGGTTGGGGGAGAAATGGGTTCAAAATAATCATGAAAATATAAATGAAAATGGTCACCCAAACAGAAAACAGAAGCGGAATCAGTCTGATTTAATATTATATATATATATAGATTTTATTATATGAACTGCCTGATGTTGACTAAATACAATCCCCAACAAAATAAAAAGTAAACAAAACTAGACTGTGAAAAAGTGACTTGATTGAAGTGTCCTTCTGGGTTATGATGGGTTACTTTGGAAAAGGTTTTATACTGTCATTACCCTCCTGCCACGCTGCAGACAAAATATGTTCTGCAACTTATGAAACAAACTGCTGCTTTTGATTGTTGTGTCTGACTGCACAGAACCAGACTGAAGCCCTTGGAGAAGGAAACAGATACAATGTGACCTGAATAAAAAAATGTAGCCAGAAGAATTAAGCTAACTAAAAAATGGGCTTTTCCCATTGAAAATTATGTGAAAAGTAAACAAGTAATACTCTTAACATGTTTTACTAGGGGCGGCACAGTGGTGGCCCTTCTTTGCAGAGTTTGCATGTTCTCCCTGTGCTTGCAAGGGTTTTCTACGGGTACTCCGGCTTCCTCCCCCAGTCCCCAAAACATGCTCATTAGGTTAATTGGCTGCTCTACATTTCCTGTAGGTGTGAGTGTGTGCGTGTGTGTGGTTGTCTGTCTTTGTGTGTTGATGTAGCCCGCCTCTCGCCCGTAGTCAGCTGGGACAGATGCACCTGATGGATCAGCGGTATAGAAAATGGATGGATGTTTTCTGCACAGTAGAATTTACCAGTAAAGCACCTATCCGCATTGTCCCCGCACAGTGTTCTCCTGTTACAGCTTATTCTTCCTCAGCAGATGCAGGGTTTGACAGATACAAGCTTGTCGTTCAGGTGTTCATTGGAGAACAACGAGGACAAGGAGTCAAGTGAGTGATCATTTGGTATTGGTGAACGCAATAGCTGTTACAGTTTAAAGAACCACTATATTGTCTGGGAAAGCATGTGTAAAATTTGTTGTGCTGTTGAAGACTATTGATGTATTGTATTGATGTATCAATATATTTAAAAGTAATGAGAAGATATTTTAGAATTCCAGAAAAAAATTCCATTAATTAACTGACATCGAGCTTACAGCATTATTTAACTGATATTTTCTGATTTGAAGACTTCTTTCCTGCTGTGTTATCACAGTTTCAAAATACCATTATCAAAGCAATATGTCAGTAGCAGGGGCTAGTAGTCTAGCTAGTCGTCACATTTACATCACCAATGTCAGTAAATACCCAGATAAATTAAAAATGTGTGCTGTCTGCTCTTCTGTCTGAGCAGGATGTCCTCAAGGTGTTTTTGGGATGCTGACACAGACAACTATGCTGAGGACGTTTTCATGAATGTAGGTGCATTTTTTTTCTACTTCCTCAGACACGGGGGGTGGTGGGGTCAGACTCCTGTTTTGTACAGTTCCAGTACAATTTACAATGAATTATGTTTTACTTCTGTAGGACAGCTTGTTCTGTGTGGTGGCAGTTTTCGGAAGCTATTACTACTGAAGACAAGAGGATTGATGGCAGATGAAAAGATGTGAGGTGAACATCCACATCAGACTGCTCACTGTCAGCATTTCGGGTTTATGCGTGGATCTAACACAGCTGTGTATGTAATTGCTGTACCTTGAGATCAACACAGATGATGCCCAGTCATCCAGTTGACATGAACTGGTGGGCATATGTGCTGATACTGTAGTCATTTTGAAGGAATGACCAGAAGGATTTCACCAGCATTTATTTAATAATTCTGAGGCCTGTTTTATGGATAATAAAATAATGTTACTTTCACATATAGCTTGTCTTAGCTCTAGACAATTTCATGTCGCCAAACAAGATGTCAGGGTGTGTGTGTTCGAATCTTCAGTAAATTCATGAGGACAGCAGTCATTGTCACCGGTTCTGTAGAGCACTTTCAGCTGCAAACGTGCAGTAAAAGCATCTGAATGTAAAGCATTACATACTTGCACAACACTTCAGGTGCTTGACTTGCACAACATGTACAGTAGAGGTCAGTATTTGTTTCTGATTGCCAAGATATCGACAGGAACAATTAAAATACACATTTTTTTTCCTTTACCTGTAATGCTATTTATCTATCTAGAAAGTTTTGGTGTTTGATGCTGAGTTTGGGGACGTCTGCAGAAATGTTTTCCTTCTTTTGAATATAATGGGACTAGGTGAAAAGATGAATAAACACTGCTGCCTTTAAGTTTTACTATTACTGAAGTCCTTCTAAGTTTTAAATGAGTCTGAGTTTGATGCCATGACTATGTATGTTATCTATTGATGTGAGCCAGTGATTTGGTTGTATTTCACAGGGCCTCCCTTTCACTCATCCAGGGCCCCTCTTGGTTGAAGACTAGCTGAAGAGTCAATTAAATTGTGGTTGTCAAAGGTGTGTTGCTACACTGTACTGTACCTTCTCACTCTGGTGGTGGTCATGATTGAGGAAGCAGATTGCTCCCAAAAATCTATCATGGGACCTTCCTTTTGTTCCTCTACTTTGCTGCTCAACCAGACCCTTTGACACTCTCCAATCAGTCTGTCTGTCTCTTTGTGTCTTTCTCTCCAGCAGCCAGTCATCTGTCTCGATTTCAGCCAGACATTGATTTGGAAACTGAGTTAGTCACTGTTAGCTGATTAGATGAAGCAACTGCTTGCCTTCACTGTTACAATTCTCTGTTCCCTCATGGTCATGTCCTTGGGCAGGACAGGCACACAGTCAAATCTGTCACTGTGAGCGTAATAAATCCAGATGATACCCAGAGTAGACAAAGAAAGGCACAACATAACCCTGATTAGCAAAACACAAGTTTCAACCCAAATATAGTGCAAATTTAAAAGATTTCTCATAAAATGGGGAGCCTCAAAATAAACAGCTGGTTGCACAAATCTCCACTTGGGTGCTATTGAACCACTGCAGAAGAAGAGGGTGCAACAAGCTGAACTAGAAAACGTGCTGTTTTGCATTTCTCTCTTTTTTTTTATTTTTATTTTTTAAATTTTATTTACTTTATTAATCCCAAGCTGGGAAATTACTTCTCTGCATTTAACCCATCACTGACTGAAACACACACACATGCATCATGCAGTGAAACACACAGGAGCAGTGGGCTGCAACTATCAAGCGTCTGAGGAACAAACTGGGGGTTAAGTGCCTTGCTCAAGGGCAGGCAGTTAATGGAGGGGGGGAGTAATTTTCCCATTAATCACTCCACCACACCCAAATTTTTCCTGCCTGTCCGGTGGGGGAATCGAACCGGCAACCTTCCAATCCAAGCCACTTCTCCAACCTCTAGTCACGACTGCCCCCTCAAGTATAAATTTGAGGAATATTTAAGTGTCCTTATCAGTCCACACAGGTCCAGTGTTTAGGTCAGATGCTTCATGTGGCTTTTGTTTTTATCGATACATCATTTCCCCCGTGATCAAGCATAAAAGCTTCTGTGCCTTATTATGACCTTCTATTACATATTACGCCTTGAAGCAGCAGCATGACCTGTTGTGTGGTGAACCAGTACAAATCAAATAGAATAGGCTGTACAGATGTGGCAGGAGACGTGCCTGAAACTCTTTGTTAAAGATTACTAGAACTGCAGTGTCTGTAGCCAAGCCAACCTGAAATAAGAGGCTTGGTTTAAAGCAAACAGTGACCACAGGAAGTAGCCATATGTTAGGACCATAAGAGTTATTTTGTGGCATGTTTACCTCATTAAAAAGTGTCTCAGTCCGTTGCATTCTGAGGTAGATTTTCCTGAATATGCTCCCTCAAGATTTAGGACAAAGGCTGACTAAAAAGCTCAATATTATTTTCACACAGTGCACTTTTCCTTTCACTTCAGTATTTGCAGTTATTGTCGGTTATCAGCCTAACAGAGAGAGTCGGAAAGGTGAAACGTTTGCCAACTTTCCTATAACTTGTTTGTGAAATTGAGGCGTCTGTCTTGAGCAGGCAGGGGGTCATTTTCATACGTTATGGTGGTTTTGTAATTGCTCTTGGGTCTCAGTCATTAATTTCAGCTTAGCAGCCCCAAGGTGGAATACTACATCTTTTTTTAGACTTTAAATAAAGACTAATGAGACAGAAGTGAGCCACTGAAGTGATCAAGCTTAGCTGAATCAATTAGTCAAATGGCTCATACTCTGATTACATATACATTCTAAAGAGGCTTTTGCTCCTCTATTTCTGGCTGCAATACATGGCTGAGATTTGAATGAACCTCTGGAAGCTCAAATGCATCACAAGTATGCTCTGGTCATGGTAATAATCAGTGATGTTTTGCACATATTCTAAATCTTATCAACTGCTGCAAAATCACATTCAAAACATCCACTTAATTATTCTCAATTAATATGTAGCACAATAGATTAAAATTTCATTCAATTTTTTTTTTTTTTTTTTTGAAGAGCTGCTATCCATCAAAAATGTTTTTGTGCTAAACTTATTTTTTCGCGTTCATCCTCACTCACTTCAGTGTCTTTGATTTCACCACAATCTTTGAACGTCTGAGTAATTTTGAAGGCTGACTATTTTGAAAAATAGTTCCTCTTGAGGTGCAAATAAGATGATAACGAGACAGAAATCAGACCAATTTTTCCATAAACAGATTTTCAGTCTCACCCTACTCAGAGCTGTTTTTAATATTCCATCTCAAACTGTTCTGTGGGTCACGTGGCTGTAAACAGAGCATTTGGAGAAGGCAATGCATGCATCATTTAGTATTTATTTTCCTTTTACGGCTGTGTGAACATAAATCAAAGTATTAATACATGAGTAAGAGTGACAGACGAGATGTACTGCAGGTCTTGGGGCTCACTAGGCATCTCAGGAATGTCAGATAAAATAGCAAATGATTTTAATACATTCAGAAAGCTGTGCACTTTGTTCATTAACACTACACTGCACTTAAGTATATTGTAACCTCAAGTTCCTCTCTTTTAGCGGTCTATAATAAAAACATTGCCGAATTCTTTCTGAATGTGTTGCACTGTGTCACACATCAGCTCTTTGCAATTTAAGCAGCAGTTTTCATGTTGTTTATCCATGTGAATGCACGATGAAAGATGCTGTTGGGGCTTTGACACTCAGAGAGCAGTGATGTCTTTTTCTCTTTCCTCCCTACTGCTTATTGGAAGCAGTGCCATTGTGTTTTAGACTATATATGTATAAATGAATACTGTTGTACTGATGTGATTTGTTTAAATGGCTTGAATAGATTGGTAGATATTGTTTTATTGGCTGAATTTAAAGTTACTGCTTTCACAAAACTTCTTTGTCTCAAGGTCCAGACAGGCTCCACTAAACACACCATTATGTGGCATAATTGACCCACCAAATGAGCATTTGCAGAATGTAAACTAAAACTCTCCACCTCCCACTAGAAATAGCCCCTCATTTATATATACAATAAATGTATTTATGTTTGCCCTGTTTTGACTCTTATGCAGCTGTAGTCACCGCTCTGTGGTCCCCATCAGTAATTCACCCTACATGTTACACATCAAGATTAATACTCTATGAACCCTGAATAAGCTGAATCTGCAAAGTAGCTTTTAACTAAAGCTGTATAAATGTAGTGCAGTAAAAAGTACAACATTTTGGAGGCGAATGTGGAGTGGAAGTAGCAGAAAATTAAAAGTTCAAGTAAAATTAGCTCAAATAAAATGTGACTTGGACTCTGTCACAGCTTATTTTAAATTTTTTATACCATAACTTAAATTTTTACTGCAAAGTATATCATATATAATACACATATGTTGTATTGGCTCTGAAAGTTTTCTTTGTGATCTCCATAGCCAAATACTGTTAAAAAGTTTAAATTGGCTGAAATGTTTCATGTTGTTGTCCGTTTTGACACGTCACACTGTGGTGACTCTGAAGCTCATGAAATCCGCAGCTAAAAACAGGCCACGTGAAACAAACTTAATTACTTGGGTACAAATTTGCCTCCTATTTTGGTAATGTTTGTTTAATATGAAGGTTGCCAAACTGTTTTAGAGTATAATTTAGCTTTAAAAGAAGATGAAACTATGTATTTTTGGCCTATTGTTAGTCTTTTATGAGATTTGTTGACAATAAAAAAAATATATAGAAAAAAAATCTCCTTCTCCATAAAGAATGAATGAATGCAAAGAATAAATGGACAAAAACAAATCAACATAAGCTCTTTATGATAAAAAAAAGAAAATACATGTTTAACCATCGATAGACAGACATGTTGTTCAGATCAGAATCAGAATATCTTTATTTATAAATTTTTTAAATCCCTTCTTTCTGACTCAATAGCTTTTTTTCTAAAATCGTTAAAGTAGGCAGACAGGTCAGCCTTTGTCACAATTTATGCCATCTTGTGTTACTTAAATCTGCAGTCCGCAGATGTCCATTGCATATTCCCCTGAGCATGTGTTATGATTAGACAGGTCCATCGATTTTTCTGAGTAAACGCTTATTTTCTGAACCCTAATTGCTTTTCCATCTTAAGGCCAACAGATGTGCTTAAATGCCCGCCCTTCAGAAACGTAATCCAGACAAAGAAGACAACTCTAATTTCTTCAGCAATCTCAACGTGTGAGTAAAAAAAAAGTGAACCTGAGCGTCATTCAGAATATTCACCTCAGCCCAGCATCATTAAATTAATTTAAAATTTAATTTTAAAAAATGAAGAGACACCGTTGCTTTCACGCTTTGATTTAATCTAATTTAGTTTTTTTTAAATTTTCACTTTCATCAATTTGAAACTGTGCACCTCTGTGCTGGTGTCCCATTACTCTCACAGAACCCTTCACAGCTAAATGACTCCCACTGAGATACGAGTTACCAGAGATGGTTATTCCTTATCTCAACATGTACAGGGTCTTTCTTTCGGGTGTATGGCAGTGCGGTAATTGTTCACTTATCACTAGAATAATCTGCTCAAATCATCTGCATATTATAGGTGTGTTGTTGGAGTGTTTTGTAATTTAGATTTGATTTTACGGCTGTTTGTAGCATAGGTTTGTAAGAGTAATTTTGTAATACATGTAATGCAGTATTATTCATTCCCTCCTCAAGGTTATTGTGTCTTATGTGCCATATTTTTCTTCCAAATACTGTAGTTAATAAGATTAATAGGCAGGTTTTAATTCATGAACGTGGGAACTTTGAGTCAGCTAAACACTTTTCATATTATTGGGCTATGCTTCACGGCTGCCACTGCTTTTGTGTATTTGCATATTGTAAAGGTTATTCATCAAAAGAGGCAGAAGAAAAATGTCACCAGCTTTATTAATGTATTAAAGTGTAAACCAGATGAAGATTTAATATTTTTTTCTTCATAACTTGTCCTTTTATCAGTAGCAATATCCCTAAGAGGACTCTGACTACTGAATTATGCATCTGGCCGCTTGATCTTTGTAAAACATTTGCAATTGTGAAGCTTTTGGTGAGCTGTTGTTACATTGGATCATCAATATAATTCAGGCAGCTAATGTGGCCAGTGTTTGCTTCCAACACCTATCATTCCAGCTCTGCATCAGTGTGTTTCTCAGAGTCTGAAGTTCTCAACATTCATTCATGTTTTGAACAAACTAAACTAAGTGTTTAAAACACAGTGGGTTCACGCTTGTTTTGACATGGATCGATATATTAGGAGCCGATGAGAACTACAGGGAGGTAGTGATGAGTAATGTATGTGGAAAAAAAGAGAGAAAATAAACTGCACTTGTTTTTTGTATCTTTCTGTATTATTAATACATTAATAGCACACAAAGTTACTCTCAAGTCTACTTCATACCTAACCTGATAGAGAGGCAAAACCCAGGGCCAATAAGTCCTATATGGTTTACTGCGGGTCATAAAAGCTTATTATTGTGGATGCACCATAGTAACACAACAAACAGTCTCACTTATCTTTTACAATAAGAGGACCCACTTTAGAGAGTTTTTAGGGAGTGAATGAAACTGAAACTGTAAAAGCAGAGAAACTAAAAGGAGGATTTGAAAAGAGGGCGAGATGTCCACCTATTCCAGTGCAGCTGAGACTTGTGGCTTCTTTTCAATAATGACATTTCCTGTCAAAAGTGCAGCTTAAATAAATGTAGCTTAAATGTAGTTTAATTGGCACAACAGTATCTGTGGTTCTCTCTCTCTCTTTCTCTTTTTCATAGCTCAAAACGGTGCACTGATGATCAAACTCCTCCTCAGTAGGTATATTTATAAATCAGCTCCAATTAAAGGACTCCAAGGTTTGCATCATTTTCAGACTGGCTATTAAGAACTGAGGGTTAGTATAATTAGGGATGCTTAACAGGTGAAAAATAATAAGTGGCTGTAGAGTGGATGTTCTCTTTTTAGTTCTCACAAAGCACTCCTTATTCCCAGCAATAGAAACAGGGTAACGTTCAAGGCTATGCCTTAAAGTAGATTGCACCAATGCAACACTATATGGATATCATTCTTTAATGACATACCAGAAAATAATTGTTTTACATCCTGTTATTCACTTTCTTATATAGCACGATGATGGGAAGGTTTGTCCTGGTGCTGAATAGGGTAATGTTGTTGTGCAGTCATTCATAGCCAAAGTAAATGTGATTACATCGGTTCACTTTGTCTCAGATAATGGAAAATGTGGTGAAAAGAACTGCAGTGGAAATTGCTGCATGTTGATGTTTGATGCTTTGTTTTACTCAGATGAATAATACTGAGCATTTCTTCCATTTGTTCTATGTTGTCCTCACTCTCAATCTCAATCGGCTTTGGAAATGGCACAAGCAGCTCAAACTGAGCTATTAACAGTTTTGTGCTCTTCATGTTGTATGGGAATCGTAATAAAATAAACTCCCAGCCCTAAATGCACAAGTATTAAGTGTGGAAGGAACTCATTCCTTATATATGTCAGTATCTTTTATGCATGGGGAGTTCTGTTTGCTTCTCTGCTCTGCTTTGTTAGTCCGTATGAGTCCGTCTCAGTGAAACTGTGAAAACTCCCTGTGTTCATCATGACCATGACCTTCATTGCAGCATTGTAAGAGTGAAGTAGAAGAGTGTTTTCATCACTGGAAAGACTTCCTGTATGTGCTTATGTCCTGTAGTCTTGGACACTAGGCAATCCTTGCGGGTACTTTTGCTGCTTTATTGCAGTGCAATAAATTAGATCAAATTAAGAACAACAAATATAAATTTTAATTTTCATAATGCCATTCGCATATAGATGAAATTCTTGTCAATAATGAGTCATCATGTGAAACAATGAATTTTGATTTGTCATTTGTATTATCTGCACTGTAACAAATTTCTGTAATTTCTACAGTAAAAAATTACAGTAGCTTCTTGTTCTAATATTTTACTAGGTGTAACTGTATCTTGCAATGCATTATGGGTGATAAATAATTACAGTAACTTAAAGTTAATTTAATTTTTTTCTGTAAAATTACAGGATGGTTGTGTTTTCACTGAGTTCTGACTGTAAACGATACATATTACAGTTAAACACTGTTATTAGAAGGCGGTTTGAAAGAGGACATGACATTTAGTTACTGGCGGACGCGGGGTAGTGAACCCGACATCCATCAAGTCAATATTGTAAGTAACACGGTATTAGCCTACAAAATTCAAATGTTAATCAAACGGTAACTTCATACAATATAATTTGACCGTATATCAGACTCGTTTGCACGTTTAATTTAATTAAAGAATATGCGTGTTGCCGACAGACACGAAGCAGGCAAGAGATCGGTGAAGAGGAAGCTGCAAAACCAGCATTTCGGTAAGTATAATAATTCTTTATTTGTGTGAGTGACGGTATTTCACTTTATTTTATTTATCTTAGTCGTGTTTTATACGGAATACGGGTTGTGGGACGCAGACTGCACTGTTTTTGCAAATGTTAGCTAGCGAAATACTGGTTAAGTTAAGCTATCGCTAGCTTCCGGCATTAGCCCC